>NW_023494805.1:28836661-29576661 GCF_904425465.1 Colossoma macropomum | reverse complement strand
TTTGAAATGCTTTATAAATCACTAGCCCTGAGTATCCCTCATAAAGGCTACTCCACCACAACTTTTTAGGGGTGAGTGGGTGCATGTTTATGTTTCCTTAAAAACAATCATGGACACTTCTAGGAATCACACCGGCCAGCTCCCAGAATCTTAATAAACTGGCAATTTCAGTGATTCTGAGTCACTAATTTATACATTTTACTACAGATACAATAACCACAAAGCCACATTCCTGGACAAGATTAAAGCCTACTCTTTCACTTATCTGTAATGCCAATGGTGATTAACCAAAAGACTTAAGCTTAATCTGGGTCTGAGAAACAGGCACATAGTATGTAAGTATGTGTTGTGTAAGGGTTTTTCATGATTTTCAGTGTTAATGTTTCACCTTGGCTTGTGCCAACTGAGGAAAGTATCATGATTCACTAATAGATTCCATCTATCATGTTTGCCAATATAGCTGGATCATTTAAAAGTCAGAAAACATAACATTTTCAGCTTTAAGATGTGCAAATGTAAAAATATTTGTCTTGTAATCTTTGATTTTCTTTGCCGCTTTCTTTTAATGTTTAATTCATTTAATTCTTTAAATGTCCAGGTCCATATCAGTATAAACATGCTGTGTGGCTTCAGAACATTCTGTAGCATCATAGCGCAGAAGTTTTTTAACCTCTTACTGTGGTCATGCATGTTAAACAGATAAAGTGCTGCAGCCTTCCACGCACAGAACGGCTTTCCTCATGAAACATGAATAAGGGCTTAAATGATTTTGACGTGGTCCAAGCCTATCATTGTTATTAATGGCTCAATAATAATTTATAGGCTACGATAACAGTGAAAACTACAATAGCAGAAGCCTGTAGAGTTCACTGTAAATGCTAGCCACTTTATTACTTTAACAAGAGCTGTAATTGTGCAATTTATTAAACCTATAGTAAAATCTACCTAATCAAACCATAGCAAGAACTACCAAACCATACGAAGAACAAAGTTAGCTCAGATGTTTCTGACCAGAAACTCAAGCGTGTTTATTTTCTCTGGTTTAAGCAGGATGTTGTGTGGTTCACCACCTAACCTGTCACCTCTCTGTTTATTGGAAAGTGGCTCTTGCTTGACTGTCAACACATGACTTTGGGGCGCAACTGGGTGATAGTATATTGCAGACGATCTTATCAGCCCAGTTTCAGGGTATAATGTTCTTTATTGTTTAACACTGTAATTCTGTCTTTTTGCTAAAAGGTTGCATCTTGTTAAGAATATTTGACATATCTGTCTAATATCAATTGTTCATTTGCTCATAATTCATTTTCTCTCAAATGCAGCCAATGTGCCACATCTACAGATAAAAGACCATAGAATGCATTACAGTACTGAACAAAATAGAAGTATCAGTGCTGCTGTAGCTGATTAATTGTATGTACAAGCTTGTATGTAAGCATGTATATTAAAGTCCTCCTGATCTCTTTCCTTTTTAGTGTTGCTGACGTGGGTGAACTGTGCCAGCGTGCGTTGGGCCACTCGTGTGCAAGATGTGTTCACAGGAGGGAAACTGCTGGCCCTCATCCTTATCATCATCATGGGCATTGTGCAGATCTGCAAGGGTATGAGCCATCTGTCTGCATGTGTCTGTGTATGAGAGAGAGTGAGAGTGAGAGAGGAGACAAAGAGAGAGCGAGAGAGTGTGACAGGCTGTTCATCTGTGACTGTGTGTCCATGTGTTACTGCTCGAATCTGTCTTCAGTCCACTCTGTACTTTTACCTCACTAATCTAAAAGTGTTGTAAATCGTCACTCAAAAGATGGAGCAACGTGCTTATAGACTGAAAATATGTCAACATTAACTGCAGGTGCAATTCTATTTATGCTGACCCTGCTGCAGAGAATTGAATGGACATGTGTGGCATATTCAATTTCAGTTCATACAATGACTTGTTTTTAGTGTTCCCCTATTGTTTGAAGAGAAGCCATCGAGTTCAAAACCACTAGCGAAGAAAAGCTTTGATAATGCCGTTTTTACTGCATGAGCGTCACTGGGGATTAGATAGGATCACGGAACAGAGGAGGTGTTATTGGAGGTGTTATTCCACGGACTGTTCTGATATGGCCACAGCCACAGCTATTATCAAAGGCTAAAAAGCAGAAAGAAAACAGGACTGATGCGTGCTTGTAGGGCTTCGGCTTTAACACTGCCACCATCTGTGTGTGACCGGCTTGTTGGCCAGTCATGTGTGAGGACAGACTAATAGAGAAGGACAGAGGGAAAGGAGAGTTCAAAGAGGGCACAGAGATATGACCCACAAACCTTTTTGACCTTATTAGTGTAATAATATTGCACTGGAATCATTTATTGATTCACCAGTCATAATGCTCTATTTAGTATTTAGTCATTTTAGTGTGTGTGTAAGTGGATGCCTGACTATCATACTTAAATAAGCTTTTTGGACTTTCCATTCCAAAACCATGGGCTTTAATATAGAGTTGAACCCCCCTTGGTGGCTATAAGAGCCTCCACTCTTCTGGGAAGACTTTCCACAAGATTTTGGAGTGAGTCTGTGGGAATTTGCAACAAAGTTGGAAGCATGTAATAGTCTGAAATGTCTTGGTATGCTGTAGCATTAACATTGCCCTTCACTGCCCAAACCTTGAACAACAGCCCCAGAACATTATCCCTCCTCCACCAAACTTTACTCTTAGCAATATGCGTTCTGGCATGTAGTGTTCTCCTGGCATCCACAAAACCCAGATTTCATAGCAGGGCAATTTCATGAACTGACTTGTGGCAAAGATAGCATCCTATGGCAATGCCATGTTTAAAGTCACTGAGCTCTTCAGGATGACTCATTTTACTGCCATTGTTTGTCTATTGAGATTACATGGCTATGTGCTTGATTTTAAACACCTGAACTCAACAAGTAGGAGGGATGTCCACATACTTTTGTCCATATAGTGTAGAAGCAGTCCTAGAAATACTAAATGTTGGCCTGTAAAACACCTATTATTTTATGTAGAAAAATATTGATCTTTCTCAATAATATATTTACTTGTTATAAACTGTTTTGTAATATTGTTTTTGCTATTTTTCTCTCCTGCTCTTTTTCTCTACAGGCGATTATTACTGGCTGGAGCCAGCTAATGCCTTTGAGCCTTTTCAGGACTACGATGTTGGTCTGATAGCTCTAGCTTTTCTGCAAGGTTCTTTCGCTTATGGAGGTTGGAACTTCCTTAACTATGTAACAGAAGAGCTGGTGGATCCATATGTGTAAGACTTCTAATTCTGCTCAGTCTGATTTTCACACAGCATATAGCATGACATGCGATAATCTCAGTCATAGCCAATAGCTAACCTTAGCTTAATTTTAGTAATCCAATATGTTCTGTGGCACATATACATTTTTTTGGATACTCTTAGGGGGGCAATGGGAGACAAATTAACCTCCTAACCCAGTTTTCTTGATTAAACCAGACAGAAAAAAACATTAGTCATTAGTACTTATTTGAGAATATATAATGTGTTGCTTGGCAAACAACATAAATCTCTTCCAAGCCATATTGGTTCTTAGAGTCTTTTTTTCCCACCAATTTGGTCAGAAATTGTTGCAGTTGTTGCAGAAGTGACAAAATGGTTCTACCATGACAAGAAAATGATGGCTAGAGGAATAAACCTTCAGAGCAGCCATGACAACTAATCTTATCTATCTTTTTCACTCTCTCTCTCTCTGTACAGAAATCTGCCTCGTGCTATCTTCATCTCCATTCCCCTGGTGACGTTTGTTTATGTTTTTGCTAACATTGCCTACGTCACTGCCATGAGCCCTCAGGAGCTGCTGGCCTCCAATGCTGTTGCTGTGGTGAGTATCCTCCTGATTGGCCAGGATTAAACTATCCACCAATTAAAAAAGACATAGGAAGAACTGAGCATCAGACAGAACACATTTAAACTAATACTTTTGGCTTTGGAATCAAATTGATTTCTGCCAATTTATTAGTTGTTGCTGAGAAGTTTTGCTTTGTTTAGAATATTTTGTGACATATCTAACTAAGTATCAATTGTTCATTTTCACAATTGATACTTGTACTGACTCCCAAATGCAGCCAATATGCCATACCTAGATACAGGGACCACAGAATGTCCACAGGTTAAGATGGATTTCATAAAACAAAATATATTCAACAGGCCTCCTTCACTTCCACCCTCTCTCCCTATGTATCTCTCTTTCTCTCGTTCACCACTCTTTTGCTCTCTCCCAGACGTTTGGTGAGAAGCTGTTGGGAGTGATGTCATGGATCATGCCCATCTCAGTGGCCCTGTCCACCTTTGGGGGAGTCAACGGCTCCCTATTCACTTCTTCCCGGTCAGTCTCTCCATCCATTCATCCATTTATCCATATATAGTTTGTTTTCAAACTGGCCTTCGCCTTGGGCCCATTGTCTCCTCGCTGTTTCACCCATGTTATATTCTCCCATGATGTTTTTCATATGTTGTCGTTCTATTCAGCATCATTGTCTATCACTCCCAAGTCGTGACCGGTCACTTCAGATATGTCGTCTTGTGCCTTTTATATGTCGTAATAGCGTAGTACTGTTTCTACTTGCTTCTCCAAGTCTCTGTCTCTGTTCCTCTCTTCATTATTTTCTCTTTCACCCAGTCCCCTTGATGTCCTGATGTCTCCTCTTGAATATAATATCGCACAATTGCCTCATTCTTCTCTTTTTCTCTTTCTCTGTCTGTCAGGTTGTTCTTTGCTGGTGCCAGAGAAGGCCATCTCCCCAGCCTGCTGGCTATGATCCATGTGAGGCGCTGCACACCTATTCCAGCCCTACTCTTCACCGTGAGTGTCTTCATACCCATTTGTATTATAAATTATAGGCATCTTTATATGGATTTATAAGGATTTTTTAAAGCCTAACACTAACATTAACCCCAATGACCAAACAGATCCTTTTCTTTGTTTTTCCCTTTCAGTGTATCTCAACTCTTTTGATGCTGTGCACTAGTGACATGTACACACTTATCAACTATGTGGGTTTCATCAACTACCTCTTCTACGGTGTCACTGTAGCTGGGCAGATTGTACTGCGCATCAAACAGCCAGACATGCACCGACCAATTAAAGTAAGTGCAAAGAGAGAATAATGACCCTTATTAGCAAAATATTCAGACTCAAAACTATTTTTCCATTAGCATGCTTTAGGGCACTGTTATTCATTCCCAGTCCTGATTCAACTAATCAGCTAATTATTAAGCCAGTTGAATCTGGGGCCTGTCTCACAAAGCTAGTTCAACATAGACAGAGTTCCTAAGTTTCAGCTTCACAAAACCTAACAACACAATGAGAGTTAACAACTTTCTCAGCTAACTCAGCTTAGATACTCAGGCTGTAATTAATCCTAATGTGTTTACGATGAACAGCTAAAGAGCCAAATACGAGGAGGAGTTGAGCTTCATTAAAAAAAAGGAAGAAATAAAGGAAAACTAATATTAAAGATTAAAATGCTTTTTTTTACTGTCTCTACAGTAATAGTGCCTAATGGAGTAGTAATTTCTTTATATTTTTATTACCTATATAGTACAATTTGCTTTCCCTACTATAAAAAGCAATATTCTTCATGTGATCAACACCACAAACATCACAAAGAAAAAAGTGACCGGAGGGGTATGCCTCTATCGTCCCTCATTGATTAGGAGCTTGCCTTGATTGGTTCAAGAGCTGTTCATGATCCGAAATCCTGAAATTAACCTGCCTCTGAGCAGGTTAGGCATGCAGCATAAGTTACCATTGCAGTGTATCCTGGTAAAAAGTGATCCACCATCATGAGATAAGCTGCCCTAGCCATAAATCCTGCCTTGTGAGACAGACCCCTGGTATGTTGGTGCAGTGAAAACAATGCAGTTTATTGGGCCTCCAGGAGCTGAGCTTCTGACCAATTGTCCTTAGGAGCTGATATAGCAATTATATAGAGTTGAATATGAAACTAAGGGGCTGAATGCCAGCTATCTCATCAACGATACATTCAGAGACTTTGGCAATGTTCCCTTTAACTTGTTTCAGTTCGAATTGGTCATAGTAAAATGTATCAGTATGTGGAATTGGATTCTTATCATTATATAAAAGATGCACACAGCTTCATATATTTTTGATGCACTGTGATAGTTTCCAAGGAAGCTCATTCAGAGGGCAATTTGCAATTCAGCTTTTGTTTAATCAGAATAACAATAAAACATGATGTGTGACATATTTCTGTTTATGCAATTTCAAAGTGTTCAAAATGGTAGTTTTGACAGACAAAAATCAATGGATTTTTTAAATTAAGCTCTTTACAAAAGCAATATTGTAGAAAAATCCAGTTATGAATAGAGAAGAGTAGTATTAAACTGCAGAAATTTGCCTTGCCTTGGCCTTAATGGGTTAAACTGTAATTGCCTGTAAATGGGTACACATTTAATTTAATCAACTCTCAAAACAAGATAACTTACATATTAGTTTCATAATTGGTTATTTAAAAAGTTACTTTATAATTCATAGTAGTTACAAAATATTACGTCCTATGATCAATAACTGAATAATGAGCCTCCAGTTTAATGTGTTAACTACTAGATGAGATATTTGACAGAATATTGTATAACACCAACCTTTTTTGTGATCTCAGGTCAGTCTGGTCTGGCCGGTGATCTATCTGCTGTTCTGGGCCTTCCTGCTGATTTTCTCTCTCTACTCTGAGCCTGTGGTGTGTGGCATTGGTCTGGCCATCATGCTCACTGGTGTGCCTGTCTACTTCTTGGGTGTCTACTGGGATAACAAGCCTCAGTGCTTCAACACGTTTGTGGGTAAGTGCAACAAAGATTACAGTCCCTTGCTGCTCTGTGATAATGTTATGGTAATAAGAGTAAATGCAGACTGCTGCTGTTAAGAGTAATATCTAGCTCTGTGCATTTCCTCATGACAGTAGATGGTCGATTGTTCTGTTGTTTTCAGTGGAGCAGTGATAGAAAAATCCACCACGGGTAAAAGCAGCAACTTTTTCCGTCAACGCTAATGCTATAATGAACTGGATGTTGATGTTTTGGGAGCTGAATTACTCATTGTTAAAGCATTATACAACAAAAAAAATTTAAGGAGTACAGAGCATCTTTCTCCAGTTTCCAAATTAACAAGCAAATGACACTACTAAAGCTCTCTTCTTATTGATAATCATCCATTTTCTCTGGTGTTCCATGGCTACAAGCTGTCATCAGTCGCATACCACTATGAGGCACGGAACAACGTTGTTTTATCAAAGCCAACTTGTAAACAAAGCAAAACTTAACTGGCTAACCTCTGCCTTCTAATGTACCTCACATTGTTAATCATTTTTAGTGCCATGTAAACACATCATAAAGGGGTTAATTTACTAACACAATGCAGGATAAAACACTGTTTTTCTCTGGAGAAAAAAAAATAGTATTTTGAATTTTCTCTTCACCATTTTCCCTGCAGATAAGATCACGTACCTGGGTCAGAAATTCTGCGTAGTTGTGTACCCAGCAGAGGAGGAGAAAAAAGAGGAGTGCTGTGGAGAGGAGATGGAAATGAAGACGGAGACTGCCCCTCTCTCAGGAGCAGATGAGGGGGAGACATCAAAATCCGCTGATTACTGAACACAAACACAAAACGTGCATACACATAAACATGAAGCAGGGTGCCAGTCTGACACATACTCTACTGGAAAACATGGGTGAAAAAACATGAATCACACACTAGTACACCATTCTGATTTGCACATCGGCTGGTGTTTAAGGAGGGATGGTATTGGAGGATAGAGCCAGAGGTCAGAGGAGAGAGCGAATAAGAATTAACCTTGATGCTAAACGCTGAAAAAAGCAAAGCATTGAATGTACTTGATTGTAACATATAGAGTTTTTTCAACAGGAATGAATTATATTACACCTGCACAATTTTGTCTTTCAGTTGACTTACTTGTGGTAGTATTCGTGTTATTGTAATATATTTTACTCACATAGGAACGGATTTACACTTTTGCGTCAAGTAAATTCAATGCATCTCTTCAGTGTCGTGTAGCAGTCCTTTATTTTCAACTGCCTGTCTGCATTGTTCTCTATGTAAAGGCATTCAGCTCTACTCCTTGGTACTGCCTCCACTTCCAATGGAGTTGCAACTTTAGATTCTCTGATGGGATAAGAATTCCAGAATGTGCATAAAACACTGCTATTGTTGAATTAGATCAGTGTTATTAATTGTGGTTTCAATTATGTCATAATCACACTAAAATGTTTACTTTCCATTCTATTGTTGTAACTCTGATCCCCCAACCCCAGCTGAGATTACACCTCCACTCTGTACTTTAGCTCTTCATCCACATGGATAAACACATAGATAAACACTGCCACATTTAAATCCACCCGCACTGCTTAGAGCAGTATTAGTCCTTACTTCTAATGAAATCATGTTTTCTTTTTGCTGTTGTTTAGTTTGAATATGCCAAAGTATTTGGATTTAGAAATCTCGTTTCAGATCATTACGATCATTCAGCTACAACAGTACACTAAGAACCATTTCTGATTTTGATTCCAAAGCATTTCTTTTCTTTATCCTTTTGCCTTAATTGTCATAGCCTGATTGTTTATTTTTTATCACGTTCTGTCATTATTGTTATTATTTTGTGTCATTTTTCAGTCTCTGTTGGTTGTTTTTATCTGGATGATAACTCTGGGATTTCCTTTGTAAGGCAGAGGTAGGATATATAAAGGTATATATATTTAAGAACCACATTTTGTGGTTTAGAGTAGTTTTCTGCCAGAAACGTTCTCTGGTGTGAGTACAGTTCTAGCTCTTTACATTGCCTTAATTATAATATAACACATAGATAAGAGCCTGTGCTTATGCATTCTAATTATCACTGTCATTATCACTATTGAACAATTGTTTTGTTTAGTTTTTTTCTTTGATATTTTTGAAGATAAAAGATGTCCATGAAAAACCAAAAAAGCTATGAAAGTGTTGACTGGTGACATTCTTCTGCATTTCTTTTATTCACAAACCCTGAAATCACACGTCTACAAACTAAATGCTCACATACATGTGATCAGTTGTAGATACAGTTAAGTTATTTTAGTAAATTTAAAGCACTAAAATTGATGTGAGTTAAAAAAAAGTCTATTTTTATTTCTAGTGGTCGGCTACATAGTTACATAAACATATAAACATATTTTTATTGAAAAACAAAAAAAAAAGAGTAATGTAGTGCTATTTTTGGTCTTTACATGTGATTGTGGAACAGATTCATATAAAGCAATAGTGGCATTATAAATGTGTACTTGAACTAAAAATATGTATTTAAAGTCAGATAAATAATTTCATATTAATAGTCATGTATTAATACTGATATTATATAGATGTATTATAGATGTTAATGTGGGTGCAATAACTAACTTTGACTGACCAAGCCAGGCCTCATCTTCACCTTCTATCTCATACATACTGTGATCACACACATGCCGTATTCATGTTAATTCTCGAATTAATATCTAGAAATTATATACATGTATTGTAGATGTAAATGTGGGTGCAGTATCTGACGTTAACTGAGGAGGCTAGGCTGCCGATTTACCCTCTACATCATTCATACTGCATCACACACATGCTCTATTGCTCTATACTGCCAGTGTTAAATAAAAACTAACTTTCATCATAGCTAACTCCTTTAAGATGGTCCATATTTGCAACCATTATCCACCAAAGAGTAGACTGAAAAAAGTGACGTATTAAATTGACTTGGTCCACAATTATACACAATTTCCTCATAAATAAAGTATATTACATCAACAATTGTGTTAATGTAATAAATGTCATTGATGTTAAAATGATGTAGACATTTGAATCAGTTAATTTCAGTGCAGCACTTTTTTCACTGTAGAACAACCTCAAAGCTACTCTTGTTATCTACAGGGTTTGAAATAGCTATGTGGGCCTTCTGCGCATAATACAGAGGATTTTAATCACTGGCCAAAATAATACATCGCATAGATCATATTTTACTACTGGAGCCCTCAGGTCATGTACTACAGATGTGAAAATAGTTAACACGAGTTACAGTTTTCACATATTCATTTTCCAATATTCAGCACTCCATATGACAAAATCAATGGAGATAGAAAGGCTCAGAGGCTGCTGTGTGGCTTTTCATGGTCACAGGGTCTTTGTGTTTGCTGACATACGATTTGTCAATGTGCCTATGTATTGATGTCACACTATATTTGTGAAAACATGATCACTGCGTGCCAATTGTTGCGCTATTTGTTTTCCTCTCACAATGTATAAATGTAGTGAATGTGTATAGGTGCTATAAAAAAGCAACAGAATGTAAAGATCGCATTAATATTCATTAATTTCAGGACACGTATTAGTGGATTTGGACTAAAAAAATGGAGAAACACAGTTAGCTGCACAACTCTATCCAGGACCAGACTTAAGATTAAGATTGTTCCTGCAGGACAGTTAGAATTCAGTTCAGACCATTTTTGCAAGAGCAAAAATTATCCTCAACATATCAGGATGAAAGAGAAACTTTTTCCTAATACATGTACTGACTTTTAGATGGCAGCTGTCCCATTCAAATTAGCAGTAATCCCACCACTACTGTTATGAACTATTACATGAGTGAAGTAGTGTAAAGTGTTGTAAATACAGGTTAAACATGTTGTAGTTTTCAGTGGAGAAAAACTGACAGCATTTTGGAAATGTTTGATCTAAAAAGTGCAAAACAGGTTTTTGTTTTAGTTTAACCCAACTCTAACAATTTCCTTATCAATGATTTCATTTTTAAGTGTTACTTATTATAAACTGGAGACTCTAGAGGACACTATTTAGTGCAGTGATGGGCTTTATCTGTGTGTAGAAAACTAGAAATCCAGCTCAAATTTAGTGTACAGAACATAGGAGCCCTACACTAATGCTGCAATTCTATTCACCATAAACTGCCCATGTAGGTTTATGCTGTAGTGTCATGCACACTTTTGAGAGGAGGCTTTGAAAGCCAAGCAAAATATTGGCACAATCCACAATACAACGATGTCTTCATTGAACATGACTGTACCCACCATCAGCAACAGGTGATTGATGTTAGGGATATTTTGAATGTCTGTCACATTAAATGTATGGATTTCTTTTATGTTTATGTTATGTAGGCTTTTGTACATGGCAATATTACTCAAGTTCATATAATAATCCTACAAACATTACACCTGGGTGACCTGTTTCTACTGAAGTTATTTTTTTTCTGGTTTCTTATGGGTTTTGTACTCTTCTATATAATGAGAGATGAATAAACCTATATAATGAAGCAAGAAAGACCATGTAGTTGTCTACATCTGTAAAGACCAAAACAGTTTGTTGTGAAATGGTGCCCCCCCTAGAAAAAAAGGGGGATTTGCCAATCATAAGTTATGACCTAATAACACTGTATGCTGGATAACTGAAAAATACAAGGAATTCAAGAAGGAAATCATTATGCTTCACTGGCTACAGAAAAGCTTTCAACTGTGTTGACCATGTTAAATTATGGAATGTGTTATATTAAAGGATCTCATTATTGTAATGTGGAACGTCTACACAGGATTTTGTTTGTGCAGTTTCCTGTCCTGGTTTTTCTGATCACTGGTAGGCATGACACTTGGTGGCCTATCAGTTATAACATCAGTCTAGTTAAGTACCAGTAATTACATAATCTAGGACTGGAAACTTGATTAAAGGTCCAGATTTAAAGTCCTCTGCTCTACAATGGTCAGCAAGCCAGTGTCATGACAGAACAGAAACAAACATACAACCAGTATCGGCAAAGAGGTTAGACAAGGCTGCGTGCTGTCACCATAGTTGTATGCTGAACATAATGAGACGTAGTACTCTAAGATGACTGAGAATTCAAGATTGATGGAAGAAACAACAATAACCTCAATGTACGAATGATGCAAGAAGGCCTGAAGGTCCTTATAAGCAAAGTTAAAGAACAGAGTAAAAAGATGGGTCCTCAGCTCAATATGAAGAAAATAAGGGTTTTAACAATGAGAAAGACTCCAAATTTCACCACTGATGGAGACGACGTAGAAGTGGTGGACAGCTTTTGCTTTCTTGGATCAGTTATTAACAACAAAAGATTCAGCAGCGAAGAAATACAACACAGTTTGGCACTTAGCCGAACAAGGATGGAGGAGCTTGAAAAGATCTTCAGATGTAAAGTGTCTCTACAAAAGACTCCAGACTATTGTATTTTCTGCGGTTTTTCATGGATGTGAAATCTGGATAATGAAAGAGTGAGACAAAAAAGAAAATACTGATGCCTTTGAAATTTTGAGAGAACCTTGGACAGCAGAAAGAAAACAAACATGACCAAATCAAGCTTCAACTCTCAATCGAAGCACAGAAAACCAAACTGAAGCTGTCTTACTTTGGACATATTATGAGAAGAAACGATTCACCGGAAAAGATAATTATACTTTGGAAAAGTTAATGGTAAAAGAGGAAAGGGACAACCAGCAACAACATGGACGGATACAATGAGCGGAATCATGAACCAGCCATTGAGAAGCATAAAGACCCAGACAAGAAACATTCTAGAGAAGACAAGATATTCTTTAGAAACTCTTTCCACATGGTAACAAGTAGTCACAGCTGACTTGACAGCACTTCATGATAATAAATGTGTTTACTACAGGTTTGGTTAGTGTTGAAGACACAGACTGAAGTGAAATATTTGTTAGGCACGGTTTCATTGATTTTCTTACTAAAAATCTAATTTTGTATATATTAAAGCTTAATTACGGTCTGGGAAACCAGCCCTAAATAAGACAACAGTAGTCCAAGAGTAGAGGTTGAATATGTGTTTATGTCTCAAGTCTAACTCAAAAGTTCAAGAATTCAACACTGTTTACTGTTTAAATTGAGAGACGTTACTCCATTCATTTATACTTTGCTGACTACAGCTATATAGATATGTTTTAATACTTTTGTATACTGTTAATTGATACTCAATAACCAGCAAGAGTGAAAAATGCCAATGTGATGTTTTATTGACAAATGATTCTACGGCATGAATTTCACATTAACAATGATTACTTCTCACCGCTTTAAAGTCAAGTTAACAAACTGATCAGGACAGTGCTCCATGAAGGATAAGTTAGGAGAAGAAGGGTGCTGACAGGAAGATGCTGTAGTAGTCTACAGAAAAGAAGTGCAGTGGAGTTGACACCATGGAGTTTAAGGGACATCATTAAGGGAACTGTGGCATAACCACAACTGTGCTGTTGGGGCTGACTGGATACTACAGTGGCGAAGTCTGGTGATTATAAGGCCTGCAGGTGGTTGCTGGGATGTTGGTGCTCTCGCCCCCCTCTGAGTGCAAGAACCAGATGCAATACAGAGCCACCCTGGATTTTATAATCTGCTGCTGTTTTCTCATCGTTCCTAAAAAACAAAGAGAATATGCTGAAAGACACTGAAATAATGTATTTTTATGACTGTTTTCATTATAAAATGTTTTATGTTTTAGTTAATTCTGCAGGGCCATATTTTCTAAAGTGCTTATGCTGAGAATTTTTTTTAAATCAAACATTTAAATTGCATAATGACCAAAATCCATGATCAAGTAAAGCCTGCAAAGACAGGTTAAACGTTGTGAACTGTAACTTTGAATGTATACATGCAGAGCACAAGCACAGGAAAAACACTAAAATGTGCAGGGCAGTGGGTACTCTGAGATCAGGGTTGGGAACCACTGTTTTGAGTGGGAGAGTGAGGAGAGACAGAGAGGAGGGAGAGGGAGAGAGGTCGGAGGGAGAGAGGGAAAGACAGAGAGAAAGAAAGAGGGAAAGAAAGAAAATCACTGACTTACTCACCAACTGGGCCAAAGTCAAAGACCACCCTTTAAGTACTGTTTACGTGATGGTGACAGTTTTGGTGGTCTATCAGGTCTTGCTTGGTTGTTAGGAGTCCCACATTCCTCTGTATCTTTAACAGTTTTTTGAACTCCAGATTTGGAAACTCCTACTTGATTCACTAACCCCTTCCTTATGCAAGTGGATTATACCTAATCTCCTCCGAAATATCTCCTCAAATATTAATAACTTGTCCATAATGGCAATTTTGACTGGAAATTAAATAAATGAAAGGTGGTCTTTGACTTTCGCCCAATACACTACATATGTATCTGAACGTGTCTTACATCTGTTTCCCACTGTAGATGAGTCTCTGTTGCTGAGGTGGAATACCCTCTTTCTCCTCCACTCTTTCTTTTATTCTCTCCACCTGAATGCACCAAACACATTATGAGGCAAACACATCACAAATTGCCTTTTTTACATCAAAGAAATCTAATGTTACCTAAAATCAAATGAGCTACAGTATTAACAATGGGGATGCACAATCCAGTTATCAACATCTGACATCAGTCTAGTTACAGTAGCATACAACAGGTGCTGAAACAGCTCTGCTTACTAATGGAACTGACTGAACCTACCTTGTCTGTTGGCTCGATGTCAATTTCAATTTCTTTTCCAGTCAGGGTCTAGAAACACCATAAATAATGTATAGTCAGTAAATGATTTGCTATTATTTTCAGGGTACCCATTACCTGCAGCACAGCAGCATAGACATTTTCAGAGAGGGTGGTTACTATAAGCCACAAATTTGGGTTGCTATTATGTATTAAGGCATTTCCATACATTCACATGCTTTAATATGTTAAAACACTACAGCCCAGTTTCCCAAACGTGGATTAAGCCTGGTATAAATTGCAGTGCTGACTGTGATTAATCACTGTAAATTCTTTTTAGTTTTTTAACTACAGCCCAATGCTGGGAGGCTTAGTACCCTACTAGCTGACTCTTGGCACTGGGCATGGTGACCTTAGGCTCACATGCAAGTGCTCCAGAGCATCCCAATCTTTTAACAAGAGTTTTTCTGTATATAAGCTATTTGTGCACAACAGATTTGTTCAGCTACTTAAAGTAACTGAATTCACTCATTAGAAGGATACTTTTGAGCATGTAGAATAAAAAGCAGCATAAACTGCTACATACTCTCTCTCTCCCTGGAAGAGTATAGGAACCAAACTCATGTCTAAACTGAACCTAAGCAGCTCTCTCTGATGGGACCACAGCTCTATTTTAGTAAAGTAGGCCAGACTGCTAAAAATGTATCAAAGAGGATGAATGTTTTCAAGTGATGGTACTATCAGCACATACCTCAGATTTGGGTTAATGTGTGCTAAATCTATTATTGTTTAAGTGGCTGAGTATTTTTAACAGGGATGTATGATATTGGAACCGTATAAGTATTGGTACATAATTGCCTTAAAAAATTACTGGCCAGATCTTTATATTTGACCAATATTTCAAACTGATATTTGATGAGGGTACTGAATTACTCTGGAGAAGCAGAATGTTTAGGAGACCCTGGGCTGCTGTGCTCAAAGGTCTGCATTTAATTCATTTTACTGCATTTGCAACTTTGTAGAAATAAATGCTATATTTCTCTGTAATCCTAATCCAAGTGGATCTCAATTGCTATGTTTTATAAATGTTTATGTATCACCATCAGTAGATACGTGTACAAAAATATCAGAAATCGATATCAGTGCACCTCTACTTTATAGTAAGTGACAGTGCACTTTTAAAATAATGGTTCTTCAAGAGTTCTTTAGTAAAGGCAATGGTTCTATTTAGAACAATGAGTTTTATATAGAACCATTTCATGCTTAAATGGTTCTTTACGTGGGGAAATGGTTTTATACTGAACCTTTTTACAAATAGTTCTACATAGCACCAAAAAGCATTTTCTAATGCTAAAATTCAGTTAAAAAGATGTATTTCAAGGGTTTTTTTTTTTTTAGAAAGTCAATGGTTCTATATTGAACCATGAACACTGAAAAAGCCATCTGCTTGCTTACATGATTCTTCATATGGTGAAAGGTTATTCAGATTGATGAGGATTGTGTTGTATATGGTTGCATACAGAACCTTTTGGAAAATGGTTCTAGCTGTTATAGCACCAAAAATAATCTTCTATTGTTACAAGCTTGACACTGCAACAATAGAAGAACGCTTTTCGGTGTTATATAGAACCTTGTTCAGACAGGTTTTGTGCAGAACCATATACAACACAACCATTTCATTACCCTAAAAATCATTTAAACATGAAACGTTCTATATAGAACTCCTGATTCAAAACAGAACCACTGCCTTTACTAAAGAACCCTTAAAGAACTATCTTTTTTAGTAACGTCACCGTAAGTTTACTAACTCTGACCATCGTTATTTAGGCAGCAAAACGGAATATTAGATTACAGATATTAAAATTACAGAATGGCCACAGAAATATCTAAAAATCCCGTCTGATTTTAAAGGCCGACCGAGATCTGCGCGCAGCCTGACCAGGTTTAAGACTTTAACTCGGCTCCAGTCAATCTGAAAGAGAGAGCTCGGTTAGCTGACCGGCTAACCGGCTAACCGGCAGCGGTAATGAAACAGCAGTAATGTCCTCCTCCCTTACCTTTACTTTGATCAACATTGTGGCTTTTGTGCTGTATCAACGCGCGCAGTGAATAAAGGCAAAAATAAAACGAACACAGTAGAAAAGAGCGGCGTACTCCTTTATCAAGAATTCCCTCGATTTCACTCTTACACTAATTCAACTGAAGTTCCTGAGCAACTCAAAAACATTTCCTGCCATCCTGTAGCATTGGATAAAGGTTCCGACAGACAATACTAGGCTACATTACAACAAATCTTAGATATTTATAACTATAAAAATTATGGACATTGTGTGGTTAAGATTAAATTCTAAACACATGTAAACCGTCATTGTTTTAGCCATAAACGATTTGTGCTGGAACTAAAAGCTGCAGTGTCAGTGCGACAGCAGTTGTCAAAACGGGTCGTCGTTTTGTAGTCCACAAAGACGGCGCTTTGAACGAGTGTGGGCGGGAAATTTTTGTTTGTAAAACTACATTTCGTGTTTTGCTGTAGATCCGGGGCAAAATATTACCGCCTTGACATGTACGTTGAGTTACTGCCCGGAAAAAGTGATGTGCATCCTTCCTATCCTCCTTCATACATTCCAGTGGTGACACTGTCCGCAGCTCCAGGAGAAGGTAATGCAATAACAGTGCTTTTAATGTAACGTACATTCACCTTCACCTCTGAAATATGTGTATTTAGACTGTAATTAAGATTATGTGTCAGCGAAACTTGCTTATATAGCGGCGTCCTTGCTAGCTAGCTTGCTACGTATGTTGTCAGTTTTACTCGGCAGGCAAAGAAACAGTCAACAGATGTCTGTACACTGAATTTGTATGTAGGTCCAGATGCCATAAGCTAGGTAGTTATATCACAAACGTGAATTCAGTTTTAAACTGATCAATCAGCTGCAGCCTATATGCTTTCTGACATGTGCATGACATGAAGCGGGCAGGGAAGCGAAGGGTATGTGAAGGGTTTTTCCCTCTAGCGTTCACATCAGAAAGCCTGAGAGTTTTTCTTGTTTGGTTGAACAAACAGACGGTTCAAGGACGGCACTCCTCCTACGCACAGCTGCTGTATTGGTATTTGCTCTCTGAGGGATACTGCAGAAGTCTCAAGGGCACCAAGTCAAGTCAGACAGCCATGCCTCGCATCGAGAATGACATCAAGCTCGACTTCAAAGATGTGCTGCTTCGTCCCAAACGCAGCACCCTGAAGTCCCGCAGTGAGGTAAAATACTCTGTTTATTTGCTTCTTAGTCAACGCAAAAGAGAACAAGCATATTGCTGTATTGTGTACTCAGTATCACTGCAGCTAGAACCCCTGTACAAAGCTGGTTTCAGTTCTACTGTATCTTACTTTTGCACTATGATTCTAAGATTTTTCAAAATTTCTGCGTAATTCAATCATAGAGATGTAACGTTAATCAAAGTAATTCAGAATTTCTTTATAGTGGTGTTGATAAGAACCAAGGATCTCAATGTCTGCAACACAAATATACTCGTTTTACTTACTGTCCAAAACGACCAAAGAACCTACATGTCTTCCATGTTTTATATGCAGTGGTAACAATGATAAAATACTGGTAAATCTGGAAAAAATCTTTATATCTTTATATCTCAAAAGTACAATAAAATAACACATCATTAATCAGGTAACACATTCATAACAGTTTCATGGAATAGCTTTCTGTGGGGGAGCTTTTAGAGGCATTTAATGCTTCAGACGTCTGGCTCCTATCACTGTGAACAGTTCTGATTCTGTAAGTTTCTCTAAAATGACATTCAAACCACTACATTAAATTCCCCTTTAATATAAAAGTGAATGCACTTGTTACTTCAGTTTTCTAGGTATCACTGTGGTTCGAACCCCTGTAGAAAGCCACGAAGTTTCAGATTTCAATCGTTCTTGCTAAAATAGCTTATGGACTTTCATCTATTAATTCCTTCTCCCTTTCTTGTATTCCTTCTGTGTTCTTCTATGATCTTTTCTCTCTCAGGTGGACCTGATGCGCAGTTTTACTTTCAGAAATTCGAAAGGCAGTTACAGAGGTATCCCTATCATAGCTGCTAACATGGACACAGTTGGAACCTTCGAGATGGCTGTGGCGCTGCATCAGGTATGGCTGAAATAGCACAACTTCAGAAGCCTTTTGACTTTTGACCTCTCAGACTTTCTCCACCTTGTACCTTAAGATCACAGTGGCTATGGAAACTGAGTTGTGCTGTCCTGAAGGGTCATTATTCTGTTGTTAAATGCACTTTATCTCACAAACCTCAATTTTCTTCCAGTTCTCACTGTTCACTGCCGTACACAAACATTACAGCGTAGATGATTGGAAAGAGTTTGCAACAAAGCACCCAGAATGCCTAGAGGTGAGAAAGAAAGCATGTTTGGCTTCTGTGTCTCAGGCACTTCATTTGTTAAGGAGTAATAACTAGACTTTACTGCTGTTCATGAAGGTCACATTGTTAACATTTTCTCTTCCCCATCCTCTCTTTTTCTCTCCGCAGAGCGTGGCAGTCAGTACTGGGACAAGCGAGGCTGATTTTGAGAGGCTTGGCGCCATTTTGGCAGCTGTCCCTCAGGTCCAGTACGTTTGTGTGGACGTAGCAAATGGTTACTCTGAACATTTTGTGCATTTTGTCAAGGATGTGAGGCAGAAGTTTCCTTCACACACCATCATGGTCAGTTGTTAAAGCTTATAGTAGAAACAAAATGTTATTTATCCAACAGACAGTTAGATAATCCAGTGCCATTTATGTCTACGGTTGATAAGATAAAAACAGTTGTGGTTGTAATCATGATTATAAAGTGTAAACATTATTTTCCTTCAAGGCTGGTAATGTAGTGACTGGAGAGATGGTGGAAGAGCTGATTCTCGCTGGTGCTGACATCATAAAAGTGGGCATCGGTCCAGGTGATCAAAATCAAAATTATGCTACTTGATTCAGTGTTTTTGGGATTCAGATAGTTTTGATCAGTGCCATAAATATATCACTGGTATGTGCATATTATCTGATGCT
Organism: Colossoma macropomum; assembly: GCF_904425465.1. Classification (NCBI taxonomy): domain Eukaryota; kingdom Metazoa; phylum Chordata; class Actinopteri; order Characiformes; family Serrasalmidae; genus Colossoma; species Colossoma macropomum. The sequence goes on along the minus strand of NW_023494805.1, from coordinate 29,557,129 downwards.
ATGTATGTACATCCTTTATCCTAATTATGTCTTTGCTTATTTTGTTTACTTGTAAAAACACCATATATCATTCGAATTAGTAATGCACTGAGGACATGGCTGAAAACTAAACTTGGCAATGGAAAGAAAAGGTTCTTCTATTTATAATTTACCATTTTATTTCTGCTTTTGAATTAACAGAAATGAAAGGACTAGAGGGCTAGTTTAACTTTAAACAGTTTAAACTTTAAAATAAAATTAAATATTAACATTTGTAAAATCATGAAAAGATGACGCTTCATGGTTTCACAAAGTTGCCTCTGTAATGTTAGCAGTCTGAAGTTTCTCCAGCAGAGGGTGCTGTTGGCACACATGTTGCTTTAGAAAAAACAGTCATAAACTTCAGCAGGATTTAATGGACTCGTTTGCATTACCAGCTCCCAAAATGAGATGTTAAAAAGTTTATTACCAAAGAATATTGAGTTACTCTGTATGATTTATGTAATTTCTATTTAAAAATGTAATTAAATCAGTCAATGTGAAAAAACCTGTAAGTTAAACACTGCTATGCCACTGCAGCAGACTGTGTTTGTGTTTCACTGTTGATCTGCTGCTGCTCAGACTATTTGAATGCATCTTTGATGGCCAGCGCAGAAGAGCAAAGAGAAGAAACAGCTTCACTATTTCTCATTTTCATTACTCAATTCAAATTGTTTGTTAGATTTTGACATTTCATCGCAGAGCTATTTAATCTTTTGCCTTTTTTTGGACAAAATTTCAGCCATTTTTCTCTTTCAGCTGAAACCTAAAAGGGCCATTTTTGACCATTTTCAGTGCATCCCTAATTATAATAGATGCAAACAAACCTAAATCCAGTAACATGAATTTCTCATTTTGAAAAAAAAGTAGTTGATATCTTATGTCCTAAAAAGATATTTATCAGTGTGCTGAAGCGACTTATTCCATCTTGTGAGCTAGTTTAAAGAAGTTTCAGATTTCTCCTAACCATCCCCAACCATCACATGTACCTGTTAAATTCCATCACCAGCACACTTGATTTAACCTAACAAAGCCAAAAAGTGTTGGATGACAAATAATACCGGGCTGCCACAAAGAGAGTTTTGAAAACTCTCAGGTTTTGAAATGGTTAAACGAACACATTGGCATACACAAAATCACTACTTATTGTTTTTATGTTATTTATATTTATTATGAGCAAGTAAATGCTGAACGCTCAGAGAAATACATTTTTAAACATAAGTTTCTCAGGTATATGTTCGTTTGTTTGTCTGTGTAGGCTCGGTGTGCACAACCCGTAAGAAGACAGGTGTGGGCTACCCTCAGCTGAGTGCTGTAATCGAGTGTGCTGATGCTGCACATGGCCTGGGTGGACACATCATCTCTGTGAGATATTCACTGAGTAGCTATGAACAACTGCTTAGGCAATATTAGTCACTCTTATTGGGAATAATGGATGTTCTTGCTAGATTTTAAGTATTGATTTTCTTCATTGTTTCTCACTCAGGATGGAGGATGCACCTGCCCAGGTGATGTCTCTAAGGCTTTCGGTGAGTGACCTCTCTAGTTTTTCATGACTTTCGAACTAACAGACCATTTTGCTCATATTTGCTGTTAGAGGAAATTAGGGATGTCAAATGATTAAAATCATTTTTTTAATTAATTGAATTATTTTATGTACTTTATCAGAATTAATCACATTTTGTCCTTTTTGCAAAAAGAAAGATTTTTGTCCAATTTAAAAAGCAGTGAATTTTATTATAGCTGTGTGAGTGGACAAAGCTCCATCAGAATTAATTTCTTTAATAACTTTCAATAATTCATAATTCATAAACATTATTTTAATCATGAAAATGCTTTTTCACCTAAACCTGAACATGAATATGACATGATATACACATATTGAATGCAGTTTTCAATTTCCAGAGAGCAACAGTGTCTGCATGTTCCAACCAATGAGTGTTTATATTGTATCTCTGTTGTTGGAACAAAATCTTCAAATGGTAACTTTACAGAAGAAGGAAAAAACATACTTTACTTTTAATGTAAATCAATGGAGCAAGAGTTTTTAACAAGACATTTTGGGCCGTTTCTTTTAATCCATTCGTCATGAAATTTACACACAACGTGAAGGCCAATAGGCATTTTCAAATTATGTCAAAAAATGAAAAACGTCAAAAATGGAGATTCAAGGTTTTGTCCGACAGCAGCAATATATATCATATATGCAGTCAATGGTTCCAATTCTACCATGATTATAGCCCCTCGCTCTTGTTCTCACTCATGCAACTCTTGTTACAGTGAAGGCTCTTAAGATGAACTGGTGCTGCTATTAGTTTGCTGTATGTTGATTTATCGGTAGGTTCTTTACAAGCACTGTCCAGTGTAGTCTGCCAAAGGTGCTGGTATTAGTTTAAAAAGCTGTATTTGAATGAGAGGGCTACAATTGCCATGTCTGACATAGCAACATACAGTGTACTGCAGCTGGGCTTCAGCCTGAACTCCTATGGATGGTTAAAAGGGTCAAACTAGGAAAGTGTGTTAATGTGTTAAAAAAGTACTGGAATAAGTAATTTTAAGTAACTTTAACTACCCCAGAAATAATACATACTGTTAAGATAATTCTTCTTGAAATGTCTCTGAGTGCTACTACCACATCTGTTACTGTAGCCAAAAGATAAATTCTGTGTTTTTTGTGCTCCTAGTGTCTGAAATCCATTGAACTTGAATTTGATTGGCTATTGTGTGTGATGGACAGGTGCAGGAGCAGACTTTGTGATGCTGGGTGGGATGCTGGCAGGTCACAATGAGAGCGGGGGTGAGATCATTGAGAAGAACGGGAAGAAGTACAAACTCTTTTATGGCATGAGCTCCGACACGGCCATGAGGAAGCATGCAGGAGGAGTAGCAGACTACAGGTAAGAGGCAGAGAGAGATAGAGGCTGAGATGTGCAAAACTGAGAGATTAATGTCCTGGTTAAAGTCACTACATTTTAATCAATATTTGTATACTATAGAAAGTTTAATATGCATCATTTTAAGATTCCCAGCAGTTACTCTTGTATGCTACATATTCAGGACTCTTAATCAGGTGTGAAAAGATCTTTGGTTTTATTGTCCCCTCTGGTACAAGCGGAAACTGATATATGCTCAGTTTGCTAGTTCAGACTGTGCCTTCAACATAAGATGGTAATATAAGGAGAGCCTATTTGAGGGAGCGGGGAGACTTCTAAGAACATGGACTGCAGTTCTGGGCAGCTTCTCCTTAGAGCTAGAAGGCGGGATGGAGGTGAGGATTGCAAAAATTTTGTCGCAGAAAACGGAAGGTAGAGATGGGAGTTCATATGCCGTTACATTGGAAGGAGGAAGGGTTTCAGGCAGGATCCCCCCCCCAAATTTCAGTTATTCCGTAACTCCATTATGTACTGGATTATGTACTCACACTGTGGTTTGAAATAAAGAAGAATGTCAATATTTATAGTCGTTTTTATAGATTTTCCAAATTGCTTATCATCTTAGCCCTAAAGCCCAGTATAATCGCTGATTAAAAAATAAACAGAACAGCACAACTTCCATTTGTCCCTCTAATTCTCACTAACTGCTATAAAGAGTTTTTAATCTAGTAATTAGCACAGTGCTACTGGGTAATGGTGCATGGTGGTTGTGGTCACTAGATGTATCTTTTTTGTGTGTTTGGGTGCAGAGCATCGGAGGGGAAGACGGTGGAGGTGCTGTATAAAGGTCCAGTGGAGGACACTGTGAGAGACGTGCTGGGAGGCGTTCGCTCCACTTGTACCTACGTAGGAGCCGCTAAGCTGAAAGAGCTGAGTCGCCGTACCACCTTCATTAGAGTGACTCAGCAGCTTAACACAGTGTTTGGTACTGATAACTAGACCACTACTGTTGCAGGTGACCGCTGGGCTGATCTGAGAACAGTCCAGTCTCAAGATGTAAACAGGTCCTTAATGAGCAAAATAGCCTTTAATGAATCCATGCAGTGGGTAATATATTTTATATAAATATCTACTACATTCTTTCTCTAGTAATAATCTGAAACAACGAAACATACGTTTAACTCATACACGGCACACACCAGCGCAAACCGCACACATTTTCCTGACACAGTGTTTTGTTTTTTGCCAGTTCAGCTATGAGCAGTTGTATTCAATAAGCAGCAGTGTTCAAAATGTAAAGAAATGATCACCTGTATTAATTTTCTCCCACTTAACTGCACTGATGAAGTGTACACTTCTGACGTTGAAGACCAGTTCTCATATTCCAGCCTTCACTGCCGTTAATTTATTCACACTGTATGTATTTGTCTTAATTTCAAATCTTGTTACTGAGCCTTATTTCTTTTATGCATTTTAGGAACTATTTTAGTCTTTAATTTTATTTATGTTTTTAAAATCTGCACTCATTGTATTTTCCTAATATTGGACCAAATTCAGAAAGCACTTCCACTGTGTTTGCCATTCCACATCACTCTTCATTTCAGTATAACTAATGTCTTAGTAAAGTCCTCTATGCACTGATGAATGAAGGAGACAGCTGTAGGTAACGGTTCGATCCTGCAAGCAGTTTATTTAAAAGTGTTCTGGTTGTGTGGTATAGAGGAACTGTATATGCATGCCAGTATGAGACACTGGACACACGTTCATTCCTTTACACAATTCAAGAGTGTTTTGAACAACCTACCTTTCAGTTTTATATGGAGTATCTGCAGTCTCCATAATCTGTAGTCAGGATTGTATTGTAGACTGTGTTCAGTGATTGATGTGCATCCTGATGATGTACATTCTGTTTCTGACACATGCTGCTGGTTATTAATGTAATATAACTGAAAAGATTATTTCCGTTTGGCAGTTAAAATGCTTTTCTTACACAATTGGCTGCAAGTTTCATTTTTAAATAAGTGTCATAAAAAGAAATGTACACCTTTTATCTATGTGTGTGGCTGATATACTTCTGGGAGGCTCTGCAAATTGAGTTTCTCTTCAGTCTTTTTGATTCTGGCAGTGAAATAGATCACAAACGTTCCATATGTTTCATATAAAGCTAATTAAAAAAGGTTATTAAAATCATGGCGTCTGTTAAATTTGTTCTTTCATGGATGTTTCTTATGTTTTAAATACAGATGTGTAAAGACAGATGGGTGCTTGATTTAGACTAGAATGCAGAATTATAGCATGCGTTTTCAAATCACAAATCACGTCATTGGGAGGAGCAGTACACAAAGGAAATTCGTAAATTTAAGACAAAAGAGAAAAGGAACTTAGGTCAACTGTGGGTGAGGTGCAACCAAAAACCAACAAAAGTTATCAATATTTTGTTTCCCACATTCAAGGCCTTTGTTAGATGTACAAGACTCAACATGATCCTCCTTCAAGGGGCCACACCTGTTCTTAATCTTAGAGAGGTATTAAATTGTTCCTGTTTTGATTCCTTAAAGAAGGATCATGTTAAGTTGTGTATTTCTGATGAAGGCATTGAATGTGTTAAATAAAATATTGTTAACCTAATAAAGGGCTGTTGTGGGTATAGTGAAGAGTGTGTTGCACCTTTTTCTTGATAAACATTCACAAGTTCAGACCATGTCTGAATGCACAGCAGATAATAACATACACTACTGGGCAAAAAAAAATGGGCCAAGCCCAAAATATTATGGATTTTACCAATGGCTTTGGCCTAGTCAGAGTCCAGATTTAAGCCATATAGGGAATATGTGGTTTTACATTAAAGACAAACTAGCTTGGTAATGTTTTTCAACTGTATAAAGAAAATCAGTGGAAAAATACTGACTACTCTTTGTGTAAAGCATAGATTTTTTAAAGAAAGCAAAGGGAAAGGCTATTCTATATTCATTATGACCCTCTACTTTATCTATTTGTTTATTGTTATTAAGTCCATTAAAAGCTTAATGTTTTGCCATTTTGGGCTGGGCCCTTTTTTGTAGTTGGGTGAAAGCTAGACAAAACAGTGGTAGTGTTGGTCAGATCAATTACATGCAGATGGTATTTGTCTACAGTGGATGTAAGTTTTCCTGTTGAAATAGTGATGGAAACACTGCTGCAGGGGTCGCCACACCTCCAAAGTGGTGGGACAACACAAATTGGTTTTGGTGGCTGATCTATTTCTTTACACTGTCTGCAGTACCCTGCTGAAAAAGACCATTAGAACTGTTAGAATTAAAGCCTGATGGTCTGCCTCTCTGCTGGGAATTGGCTTAATGGTTACCATGAAAGACCACTTGTTTCCTGCGGGACACCTTTAGGAAACCATCAGATGCATCTGGAGTGAGTCCCATAATACCTGTTACACCATTAGAATCCTTTACACTGTGATGTCAACCCATCAGGAAAACAATATACTGTTAGTGACTTGGACACCACCAGAAACCAACAGAAATTTTTATTGGTTGCTATGATTATTTTTCAGCAGGGCACTCACTGGATAATTACAACTAAGTAAAACTTTGAAACATGCTGGGTTAAGTGCCAGTTTGCCTCTGTTGATACAGAAGCTAACAAAGCTAAACTTTACCTGATTTCTGCTTCTATATGATTGGTTTACAAATTTGAATTCAACCAATCAGGTCATGAAAGTATGTTGTGTTTTGTTTGTATTACTTTATTGCTCATCTGCCGTTATTATCAGCAGCTCATGCTGCAGGACCTATATGATAGTCTTTAAGAATAAAATGCTAAAACAGGTGGATTATGTGGACAATACAGCTCTTATATGCACTGAGAAAATCACACTGTGTTGAATTCTCTCATTTGGTGTGCACCAAATGTGTTCCCACCAGCAGCAAAATGAAGCAGGGGTATCTGGTTCATGGTTCAGTTCTTTGGTGCAGACATGAATAGGGGTGGAGAGTTGCAACCTACCGTGTGTGTGGGGTGTTCATACATCAAAACATGCTCTGTGTAGTTTAATTTCTGCCAGAAAGACTGAGGAGGCAAAAGTGAAGGAAGACATTTTTAATCCTCGATGGGATTTCAGAAGTTAAAAGATAACGATTCAGTAGAACTTAAAGAGTCTTTGGTGTAGGCCCCATCCTTGGTCCAGGTTTAGCAGTGTCAAGAAAGATCAATGTGTCCTGATTTTGTTACACAGAGCCTTATGTTTTCCTCCATGTACATTACCATGTAAGTAATTCATTTAATTTACTTTTTTAAATCTGCACTTGCTGGAACAGATTCATCAACTTAGTGGTAACAGTGTTACACCATGCAAAATATGCAGCACAGTAAAAAAGAGCTATTATAAACTCACCTATTCATAAAGTCTTTTTAATGCTGCTGTGTTTTAACCAGTGTCCTAGGCAAGAGCAAATCAAAGCTAATATATTAATGAAGTCATACCCATTAAATACATGTGCTAGTGAAGCTCCAGTTTGGCTGCCAAAATGGATACAGAAAAAGAAACAAAAACAAAAAAACAGAGAAAACCAAGAATTTGAAAGAAAGAAGTGGCGACACAGAAGAAAACTGTGGAACATATAATTGCCACAGAAAATGTGATATGAACTGTTGTCCACTGTCAAAAGAATGAGATGTGAAAGAAAAGCAGGAGTCTCAGCACTCATCCTTTAACTTTTAAACTTAAAAAACAAAGTATTTTTTATCAGAAAATGCTGTTGATATTAGAAAAAATGGTGTATAAAAATCTAATTATAGCATCTTACAACTCAACTTTTAATTTTAATAATATTATTTTAAGATGTGAGGTTTTATTTCTCATTAACATGCAGCATTTTTCCCCACACAATTAAAAATGAAATTGACATGCTGAAATTATAATCTCCTGTTTTATCAGAAATTTCATTTGCACAATTCCACTAGTAAATTTTAAATGTTGGGAGTTTAGTTTTTACTTATAAGAAATAATTTTCACTAGTAAAATGTCATTTTCACATGTGTAAATTCAAGTTAAATTACTCTTCACTAATTTGGATTACAGACTAAACCTACTTTCCATAAACAGGAGGGGTTCACCAAACATGAAATTCCCTCCTTGTGTACTAGTGTGGTTAGAAGGTTTGGCATGATACTCAAAGCATCTGTTACGACCCTCTGTTAAGTCCAGGGGATGGGGGTCGCAAACATGTGGAAGGTGTGGTGGAAGAAGAGAAGTGATTTATACACAAGACACTAAGATAGAAATCCACCACATATGTTCTACAACATGTAGAAGGTAGGCAGTTCAATAATACAAGCATACAGAGTTCCAGTGTCAGCCTTTCTATAAACCAGGAAAAACAGGTTGGTGCATCTCTACAGATGGCACCAACGAAAAGAACTAAGCAAAACCAAACAATCTACCTAACCCTAACCTAAACAAAAATAAGACATCTGTCCGCCCTCTTACCTAGTGTGTTTGACAAAGGGCTTCCTATGTGTTGTTAGATTACAGGTGCGCTGCACGTTTCCCCTAGGTTTTAAAAAAGCCACCAACTGGACGAAACTTCCCAAGGAGACTTCACAATATTATCAGCAGGGCTAACAAGGAGTTTAATCTAGGCTCTTAGATGTGCAAAAATATTATAAATTATTATAAAGCAAACTGTCTACAGCATCTCTTTTACAAACAAAACAGCAGCAGCAGACAGTATAGTAAATATGTGCAAAGGATAGAAGCTAACATAATTCTAAAAGTGTGTCTGAGGGCTTCTGAGTGGCATATGGCAGCCTTTCTGCTGTCTTGTCTCCACAGGTTCCCCTTTCACTGTTGTTCTTCTGGATTGTTCACTTGAGGAAAACAGAATCCACCAATGGATTCTGGGGCAGACAAAGAGAGACAAACAAAGAGCACACAAAACACATACTTGCTATGGCACATAACAGTGTCTTTTAAAAATAATTTGTCATAAAAATAATCAGCTGAATGGTTGAACATGCATAATTTGTTGATCACTTGTAAGTGCATGCTTTCAATGTTTCATAAATGAATCTGATCGTCTGTTTTTGTTCTAGTTATTGTTTAAATCTGAACACCTTTTCATTAACATGTTCTGGTGTTCAGAATTTCTGATCACCAGTTTAAACTTGTGCATGTTTGGCAACCACTTTTCTTAGTTCCTGTTTGTCATTGTTTGTTTTGCTTTATATGCTTCTGCAGTTGTTTAGATCATCTATTCGAATGTCTGGGTTTGTCATCTGGTGAGGAATTAAATATGATCTGACTGAACATCACTGATTGTTGCTGTGGATCTCTGAGTTTATTGAACTGCTATAAACTCAGAGTTTTAAGTTTCTGCTGCTGTTCTGCGCTGACATGTTCCTCTGAGCTGCCTTTACATGTTCCTGTATCTGCATGTTTGGCTAGTTTGTGAGTGAGACTGCACTCTCTTTGGTGAAGAGAGCTCGTACAGACTGTGAGTAGCAAAAGTAAAAGTGAGATGTTATTTCATTTTGAAAGCTATTTTTCTGATGTAAATGCCATTAAAATCTTTAAGAATTAATGTAATGTAGGCAGAGCTCAGTGTGTAAAACCTTTCATAAGCAGAGCCCATCATATTTGATTGCTTCATGCAGCTCTATTCTGATGGCACATGACACATCAATGCATATAATCTACAAAGCTGTTACAGAGAGGAAAAACGAGACTCATAACCTACCGGACAGGTTTGTGTAATGTTACACAGTCATATCTTTATCTGTCAGTCATTCATAACTTTGCATCAAGAAGTTGAAAACAGGGACTTTCTGACTTTCAAATAAAAACACTATTAATAATCCTGTAGATTCACTTGTTTTAGGCATTTTTTGATGTGTGCAAACTTTCACAAATAATGTGTGATTAATACCCAATTAATTTATTCTCATTATATACTTTTAATTTTATGATTTTTATTCCTAGAAGATTTGTATGCCTCTATGCACTCTGAGAAGAACAAATAGGTCTGAGCAGTCATTGATTGACAAGCAAGTTCATATATTTACGTAATTCTGGGAAGCACTCATTAATAAACATTCTTAAACCTGTAGGGTGTAAGTAGAGCCATCATGTGGTGGAAATATACAACTGCAAGTGTATCCTTCACATTAGTGACTTAGAGAGGTGAATGAAAGGCAAGGCAAGTTTGTTTATACAGCATATTTCATACACAAAGGCAATTCAGTGTGCTTTACATAAATAAAAGAAAATGGGAATAATATCAAAAGGAAAAATAAAGTGCTAACAACTTAAAGAAACAAAACAGATAATTAAAATAAAGCAAAAAGTACATAAAAAGGAATTTAAAGGAATTTAAAGGAATTTAAATGGCTTAAGTGTTATTAAAATTTAAATGTAGCTTCAGCAGTCTAGCCCAAGAACTCTGTTCTGGTAAATTGTGATAAATTACACATCAGTGTTAAAACAAACCTGTGAATGTACAACACTGCGAGTGAACACTTTCTCAGTGTGTATATACAGTTGCGTGCAAAAGTTTGAACACCCCCAGTCAAATGACGTTTTAGTGATTTTCTAGGTGAAAAAACACATCCTCTACAGAGGACACACTTGCAGACTTTTCTGCAAATTTTAGTGCACATTTTAAAATGTATTTATTTAATTAAAAAGGCAAACATTTACACAGGTTACAACTTATGTTTTATTTTCCCCACAATAAATTCAACAAATAACAGTAATTGTGTATTAAAAAGTACAGGAGTGTGTTCTTCTAAAAGCAAATGACGTTAGCTGTTCAGATAAGGTATGCTCTTGATAACATTCTCCCTATCTAAACTTGTCTCTCTAAACACATTATGACTGAATTGTTTTTGTAGCAGGGTGCTTCCCTGTTTTGCTCTATTTCGCTCTGTTTTCAGAACTAAATTTTTAAATTTAACCAATATTTCTTCTAATTGGTAAATTAACTTATTTTTACTCTGTAATTTTATTAAAAATTAAAGTAGCGAAGTAAAAATACTTCATTAAAAATTAACTTAAATAAAAAAGTACTATTATTTAATTCTACTTTAAAACTACCTTTACAGGGCTAACGTACAGTAACAACAGAAAATATTATTTGTTACTTTTCACTTCAATAATGCACAGGCAACATAGAGTAAAGGATTGTTATTTTGTTAAAATGTCAAAATTATTCTACCAATGCTGATCTTCCGCAGCTCCACATGGTTTCAACTATTCCTTACCTTAAAACACCAGATCCAGCTCATCAACTAATTAACGAGCCATTATGAGCTGATTATTTGTGTTGGACCAGGAATGAATCTGCGGTGCTGTGTGTTGAGGAAAACACACAAACTTATTATACCGAGTCAGATTTACCATACATAGATGCTGTGTTGGGTTCAGCCAAACATGTCAGTGGTGCCGCCACTTTGGGGCGGTCAACATCATTGCTGGATTGTGTCCAGTACCATTACAGAGCTGCAGTTTAAGAAAGGTACTGTCCAAAATTACACAATTTAAAGAATATTGCACCCAGAAAGTGGGACAGGATTATATAATGGTGAGATCTCAGTGATGCATGCTCATATTGGTGTGATATTTATGTGTAGATATGGCTGTGTGGTTGGTGAGGCACAGAGAACCTGCTCCTTTTATTTTAAGCTTTTTTCATTTAATAGCATAAACAGGGGATCTTAACTTGATGTAGTTGATATAGTTGGGGCAGGTAAAACACTCAGTACTGAGCAGTGGAAAAGTAAGTGTGGAAAAGTAGAGGAGAGTGTGCTGCTTTACCTCTTCTGTTGGAATGGAAAGGTGATAATGTATCATATGTTTTATGTTTATGTAGGCCATCTGCTCATTTGCTGTGGCAGTTGAGAAAGCACGCTGATGGTACAAAATCGCTTGGACAGACTTGGCTGTCATTATAGCCTTGCTGTACTGCTCAGAATGGAGCTTGCGCTTGCATCATGACAACATTTTTTAACAAGACTACGTGCGAAACCCTGCCTGCATAGCTCAAGGCATCTGCGTTTGCATTCTTGCGTGAAGTATGTTTCGGGCCTTAATGCTACCATGCAACCTATGTCTGAGGATTATAACAAAACAAATTTAGTGAAAATCATAATAAGGAAGTAATAAGGCAGTTATGGCCATTAACAAGCACTACAATATGTAGTTATATCAACACAGTTAAAATGTCTGTGCTAAAAGGAAGCCTTATGTTAACCATGTCCAGAAGCATCTAGGATGGATCATCACACAAGGGCCTCAAAGTGAGAGTAGAACTTATTAATCTCATCCTGCAGTGTGGCACAGCTGTTTGTGACCCCCCTGCTCCTCTGCTGGTAATCTGTGATGTAGTGCAGGCCTTGCAACATGCAGCAGGAGTGCACAGTGATGTAATATCCCTGTAGTCTGATGAATAGAGGAACACAGAGATGTGGTCGGACTGTTGCAATGATGCAATGTATAATTAAAACTTCATGCCGAGGCCTTTTTAAAACATCGTGCCACTTTACCTGAAAATATGAACATACATAATCTAGAACATAAAGAATATTTAAATCCTTCATTTCGCAAAGCATGTAGTTGGTTGCAGCATCACTCCAATAGTGTTTTGTTGCCATCTTGCAGACACTGTGTTAAATGCTGTTTATTACTGGTACCACAGTATTTGCACATGCACAGACTGAGAAATCCAAAAGAAATAAGAATAAAAGTATACATGCCCTGAACAATCCGATTACTGAGCTAAACTCCAGCTCTCGTTCTTAATCAGACTTTACTCCGATCTCAGAAATCAGAGTATGCTGTTTACATGACCCTTTGAATAATCAGATAACTGCAGAAATCTGTTCATTCCTTTGCACAATTTAAGAGTGTTTTGAACAGTTCTAGTCATTCCACTGCAGCAACATACGGAGTATAGAGTATCTGCACTCTCCATGTAATCAGGATTGTATTGTAGACTGTGCTCAGTGATTGATGTGCATCCCAATGATACATCTGATATTCTGTTTCTGACACATGCTGCTGGTTATGAATATCATATGCCTGAAAAAGTCAGGTCGATTTGGCAGTTGAAATGTGTTGGCTGCTTCATTTTTATATAGGTGTCAATCAGTTTTACACTTACACTTGTGTGTATATGTGTGTGTGTCTGATATACTTCTGGGAGGCTCTACAAATTTCTCTTGAGAATTTTTGATTCTGGCAGTGAAATAGATCACAAATGTTCCACATGTGAAATATAAAGCTAATCGATTGTTAAAAAATGTTATTATGAATCATCGTGTCTGTGATAAATGTGTTCTTTCATGGATGTTTCTTATATGTAAGATGTGTATAAATGCAGCGAGAGTTTGCAGATTGTTCTTTGGGATTAGCAGAACTAATTCATAAAATCAAGGCAAAGGAGAAAAGGTGCTTCAGTCAACTGTAGGTGAGATGCAACCAAAAATCAAAAAGGCTGCAAGGTAAAGGTGCAACATTTTTCTGTCCACATACAAGGCCTTCATCAGATATACCACACAGTTTAAAACCTCTCACAGATTAAGAACAGGTGTAGCCTCTGAATTAATGTAGGACCATGTTGAAGGCCTTGAATGTGGGAAATGAAATGTCATGTTTAAACCTTACGAAGTCTTTTTTGGTAAAGTGATGAGTGTGCTGTGCTGTATTTTTGATACACATTCACAAACTCAGACCATGGCTGAATGCACAGCAGATAATAACACATACTGTTAGTCCTGCTGTAGTTTGAGTTTAACTGAAAGCTAGAAAAAGACAGTGTTGTCAGATCAATTACATGCTGATGGTATATATATTCAGTAGTTGTAAATTATCGTGTTGAAATTAGGCCCAATAGTGACTGATAACACAACTTACAGGAGTCGCCACAACTCCAAAGGTGGTAGGACAAAAGAACTTCTTGTGGTGGCTCATTTTCTCTTTCTCTATACTGTCTGTAGTACTCACTGGATAAAGCTAAGTAAAGAAGTAAACTTGGAAATATGCTGGGTTAAATGACAGTTAGCCTCTGTTGATACAGAAGCCATGGCTGCTTGGAAAACTTTCTGAGAGTTTCCTGCTTTTCAGTGCAAAGCCAGGCTAAGAATCTGACCACTATATCAGTGGAATGGAGTGTTTTTTTTGTGTGTGTGTGTGAGATGAATAAACAGTATCTGAATGTCTGAAAAGCACAGAGTTAATACGCCTTCTGAGCTACAGCATAATTTCTACAGTTAATGTTCTAGGATCTTTCAATTAACTCAGCAATAATATGTGGCAGATTTAACTAGTGGATAATCAAAGAAAGCACAAGACAAACTGTGAAGTTGTTTCCATTGTTTTTTTTTTTAAACTGATAATCTGTTTTGTTGTGATCTGTTTTATGTGTGTAGTTTTCGCACAACATCTGAGCAACTTTTAATTTGACTAACATGTACTGGTGTTCAGAATTCCTGCTTACTGGTATAAACCGGAGAAGTCTGTGTGAGCCGTGTCTGTATTATGTGTGTGGGTGGGGACTAAAAATGAAAATGAAAGGTAACTCTCAGAAAGTCTTTACTGAGAGTTTGAGGACAACAGGTAACAGGTATGTATTCTAATATTAAGTTTGGATGAATACACGCTTGATCTGTTAAGCACGATAAATGTTAAGAGTTTGTGCTTCATTACTATATAACAATGAATTTAAAAAACTGCGGGGGTTTGGCAACCGCTTTTTAGGTCCTATTTGTCACAGTGTGATTTGCTTTATGTGCTGCTGCTGGTGTTTAGCTTGTTCATCTCTTGGTATGTGTCTTGCTTTCTGGTGAGAAATGAAATATCTGAATGTCACAGAAATACTCCAAAATCTATCAGAATTACACCTCTGAGCTTTGCTTCCGAAATCTTTTTCTTATAACTGCAAATCCTGATGAACGAAATTGGTTCAAATCGAACATTTTCACAGCTCTGATTGTCTGTTAGTAACTCGAGCGAAAGTGTTTGTTTGTTTGTTTGTTTTTAATCGTGAAAGTTTATTTCCGACTCAAAAGCCATGAAAATCGACGTAAAATCATTTGCTGTAAGCAGAGCTTGAAGTGTGAAACTTGTTATAAGTTTGGTATGTTTGATTGCTTCATACAGCTTTCTTAATGACACGTGACATGTCAGTTAATTTAACCTGAAAAGCTTGTTTAAAGGAATGAGATCAGAATCAGAACTCCACGAGTGATGTCTGTAATGTTTCACACTCACACTCACAGACTTTGTGTCATTACATTGAAAAATAGGACTGTCTGACTTTGGAGATTTTTTGACTTTAGAAGTTCTAACACAATCAATAACCGTGCAAATTCACTTATTATTATTATTATTATTATTATTATTATTATTATCTCCCACTGATTTGTGATTTTGTGATAACATACTTCTTTGTTAAAGAATGGGATAAAGGCTAACTTTCTAACAATAAATACTGATGAAACTAAAGTTACTGAACAAACTGAACCTAAGCTACTTGGTTTGAAACTGCAGAAACATCTTACTTCTTGACTTGATTAATTAATTCCTTCTTCACTGATCTGCCTTCAAAAACCCTTCTGAGATTTCAGTTTATTCAAAACATGGCTGCTAAATTGTCAGTACCACTAAACATACAGAGCCAGGTACACCAACTGTCAATTTAGTCATGTAGAGGGGCCAACAAATAAACAAGTAATTGTACATTGAAATGTGCAGAAGTGTGTTTCTGTAGGGCATGTGTTACTTATTTTCACTTAGAAAATCAACAAAACCTGATTTTACCAGGCGTGCCTCTTTTGTGTACGACTGCAGTCTACAGATTCAAGTAAAACATGCTTCTGGTCATCATCTTGTATTTTCATAGCTTGATCATCTGCAAATTCTGACAGCAATCAAACAGATATTTCTCCAGATTTTGCACTATAACAGTAACTTCTTTTCATCAGAACTTTTTTTAAGTTACTGCGCTGTGAATGTAAATCACAGAATTCATGCTGATCTAATTTTAATCTCTCTCTTGGTGGCTGTAATACAGCACCACTTTAAAGAATGTAAATAACTCACAGTGAGAGCTTTCCAGGCTAATATGCCACCTCCACATGTTGTGTTCATGTGTCCATACCTCCCATTATAAATTGTTATTCACACATTAATCAAAAACATACTACGGAGGTAACATAAATAACACACATTTAAATTTTATCATGCTGATATTTGCTGTTCTACTTAAAAAATCAATTTGCCAGTGATACATGTTTTGATGTATATATATTTATGTATTTAGGCTTTTAGCTTGTCTGGTTCAAACAATATAGAACTATGTTAAATTAATTGTGTTTTGCATTAATTTACCAGACATAACAAAACTGTCAAAACTAAAAAAAACTTTCCTTCCATCTGTTAATCCCACTTATCTGGTAAGTTCCAGGTTGTGCCCTTGGGCAAGGCAACTAACAGTGGTGCTCAGCTGGCATCGCTGTGCTGCTCCCAGATTGGACATAGTTAAGCAGCAAAATGAAAATTTTCCCTTGTAAGAAAACTAACTAAAAGAACATCAAGGTGAGTGATAAAAGAATAAAAAACAATTCCTCCAGGACTGAACATTGGAAAAGCAGGAAGACCTGATGGCCCTCATAAGAAAAGTTAATGAACAGAATGAAAAGATGGGTCATTAGCTCATTATGAAAAAAACAAGAATAAAGGAGCTTGAACAGATCTTCAGATGTAATAATGTGTCTCTATAAAAAGATGAGAATATCAAATTATCCAGGCTGTGGTCTTTTCTGTGTTTTTTTTATGGACATGAAAGCTGGACAGTAAAAAAGCAAGACAGGAAAAAATATTGATGCCTTTGAACTTTGGTACTGGAGAAGACTTTTAAGAGGACAAGAGTTTTCTTTGGTTAACAAAGAAAATAAACATAGCCAAATCAAGCCTCAGCTCTCACTCGAAGCACAGAAGCTCTACTCTTTTGGATATATTATGTAGCAGGGAACCCTAAAGGCCTTCTAATGATAAAAAAATGCATGTTTGTAATGTTTTGTTAATTTTTTTCAGTAGAATTATGTTTGTATTTGAACTCTGCCACTGTTATGGTACTGCTTACATTTCATTGTAAAGTTTTGGATGGAAACATAAGGCTTACATTCATAAGGCAAACACAGTGGAAAACTGGCCAATCAGTAATACTGTTTCTCTCTGGTATATAGACAGATTTAGCCAAGTGAGCTCTGCTGTTGGTTACGACTTCTAGAGCTCAACTGAAGTCCTATCAACTCTAGGGCTTTTGGAAGATATGTCACTAAATATAAGTGGTAGCTTGATCAATGGGTTGTTAGAAATGGGGAACAGTGGCAGCAGCTCTACATCAGGGCTCTCTACTGAAAAAGACACTGTGAAACTACTACAAGGTAAAATATATGCTAATATGTCTGCCACAAGCTTGGACCAGACAAAACATGGACCGTCTTAAAGAAGCTTCATATGTCTGAGTTTAATCTATAGTTGCCTTTTTAAATTTTCCATCCCACCTTAAATGTTGCAGCAGTTACACTCTGTTGCCTAAATGCAGCATTTAAGGCAGAACAGAAAATTCGAACAAGAAGCTAACTTCCACATCATCAGAAAGTGTTAATGTGAATCTCATTAGCTTAGCACTCACAAACTACTAGAATCCTATAGAGATGCCAGCAGAAGTTAGCATTATTGTTTGGGTGGGTTTTTTTACCTCATGTTTTGACCAAGTTGTGACATTTATGGCCCAAATTAAAGGCATGGCTCTTATAGAAAAGGTTTGTCCAGGTATTATGAGAAGAAAGAATTCATTGGAAAAGGCATTTATGCTTGGAGCAGTTTACAGGAAGGTGAAAGAGGAAGAGCACGACCAGCAACAAAATGGTTATAGATAATCAGAGAAAATGTGAGCTATTTAGAAGCCTGAAGACCCAAACAGAATTCTTCTTCATGTGCTACTTCATGTGGTAACAAGTAAATTAGCTAGTTTTATTCAACCTAAACTTTACGTTGAATGAATTATTCATTTAATCAAAGTCATTTTTGAGTTGAATAAAATTAGTTAATTTACTTGTTACCACATGAAATACAGTTTTTAGATTAAACTGATTAACCTTTTTTTTTTTTTTTACAGTGTAACCTTAGAGCAGAGGTGTCCAATCTTATCCGCAGAGGGCTGGTGTGACTGCAGGTTTTCACTCCAACAAAGCAGGAGGTCACCTGATGAAATGTTTGAAGACTAAGACCAACTGATTAAACAGGTAGAATCAGGTGTGTTTCAGCTTGTTTGGAGTGAAAACCTGCAGCCACACCTGCCCTTTGCGGATAAGATAGGACACCCCTGCCATAGAGATTAGTTTAGAGTTTGTGGAGGAGAAAGCTTTCAAAGATACCAACATGACCCAAATTACCTTAATTCACCAAAAAAGTGTTATTATTTTCAGAAATGAAGTTCCTCTGTGTGATTCTGCTGATTCTCTACAGCTGTATGGAATCTAAATCAGGTATAAATTTAACACACAAACCTCTTTCTTTTCATGTTACTTCTATACCTCAAAAATGAATCTGACAACAGAACAAAAACCTAAAATCAAAGGACATATTGTTTAGTCAGTTTTCTTTGTTTCTGGATGTTTCTCTGTACAGAGCATTTTAAGGTGGTTGGTCCAGCTGCTCTTCTTGTTGCTGAAGCTGGTGAAGATCTGGTTCTGCCCTGCTCTATCCAACCCAGCACCAGTGCTGTGGATATGAGAGTAGAGTGGTCCAGAGTAAATGTGGTGGACTCATTAGTTCATCTCTACAAGGATAATGAAGACAAAAATGAAAACCAGGATCAGTCATACAGAGGAAGAACAGCACTGTTCAGAGAGGAGCTTCTAAAAGGCAACACTTCACTCAAACTCTCAGCAGTCCGAGTCTCAGATGAAGGAGCTTACAAATGTTTCATTAAGGACAAATCCTGGTATGATGACATTACAGTTAATGTCATTGTTAAGGGTAAGAAACACTTGCTTAATTGATAGGCTGTTTATTTTAGGGCAACTGTAAAAGAACACATTACATCCTATTAGAAGAGTTAGAAGACCCAATGATTCTATTGTTCATTTTCCCCAAACACCTTCAGTGTTTTGTGTGAGCAATTTGAATTTACTGTTTAAACAATTGAAAATGTGCAGGAACAGAAAATTCAGGATCATTAAAACTATCCTGTACAATACAGTATAAACATCAAACAGTATTGTTATAATTACAGTAACATAAAGACTAGAGACAAATGTGGGTAATAGACTGAAAATAAGCAGAGAAATATTACAAATAGAACCTATATTTTAATTTTAATTTTAGTTATATTTTGCTTTAACTTAAATAAAATAACATGATGCGATTTCATCCCACCATTTTATTCTCTGTAGCTCTAGGAACTCACCCAGTGATCACTATGGAGGGCTTCAACTCAGGAGGGATCAATCTAGCATGTGAATCTAGAGACTGGAATCCTGAACCTGAGGTTTTGTGGCTGGACAGAGAAGGGGTCACTCTGACTGCTGAAGATACAGAGACACACAGAGACACTGAGGGCTTCAGAGTGAAATGCAGCATCACTGTTTATAATAGTGACTCCAACAGATTCTACTGCAGACTTCAGCAGAGACACCACATGAGAGAGACAGAAATCATCATCTCTAGTAAGTGTACATGATTAAATCTATTATTAATTATATTCAAATTTAAATTGTGAATTTTCACTTTGCTTTTACAGTGTCAACCCAATTTCAACATTACATATTAATTATCACTGGTTTGAATTTCAGGTCAAGTTTTTAATTCTTGGACGTCTGTTGTCGCCGTCATTTCCGTTTTAGCAATAATAATTGCTATGGGATCTATTGCAGTTGCTGTTATTTATCATAAGAAAGGTAATGTTTATAGGTAATATTGATTGTGATTATTTCCATTAATGATACCACAGATGTACATTTACAGAGCTGTTTTGAACTCTCACAAAAGTAGTAACAGCAGAAGAATTTTACTTTGTTCCAGCGCATAATCTTACTCTTGGCTACATCCAGTTATTTTTATATATACACATGTATGTGTGTGTGTATATATATATATATATATATATATATATATATATATTTTATTTAATGTGATAAAATCATTGTTATGTGCAGTGGAATAGTTTAGAGGAAGTTGCATTTCTGTTGTATTGCTCAAATCTAGCTTGTGAGATGTGATATATAAACCCAATTAGTTTATGAAAAGTATATGAAATGCTAATAAAAACAGGAAGCAATGATTAGTAAATTCTGTTTGACCTGCATTGAATTGAAAACAGTAAAAAAAAAAGCAATATTTGATGTGGTACTGTTGTTGTACTATTTGTAAAAAATGCTCATTCTAAATTTGATGCCTGCAAAATGTTCAAAAAAGTTGGAATAGGATCATGTTTAAGACTGTGTTATATCACCTTTCCTTTTAACAGCACTTAATAAACATTTGGAGACTGAAGACACCAAGTGGTCCAGTTTTGAAAGCAGAATTTTTTTGCCATTTTCCAATTATGCAAGGCTTTAGCTGCATATGGGACCTTTGTTGTCATATTTTGCACTTCATAATATGCAACTTTTTTCTGTATAAGACAGGCAGAATGTACTCACTGAATTACTATACCATGCAGTTTTAACATGTGCAGAATATTTCTTGGAGTTGTCATGTCAGCATATGTTGCTCCAAAATGAGCATTAATGGTACCATGAGCACTAATGCCTTATACCATGACACACGCTGGCTTTTGAACTTTATGCTGGTAACAATGATCCTTTTCTACTTTGGCCTGGGGAACACATTTTCATAAACAATCTGAAAGATTCACTCAACAGATCACAATACACGTTTTCATTGAACATTGTTCAAAAAAATGTTTTCTGAACATTGAACAACACTCCTAGCCTTGAATTTCCCCTGTTCCAAGTTTTTTGGAATGTGTTGCAGGCATCAACTTCAGAATGCATGTATGTTTACAAAACACAGTGATGTTGTTATGGTGAAACATTAAAACTCTTGTCTTTGTATTGTTTTCTTTCAAATACAGGTGAACATGCATTAATAATTCACTGCTTTCTGTTTTAATTAGCATTTCATATACTGTCCCAACTGTTTTGGAATTGGTTTTGCCAAAATTCTCATTTAAAAATTAAAATAGATGATCACTTATTGTCTGTAAATTATGAAGAACTTACACAGAATTTACACAGAGACTATGAATGAGCAGCTGACAAAAAGAACATGCATTTAACAGAATATACACAATTCATGTTTTAGTATCTGCAGGAAGTTGTTATTTACAATAATCAATCGCTGTATGTGATGACCATTTAGAATGTAAGCTGTTCATACTTGTGTTTTATTATGACATTACAATCTCATTGAAAATGATCTTTGTTCTTGAATATTTGCAGACGCTGAGAGGAAAAGACTTCAGGAAGGTACATTTTTCATGCCTTGATGAAGATTTGTGCTTGTGAACTGATTTTACAGTGTGAGATTTATATATCTCACAATATTAATACATTAACCACCCTGTGATATGTTACTCAATTTTTGCTCCAAAAAAGTTACATTTTATGATATAATAATAACCTAATTATAATTTAATATGATTTATTCATTTAAAAGGTGTGATTTGTGCATTATATTGCTTAATCCAACTGCATATAGAGACATTTACACAAAAATACATGAACTGATTTTACCTCTTTCAGAGCTTCTGAAGGAAAAAGTGTATTCAGGTGAGGAGAACTGCTTTTGCCCTTTTGAATTGATACTGATAAATAAATTAAACAAAATAAACATGATGTCGACACAGAAGGTATGTGACCAGTCACGATGAAATATTACCACATGCGGTTTTACACGCCTATTTAAAATCCTATGATGTGGCCCTAGAATGAAACAAGCAGTTTTCTCTTTTTTGTTGGGCTCATACAAAATTTGATAAGCACTGCTCTGATTTGCTGGTTTACAGTGAGGCACTGCTTTAGCTCACACAGAATGTCGAAGTAGACACATCAGGAAAATAAAATGAACCTCTATGTAAATAAGCTAGGTCTTCATAGTAGACTATTTACTTAGCTATGCTAATTACTTGGAGTTTGCTAGTAGCTAGCATTACCCACACTAATTGCTTGCATTCAAACTCAACAACAACACAAAGTAAACTTAAGCTGTGAGCTCACTATGAACCTGTAGTTTAAGATGATCTGGCTTCAGCTGTCAAAAAGTGGATAAAATCAGACAGCATGGCTGCTACGAACAGGTTGTTGTTGGGGTTGTGACGCTAATAAACTGTGAACTGCCCCTAGTTTCTTTAGTGTGAAATACTAAGTGAAGCCTGCTTTATATTGTCCAAGGCTTGAGAAACTGTCTGGAGTGAAAAGTGGGAGCTGAAGTTGGCCTCCTATTCACCAGCTTGTTTTGAGAATTTTCGGTTACACATTAAATGATGTAATTATTTATGTAATGTCTTTGATAATAAAATCATTGGTATGTGCAGTGGAATAGTTTAGAGGAAGTTGCATTTCTATTGTACTACTCAAATCTAGCTTGTGAGATGTGATATATAAAGACAATTTCCAAAAATTTGTGAAAGTATATGAAGTGCTAATAAAAACAGAAAGCAATGATTAGTAAATTCTGTTTGACTGTATTATAAATTCTGTATTGAATTGAAAACAGTACAAAAAAAGCAATATTTGATGTTTTACCTTATAAAATGTATTTCTAAAAAAATTCTCATTCTAAATTTGATGCCTGCAAAATGTTCAAAAAAGTTGGAATAGGATCATGTTTAAGACTGTGTTATATCTCCTTTCCTTTTAACAGCACTTAATAAACATTTGGAGACTGAAGACACCAAGTGGTCCAGTTTTAAAAGCAGAATTTTTGCCATTTTCCAGTTATATGATTCTTTAGCTGCATAAGCGTATGGGGCCTTTGTTGTCGTATTTTCCATTTCATAATGTGCAACGTTTTCTGTAGGAGACAGGCAGACCAGACTCTCTAATTACTAAACCATGCAGCTTTAACATGTACATAATATTTCTTTTCACTGTGTGTCAGTCCATTTCAGATGAGCTTGAGCCCAGAGAAGTGAGCAGCATTTCTGAATGTTGTTGACTGCGTTGTTGAAGTGATCAGCCTCGACCCATCCTTGCTTATGAAAGTCTAGGCCTTCCCTGGATGCTTTATTTTTACACCCAAGCATGATTACCTCACCTCTTAAAATGTTTTCTGAACATTGAACAACACTCCTAGCCTTGAATTTCCCCTGTTCCAAGTTTTTTGGAATGTGTTGCAGGCATCAACTTCAGAATGCATGTATGTTTACAAAACACAGTGATGTTGTTATGGTGAAACATTAAAACTCTTGTCTTTGTATTGTTTTCTTTCAAATACAGGTGAACATGCATTAATAATTCACTGCTTTCTGTTTTAATTAGCATTTCATATACTGTCCCAACTGTTTTGGAATTGGTTTTGCCAAAATTCTCATTTAAAAATTAAAATAGATGATCACTTATTGTCTGTAAATTATGAAGAACTTACACAGAATTTACACAGAGACTATGAATGAGCAGCCGACAAAAAAGAACATGCTTTTAACAGAATATACACAATTCATGTTTTAGTATCTGCAGGAAGTTGTTATTTACAATAATCAATCGCTGTATGTGATGACCATTTAGAATGTAAGCTGTTCATACTTGTGTTCTATTATGACATTACAATCTCATTGAAAATGATCTTTGTTCTTGAATATTTGCAGACGCTGAGAGGAAAAGACTTCAGGAAGGTACGTTTTTCATGCCTTGATGAAGATTTGTGCTTGTGAACTGATTTTACAGTGTGAGATTTATATATCTCACAATATTAATACATTAACCTCCCTGTGATGCTCAATTTTTGCTCCAACCAAATGTAACTTCTTAATATAATAATTTAATTTATTACGATTTATTCTTTTAAAAGATGTGATTTGTGCATCATGATGCTTAATCCAACTACATATAGAGACATTTACACAAAAATACATTAACTGATTTTACCTCTTTCAGAGCTTCAAAAGGAAAAAGTGTATTCAGGTAAGGAGAACTGCTTTTGCCCTTTTAAATTGATACTGATCTTGATATTGTCCAAGGCTTGAGAAACTGCCTGGAGTGAAATGTGCAAAGCCTCCTATTCACCAGCTTGTTTTAATAATTTTCAGTTATACCTTAAATGGTGCTGCACTCTCCTTGTTTAACTTTGCTAATGTAAATGCAGTTTTCCATTCTATGGCACCTTGAAATGAACTGTTGATTTTTTCTGTTATCAGAAATACACAGAAAGAGGGTGAAAGATGATAATTATGTCTCAGCTTGTAAATTTTCAAAATAAAAAAAAAAAATAGATGAATAAAAAGAGATTAGGGAGGCAGTTTAGACTGTCATTAATGCACATAGGATCACTTAATGAATGAATGAAATGAAATGAATGAAATAAACCTTTTTAGCCAACTGTGTCTGAACACATCAGAATTAGACCTCCGCATTTAACCCATCCGTGCAGTGAAACACCACATACACACTAGCGAACACATACACACTAGGGGGCAGTGAGCACACATACTTTAATATGGTGCTGCAAACAGACTTCCATGATGTGCATAAATACATGAATTATGAATGTTGTTGAACTGTATTTTAATGAACTAATATAAAACATTGCTTCATTATTTGTGCTTACAGAGCTTGTAAAGAAGAAAAGGTCTTCAGGTAAGAATCCTTTTCTATCTCTGTCTTTATCTGTAAGATGATACTGTTTAGTAAATCTAGCAGCTTTAAAACAGAACACATATGAAACAGTAAATGTGTTTAACACAAGAAACAGATCCCGTTTGTCATGTTAATATAGATCAATTAGAAACATCACTAGATTCTTTCAGGTGTAAGACACACACACAGATACACATACACACTGACCCTCAGTGGGCCAGATTCATAAAATGCACTGTCAGATTTACTGTGAGTTTAAGAACAAATAGTGTGGTGGTAAGGCTTATTTTTTAAAATGAGGATTACTGTTGTGTTTTACTGCTTGTGTGATGTGAGGCATGATCTGGCTATCAAGATTGATTGGCTGATTGACTGATTCGCTCTTATGTAGGACATTGGTGAAAATATTGAAGTGTTTAAAAGACACTACTCACCACCATGGTGACCTGAACAGCTTTTATATACTGTGCCTCACATTTTGCATGGTGCAGCGCTGTTTCTGAATCTGGCCCAATTGCTCCAGCAAAGGCTCTGTTATGACACACACTGCAAACATACATTTAGATCCTTCAACAATTTACACATAGATCACCACAACAGTATTTTAACAATCTTCCACAAACTGTTTTCCACACCTTCAATTAAATGTAAACAGCTGAGTGATTCATTAGTTTTGTTGCAAAATGTCTTATTTTCTGTTTCTCTCAGTTGATGTGACTCTGGATGCTGATACAGCTTACCCCTATCTCATCCTGTCTGATGATGGAAAAGAAGTGAGATGTGGAGACACAAAACAGAATCTTCCTAACAACCCAGAGAGATTTGATAGATGGCCCAATGTTCTGGGAAGGGAGGGATTCTTCTCAGGAAAATTTTACTATGAGGTGCAGGTCAGGGGGAAGACTAAGTGGATATTAGGAGTGGCCAGAGAGTCCATTAACAGGAAGGGGGAGATTACACTGAACCCACAGAATGGATTCTGGACTGTGTGGTTGCGGAAGGGGCATGAGTATAGAGCTCTTGCTGGTCCCTCAGTCATCCTCTCCCTAAAAGAGAAGCCCCAGAAGGTGGGAGTGTTTGTGGATTATGAGGAAGGTCTGGTCTCCTTTTATGATGTGGAGGCCAGATCTCATATCCACTCTTTCACTGGTCAGTCTTTCACTGAGAAACTCTATCCATTCTTCAGCCCCAGTAATAATGATGGAGGTGAAAATTCAGCTCCACTGATCATCTCAGTTGTCAATCATGATGAATGAATATCTGTTCTTCTCAGTATTTAATATTTATATATACTGTATGTTCACCAAATGCTGTAAAAGTATTGTTTTTTTAATATAATTTTTAAAAAGATAAGATTTCTGTGCTATTTCTTATGACCAGCACAAAAAATAAAATTAAATAAACAAACGTTCTATAATCTTTTTTTTAGAATTACATGTATAGGTTTTAAAATGAAAAGGTCTGCAGAAAAGATACTTCATTTAGGTAAGAAACATTTTCCTTCAACATATTTGGCTCCAGCTCAACAGCAGTGCATGAGAGTGTTTGAATGAAAGAAATAATAAATCTCCATTAGCTCTCCTCATAGTTTCACTTTGAATCCTGATTCACCACAAGCTTCCAGTCTGTTTTCTAATCAGTTTGGGGGCAAACTGACAACGAACCCCCAGCCATCTTAACAGCCACCCATGAATTGCTACCACAATTCGCCACACTACTAGGGCTGGCTAAGCCAGGAGCTGTGTTCTGCACAGTGGGCTTGTCCTCATCAGTCACCGGAGGAAGCACTATGAGTCAAGCTCTGGGTCTAGTGTAGATTTTTCCATGTCTGCGAACATCCACTGACCTCACTTGACCATCTCAGCTGGGATGCACCTTCATTACTGTGCTCACAGGCCACTGTGCCCTTGGCTGCTGAGGGTCTACTGCCAGAACTATAGCTTTCACAGGGATTCCAAGTAAGGCTTTGAACTACTTGGTACTGACGTGGTTCTAACTCCACAGGGGTACCCCATCGTGCTATGATCCTCCTGAGGAGCGTCAAAAATGAGTCAGTGTCCAAGCTATGCAGAATCTCTATGTATAGAACCTTTTTGGTCAGGCACTTGTAAAGAACCCCCCACCTTTTCTCTGAGCACTGACCCCTTCTTCACAAGGAATGGGCTAAAACAATCCATTTCGGTAGAATGAAATGCTGGTTTGAACAAATGCAACCTTGACTCAGGAAAGTCAGTAATCTTGGAATTAACTGGCCTGGCCTTCCATTTCCAGAAGTCTGTCCTCAGGCAAGAGGTGAACTCTGTGGTACATCGCCCATTTATCCCCACTGACAGCATGTTCTCTGGAGCGAAGTAAGACTCCAAGGCAGTGAACAGCCAAGGGTGGGCCCAGGGTGGAGCAACTCATTAAGACTAACCCCACCTGTCTTGAAAGAACAGTCAAATACAACTCAATTTTGCCATTGTGCATGACCATATGATGTGGGACAAACCAAGATTCTCTCTCATTTACAGGCTCCCATTCAAGCTTCACCACATCCCCTGACCGAAGTAACTTCTGAATTTCTGCATTATAGGCTGCTGCACATTAGGGGTCAAGCTTCCACTCTGTTCTCCTGATTAGTGGTAACACTACAGCAACTGAACAAAGTAAAGCCATGTCCCACTTATGTAGTAGAGGGGTCCCATACCATATCACAGTCTTGGTTTGATTGATTGCATTCCTGAAATGGCATGGTGTTAATTTGCCATAATTTCTCCATGCACTGGAACAATTCTATATCACTAGGAGCAACTGATTTGTGAAGGCGCTGTTGGGATAACTGTTGTTTCACCAGTCTGGCAGGCCCTTGAGTGTCGACCCCAGTCTTGTATGAATAGCTGCAGGTCCACTTGAAGGGCCCAACTTCAAATTGAATAAAATCAAATCATGTTTGATTACTCCAGCAGCAC
The DNA here is from genome assembly GCF_904425465.1 of Colossoma macropomum. Lineage (NCBI taxonomy): Eukaryota > Metazoa > Chordata > Actinopteri > Characiformes > Serrasalmidae > Colossoma > Colossoma macropomum. The sequence goes on along the minus strand of NW_023494805.1, from coordinate 29,529,435 downwards.
TGCTAGAATGTGCCCAGATTCTACAAGATACAGATAGAAGATGTACAAGATGTCAATCTATATGTGTAAGTATGATCAGTGAGATCACAGTGAGTCCGTTTGAGGTGTAGATGCAGTGTGGAATGTCCATGGACATCATTATAATGACGATTCAGAGGTGTAGTGACAGGCCCATAGCTCCGTTTCATAATTTCAGTGGTACGTGCATTCAGAGCTGCACGAACTTCACAGTTAAGCCATGGTTTCTGATAGGGGTAAACTGTTTTTGTGGGCACAACATCCTCTATGCACTTTCTGATGAATCCGGTAACACATTCTGGGTATTCATCAATGTTATTGTTTGATGCCTCCCGGAACATCTCCCAGTCTGCATCATCAAAGCAGTCCTGGAGACCAGAATCCGACTAGCAGTGGACCTCTCTGATGGTGCTGATGAAGCTTTTCAGCTTCTGCCTATAGGTGGACAGGAGCAGGATGGAGATATGATCTGATATGCAAATTGGAGGTTGGGGGAGGGCTTTGTACACCTCACGGAAGGGGGAGTAGCAGCGGTCCAGCGTGCATGACTTGTGTGTGCTGCATGAGATATGTTGGAAGTACTTTGGAGCGAGTTCCCTAAAGTTCGCTTTGTTACAGTTCCCAAACAACAATGGAGGCGGCCTTCAGGCACGCAGTCTCCTGCCTGTTAATAGCCTTGTGCAGCTTCCCGAGTGCCAGGTCTGTATCAGACTGTGGTGGGATGTGCACGGCGGTGACATTGAACCCTGAAATCTCTCTCAGCAGCCATAGCGGTCTGCATAAGATGATTAGATATTCCAAGTCCAGGGAGCAGAAAGACTCAATGAAATGTACATTTCTCAGATCACACCAATCCTTGTTGATCATAAAACATACACCTCCCCCTTTACTCTTCCTGGAGAGGTCCTTTGTTCTGTCCGCACGGTGCACAGAGAAGCCCGCAGGCCCAATGGCCTCTCTGGGAATCTCCGCTGATAGCCAGGTTATTTTAAGATCCTTTTAGTCTAAAATAAAAGCTGAACCAGCACCAACAGAGTGAAAACCAGAATTAAGATTTCAATATGAAGTGGAGCTGAATAAAAATGTGGATTGTTTTCTTCACACAAAAGCTACTTGAGTAGCTGTCATTTGAATTTACTCAAAGAATTTCAAATCCATACACTTTTTAGGTAAGCTGAGTAAATGTAACTAAGACTCTTACTGTACCTAAAGCTAACTGGCTAAGCTTTGAACAGCTCACTAGATGGCAAAGTTAGCAGCATAGATATATAGAGAACATTCAAATTCAGTTGACTGACATTTATAAATTATTCTCAAAGAAAGATTTTTTTTTACCATGAACAAACCAATATTGTTAATATTGTTAAGCTTTATACTCATGTCTGACTTCATGCTAGCTAGCTAACAAACTTGTAACACTCACTGACCAAGGAATGAGGTTAACAGAACTTAGTAAAGGGTGGGTTGCCTTTCCTAAATAAGAAATAACCACACATGATTACTTTAATTTAGTTTGAAACAGAAGACATTTTACCTTTGTATGTACATATAGAATATAGACATATCCACCAAGAATAGTCCCACAACCAGTTTCAGCTATAAACAGATTCATAACATTTTAATAATGCAGAAGCAATATATATATCTATCTATATATATATATATATATATATATATATATATATATATATATATATATATATAGATAGATATATATATATATATATATATATATAGATAGATAGATATATAGATAGATAGATAGATAGATAGATAGATAGAGGGCGGCACGGTGGCACAGTGGGTAGCACTGTCGCCTCACAGCAAGAATGGCCTGGGTTCGATTCCCGGCCGGGTGACCAGGGTCCTTTCTGTGTGGAGTTTGCATGTTCTCCCCGTGTCTGCGTGGGTTTCCTCCGGGTACTCCGGTTTCCTCCCACAGTCCAAAGACAGGCAGTCAGGCTGATTGGACGTGCTGAATTGCCCCTAGGTGTGAGTGACTGTGTATGTCTGTCTGTCTGCCCTGCGATGGACTGGCGACCTGTCCAGGGTGTATCCTGCCTTCCGCCCAATGACAGCTGGGATAGGCTCCAGCACCCCACCGCGACCCAGAAGGATAAGCGGTTTAGATGATGTATGTATGTATATATATATATATATATAGCAACTGGGAAAGGAATTTCCCCAGTGACAGTGACTGCATACACAAACTCAGATATCTTACTTTGAGCTGGGGGGCTTGGAAGCAGTGCTAGTGATACAAATCACAGTACAACAAGTACTGTGACAGTCGAAATAGCCTTCACAACAGCAATGTCACAATCACAATGTCAGAGCAGACAACAGAAACTCCCTCAAAGCATAGTTTGAATTCCTGCAGCATTAGATCACGTGATCAACGCGCACCACACCACAGACAATGTTCGCTTATAATACTGTGTGGAATTGACTTACATTTAACTAAATGTTTGCATCACTCATAATTATTTTTTCCTTTTAGGCATTTTCCTGAGTGTTTTATTGTGTTGCACACACTACTACATTCTATGTAAAGCTAAAACATTTCCGGTAGGAGCTACTTAATATGAGTAACACTTGTTGAGCCAACACAAATGCATCCTGAGAGAATACAGAGATTACTATTGTGATGAGATGGATCAGATGTGTTGGTAGCAGGAAATCAAATAAAATGTACATGCCATGGGGTTCTCCAGGACCAGGGCTGGGAACCACTGAGTTAATCTAATACTATTATTAAAATAGGCATTAATATGCATCTATTAAAAGGCAGAGTATGTTACAGTGTATGCTAATTTGGTATACTAAGCATGTATTTGAGTACACTGTAGTACGAGTAACCACAAAATAGCTCTGCAAAAATACTTGATTGTACAGTATTTGTAAATATACTACTAATATACTGGAACAATAGAAATTGATATACTCCCTCTTCATCAGACTTGAAGCTCATGCAGGTTGCCAGGCTGAGGACACCTACCCTACATGAACGACTCTATGTGAATGAACAAGACAAGTGCAACATTAAACATGTAACTAAATGATCCGAAGTTACACAGAAATTTTCTTAAGTGCAAAAGTCTGCCTACAAATCATTGTGTGTGTTTTTTAATTGAAATAGACATTAAACAGAAAATGAGACATCCCAGAACAAAATGGTAAAACAAACTGAAACTTTACTGTCCCAGCAATATGTTTCAAATATTATATTCATCCACACCCAGCACCAAACAACCAAATACTATATACACATTTTCAGTCTTTCAGTTTCTGTATAAACCGGCTTCCGAGCTGATTGAAGAAAGCAAAGGATCAGTCTCACTGGCTTTCCTTTTTCTTTGGTGTTTTACAAAAGCTGATAGAATAATCCTGCAGTGTTACTATTAGTAGACCCCCAACATGACAGTTTAGGTTAAGGGGCTATTGTTGAAAAAATGTTACACAGTCAGAAAATGTCCTTGTGAACAAATAACTGTTGTGATGGTTCAAGTCCATGCAGTAACCAGAAAAGATCCCATAAAAAACTCCTCCTGTATGAACAAAGCCAACATTCACATAAATCAATCAAAAGGCACACATAACCAAAGTAAACATCCAGCTGAAAGAACATGGACAAAATTACAGTTTTGTACTTCAGTCTTAGAAACAACAGTTTCGCTGTGAAGAGTAGAGGGAAATCCTAAGCAATATGCTTTTCAAATACCGATTGTGTAAGGGCCCAGCCTGTGGCACCGGACGCCAGCAGAGGGCGACAGTGGCGAGGCACCACAAGTTCAGGGAACTCCAATTCCCAGAAGCCCTCAGGCTGATTAGGCCCTCCCTGGCACACCTATGGACTCCTCTACTTAAGTCTGTGGCAAAGAGCAGCCCTTTGTCACACCTTTGTAGGGGGGTGACTGGTATGGTACTTGCCCCCAGGTGGGTATTTAAATGAAATTAAATGAAGAGAAAAGAAGACAGGGCTGGAAAACAAAAGAGAGAAATTGCCCCCAAAACAATTTAAATGCCAAAAACAAGGCTTAAACAAGAAACGGCTCCAAGCCGTACAAAAAGTGTTTGCTCCATAATCATAATCACAGAGGAAGTGTCTTTTGTTTTCTGATTATCTTTTATTTCACTTTTCTATCTCAGCCTGTGCTTCCCAGTGGTGCAGCAGTAACTCCTTGGACCACCAATCTGTATATTGGTGGTTTGAGCCTGGCTCTGAGCCCCAACGTGCACAGTCACCCAATTCATGCTTCATCACCTCAATAAATTAATTTAAGACCCTTTCTCACAGGTTTTCCTCTCTGCACTTGGGTCCGCCTCTTTGCCGACCCATAACAGATTGCTCTCTCACAGAGATTTCTTCTTCTATATGTATGTAAGAGTCTAGTCCCTAAGGTTTCCCACTATGAGTCCTACACTGTAAGCTGATCAGCTAATGTATATATTTGCAGCATCTTTGCTTGCAAATTATAAACCAGTTCATGTTGATTTTTTTATAACTCTGTCAGTGTTAGCTAGATGCATGGCTGGCTATGTATGGTAGCCAAAACTAAGCCCATCATCCCAAAAAACAAAAGCTCATCACACTTTAAATACTCACTGCTTTGTCGGCTTCTTATTCACCAGACTCCTCTTAACGTGGTAACATTTGCCTGAATACAAAAAACCATGGGCAGAAAGAAATTAAGGATATGCTAGACATTGGGGTAGTCAAGGAGTCCTACAGTGACTGGAGTAGTCCTAAAGTGTTTAATCCCAAGTTGGTCAGGAATGTTCACTTCTGTGTGGGCTACAGAAAAGTCTGCTTGGAGTTCTCACTACATGTCAGCAGTTCACAGAATTCTCCACTCTAGCAGCGCATTTGCCATTGGCTACCTGGATGACTGCATAGAGTTTTAACTCCTTTTAGGGTTTCTGATGGAAAAAAATCTTAGCAGAGGTGCCTGACAAAACCTACCATCTACGTTATGCAGTGGCAATATAGAGCAATGTCAGCAGCAGCTGATAACAGAGATGACAACAGCAAAGATATCAGTTCATCTGCTCATAAAAAGGCAATGCTGAACCACTTCTGTACTTTACCAACAGAATGACAACAGATTCATTGTTGAGATTAGACCTTCAGGTCAGAAGGCACTCATCAAATGATTGAGGAAGAGCTAAAGATTCCTTCAAATACAGCGTGTGAGTATGAGGCAGCTAGAATACAGCCCTCTGGATGTGTAGTTGCTTATGCTGACAAGTGAGAAAAGAGAATTCAAAGCTGCAAAATCAAAGTCATGTACAGAACACACCATTGACTACTTTTAATGCACAAGCTCCAAGTGAGGTGAGAAACAATGAAACCATCCAACTTCCACAGGAAGAGAACATATGACCTGTCTTCAGGTTTCAGAAGTTGGACATAATTGGTAGAGAGCCAAAGGAGCTGTGAATGGATGTAAAAGAGGTCATCAAAGATGCATCAGAGAAAAACCTGGAAGAATGAAAGGGAGAAATAAGTCAAAGTGGATGAGAGATGATAGTGGAAACTGCAAAAACAAGAGAAGAGAAGCCAAAATCAAGGAGGATAAAATCTTTTAGGAGAACTAAACTGAAATTCCAGACAGCTGCCAGGAAGGACAAGGACAATTAAAAATCAATATCAGAATCTTTATTTGTTAAGTACCATGTTTACAAGGAAGTTCTTTTGGGGAGGTGTGATGAAACTAGATCCAATAAAATAAATATAAAAAAACTAAATACTGTGTAAACAAATAAAAAACAGTACACAAACAATCTGCAAGTAAAAGGATGTGCAGTGGGAAATAAGTACAGACACAATCAAGTACTGAAGTACTTAGGTACATATATATAGTATGTGCATCTATAGGAATTGAGCTGCAAATATAAATAAAAGTGGAAAAAGGTTCTTATTCAGAAGTATCATGGCATGGGATATACAGGAGTTATGTGCATTACACACAGTGTGTAATAAAGTGCATGTGCAGCTGTTTAAAGCTGAGGGCTGTAGGAAAAGTATGTGTTTAGGAGGATGATGGCTGGGGGGAAAAAGCTGTGGAAGTGGCGGTTGGTCTGAGTTTTTATGGCTCTCACTCTTGGACTCCGCTGGGATGGAAACCACTGGAATAAAGTGACCAAGTGACCAGGGTGTGAGCCATAATTTTCGCTGCCCTTTTCCACTAACATTATCACTTATGGTGAAGATGTAGAAGTAGTGGACAGCTTTGACCTACTTGGATCAATTATTAACTACAAAGTATTCAAGTATAAATATACTTCACTTAAGATTTCACTAAGAATATCTCAGGGTGCCAACAATTGCGGTATGCACAGATCTGAGAAAAGATATAAGTTTTATGAGAAGGTTTAGGTTTTGAGTTTAAGTCCCGTCTTTTGTGTTGTTTCTCCACACAACCAAAGGACCTTTTTTTCCCTGGTTAAAGCGAATCAAGTAATTTACATATCTATCCTTCTTCTGGGTCGCGGTGGGGTGCTGGAGCCTATCCCAGCTGTCATTGGGCAGAAGGATACACCCCGGACAGGTCGCAGGGCAGACATACACATTCACACCTAGGGGCAATTTAGCATGTCCAATAGGCCTGACTGCATGTTTTTAGACCGTGGGAGGAAACCGACACAGACACGGGGAGAACATGCACACTCCACACAAAGATGACCCTGGTTTGAGAAGGGAAAGGATATTCACTCATCATGACTGATGGGTGAGATGATCAGTGGAGCTGAATTTTCACCTCCATCATTATTACAGGGGCTGAAGTATGGATAGAGATTATCAGTGAAAGACTGACCAGTGAAAGAATAGATATGAGATCTGGACTCCACATCATAAAAGGAGACCAGACCCTCCTCATAATCCACAAACACCCCACCTTCTGGACCTTCTCTCTCAGGTAGAGGGCTACTGGGGTAGCAGCACTGGCTTTATACTCATTCTCGTTCCTCAGCCACACAGTCCAGAAGCCATTCTGTGGGTTCAGTGTATTCTGTGTCCCCATTCTCAGGACAGAGTGTAATCTTCCCCTTCCTGTTAATGGACTCTCTGGCCACTCCCAAATCCCATTTTGTCTTCTCTGTGACCTGCACCTCATAGTAAAATCTCCCTGAGGAGAATCCTTCCTTTCATTGGAACCTCTATAAAATCTCTCTGAGTTGTCAGGAAGATTCTGTTCTGTGTTTCCATCTGTTACCTGTTTTCCATCAGACAGTTTGAGTCTAGGATGAGCTGTATCAGGATCCAGAGTCACATCCACTGAGAGAAACATACAATAAGACATTTTGTAACAAAACTAATTTATTACTGAGTGGTTTATAATTCATCCTGTTGTGGAAGTTTGGGAAAGATTCACAAAAGCACTGTTTTGACTGTACAGTGTATAAAATGTACAAAACCTATTTGAGGAGAGTTGCCCTTTGCTGAGGACACTGAAGGTCACTGTTTGTGTGTCTGTTTGTGGCATTACACAGGACCTGTTTCTTTTTGCACATACTTTTACATATTTTGTGTGAGTTTTCTAATGTGCTAAAAGTATTGTCACAAATGACTAAAGGTCATCCTTACCTGTGTACTGTTTTCTCTTTAGAAACTCTGTAAACAAGTAATTCATCAATTTTTACATTTTTTTCCACCAAATGACTTGTGTATTGCTATGATTGTGCTGAAAAATGTAACTCTCACAATCAATAACATCTCTAAGTTTTATTACGTATACTAAATTCCAAAGTCTTTCACAAGCTGAGGTTTAATTACCATCTTCCACTCTCATTCTCTGCATCTCTGAAATGAAAATTTTGAAAGACAAAATTGAAATAATTAATTAGAATATTATAATGCACAAATTTAAGTAGTTAAAAGGCAAAATTAAGATAAGTTTCACTTGAATTGCCATCACATTTAATTCTGAGGAAAATTATGTGCAATCAGTGTTTAAAACGTCTTTAAAGGACAGTATTGCAGGTTTGAGGTTAACATTCTCATTTTGGTACATTTACTGGTCAATATTACCTTAAAATCGGGAAAAAAATCTTCCTCACCTGCCAACTGTTTTTCTTTTTCAATCTCTGAAACAGACACACATTTAAAGCATTTTTGTGTAAATTTCTCTATCTGAAGTTAGTTTAAGTAGTATGATGCAATCATATTAATAACATTGACAGCATTTTTTCCAGAACAATTTGCAATTTAATAATTTTACATGTGACTGCAGTGTTAGGAGTCTTACCCAAAGCCTCTTAGTTGTATAGTGTGGTGCTACTGTCTAAGGAATTAAACTCCAGTCTACGGTATAAAGGGTGGTGGTGTTAACCACTGTACTATTCCAACCACTCTCTAAATTGATTGCACAGAGAAAGGTGATTTTCCACAAATAGTTACTCATGAACAGTTGACAAAAACACCTAAATATTAGCAGAACCAGCTAGTTGACGCTTAGAGGTCACAGTTATTTGTTATCATAACAAAAGCAGGTGTCACACTTTTGGGTCCCTGTACGGCCATTTACCAGCATCACTCAATAGCACTGCATCAGTCTCAGAGCTCAATAGTAAGTGTAGCTCTACATTCAGCCAGTTGGACCTGACACTTGCACCTATTCTCAAGAATTTTATGTCTTTCAGTTGTTCCAATTTCACATTTTATATAGTTGCCTCCCCTCCAGGACTGTCCCCCCTGAACGTAAGATTGCTGCTCTTACTCCTATTCTTGGGAAAAGTAGCCTAAATCCTAAATCCTCTGGGGCAATAAGCATATTGCAACTTCTGGATTTATATCATCTCCCATGATATACTTCTTACCTGTCTTTCCACATGCTGTTTTATTTCATATTTTTGTAACATATAGCTGTTCTATATTAAGAAGTATAAATCCTCCTCTTATCCCATTACACAGAGTGTATCACAGGGCTTATTTCATGGACCAATTGTCTTTGTTCTATGTTAGCACCCACTCTAAATCAGCCTCCACGATGGTTGAATGGCAATTTTCTTTTGTTTAACTCTGAAGACCAAGGTCATATTAATTAGCTCCAGATCTGTCATATCTCGTCTGTTCAGCTTCAAAATTAAGCTTGACTGTGTTATGGTGAAGCTCTTTTTAACTGCTCGTTACGTTGATGTAATCTTCGTTTCTTAAATTACCTTTACTACTGACATTAGTTTAATAGTAAAGACTGTATTTTTCCATCTGCACAATACTGTGCATCCCTGCATATCTGATTCTGAAGAATTAATTCAAATATAATGGTCACATCTTGTCTAGGTAACCGTAATGCCTCACTTACTGTTCTTCTTGCCAAATCATTTTCCAAACTATAGCTTGTCCAAAATGTTGATTAATGATTTAAGTTATCTTACTTGCTATCTGTGTGAGTGATGTATGTGCAAAAAAGCCTATAACTTTCAGACCATCAAAATGTACATATTTTTGCAAAAATATACACATTATGTAAATGTTATTTCACAAGCTTAAGGTTTGTCTTGATTACCTTCCTCTAGATTTGTCTTCTGCACCTCTGAAAACAGACAAAATGATTTTCTTATTACTAAGCACAATAAATTATTAAGATGTATATTACTGTTTTTTGATTTCCACAGAGTTTAAGATGCTTAAAAATTTGAAGTAATTCTGTTATTTATACCCTACATGTAAGTTCCTAACAAACTTACACCTGTGATGTCATTAAAGGAAATACCTTTTCTATAATAAATAAGTGTAGCTGCTATCAGTCCAACAGCAATGGCTATTGTAATGCTCATGACAGCAAACCTCCAAGCCTGAAAAGCTTTACCTGAAATTCACACCAAATGTAAATACATACAGTGAGCTTGATAACTATTGGCATTCTTAGTAAAAGTTTTAAACCCTATATTTAATTGACAATAGTACAAGGACAACATATCAAATGTTAAAACTGTGAAATTTTATTGTTTTTTGCAAAATATATGCCCATTTTGAATTTGATACCAACAACATGTTCCAAAAAAGTTGGGACGGGGGCAACAAAAGGCTGGTAAAGTTGTGTAATGTAACAAAGAACACCTGGTGGTTGATCGACAACAGGTCAGTAATGCGATTGGGTATAAAAAAGCATCTCAGAGAGGCTGAGTCTTTCAGAAGTAAAGATGAGGAGGGGTTCACCACTCTGTGAAAGACTGTGCGATCAAATAGTGCAACAATTCAAGAATAATGTTTCTCAATATAAAATAGCAAAAAACCTTTTGCTTTTCATCATCTACTGTACATAGTAACATTAAATAATTCTGAGAATCTGGAGAAATCCCTGTATGCAAGGGACAAGGCCAAAAAACAGTATTTGCTGGCCATGATCTTTGGGCCATCAGGTGGCACTGCATTAAAAACAGACATGATTCTGTAGTGGAAATCACTGCATGGGCTCAAACACGTCTGAAAATCACCATCTGTGAAAACAGTTCATTGCTGCATCCACAAATGCAAGTTAAAACTCTAAAACACAAAGAAGAAACCATATATAAACAGAAACCAGAAATGCTGCCACCTTCTCTGGGCCCAAGCACATTTAAAATAGACTGAGGGGAAGTGACAATGTGTCCTGTGATCCGACTAATCAACATTTGAAATTCTTTTTGGAAATCTGCGGGCTAAAGACCATTCAGCTTGTTTTCAGTGCACAGTTCAAAAGCCAGTATTCATGATGGTATGGGAGTGCATTAGTGTACATGGTATGGGTGACGTGCACATCTGTGAAGGTACTATTAATGCTGAATGATATATACGTGTTTTGGCAACATGCTGCCATCCAGATGATGTCTTTTTCAGGGAAGGCCTTGATTATTTCAGCAAGGCAATGTCAAACCACATTCTGCATGTATTACAACAGCATGGCTCTGTATTAAAAGAGTCTGGGTGCTAAGCTGGCCTGCCTACAGTCCAGACCTGTCACCCACTGATAACATTAGGCACATTATTAAATGAGAAATACGACAAAAGACACCCCAAACTGTTGAGCAACTGAAATCCTACGTCAAGTGAGAATGTGAAAACATTTCTCTTTCAAAACTACAGCGGTCAGTCTTCTCAGTTCCCGAATGCTTACAGAGTGTTGTTAAAAGAAGAGATGATGAAACACAATGGTAAACATGCCCCCTTTCCAACTTTTTTGGAACGCGTTGTTGGCATTTCAAAATGTTGGCATATAAATTCCAAAAACAATAAAATTTCTCATTTTCAACATTTGATATGTTGTCTTTGTAGTATTTTCCTTTACAAATATGGTTTACATGACTTGCACATCATTGCATTCTATTATTATTTACATTCTGCACAACGTCCCGACTTTTTGGGAAATAGGATTGTAAAATAAAATAAAAGCAGAACTGGAGTATGTTAAATTTTTGTCCAGGAACTCAAGCAGTCATCCATATGAGGTGACACAGAGGCCAAATTCATGTAGTGATTTATCAGCATGGGGAAAATACACATATGAAATGAAACAAAAGTGTGTTGACCTTCATAAATCAGGCAATGGCTATTAAAAAAAGCAACACACCTGAAAACGTCCGTATCAACTGTTAGAGTACAAATGAAGAAGTTTTAAACAACCAAAGCTGTAGTGAACCCGAAGAGGACGCAAGTATAGGATCCAGAACCCTGAAATATCCGGGGATATGTATTAAGGAGCGGTCTCAGATTCCTTGCTCAATATTTTCTAATTCCATCAAATATTATAGAAGAAGACTCACTGATTCTACATTGGCAAAGTGATGCGCAAAGTACTAAATCCAGGAGTACCATTAATTGTGACAAGTGGTTTTGTTAAAAAAAGTTAAGGCTCTTTTTTTGACAAAATTGACTAACTTTACTAATTACTAATCAAATTACCACTGAGTAAAATGTCACAATCTAAATCTAAATGTCACTTCTATCATATTTACTAGAGATGATGATCTCTGCCTCCCTCATGTGATGCTTTTGTTGAACTCTGCAGTAGAATCTGTTGGAGTCACTATCATAAACAGTGATGCTGCATTTCACTCTGAAGCCCTCAGTGTCTTTTTGTGTCTCTATATCTTCAGCAGTCAGAGTGACCCCTTCTCTGTCCAGCCACCAAACCTCATGTTCAGGATTCCAGCCTCTAGATTCACATGCTAGGTTGATCCCTAGGTTGAGAGCAGACACAGCATCTACAGATCTCACTCGAGAGGCCACTCAGGTGCTAGTGCAGTCTCTTATCATCTCAAGGCTTGACTAATGCAACCCGCTCTTGGCTGGTCTTCAAATGCAGGCCGTCAAGCCTCTGCAACTCATCCAGAATGCAGCAGCACGGCTCGTCTTCAATCTCCCCAAGTTCAGCCACGTCATCCCACTGCTGTGCTCCCTTCACTGGCTTCCTGTAGCTGCACGCATCAGATTTAAAACCCTTATGCTTGCCTACAAAGCCAAAATTGGACCAGCCCCTCCCTACTTGATGGCAATGGTGAAATCTCGAACTGTACCACGAGCCCTTCAAGCTTCGAGTACAGCTCGGCTTGACCCGCCATCCTTCAAGGCACGCGGAAGGCAAGCATCAAGACTGTTCTCTGTGCTGGCACCCAGGTGGTGGAACGAACTCCCACTGGCTGTCCGTACAGCAGAGTCTCTTGCTGTCTTCAAACGCAGACTGAAGACACACCTCTTTATACAGCACTTAAATGAGCACTGAGTTAAGTATTGATTGTAATGTATTGTACAGCACTTATGTATTGTATTGTATTGTATTGCACTGCTGTGTTTAACTCTTCCTTTTTCTCTAGGTGTCAATAATGATTCTAGCAGTATCTGAGCTCAGGACTGGCTTTCTCTCTAACCTATTGGTAACTAGCAAAGATACTTTCTCTGGTTAGACAAAGCACTTTTTGTACGTCGCTCTGGATAAGAGCGTCTGCTAAATGCTGTAAATGTAAATGTAAATGAAAAGAATCTCACACATTCCAAGAGAGTATTTACCAGCACAATAGCATTATTTAACCTCTCAAGAGACATTTGTGTTGTTTGTGAACAGAAGGAGGAAGGAGCTTGTAACTCGTGACAACCCAACACATTTGCTTTTTGCAAATAATTAAAAATGTATCTCAGCAAAATGAGCAATGTTTTATACAAGCAACCTACACAGTAGTGCTACAAAATGAAAATGGAAACTGTTTCCAGCTCCACCTTTTCTAAACAACACCTTTTCAGCTGAAAGTGTAATAAAGTGCAAAAAAAATTGTAGCAAGCTGCTACTGGTGGGCACTGGCACTGAGAGAGTGCATGACTATGCCAACAGCCACGCACAAAGCCTCACGGTAGGCGTGCCCTCAGACAAAGAGACTTAATGTTGTTGTTTGTTTAGGTCATGTGTATGTATTGCTTGTGTTGTTATGTGTAGGGGAATGTACTTAGTTGGGGGTGTTTTATGTGTAGGGGATTCACCGTATGGGTGAAGTGTAGGGCTAGTGGTGACCTCCCCCTTGGTTAGAGTGCTCTGTATATGCCTTTCTGCTGGTGTGTTTTACAAAAGAGCACTTCTTGCAGCCAAATCATGGCCTCCCCTGTGTCTTATTCTATGCTGATGCTACTAAATGTTTATCAAAATGAATAAGTCGAGGTAGACTGTGTCATTCACTGGCAACTTGAAAACAAGACTTTAAAATAATGGCACGATAATATTTAATTTTATTGTATTTATATAACATTTATTGAACATTTTCGATGAACCAACAAATGATGTGCATTTATATGTGGGAGTATGGACTTTGCTTATTAGCGAGGCCTGTCATGTACTAAGAATGGAAATATTAAATATAGCCTATGTGTTAGGCAGTGTTATTATCATTATCATTATTATTATTAGAACTTACAGTCTCCTCTGAAGGTATTGGAACGACAAGGTCAATTCTTTTGTTATGGTTATGCACTGAAGACATCAGGTCAAAAGATCAATATGAGAGGATAGACTAGAGGTTCAGCTTTTATTTATTGACATTTACAACTAGATTTGTTAAACATGGCACTGCACTTTTTCTTTGAACACACACATTCCTTAAGTACAAAAGTACTGGAACAAGATTGACAGGTGTTTCTTCTTGCCCTGTTAGGTTGACAGGTTGTTAGTCTGATGGTTAGAAAAAGTTGTAACTTTTAACTTGATGCAGCACAAATAATGTTTGTTCCAAATAGCTAATGTTTTTTGCATGTATGCTAGCAGAATGAGAATTTTCTGTGTATGTTATCACTTTTCTGGTCTACACATGATTCTGTGTAACTGAGACATTTGTTTGAGGGTGTGCATGCGCCCAACAGTGTAGTGTATCAGTTTAACAGCACTATCAGTGTTATCTACTAAGTTAACATTGCTAGGAAGCAAAGTGACCAATAAGCCAGTTTGGCTATTTAAGTAGATGCATACAATAAACAAGATAATTAAATCGTGAATTGCAATTATTTACATGACAAATTTCATGATTGTGACAGCCATCGGTGGAATTTGGCAATATATCCACATCTGATGCTCACTATGTAAATTAGAAGAAACCCTCAGTGCTGGATTGAATTTTTGACTAATATCTATACTATAGATTCTACAGTTTTCAAGATGTTTTTACTATGAACTGGCAGAGAGCAAATTCTGTTGGTCTTTTCTGATCTTTTCTGATCCTGGTCTTTAAAATTTTTTTCTGCCATTTTCTTCTGTTCGGTTAGAGTTGAGTGGGACTGTGGATATGACTGTGTGGTTGGTGAAGCACAGAGAACTTCAGGTGCAGACTGAATACTTTCCTACTGCTGCGGACAGCTAACCAGCACGATCACAGTCATTAAATAAAAATTAAAGCTACCAAGAGCAGTCTGCGCAACCCAGACAGCAAAAGCATTTGGCCCAGATCCTGATAGGAGTCCTCTGCTATTTGGGAACCTGGATTAATCTATGTCTGAAGATTATAACAAAACAAATTTGTTGAGAGTCAGTTGGGTATTAAGGACGTTATGACCAATTTAATCATGAGGAGTCCTTATATCTCAGTACATGTGTATTTGTTTACAAGCGGATCTTGACTGCTCCAACATGGCGGACACACAGACTTATTGCTTCAGATAGAGAACAACAGACATCACAGCATCTTTGTATGTATATCCATGTTCCTCTCCCTCGCATAAAGTTACTGCTGTCTTCCTGCTGTGTGTCCCAGACAAAACTCCCAGCAATCAGGTTATTTCAACTTTTCTAAAAGTGTTACTCCATTGTTTGTAGCATAGCTAGACACTGTTTCCTATTTGCATTAGCCACTTGTTGCTGAATCCTATTATAAGCTATTAGCTTCTTTTTATAAAAGAGTGATAGCTAAAGATCCACATTAATTGTAGGAATAAAAAGCAAATACGTTAGCTACTCCCCTAACATCAAGCCTCACGATTCCTACAATTTCAGTGCTCATCTTCCCTTAAATCCTAGGCTAACAGTTAATTTAAATAAAATGATCTTGCAATTGTCATTTTATTCCTATTTTTATGATAGCATGTTTTGTTTAAAACAGTGATCAAGATGTCTCTAACTCATATAAGTGTTCTAGAATTCTGTTGGGTTCTAAAGGGCATAAAAACAACCAAAAAAAAAAAAAACTTTCAAAACAATTACATGATTGTCAAAATAACTGCAAAATTTCTTGAATAGCAATATAATCCATATAAACTTTATATAACCAAAATAATCTTTCTGTATAAGAAAAGTTGAATGCTTTTGTCACAAATACCCACACATATTTACACAAGTTGTAAGCACAAGCACATATGTCATATTTTACAAAATTTATACCTGATCTAGACGTCATACAGCTGAAGAGAATCAGTAGGGTCATACAGAGGATGTTCATCCATGAAGAACAGTTTCATATTATTGTTACATTGTAATGAACCACATTTCACAAACTACTGAACACATATTGAATATCATCATTTGATCAATGATTTTAATTTCAGTAAATATATAGAATCAATTAGATATATAGCATTAACATACACAACAAAAATTAAATTAAAGCCAAGATAGATAGCTGTGGCATGGGCTGAAAAGACAAAACAATTTAATGAAAAATATGCAGTCAGATTTTGTGCAAACCTTATTTAGTGGAGGTCATAGCTTCATTATGTGTATGCAGCATGTGACCTCCACTTTCACAAACATCTACAACTGTACTTGCCTGCCCCACCCAGTAAGCCATAAAACCCTCCCACACAAGCCTGTTGGCTGTTCATCTGCTATGAAATATGTGCCTCAGAATTATTTATGGATCACACGAGACCTGCAGGTTAACCTGCCTCGTGCAGACCTCCAGTGTGAAACTTTTCACAAACAGTGCTTACCATATTTGATTGCTATTTCCCTTTGGCATGTGACCCATCAGGGCATATAACTTAAAAAGCTGATGTAGAGGGATGAGATCAGACTCAATTCTACAAGGTTGATTTATGTAATGTTTCACCCTCCTGTTTTTATGTCAATTCTGCCATTATATACTTTTTACTATATTATATGTATGTCCATAAGCAGTTTGTGAAGAACAAGTACATTTGGTTAGTCATTAATTTACAGGAAACCTCAGGTAATAATGGCTTTTTGGAAACACTCATTAATTAACAAACATTCTTAAAGCTGCACTAGGCAAGTTTGGTGTTTTAGAGCCCTCTGTGGTGGAAATGTATAATTACAAGAAACTTGTGGTAGAACACTTTTTTAACATCAAGGCCCAATCCCATTTCTTCTTTTTACCCCTACCCTTTGTTTTCGAGTGTCACCCTAACTGAGTTACAAGGGGTAGTGGTTGAAATCTTGCCCTACGAAATGGGACAACCCTCAATTAAAAAAAAAAAAAAACCTTGCTTCATTAACAGGCTACTAGCGCTGCTCTGTAGGCGACCCAGCCCGTCTTCAGTGATAGCAGAGAAGGGAAAAGTTCAGCGACTTCGCTTCTGGGCTTTATTTACATTTAGGGCATCATATGCCTTCAAAGAGCGGCAATAAGACAATTATTTATTATCGCCCACCGCTAATTCTTTGGTGATACGAAGCTGAAGTCAGATATTCACCAGCTTCTTGTTTGAATCTTCCCATTTCACCTTAAATGGTGCAGCAGTTACATTCTGGCGCGTCAGGCGTCAGAACTGCTGGACTATTTAAGGTGGAATGGGAAAGTTAGCTAGCTAGCTACTGAAACATTAACATGCCATTAGCGATTTTTTATGCTTGTTATGAAGAAATGACCATAATACATTGAAACGACATTAAACTAAGATAATACGATAGTTATTGTAATTTTTTAATGGAGAAAATTCTCACATTTGTGGGATTCTTTGGTCACTCACACAGCCATCTTGTTGGTTTTTCTATTTTCTCATAACACTCTGTTTGGAGTGTGCATCTGAACAATCTCAGTTTGGGAGGCTATGTAGCCCTAACACTTTGCCCTACCCCTCCATCTCAACAAAAATCAGGACACCCTAACCCTAGACGTGAACGCGCAATACAGAGGGCTAAGGGCTAAGTGGTAGGGGCAAGGGGTGAAATGGGATTCGGCCCAAATGTGCTGCACACTTCTCCAATGGACTAATCTAGGCAACCTGCTCTTTCAAAATACAGTATCCTCCATGTTCAACAAGTGACAGTGGTAGACAGTGGTAGTGGTCTAGCCCAGGGGTGGGGAACCTTTTACCCACTGAGGGCCAGATTAATAAAACTAATCTTCTCAAGGGCCAAAGACTACAATGCTGTAACACCCAGCCAACTAATGTGGGCTTAATAAATAGGATAAAAAATAAATAAATAAAAAATAAAAAGCAGTTAATTGTTTGTAGGATTCTGGTAGATCCCTGTTGCTGTGCCTGGCCTTTAGTTGATAGTTATTCTGATGTTCAGTTACCTCTAGCTGCATGCACTCTGGTACATCAACTGCATTTATTTTTAACATTTAACAAACAGTGGACTAGTTAATTGAAACTCAGAAACACTATCATGGTTGGGATCATCACAAAACAAGTAACACAACATGTAACATATTAAAATGTAATCTTTAAGGTAAGTAATTCGTACCATCACTACCAGCCGTCTTGTTGCCTAGAACAGACCCTGAGACCCCAACGTCACCTGATGCAGCTGACCTCGAGCCATTTATGCAGGAACTTCTTGTTATCCTAAAATGTAGAAGGAAGTTTTCCATTAAATGAATCAAAGAAAATTTAAAAGTATCTTTCTGATTTTTACAGCAAATAGGTTTTGGGCAGTATGATGCTAGCATTATTGCTGAGCGGCTGTAGGGGGTATAGCCTATTTTTCTTTGGAATTTGTCTTTATTTATTGTTAGACATTTAGGTTAAATGTTTTGTACCTGTGTTTACTTTTGTTTTTTTGGGTAGGGAAATTAGTTAATTGAAAAGGAAATGTTTAGTTTGTTTTGGACTGAGACAACTCCTGAAGCCCTTAGCTTCTTTAGACAAAAATAAAGCTTTTCTGAAACTAGTATGTCATGTTTTGGTGTAATTGGTCTGGCAATTTCGTGGGTGGGAAGGTTGGGAAGGCTTCTTTATATTGCACCCTAATATTATATTGCAAAGTAAATCAAGACGGTTTGTCTTTTCTGGAACATTCTTTCCACATCACCTTTTCTTTCTTTCCACATCACCTTTACTCCGGCTGTATCCATCACAACTGTGAGGCCACATACAGCTGCTGATAACTCATTGTCAACTTTTTTACTTGCTGAGTGATATTTTCTACAGCTAATGTACAGTTATGACATGTGCCCGTCCCCCACTCACTCGCGGTTCTCTTCTACCCACCGTCCTCACCGGGCTTCGTCCTTCCTCGGAGCTCAGCCCCTGCCTTCCTGCCGGCTCTCGCGGTCATCATTGGGGTCTGAGGGACGGGCGCATGCCATGAGACCATGTTTGGCTCCACAACACATTGACACAAGATAGGTAAATCCAACAACAACAACAGTGCACATTTCACACCAGCGGCAGCTCAAAGTGCTTTATACATCTTGGCAACTTTTTTGTTCATGTGTATGTGTGGGCTGGGTTGGAGTGCAGGTAAGGACACAGAGTGAATTAATGACTGACTGGTTTGACCTGTTTCTCTACTTACAAATGAAAGTAACTCTGCCAAAGATGAAGACAGGTACGTATTTTAATGTTAAGTATCAGTAACTTAATGTCCAAGTTAAGTGCATTAAATGTTAAGAGTTTCCAAATGGGGCACTTTACACTTGTTTTTCAAGTAGGAATATGCTGTGCAGGTGTCCTGTTTGTTTGTTCGTTTGTTTCATGTACTGTCTCTGCCATTTCAATCGTTCATCCTTTTGAATGTCTTGGTTTGACATCTGGTGAGGTATAAAAATGACCTATATTTTGTTGATACATTTTTTGCTTCTGGAACCGGTCTTTAGCTTCCAAAATCATTCTTTTGCTTCTTACTTTGGCCACATTTTTACAGGGGTGGGTTTTAGAAGAGGGCATTCACCTGCTCTCTCTAGTGGTCTACTAATATGGAGTGACAGGTCTTCTGAACACAAAGCTATGCGCACTCTGAGAGCTGTGATCTGCTTCAAAAATGACAGAGCACTTCATTCTCAGTGTAGTACTGCCACAGAGTATTATGCTGGACATTACTTTTCATCCAGATGTTGTGTTTCCGGTTGAGAGTACGTAGTGCGCGTCTGTTGCTACCTCTTCTCTCCGGCTTTTGTTTTTGCTGTGTTTTGTTGCTGCCGCTGTTGCTTTTTTCCATTTTTGGCTTCTCTGCTCTCTGGATCCTGATCGTTCTCTGGTTTCACGTCGGAACTTCCCCCATGTATACCTGACACTGCCTGCTAGCCACGCACGAGCCCTCTCCCTTCTTCCTCCTACCCCTCAACTGCAGCTGCGGTGAGTGAGTTTCTACCCCTCACCAAGTTCTGTCGATTAATCTGAGGTACTGGGCAGTTTTCACTTTCCTGTACTGAAATAGCTGGGTTGGGGTTGTTGGTCTGGCTAACGTGCTTTGGTGGTGTTAGCGGTGGTGTAGTGCATGCTGTGGTTGTCTATCAAGCCTGCTCGCTCCTCTTTCTATTCTGATCTTATAAACTCTGGCAGTCACAGGCCTAAAACTCTCTTTCATACTATAAACAAACTTCTTCAACCTCCTTCACCACCCACCTTGAACTCCTCTGCCCAGTGTCAAGCTTTTTGGATTTTTTTCTGGATAAAATTAATAAGATCTATCTGCATTTCCCTGTAGCAACCAGCACTTCTCTTTCTCAGGCCTCTGTTTCACTCTCACCTGATAACTGTCTCTCTGTTTTCTCCCCTGTGAACTCTTCCACCGTGTCTGAGATTATTTCCAAATCCTCTACTTGTACATTTCAACTAGATCCTGCTCCTATGGCTACTCTTAAGTCTGCTTCCTCTGTTATAGCACCTCTCATAGCTCATATGATTAATCTATGCTTTTAATTAGGCACTGTTCCTCCATCTCTCAAAATAGCTGCTGTCACTCCTATCCTAAAGAAACCTGGGTTGGACCCATCCTCACTGGCCAACTACAGACCAATCTCCAATCTCCCTTTTTATAGTTAAAATTATGGAAAGAGTTGTAGCCTCTCAGCTGCATGACTTTCTAAACTCCAATAACCTATATGAGTCTTTTCAGTCTGGTTTCCGCACCCTGCACAGTACTGAGGCTGTCCTTGTAAAAGTTGTAAATGACTTGCTGCTGTCTACAGGTGCTGGATTTCTTAACATCCTGATTCTTTTTGATTTAACACCAGCTTTCGATACAGTTAACCATAATCTTCCTATATCTGGACTGTCATCTGTTGGCATTACTGGCCTTGCCCTTCAGTGGTTACAGTCATACATTGCTGACAGGCATCAATACATTTCTATGGGCTCCCACAAATCTGGTATTGCTCCTGTAGGTTGAGGTGTACCCCAAGGATCTGTCCTTGGGCCTCTCCTCTTTATCATTTACATCTCCCCACTCGGTCAGATCATCCGCACCCATGGTTTTAACTTCCACTGCTATGCTGATGACATTCAAATTTATGTCAGCACTACTTCCCTCTCTGCCTCCGCCCAGGCTTTCAGTTCTTGTGTCAGATTTGAAAACTTGGTTGCAAAACAGTTACCTGAAACTAAACGCTGATAAAACCGAGGTTCTGTTAGTTGGAGCTAAAACCTCACTTTCCCAGGTTTTGAACTTTTCAGTCAATATTGATGGTGTCGATATTAAGCCAGCCCAATTTGTTAAGAACCTTGGCTGTCTTCTTGATTTATCTTACTTTTGAGTCTCACATTAAGCTAGTCACCAAAACTGCATTTTATCATCTGCGTAACATTGCACGCTTACGCCCTATGCTGAGTGACACTGACGCTAAAATGTTGATCGATGTCTTCATCTTCTCTCGCATCGATTACTGTAACACACTTTTCTATGGCCTTCCAGTTAAACTAATCAATTGTCTTCAGTACATCCAAAATTCAGCAGCAGGGTTCTTACCTCCACCAAGCGCACAGCTCATATCACTCATGCCAGTTGCATTGGCTTCCTATTAGTTCTAGGATTAAGTACAAAATCCTTCTTCTTACCTGCAAGGCTTTACATGGTCTGGCTCCGACATACCTTTCTGATCTCATTCCATTATACTGTCCCTCTCGTGCTCTCTGATCTTCTAATTCTGGATTCCTCACAGTTCCCTCAACTAGACATTCTACTATGGGTGGCAGAGCTGCCCCCAAACTCTGGAATTCTCTACCTTCCACTCTTCGCATTTGCTCTTCTCTGTCTTCCTTCAAAACTCTGCTAAAAACCATCCTTTTTTTCTTCTCTGTAGTGTTCTAGATTTTTTTTGATATTATGTAAAGCGTCCTTGGGTTTGTGAAAGTTTTGCAACATATATTGGACATATTGATATTTGACATTTTTCTTGTGGAATTTATTGTTTTATTGAAACTTTCAGCACAAAATGAACTTCTTTTGTACTGACCTGCATGCAGCTGCTGGTTTGTGAGTGAGTCTGCACTGTCTGTGTAAGCAGATGAATTTTAATCCCATGGACTTTAGGGGCTGCAGGCCAGGGCTCATTCCATTAGAGTCCTGCAAGTGTGACTGCAAAGGGAATAATTGTGAAAGCAACTGTAAAATATGCTTATGTTCCAGAAGGTTTGACCTTTCTGAAATATCCATAGTTTCATGCTAAGCTTTGTCTTACACTGATAAATTTGAGTGTAGTTCCAGCAGTTGTGCTTTATGTGAACAGCAAGTGGAGCTGAGCTGTGGTATCTTTATTATACTGTAGGGTTGGCAGAAGAAGAAACGCAGGGGTAGCCATGATTTTGCTACAAGAAGTGTTCTTTATTGAACACACTGGCAAAAAGGGGCACCTACAGAACACCTCACTCGAGTCAGAGCTAATAGGTTTAGTTGTCATTATAACTAATATACAGAGCATATCACCCCTGTCTTATAGATCTACAGGTTACACTGGTAATACAAACTTCTTTGCATGGGCTAGCACTATTTTACTTTTAGCTTAGTTCCTTCATTCTTACAGCCCTAAATTTACACTCAGGACATCTATCACAGGGCTAATAGCTGTCAGACTAAGCTCTCTTCCTGGTGTGGCAGGTCCCTTTGTGCTGTGTTCCCAAAACTCTGGATCTCTTTACTCCAGCCCACTAATAAATGCTTAGCCATCTTCAGAACGGACTTGAAAACATGTCTCCTCAGCCAGTATTAATTTCTACTTTGACCTTACTGTATTTGTTGTACATTTGTAATCTCAGTTTCTTCTGCCTGATTTTCTTATTTTTTAATTTGTATTGTTTTCTTATTTTTTTTTCCTTTTGAGTACCTCATGTCATTACTGTGCTTCTTTGTTTGGATATGTTCCCTCATTGTTTTTGTGTTCCTCTTGTTATCACTGGGCTTTGCTGGCTACTGTTGGTACTTTGAAAAGTGACCTTGAGCTCTATTATTATTATTATTATTATTATTATTATTATTATTATTATTCCTTCAGGGATGAGCTTCCTCTGTATAGCTCTCTTCAGCTGCATGATTCTCTTCAGCTGTATGGAATCTACATCAGGTATAATCGTATATACAGCATGTTGTATTTGTGCATATGTTATTTGGTCGTTGGTTCTTCTTCTGTTATTCTTCTTTCTATGGTGCCAATACATTTTAGAATAGAAATTAAAGGATGTGTCACTTAGTTTAGTTACTTTTTCTTTCTTTCTAAATGTTTTGTTCTACAGATCACTTTAAGGTGGTTGGTCCAGCTGCTCCACTTGTTGCTGTAGCTGGTGAAGATCTGGTTCTGCCTTGCTCTATCCAACCCAGCACCAGTGCTGTGGATATGAGAGTAGAGTGGTCCAGAGTAAATGTGGTGGACTCATTAGTTCATCTCTACAAGGATAATGAAGACAGAAATGAAAACCAGGATCAGTCATTCAGAGGAAGAACAGCACTGTTCAGAGAGGAGCTTCTAAAAGGCAACACTTCACTCAAACTCTCAGCAGTCCGAGTCTCAGATGAGGGAGCTTACAAATGTTTCATTAAGGACAAATCCTGGTATGATGACATTACAGTTAATGTCATTGTTGAGGGTAAGAGACATCTGCTCTTTTGAAAGTTTATTCACTTTATAGCTTTTCTCAATTGATTCTACACTTGTCTCATCTAAGATTAATGGTCATAAAACAATTAACAGTCATGTGATCCTTTTGTAATTTGGCAAAACTCATTGTAGTTTTTCATTGACTTCACACACGTTAAAAATTATGCACCATATATAGTGTTTGAATTAGCCTAACCTTTTTTTGGGAGGGGGCAGTGGTCTTTAACCTATTTAATCTGTTATAATGTACAGAAATGCATATCATCACTGCTGCAGCACTGCTGTATCTGATCCACTCGTACCAGCACAACACACACTAACACACCACCACCACCACCACGTCAGTGTTACTGCAGTGCTGAGAATGATCCACCACCCAAATAGTACCTGCTCTGTGAAGGTCCATGGGGGTCCTGACCACTGAAGAACAGGGTAAAAGGGGGCTAACAAAGTTTGCAGAGAAACAGATGGACTACAGTCTGTAATTGTAGAACTACAAAGTGCACCTATATAGTAAGTGGAGCTGATAAAATGGACAATGAGCGTAGAAACAAGGAGGTGGTCATAATATTATGCTTGATTGATGTATAATGCAGAGGCACATCCAGACACGTTTGTCACAAAATGAAATTTAAAGGCAACAACCAATAACCGGAGCCAGTCGGCCCTATATGCTCATTATGCATGTTGTGTAGGGCCCCCCACAAATTAGGCAAGGGCCCCACCTTCTTCTCATGTCAGTGCTGCCTATTACTGACAAATTCAATGAGAGAATGAAGTGCAACTGTCCATTTGGACATTAAAAAAAAAAATAACTGTAGTAACAAAAAGTTCACAATAATTAATGATATACAGGATCATGCTTATATTTTAATCAATTGTAAAATTTGTAATAGTATAAAGACTAAAGACAGATTTCAGTTAAAATGAGCATGAAAATAGAAATAGAGCTTGTAAATAATGCAATTTAACACCAATATCTGACACAGAACTGTTTTTTATTCACTCCAGTTCTGGGAACTCAGCCAGTGATCACTATGGAGGGCTATGATAGCTCAGGAGGAATGAATCTAGTGTGTGAATCTAGAGACTGGTATCCTGAACCTGAGGTTCTGTGGCTGGACAGAGAAGGGGTCACGCTGACTGCTGAAGATACAGAGACACACAGAGACACTGAGGGCTTCAGAGTGAAACGCAGCATCACTGTTTATGATAGTGACTCCAACAGATTCTACTGCAGACTTCAACAAAAGCATCACATGAGGGAGGCAGAGATCATCATCTCTAGTAAGTGTTTATGATTAAAATGCATGTTCAGATTTAGATTTAGTGTGATTTGTACAGTGCTCTATTTGTACATCATCTGATTTATTAGAAAGGTGGTCAGTATTAATGAGACATAAAACACTGGCAAGTAACTTTTTCATTATAACTAAAGCATCATTATCCCATCAGTTCAGTTTTATTTCTTTTGCACTTTTAGATTTCTGACATTTTCAGTGTTTTACTGTATGAGCACTTCTTCTGCTCCTTCTGTAGTTGTTCAGTTATTAAAGGGCACATATTCTGCTCTTTTTTTTACATTTTACATGATTTTACATGCTTCAGTGTTCCAAAACCTCATTATTTTTCTCATACTGTACATCACATTAGAACTCCTCTGTGTTTAAGCCCCCCTCCCTATGACCCCATTGTATTCTGATTGGTCAGCTTACTCAATCTGTTTTGATTGGTCAACTACCAGAGTGGTTCTGCCCCTGTCTTGCAGTCAGCAGTCTAGGACCCACTGCACAGAGAGAGGCCACAGCAGACGAGATGTAGTGTGTGCTTCAGCTGCACTCACACAAAATCCCTTCTGCAGGGTTGTGTCGAAGTGTCAGAACATAATCACCATGAAACAAAAAATAAAGTTTTATTTCACTGCCTTGTTCTCGCTAATGCCGCTCATTCAGTCTTTAGCTTGCTAGACCACTGCTGCTTTCTCTCTCTTTCAGCCAGCTTTGAATGTTGTGTTCAAACAGCAACCACCAAATCCTTTCTTTCCTTTCATTCTGTCTTTATAGAGCCTAACACGACCATGTTAGTTTCTTGTGACTGGCTGGTCCTCACTGTTCAGTGAAGACTGGAGTGGTTTTAAGGGAGGCAGTGAAATTTGGGCACAACAATAAAAAGAACACTACAATTCAGCTCCCTTTGTTCGTATAAAAGAGCCATTCAAAAGAACCAGATCTTTTGTGAACGTCACATTACTAGCAGACAGACCCTTTTCTTCTGAGTGGCTGTAAACACCAGGAATTCTTGACATGGCCACAAAACAGAACAAACTCTTCCCAGGGCATTGTGAGAGGGCATGCCAAGCTTGCTGGTAGGCAGGCAATTGGGACTGTGTTACTAGCTGATGTCACCTTGTGACAGGGGAAAGGGCTGGAATTTCAACAAGAAAAGTGATTTCTGTGGCAGAGAGTTACTCCCTCTGGAGTGTACTTTGGGCTTTTATATATGTATACATACATGTATGTATTTCAATAACAAAATTGTTTTGAATACATAATTACACTCTTTTTGAATTTCAGGTGAAGTCTTTCATTTTTGGAAGTCTGCTGTCATCACCATTTCAATATTAGTACTGGTTATTTCTGCAGCATTGATAGTAGCTGTGGTTATTTTTCATCGAAAAGGTAATATTTAAATCATTTCCATTAATGATCGCAGGTGTAAATTTAAAGAGGTTTTAGAAACTTAGATGTAAAATGGAAGTAAAAGGATTACCTCAAACAGAAGCATTTTAAGCTCAGGGGAGATCAGAAAACACAATCAATTGCTTACCATAACACAAGAAAAGTTAATAGTGGGTTTTCTCCAGTTATTTGTTATGTAATCAGTTTGTTATGTAATTCATTTTGTCTGTTTTCAGAGGCTGAGAGGAAAAGGCTTCAGGAAGGTACATTTCTTTGAATGTCTAAGTCAAGAAGAACTATAAGCTTACATATATATGGGTGTGTGTGTGTGTGTGTGTGTGTGTGTGTTGGTATTACACCAAATCAGAAAATGATTGAAAATGCAAATAGCACTGATTTGCTTTTACTTGTATTTCACTGCACACGGTATGAACAACAAGATATTCATGATTTGTCTGGTCAACTTCATTTAATTTGTAAATATACATCCATTCCTGCCATTCAGACTTGCAGCACATTCCAAAAAAACTGTGATGCAGCAATTTAACGAGGTAAAATAAATAATGATATGATTTGAAACAGGTGATGTCAACAGGTGATTGTAATCATGATTTGGTACAAAAGTAGCATCCAGGAAAGGCCTAGTCCATCAGGAGCGAAATGGGCCAAGGATCGTCAGTTTGCCAACAAATGCGTGAGAAAATCATTGAAATGTTGAAAAACAATGTTTTTCAAAGAAAGATAGGAAAGGATTTGGATATGTCACCCTCTACACTGCATAGCATAATTTAAAGATTCTGTACATCTGGAGGAATGCACAAAGTTCAAAGGAACAAGCCTAATCAAATCATATAACCACACTGGCTCAGGATTACTTTGGCAAACCTTTATTAAGCACTGAAATACCTAGCTACATACACAGATGCCAGTTAAAACTTTACTGTGTCTACACTTCACTGTGTGTCTACTTTACTGCTGTATGCTCCAGACCAAAGACGAAAAGGACCATCCAGACTGGTACCGGCAAAAAGTCAAAAAGACAGGGTCTGTCATGGTATGGGATTGTGTCAGTGCCTTTGGCAAAGGTACACTTATATAACAGCACCATTTATGCTGAAATATACATAGAGATTTTGGAGCAACATATGCTGCCTTCAAGACAACATCTTTTCCAGGGACACCCATGCATATTTCAACAAGAAAATGCAACACCACATTCTGCACACATTGCACAGAGAATGTGTGGCGCATTTTAAAACCCAAAATGTAATGACAAAGACCGTATACTGCTGCACACATTAACGCTTGCCTACAGCAAGAATGGGACAAAATTTCACCTAAAACACTTCATTATTTTGTGTCATCAGTTCCTACATGTCTTTTAAATGTTGTGAAAATGAATGAAAAGAAAAACCATTACAAACTGGTAAAGCATTACTGTCCCAACTTTTTTTGAAATATGTTGCAAGAATCATAATTGAAAACAATGAAATTCATGAAGTAAAACACCAAATAATGTACTGTTGTACTGTTTTCAATGTAATACAGGTCAAAAATAATTTACAAATTACTGCTTTCAGTTTTGACATACAGTCCCGTGTGTGTGTGTGAGAGAGAGACTGTGAATGAATGACTTATTTTCAGAGAATATAAAAGAAAAAAAAAA
This sequence comes from Colossoma macropomum, assembly GCF_904425465.1. Taxonomy (NCBI): domain Eukaryota; kingdom Metazoa; phylum Chordata; class Actinopteri; order Characiformes; family Serrasalmidae; genus Colossoma; species Colossoma macropomum. Next base: position 29,501,406 of record NW_023494805.1, on the reverse strand, counting down.
GGAATGTATGTTTAAGGTCTAAGAGTAATGAGCTTCTATATCACAATAAAACACCATATATTATACTGCAACTCTAAGCTAATTCATTCTTGTTTTTTTGTGATATCATGTTGTCATAATTTTAATTCAATTGAAAGAAATGTTTATTTGTTCTTGAACTTTACAGAGGCTGAGAGAAAAAGACTTCAGGAAGGTAAATTTCTTGTTTGGCTTAAATCAAGATTTTGAAATAACATATATAATGTATATAAATATATACATTTTTACAGAAACATGTATGTTTTAAAAGCCTGAGAGTAGTGATTAGCTTTGTTCAATATCGTTGCTGTCCAAAGAAAAACAAGTACTATTTCTCCAAAATGGCAATTTTAGAGAACAGGGCAAAAACCATGTAAGTTAATGTAAATGATTTTGTTCCAAGAAATTCTGGCGCATTTCCATTGGTCCATGCATCAAGAAATTTTAACATAATATACAGGGCGGCTATTGTACTCAAAGGATAAAGAAAAACAAAAATTGGTTAAAAATGGACAGCAACAATATGCTCTGTGTCACATACATCACTCACAACACAGATTACAATATGCAAGTACAACCTTGTTTCCAAAAAAGTTGAGACGTAGTGCAAAATGTAAATAAAAACAGAATGCAATAATGTGCAAATTATTTAAACCCTATATTTAATTGACAACATATCAAAAGTTAAAACTGAAATTATTTTGTTTTAAATTATATATACGCCTATTTATAATTTGATGCCAGCAACACGTTTCAAAAAAGAGCAAAATGCAATGTCTGCACATGCAACTAGTGCAACAATTCAAGAGTAACATTTCTTAATGTAAAATAGCAAAGAATTTGGGGATTTAATCATCTACAGTACATAATATCATTAAAAGCTTCAAAGAATTATAAGAAATCTCCGTATACAAGGGACAGGGCCAAAAATTAATGCTAGATGGCCATGATTTTCATCTTGAAAAAAAGTGTCCTGTGGTTCAAAAATCAAATTTTGAAATTGTTTCTGGAAATTATGGAACGCCATGTCCTCTAAGCTAAAGAGGAGAGGACCATCTGGCTTGTATCAGTGCACAGTTCAAAAACCAGCATCCATGATGGTATGGAGGTGCATTAGTGCACGTGACATGGGTGACTTACACATATGTGAAGACACCATTAATCTAAGGGTAAATAAGGGGTGGAGCCCAAACCATGAAAAACAGCCCCAGACCATTATTCGTCCATTAGACTGTCAGATAAGATTCATCACTCCAGAGAATGTGTTTCCACTGCTGCAGAGTCCAGTGGCAGTGTGCTTTACACCACCCTAGTTGACGCTTGGCATTTTGCATAGTAGCTTGTGTGCTGCTGCTCAGCCATGGACACCAATTTCATAAATATTCCGACACACAGTTTTTGTGCTGATGTTGCGGTACTTTGGAGCTCTGTTCTGAGTGATGCAACACAGGATAGGCATCTTTTACCTGCCACGCACTTCAGCACTCAGTGGCCCCACTTTGAGTTTACTTGGCTCTACCACTTTGTGGCTGAGCTGTTGTTGCTCCTAGATGCTTCAGTTTCACAGTAATAGCACATCCAGTTGACCAGATCAAATCTAGCAGGGTAGAAATTTCATGAAATGACTTGTGGCAAAGTTGGCATTCCATGACAGTGCCATGTTTAAAGTCACTGAGCTCTTCAGTACTGCCAATGTTTGCCTACTGAAATTGCATTGCTGTGTGTTTAATTTCATATACTTGTTAGCAGTGGGTGTGGCTGAAACACCTGAACTTAATAATTAGGAAGGGTGTCCACATACTTTTGGCCTTGCAGTGTAAATATTCCCAGATAACAACCCACCAAAGGGGCATGTTTACCTGTCAGCACATAGAATGACTCAGAAACTGAAAAAGAGCAGTATGTGTTTCTTTGCCACCCCTGATAATTGCGCACTATTTATGAAAACAATACTGATCATTCATGTCTGTTGGAGTACAAAAGTCACAGAAAAACTATAGCTGCTTTTTTCTGCTAACAGTTGCATCTTTGCTAACTTTATCCCCAGCAAGGTTGATATTCCACATTATTTAGGTACAAATGAGCATCTGTCTATATACATTATAGTACTTTGTTTTAAACTGTACTGAACATTTTTAGAAATGGCTATTTCTGGATCCACAGAGTTGCACTGAAATGATTATTTTCCAGTCAGAAATGTTCTCCTAGCAGAGTATCACTTTAATCCTGTTTTTTTCAATACATTCTTTAGAGTCATTTATACAATGGCTTTCAAATGTACAAATTCAGATTACAATGCTCGAACATAAACAGCCTCACCTACTGTGCAGAATTTTGCTTTATTTCCACTTTAAAAAAGAGACATTTATTTGCTTAGAACTTGTACAGAAATGGTACATTATCAGACCAAACACATACATTATAAATGTCACACAGTTCTTGTTTCAGACTCATATTACTTGCAATTGTAAGTTGGTTAATACTTTTTAACACATGATGTCATCATGATGCCACTGAAATTAATCATTTGATTTTGAATGTTTGCAGAGTCTGGGAGGAAAAGGCTTCAGGAAGGTACTTTTGTTTTTTGAAAAGATGGAAACATGCTTCTGTGATGATTTTGTTGTGTGAAATTTCTGTCACTCAATGCACATTAAAGTGCACACATTTTGACCATTTTTGTGAAATCAAATTTTATTACTGATTTGTGCAGTTAATCTAGCAATATGATAGTGTCACGCAGCTTAATCTGTTTGCGTATCTAAAATGTAGACAAAATGCTTAAACTGATTTTGTTTAAGGAAAATGCAGGTGAGAGAAATCTATCAGTAATTGATATTTGCAATATCATGCAATATATATATATATGCATATAGACAAAATTACAGAAAAACACTTAAACCAATTGTGTCTGTTTCAGAGATTGACAAGGGAAAGCAGTATACAGGTGAGGAGATTGTTTGCTCTTTTAAGAAAACTCTGATTAGTAATTTATCCAAAACTTAACAGAATAATGAGGAAACATTGAGTAGTCAACGTCTGAGCTACAGCACAGTGCTTTAACAGAGGTGTGTGTCATAGTCTTTATCATAATGCAATGATGACACACACACACACACATATACACACACAAAAAAACCCTTTATTCTTATTTTCTATTTATTCTCAGTGTAATGTCCTTAACGGTAATGCTTTAATTTTGTCTGATTTTCACAAATGTCATGCCAATAGTTGCGAGCATTTCATCATTTTTTGTCACTTATATTTATATAGAGCCTGTCCCATGTTCAAAGATGCTTTACAATCACATAACATGAACACATTAAACAAGGGGTATATAATTAACAACATAAGACATGACTATCAAATATATGTAGACATTACATTGAAAGACAAGAGGAACATTGGTAGCATATGAAAACAAATATGTCTTTAACAGAGATTTAAATGAGGACTGAAAAGGCGTCCTGAATAGACTTGTGCAGAGAATTTCAAAATTTGGGTAACTACAGTAATTGATTGATAACTCATAGGCATAAATTAGTTGATTGTAAGGTATGGGATGGGGCATATAAATGGAGGAGCTCCTTCAGGTAACTGGGAGCTAGGCCATCCAGAGGTATGTATGTAATAAGACAAACCCTATACTGAAGACGGTACATAATAGATAACCAGTGAAGGATAGGGGTGATAGGGCCAGTAGGTGAGGTGCCTAGCAGCTGCATTCTGTACATACTGTTACCTGTGAAGGGTTTTGAGGGCTTTAGGACTACTACTGGTAATTTCTCAGTACACTGATTGTGTACACAATCATATACGTGATCTTTAATTCCTTAACATTGCTAGCGTATTACACACAAAGGCTTATTATTCAGTAGCTACAGGGACTTCAATACAAACTGGTTGAGCTACTATTAGATTATAGAAGTATGTCGTAAAACTGTTAAGGGGTTAAATAGGGCAGATTAAAAGACTGGACAATTGAAGCAAAAAATTATTTGATCAACATTCATATTAAACATATAAATGACTGTGATATGTGCTGTTTAACTGTGTTTTGACAAACTAATGTGTATCATTGTGTCATCACTTGTGTTTACAGAGCTTGTAAAGAAAAGACATTATGCAGGTATGGATGACTTTTAGTGTTTCTGAGACAACTGTTTAGTAAAGCAGGCAAATTTCACACAGAATATATTGTATATGCAACAAGGTCTGGTATATGAGGCAATAAATGGATTTAGCAGAATCACACACAAACAGATCCTCCTGTATCTTTTCTGACGCTGTGAAATTATATTTACTATTTACATGTAGATGATCACAACAGTTTGCCATCTTCTACAGCTTAATCGAATATGAACCACTAATTATTTACCATTAATTATTATTATTGTTAATATTTGTATTCAAAACCGTCTTGCTGTGTTTTTTTTTCTCAGTGGATATGACTCTGGATCCTGATACAGCCTCTCTATACCTCAAACTGTCTGAGGATAAAAAAGAAGTGAGATGTGGACACAATGAACAGAACCTTCCTGATAATCCAAAGAGATTTGATTGGTATTTTAGTGTTCTTGGAAAGGAGGGATTCTCCTCAGGGAGATTTTACTATGAGGTGCAGGTCAGGGGGAAGACAAAGTGGACATTAGGAGTGGCCAGAGAATCCATTAACAGGAAGAAGAAGATTATCCTGAGCCCAGAGAATGGATTCTGGACTGTGGCTCTGAGGAAAGGTTATAAATATGAGGCTTATACTGATCCGTCAGTCCCCCTAAACCTGAAAAAGAAGCTCCAGAAGGTGGGGGTGTTTGTGGATTATGAGAAGGGTCTGGTCTCCTTTTATGATGTGGAGGCCCCATCTCATATCTACTCTTTCACTGGTCAGACTTTCACTGAAAAACTATATCCATTCTTTTTCCCTGGTAGTACTGATAAAGATAATAACTTAGCTCCACTGATCATCTCACCTGTCAGTCACGATGAATGAATATCTCTTCTCAAATTTCTATATACAGACAGGTAACAAATGGAATGGAGGCCTGAATGGAGAAATGTGTGGATCCCTCCAGACAGATGTACTGAAAGATGCAAATATAGTTTTTTTTCTCAATTCATATGGAACTTTTCTTCAGACTAAGATCACTGGCCCTCATTCACCAACTGTCCTTCAGAAGAAATTTCTTAAAACCCACTTGCCCAGTTTTCACAAAGATTCTGACATTCACCAATGTTTTCTTATTTGGGATTTGTTCTTGGGTAAGAACAGAATCTACACACACTCAAGATCACAAAGCTGCGAACAATTCTGTGGTTTAAGAACACATCCTGTATCTGATGTAAACTTTTTCTTGGGTCATTTCTCAAGAACAACTTTAAGAAAAAACGTAGGACAACATTGGTGAATGAGGCCCATTGTTCTCAAAACAAGTCACACAGCCATCTAACCCTTTTTGTAATTTTGCAAAGCCCATCACACATTTTCATTGATCACAAATTACAAATTATGTACTCAACTTTCTCTAAACACTGCACACAGCACCCTTTCAACCAAGCAATTTCAAAAGTCACACAGACACCTAAATGCTTGATGCACTTTCTAGTTTCCTGGTTTTTGCCCACATCACAGTTGTGTATGTGACATTTGAAGTAGTCTAACTTCTTAATTTAAGTAACTGTAGCCTAAGAGGCTGATCCCTGTTTAAGAATAATGTGGCATCAGCACTGAAGAATGCATGGAAAACATAGCACACAGAGGCTAAAGCTCTTATTTTTGCGAAAAAAGCCCAGCCCAGCGCTAAAACATGAGCAGGGCTAACAATGAAGGAAATAACATGGAGTGTAGACACATCTAATCACAGTTACACTACAAAGCCCATTCTGCCCAGACACAATTTAGTCTAAGCAACACAGCTACACTAACAACAGCAACATTAACAATAAAAGAACAATAACTGTCCATTTCTTACTGGGAGCGTGGTGTCTCCTGAGAGCCACTTTGCATGGCCACACTTCTTAAGCTCCTCATGGCAGAGTGGATTGTGGCAGATGTCACGAATTAAATTGCTCAGCCAAGCTGCCTTGTAAAGTAAAGATGTCAAGTTTTTCATTTGAAACTCTGATCAAGGTTCTTTTACCGGATCAACAGCCAGACAATCAGACATCATTCTCAGCAATGCTGGAGGACATCAAAATCCCCTTTACAGAGGAATTCAGCAAGAAATATAAAAAATATCAGTCATGTGACAATGAACTCTTAACATCTGGGCATAGCATAGCTATCTGACCAAACCCTTGAAGTTCATAAAGTTTAATGCACTTTGAATGTATTTGTGCCTTTGGTCGTTGGGTTAATAAACGTTTAATTTATTTCCACCAAGTTGTCTTGTCTTGATATTGAATTACTGGTTGCTCCCAAAATCTTTATCAAAATAATTTACTTTCATTAAAACATTTAGAAATCAACTCTGTTTTAAATTACAGATTGTGATCTTTATGATTTGATTTATATATGAGACATACAGTGGGGCAAATAAGTATTCTCTTTTTATTAAATATATTTTCAGTGCAGCAATTAACATTAAATTAAACATTAGACTTGCCAGTAGAATTAAGTCAATAAAACACAAAAACTATAAAACCATAAACCATAAGAGTTATGTGCAACAAAGTGGAATTACATAGGAAAAGATCATTGAACACAGTAAAGCACTAAACCAGCTGATTTCAGTAATTAGTTCGCCAACCTGTGCTGATTAGAATCAGCTGGTGTAGTGCTTGTTGGTAAGTTAGTAATTTAGAGTTTAATTTGCGTTTCAGCTGCATTTGTGCCGTTGAAAAAATGTTTTTGCTGTTGTATTTATCAAGTTATAGGACAAAGAATCATTTTTTAATAGGTGAAATGTGTCAAAATGGTATCATTCACTGGTGCTGCGTTTGTGCTGTTTTGTGCCATTAAATAAATGTTTTCACTATTTTCTTTTTTGAGTTAGTGGATAAACAGTTTTTGTCACAAACGATGACTTAATTTACCACATGATTGTCTCTGGCCGATAACAAAGATCTCAGAAATACACTTTTTGTCTCCTGAGCAGCTGCCATTCATGATTACAAGCTTTTTAAGCTTTAAATATTCAGGTTCATAATTACATTGAGTAGAGTAAGTAAAGAGCTGACTAATAGTGATTATTAAAAAAAATATTACCTAACTATTTAAACACATCTTCAAAATGATTTTAAAATATTCCTTTTGGTTCCACACCAAGCTAACTTGGATTTGGATAAAAAAAAAGGTGTGCTGCAAGCAGTTTTAGAGTTTTGATTTTTTAAAGCCCACTCTAGAAAATGGTCACTCCTCCCACCTTATGTTAAATGCTCAGGCAGATCTCCACAAAATAGCCACACTGTAAAAATCAATAATTTTTAACTTATAAAAGTAAATAAACTGGTTGTTTTGAAGGGTTCATAGAACATGAAATAGAAAGTTAACCGAACAATTATCATGAGTGGTATATTGTGTTAACTCATTATATGAAGTACAATAAAATTTAAATTTTAAGACAGCCCGCTTACATACTATTTTAAGCAAACTTTTTAAGTAGAAACTCCAAATTAGTTGTTGTAGTGCAGGGGTGGATGTCAGGAGATTTCTCAGGTGTTTTCTCAGAGAGGAAACAAAGTGTGATTGTAGCACTTTTTTGAGTAAAACACTCAATAATAAATGTGTTATTTGGCCTACAGGCCCAGAAGCAAAAGGATGTATCTATAGTTATTATTTAGGCCCAGAAAATGTTGTAAGGATTTTTAGAATTTTAGAATATGGGCAAGTCACCCATGCCATGTACACTAACGCACCCCCACAGATGCTGGCTTTTGAACTGTGCACTGATAACAAGCTGGACAGTTCCTCTCCTCTTTAGCCCGGAGGATGTGGCATACTGGATCTTGATCCTGTTTATATTTGTTTTCTTCTTTGCATGGTAGAGCTTTAAATTGCATTTGTGGATGCAGCAATGAACTGTGTTCACAGACAACAGTGTTCCTGAGACCATGGAGTGGTCTCTACTGCAGAAACCTGCCTGTTTTAATGCAGTGCCAGCCAATATTGGTATTCCACCGTGTTCCTTTACACACAGAGATTTCTTGGGGTTCTTTAAATATTTTAATGATATTATGTACCATAGATAATGAAATCCCCAAGTTCTTTGCTATATTACATTGTGCATTGGCATAGGGCTTTAGCCCTCTCTAAATGTAGTTTATCCCCCTTGTTCATCTATAGTTTGTTCTCATTCACAATATCCTGTAATAGCAGGGCACAACCTGGTGGACGTGCTGCTGCTGCTTTAATGCAGCGCTGCCTCTGCTGTACTACCAGAGATTGACTAAGGTAATGTTCAGCCAATCATATCAGATGTCATATGTTGTAAACCATTCATATTAGACCTGGGGGAGGGTCTCTGTTTATGCACAGCAAAGCAATCGGTAGCCAAGCTAAATACAGGAGCTGTGTCCAAAACTGTGCCCTATTTACTATATAGTGTACTATTTTCGGGTTCCACTATTTTGTAGAGGTGAAAACACGGTGCAGAAAATCCAGTGCACTCAAACAATCCCAAAATGCACCTCAATAAGTAGTGTACAACCCCTGTACCCTAGCGGATATGGGATACCCGTAATGCACTGCATTGGTCGGTATTAAGATTCAGAAGCAACTTCTCTTAAGAGGATTAGCGAGCCCAGCTTAATGGCAGCATCTCCACACACTTCTCTTCAGACCTGTCACAGATATAAGTCAGCTCCTCTGATGTGTGCATTCAGTTTATGCAACAGAAACTGCTGTTGCACATTAATGAGCAAACCCAGACGACTTAGTGTCCGAAATTGAAAGTGCCTATGCAGTGATTTCTAGTACAGAATCATGCCTGTGTTTAATGCAGTGCCACCTAAGGACCCAAAGACCACGAGCATCTTATATTGACCATGGACCTTGTCCCTTGCGTACAGGGATTTCTCCAGATTCTCTGAAACTTTTGATGATATTTTGTACTGTAGACAGTGGGATATCCCAAGTCTTTGCAATTTTACGTTGAACATTTTTCTGAGTTTTTCTCAGATTGGTGAAACTCTGTACATCTTTGCTTCTGAGAGACTCCGTTTCTCTAAAATGTTGTTTTTATACCCAGTCATGTGAGCTAGTTGCAAATTGCTCCTCCAGCTGTTTTTTATTAGTACTACTTAATTTTTCAGCCTCTGTTCCAACTGTTTTGAGATGCGTTTTGTTCTAAAAGAGTTAATATTTTTCATGAAATGGTAAAATGTCTCACTTTCAACAACTGATATGTGTTCTATGTTCTATTGTGAATAAAATGTGGGTCTATGAGATTCGCAAATTGTTGCATTCTGTTTTTATTTACATTTATTTACATGTTACACAGCGTCCCAACTTTTTTGGAATTAGGGTTGTATTTGGAAACAGTGATACCAGTATTGTTGTTTACATTAAGTTAACATCAGTGAAATGAAAGAGGCTGAAGCTGGCTTCCTATTCGCCCGATTCTTGCTCGAATTGTCCTGTTGCAAGGTGCAAGAATGTAACTGCTGCAGCATTTAAGGTGGAACAGGAAAATTCATACAAGAAGCTACTTCAGCTTTGTAAGAAAAGGTCATCATAACACAGTTCTATATCCCTCAATTCCTCAATCTGCAGATGGAAATTAAGATGCAGCAGCTCCGTCGAAGGCCAGTCAGATGAGACAATTTTTAAGTTAAAACAAACAAAATTGATTGGTCATTACTTCTTTGAGTTGTTTTGAGTAAATCTGAGTTTAATAAAATCAACGTATTACTAAATCAAAGGAAGAGAGGCAGAGAGAAGCTAAAGGAGACTGTCAGGGCTGAAGGAGCAGCTCTGATGGAGTTTAGTGATCAAGAAGAAAGCAAGGGAGAGTTGTAAAAGCTTATGGTTAAAATTAATACATGCCTACAGAGCAAAATTACACTCTTTCTGATTTTACTAACTGAGACTGAACTAATCTATAATCTGTGTGTTTGAATAATATTTTTAGGATTTTTAAGTTTTTCTAACATCCTGACTTCAGTACCTTTGCTTGATCTGCGATAGTGTTGATAGTGTTTAAGTCATACTATGAAGAGACAGATCTACTGTGTGCCAATTGGACCAAATACAAATGTACTTCATATTTTTCTAGCTGTTGCTGCTCCAAAAGTGCATTATAAACATTTTGGGGCCATTAAAAAAATTCTCTTTGAGGACCATGCCCCCATATCCAAGAACTTCTAATGATGGCCCTGATGTTGAGAAATGTTATTCTTGACTTGTTGCAGTATTTGCCCAGACAGTCTTTCACAGAGTAGTAAACCCCTCCCCATCTTTACCTCTGAAAGACTCACCCTCTCTGGGATGCTATTTTTATACCCAATCATGTAACTGACCTGTGGCCAATTAACCTAATTAGTTGTGAGATGTTCAACTAGATGTTTTGTTTGTTTGCTTTTTTGCCATTACACAACTTTACCAGTCTTTTATTGCCCCATCCCAACTTTTTTTACAAACGTGTTTCTGGCATCAAAGTCAAAATGACCATATATTTTTCAAAAACAATACCATTTCTCATTTTCAACATTTGATCTGTTGTCTTTTTGCACAGTATCCTAGCTTGTTTTGAAACAGTGTTGTATATCTGTTACATTTGTTCTCTAGTAATAATCTCCAAAGTGGTGGGGCAAAATTAATTTGTTCTGGTGGCTGATCTTCTCTGTCTCTATACTGTCTGTAGTACTCACTGGATAATTAAAACTAAGTTAAATGTCAGTTAACATCTGTTTATAAAGAAGCCATGGCGGCTTGAAAAACTTTCTGAAAGTTTCCTGCTCTTGCAATGCCAGGCTAAGATTCTGCCCACTATAAGAGTGGAATGGAGTGTGAGAGAGGAATAAACAGTGTCTGTATTAAAAAAAAAAAAAACTGATAATCTGTTTTGTGGTGATCTGTTTTAATGTGTGTAGTTTTCACATAACATCTGAACAACTTTTAATTTGACTAACATGTACTGGTGTTCAGAATTCCTGCTTACCTATAAATAAACGCGAGAAGTCTGTGTGAGCTGTGTCTGTATTATGGGAATTAGGAGTGGCCAGACAGTCCATTAACTAGAAGGGGAAGATTTCACTGAAACCACAGAATGGATTCTGGACTGTGTGGTTGAGGAATAGGAATGAGTATGAGGTTCTTGATTCTCCCTCAGTCTCCCTCTCCCTGAGAAAGAAGCCCCAGAAGGTGGGAGTGTTTGTGGATTATGAGGAGGGTCTAGTTTCCTTTTATGATGTGGAGTCCAGATGTCATATCTACTCTATCCATACCTCTGCCCCTGTAATAATGATGGAGGTAAAAACTCAGCTCCGCTGATCATCTCTCCCGTCAGTCATGATGAATGAATGTCTGTTCTTCTCCATATTATATAATCATACATACATACACCAAATGCTGCAAGACGAAATTAGTAGTTAGTTCTCTCTTTTGGATCACTAAATTGAGTATTATTATGTAAAAATCTTTTACAATTAAAAAAGTGAATGCACTGCCAGTGATAGCTGCCCCTCTATTCTTAGTGTTCTATTCGCCACATAACTTGCTTAATAAAAGAGGCAACAAAGATTAACAAAGAATTAACATCTACTAATCATGCATATCAGTACATGCAGTGAAAGTCAGCAATATTGGCCTCCTTCTTGAAAATGAGCTAAAATCAACACATTAAATAAACTAAACGTACAATGATTTATAATTCAGTTTTAAATAAATGGGTAAGCATATTTTTATTTTCACTTTAGTAACACTTTTTTTTAATAGGTTTTAAAAAAAATTGGCTCCCCCATTATTAATATTTGGTGAAGCCTTTCTTGGCAAGAATAACAGCACTGAGCCAATTTCTGTAATGCTTAAAGCTTCTCTCCCTCTTTACCTGTAGAGGGAGCACAGTCTAATATGAGTGCAGTTAACAGAAATAAAAATAATACAGTTTTTCAGTTTTTTACAATTGCTTACACACTAAAATTAGAAATAACACAGTTAGTGAAATCTGACATTGAAGAAGCAAAACCTCAGTGCAGATCTGCACAACTACAAGCACACTCTCAGCCTCACACTTTTAGCCAAGCACTGCACACAGCACTAAATGCACTTCTCTTCATTAAGAGACAAGAAATCTAACATGATGTCACTTCTTTGCCATTTGAAGACACCGCCTTTCAAAATACCAGATCAGTTGATCAACCATGGCCATCAGGTGTACAGACACTACTGTGCTTAATTATAAACTCACCAATCAGGTGTAAGCACTATAAAAAGGCAACAGGTGAGATTACCAGTCTTTAACAAAAATGGAGCTACTTTAGTATTTTTGGTACCCATTCACTGTATTCCATGGTTGACACAATGCCTTGTTCTTCAAGGGATCTTTAATGGTTATATATAGAACCATGGCAGCTCATAAAACTTTTGCATACTTTAATGGTTCTTTGCCTGGTGAAATGATGAAGAGATTTGATGAAATTCATTACGATAGGGAATGTGTTGTATGTGGTTCTTTAAAGAACATTTTTGAAAATGGCATTATATAGCATCAAAAGGGTTCTCCTATAGTTTCAAACTGGATGTCATAACAATAGCAGAACTATTTTTAGTGCTATATAGTGCCATTTTCAAAAGGTTTCTAAATATAACACATTACCTATAAATCAGATGAACCATTTCACCATGCAAAAAACATTTAATCATGCAAATAGTTCTTGGAGCTGCCATAGTTCTATATAAACCTTCACTAAAGAACCCATGAAAAATCTTACACAAATCTGGCTATGGCCAGATCCAGCTAGGAGAACAGATTTTCCACAATTTTTTTGCTGTGTTTATGTACTTTGTTCTGTTTAGAATATGTTCTGTTCTAAATGCTGCCCTTGGAAATCCATGGATGTACTGACTGATGTGACAATGCAGAGAGGAATGAAAACTTTAATCAGTGTGCAGTACTAGTCTTGTATGCTGTGTTTGGTTGCTCATATACTTTATACTCTAACGATATCTCAGAGTAAAATCAAACCTGACTAAAGGTGTCTTAGATTGAGCACAGCAGTGTGTAACTGGTTCAAACAGATTCAGATGGTATGACCCCTGTGTGTGCTATATGCTGACAACATTGGGCTTTTATAAATTATTGTATAGTTTTGAGTGAAGGGTTTAATTTAGCAAAAGATGTAAGATGAAAAAACAGTGTCTGAATATCATGGAACAGAAACAGAGAAAGCCATGATTCTGCTGCAGTAAGTACTCTTTTATTAAAACACGAGCAGAAAGGGGAAATACAAAGTACTGTACTCGCCCCCAATAGAGCTATACATTTCACCCCAATGGTGACCCCCTATACACACAAAACCTGGACAGCTAAAACCACATTCCAACACAGAATGACACAAACACACACCCCATACCTTTAACATAAACAACACAAATAGAGGACAGGCGCCTCCCATGAACCTCCTGGTGTGGCCGTCAGCATCTTTCAGTTGACTTCCGTTGCAGGTTCAACACATTTGGATACTCAAAAGTAGAGCATGAAAGCACAAGACAAACTATGAGGTAATGTCCACTGTTCTGTTTTGTGTGTGGATGTAGTTTTTGCATAACCGTTTTTAAAACTATTGGGATGTTAAGAATTTCTGCTTGCCAGTATAAACCTAAGACGTCTGTGTGTGTGTGTGTCTGCGTGTGTGTGTGTGTGTGTGTGGGTGTGTGTGTGTGTGCGTGTGTTTGTGTGTGTGTGTGTTGGGGGGTGGGGGGGGTTGAAACAGAAAATGAAAGTGAAACTCTTCAGTGAGGGTGAGAAGACACTGACAGCAGGTACGTATTCTGTTGTTAGGCTTCAATGGCTAAATGTCGAATCTGTTGAGTGCATTCAATGTTAAATGTGTTCAAATGGGAAACATTACTGTGTAACAATTATGTGCGGGTTTGGCTGCGGCATTTTAGCTTTGTCAGTCACCGTTTGTTTTGCTTTGTGCTGCTGCTGTTTAGATTGTTCATATATGTCTAAAAATACCTAGCACAGGCGGAAATAACGTGTGCGCGCGCAAAATCTGTGTAGATGGCCAAACATTCACGTCTCCACATGAAAATGTGTGACACCTGTCCATGTGGATTTCTGTCATACGAGGCCGCAGGGGCGTGGGCTGGGGATGCGCAGCTCAGTCCAGTACACTGTAGGACAGGAATGTTGTGGAGTGTCCTCCTCGGCGTTTCAAAAACGTTTTTATTTAGTGTGAGGGTCTACACATTCACACATCTTGCAGGAATCCAGTATTTATCATTGAAGTGTTTTGTAAACAAAATCATAAAAGCATCAAAAAACACTGAGAAAACACAGAGAAAACACTGCTTGTAATGGACACCAGATGTTTCCACCATAATGCCGTTATTAAAGACCACTGCTTATTTCCTCTCTCTCCACATCAACCATCTCCTCTACTCGTCTCCTCTCTGATGTCTACTAACAAAGAAACCATTGATCTAATTTTATACATATATATTTTACTGATAACTGAAAGATAAGGCTGATGTTCACGCGAGCTGGGGTGAAACGTCTGATGGTTAAATCTTTCGGAGCTAAAGTCCGGAAAGCCCAATCGTGGCGTTCCTGCGTGCAGGAGAACTATATAGGCTTGTAATAGCGGCATTATATTCTGCGTCAGCGCCGTTTTAAAGCTGTGAGTCTGAGAATGATCTGCTCTGGTGTTTTCCGGAGTGCACTGCTCTCTGGTGGACCGAGGAGGTATTACAGCTCAATGTAGAGGATCTGACCAGCTCATCTTTCTGACATAAAAGTGCTGCTTTTTTATTTTACATTTTCCACGTATGATTCAGTTTACTTATTTTGCCTTTATTATTATAATATGTCCAAATTCACTGCTATTGACCTGAAAACTTTTGAGGAAACAGTTTCTTGATGTTTTGTCCACTCACTTTTTTTAAAAAAAGCCCTTCCAGTGGACTTATTACAAACAATGGAGGGGTCGCTCCTTTCGGGCATCTTCACTGGGCTGTTAAAATCTGCTGTGATTGAGCTTCTCTTAAAAAGAGCAATTTAGATGTCTCTGTTCTTAATAATTAAAGACCTATTTCTAATCTTTCATTCATAGGTAAATTATTGAGAAATTTGTCTTCACTTAGCTCAGCCAATTCTTAAATGAATACAGCTGTTATGACAACTTCCAGTCAGGTTTCCGTTCACATCCCCAATTTGTCTGACATCCTTGGGTTTAGTCTGGCCCAACACACGTCCGGGTCCGGAGACCCTTATAAAGGTATTGCATGGCACTCATATGAACATAGATGCTGGCAAAATTTCTGTGCTGATGCTTCTTGATCTTTGTGCTGCATTTGATACTTTAGATTACAACATTTTCTAGACAGACTGTAAAACTGTGTAGGGCTTTCTGGAATGGTTTTAGCTGATTCCAATCATATTTGGAAGATAGGAGCTAGGTAGTGAGGGGCAAAGGCTTAAGTTCAGAGCTCATCTTGACAACAGAGATCTGAACATTAAAGATCAAGTCAGAAATCTTGGCAAAACAACTGAGTCTGATCTGAATTTCAACAGCCGTGTGAAAGTGATAACAAAAGCAGACCTTCACCATCTCGAGAGTATAACAAAAATTTCCTGTCACAACAAGACCTACAAAAACTAATGCATGCATTTATCTCCAGCAGGCTGGACTACTACAATGGTCTTTTTACTGGCCTCTGCAAGACCACCCCCAGAAGCTACAGCTTATTGCAAATGCAGCGGCTAGAATGCTTAGGAAGTTAAGAGATTCAAGCACTTTACTCCAATCTTCAAGTCACTGCACTTGGCTACCAATTAACTACAGAATTGACTTTAAATTACTTCTAACTGTGTTTCAATCTCTGAATGGCCTTGGATCAAAATACATTGCTGATCTGCTTGAGGTATACAAACCCAATTTGCTTCTCGGGATCGGTCAGTTAGTTGTGCCCAGAATCAGAATGAAACCAGATGAAGCAGCATTCAGTCATTCTGTTGCCAACTGCTGGAACAAACTTACAGATTTTGCCATTTTTACGTCCAGTTTGAAGATGTTCTTGTTTTCTTGTCCGTTTGTTTAGCATTGCCATACTTTTATTTCTTTTAATTACTTATTTTATTTTATTTTATTTTATATTTTTATTGTCTTATATCTCCACAATGCATTTTAATTTGAATTGTTTGTAACTAATTTTGCTAATTCCTTTCTGAGGTGTTAGATTTCAGGCCATCATAAGCTTTATTATTTAATGCTTTTTTTCTGTGTTTGTGTGAAACACTTTGAATTGCACTGTGTATGAAAGGTGTTATACAAATAAACTTTGCATGCCTTTATTTACTTTTGCCTTTGCACTCCACGGTTTTAAACTTGTACTCAAACAATTCACATGTAGTTACAGTGCACATTCTCAGATAATGTTTGGGACACAGAGATGCACAGGTGTTTATGATTACTCAGGTGTTTGTGATTACTCAGGTGTGTTTAATCGCTTCATTAGCGCAGGTATAAGAGAGCTTTCAGCATATCACTGTTGTCAGAAGAAAACCTTGTATCTCCAAAATAGTAACTTTACAGTAGCAGAAAAAAACCTACATTACTTTTAATGTAACGCATATATTCACAAGTTACCCATATATTATTGTCATGTGAATGTGGGGGTACCATTTTGTTATTCCAGCTCCTGGCATTTTTTGTGCAAGAGCCATTTTCTTATTGTACTTTTCTTGTAAAAGTTGCATAGTTTAATAATGTTTAAAATAATGTTCTGTTTACCACAATGTGATAATTCCTCAATAAGTGATAAAATGGGCTAAAATCTCACCAAATCACCATCAACCTAAAAATCTTGTTTAAAGGGATGAGATCAGACTCAAATCTACAAGACTGATGTCTGTAATGTTTCACATTCCTGTTTTCATATGTCAGTCTTTCACAGGTAAGACATTGAAAAATAGGACTGTCTGACTTTGGAGATTTCTTTCAGGTACAAACACAATCAATAACCATGCAAATCCACTTCATTTAGGGATTTCCTGATGTGTGAAAACTTTCTAAAATTGATTACTGTAATGGTCTCCAAACTGGACTCCCAAGAAAGATAATTAAACAGCTTCACCTGATTCAAAGTGTTGCTGCCAGAGTCTCACTAGGAGTAAAGGAAGACATCACCCCCACAGAACCATGAGGGTGAGCAGGCATTTGACCCACCACTTTTTAATGTACTGGGGTAATGACCCACTGCTTTTTGACTGACTTCAGAATGCTTGCATAAAAAAAAGGCTTTCCTGCTACTTTACAGAGCGCTGCCTAGCCCAAACAGACCATTTGAGCTGGGAGGTGGGACATTTCCTAAAAGTAAATCTTTAGTGAGTTGGTGTTCAGTGAGACGAGCTGCAGCTCACTAATCTGTTAAAAATGTCTTTTACTGCAACACACATACTTAATGTTACAACATTGTGTGGATTTACTAAATGTCAGTTTGAATATTTCTTATTGCTACCACTAAACTAAGAAAACCTTCAGACCTATCTTGGTTGGTGCAGACCAGTTGAAGGTCGGCACAGAAGAACTGTGTTAATTCACAAAGGAATTCAACACCAGAGCGTGTTTTCCTCAGTCTGTATAATCCGATTATACAGCTTTAACATTTTACCCTTTACAAATGCTCGTATCGTTGTTGCAGCAGGAGCTGCTGTTAATGAAGGCAGAGCTAGAAAACAAGATAAAAGAGATGCCTTTGATTTTGGCTCATGGATTGAAGAGTGGGGTCAAAAGAAAAACAAACACTGACCATGTTCATCGATAGATTTATAGAGACGTGTTGTTAGCACGACATTAAAGGTAGTTTTAGTCAGATACCTGACTGCATTTCGTCACTCAGACAGCCACATGTGTTTATTTTTCCCCACCTCTTTTGGAGGTGTGGCGCCACCCTTGCCCCCCATCTTAAAAACACTCAAAGTCTGGCTACCAGTCTGCTACAGAGCAGACTTTAAAGTACTGTTACTGGTCTATAACTAGCTTAATGGTTTAGGAGCAGCGTATTTATCTGATATGCTGTAGCGATATGAGCCGAGCAGAACTCTCAGATCATTAGGAACTAGTCAGTCAGTCCTGCCGAAGGTTAAGACTAAACACTGAGAAGCAGCGTTTAGCTACTATGCTATGTTTAAGTGGTACCAGTTGACAGAGAGCGCTAGAAGAGGGACACTAATAAATCTGGGCTTAAAATGTTCCTATCTGAGCAGCTCAGTTTAAAACACTGTTAGCTCTATTGTACTTCTCTCCTATGACAGCACTTTATTATCCTAATTTAATTTTTAATTTAATGTTTAATTTATTCTCTTTAAAAATGTATTGTTTAATTTAATTTGCACGCCACAATGTGTTCTTATTTTCACTTAGAAAATCCACTAAACGTGTCTTTTGACCCGGTTGTCTAAACATTTGCATATGACTGTGGTTAAACAGATTCATGTAAAACAAAGTGTTCTCATAGCATCATCATATGGAAATTTTGACAGCAATCAGACGGATATTTTTCCAGATTCACGCTGAAGGCCCTCTTTGCACCATAACAGTAACTTTTTTCATCAGAAGTGTTTTTCAGTTACTGCATAGTAAGTCACAGAATTCACACTTCTGTTATTTTGAGCACTTTCCTGGATGTAATATCAACATTTCCTATATGAATTCACATCTTGCTTTCATATAAGCAAGGTTGTCTGCCATCATTTACTGCAGTGTGCAAAAGCCTGTTCTGTTGCTCAGTGCCTTAAAAAAGGAAGCTGTGTTTATTTTACCTTTATCTCACTAAATGAAGTAAAAATATTACAGGTTATCAACAATAGGTTCATCTAACAGCTGTAAGTATTACAGAGCAGAACGGAATAGAATTAGAAAAAAATCTGGAAGACCACAGCAAGGAAGGTTGCTGGCTCACATTTTCCACCACTAAGCAACCAGGATGGCCAGTTGCTTAGTGGTGGAAAATGTGAGCCAGCAACCAGAGGGTTGTGTGTTCAAATCCCATAAATGACTGGATATATTTCTGGTTGTGCCCTTGGACAAGGCACTTAACCCCCACTGCCCCAGACAGCACTGTTCTCCTGGTGTTGCTGTTCTGCTCCCAGACTGTGCACAGTTAGGCAGCAAAATTAAAGATTTCCCTTGTAGGAAAGCTAACTAAAAGAACATCAGTGTTAGTGAAACAAGAATGAAAGGTGCCATAAAGAATAAAGAGAAGAAGCAAAGGCAGGGAGGATCTCCAACCCTGTTGTTTAGGAATATCTCTACATCAACCATTTGTTTTTATCTGAGGAAATATAGGGCTATTTTAGCTATGATATACATCTAAGCTTAAGGCAAGGTTATCTAAAATAAGTAATAAAAACATATTAATATGTAAAATGATATAGTCAAATTGTACAGTCCAAAATTACCAAACAGGAAGAAAAAAGATGATTTTGTACACTATATGCAAAGCATATGATAAGAGAAGCAGAGGAAGATCATTGAAGATTCAAGATGGAAGAAACATTAATAACTTTTAATATGTGGATGACACAACACTCATGAAAGAAAAGCAAAGTTAAAGAACTGAATGAAAAATGAGGGTTTTTTTAGTTTATTCTGAAGAAAACAAAGGTCATATAAACAGGAACGACCACTATCTTCTTCACTGATGGTGAAGGTGTTGAGGTAGTGAACAGCTTTTGCCTACTCACTACAGGTGAGAATATCATACATACATCATCTAAACCGCTTATCCTTCTGGGTCGCTGGAGCCTATCCCAGCTGTCATTGGGCAGAAGGCAGGATACACCGTGGACAGGTCACCAGTCCATCGCAGGGCAGACAGACAGACATACACAGTCACACCTAAGGGCAATTTTAGCATGTCCAATTGGCCTGACTGCATGTTTTTGGACTGTGGGAGGAAACCCACACAGACACAGGGAGAACATGCAAACTCCACACAGAAACGACCCTGGCCGCCCGGCCGGGAATCAAACCCAGGCCCTTCTTGCTCTGAGGCGACAGCGCTACCCACTGCGCCACCGTGCCGCCCGTGAGAATATCATTTTTATTTAAATCCTTTAATTGATAAGGTAACAAATTATTAACGAGCAGTTAGAACACAGAACATGCTTTTTACAGAATATAATGTAAAGTTCTTTATCATATAAGATGTTGAAGACTCTGAGGAGATGAATTTTATTTTATAATCAAACACTGCATGTGATGATGCATGACTGCATGTGTGATGGAAGGTGGTAACCCTTGCTTTTTTTGAATTATCTTATTACAATCTCCTTAAAAATGATATAATAATGAATTTTTGCAGAGGCTGAGGGGAAAAGGCTTCAGAAAGGTAAAATTCTTTTGTATGCTTCAGTTAAGAGCTATAATACAGAGCACCTACAGCACATCTACAGTGTTTAAGCCTGACTGAAGAAAGTAAAGACTGTAAGAGTTTGTTAAATACTGGAGATTTTACTGTTTGTGCTTCTAAAATAATTTTACTGTGTGAGTGTCACTCACTGCATCAGGGGTGTTGAGATTCACTCACAGAAGGTTAGAGTCCAGTGCAGCTTGGTAAATCCACTGCTTTAAATTCACCAAATTCACCAGCCACAGATGCCCCAACACCAGAATTAGGCCAAATGTGACCTATAAATACTTTAGTCATATAACATACATTAACCATCTGTTCTGATCTGTTCTCATTCTTTTCTGTTCTGTTGGGTAAATGTGCCTGAGCATTTATCAGCTGTTAATAATAAACTTTGAAATGTGGAAAATCACATTTCATAGTTGCAGTCTGATTTGTGTCATCAATTTACTAAAATAGTTATATATTGCTGCTCAAACTCCATAAAGGGAAATTTATGCAAAACTGCTTAAACTGATGTTGTCTGTTTCAGATTTTGTAAAGAAAAAACAGTATGCAGGTGAGGAGGATTTCTTGTCTGTTTTGAGTTAATATTGATCAATAATTCAGCCAACAAACCTAGATCAGTGAAGAAACACTGAGTAATCTCAAACCCACAGCACTGTCCTTTAACAGAAGACCAATTCAAGAGTTTGAATCTAATCTCAATTCTTCTCAAGTCCAGTGTAAGCTCTATAATGTCTGTAATACTAATGGATTCTTTTTCTCTTTTTCAGAGCTGCAGATGAAGAGAGTGAAATATGGTAAATAAAACTTCATGAAACTTTTTTTTATAGAAATGTGTGAAAACTGAGTATATTGATGGTTTAGATTGTAATTTTTCCCCACACTGACTGCAGTACATTTATTGTACATGAAATGACTTTAAAAGGCAAAATAAGTTTAAACAGCCAGATTTATTTGATCAGTTTATGTCATTGTGTGTATCTGTTGTCTTACTGCATTTTAATGAACTACTAATAAATGATTAATTACTTAATCTGTTTGAGACTCTAACATTTAATATAGCGGATAACTTTCACAAAGATCATGTTGTATGTGGGGCAGTGACTGAATTTAACAGAAAAAAACTGTCAGTCAGTTCTGTGTCTAATATATTGTGTGTACATGACTGGTACACTATGCAACATTTAAAACAGATTTAGAATGCATACAGCCTCACACACATAATCAGCCTTTTACAGAATTTCATGTTGTGATGAAGCTCACACTACACGATTAAGAAAAAAGAAATTATCATCCACCTAATAAGTATCAGCTAAGAAAAAACACTCAAGTCCCGAATCTCCCCCAATATCACATCACACAAACAAAGCTGAACTGGACTGGAACTGTTGGTGTATTTCTGTACACGCAGGAAGTGAAAACACGCACTGAGGGTCAACATGTAGTTGAGAAATTCCAAATTTCACAGTGAGAGCTGGAGAGATATTTTATTACAAACGTACAGCTGACTTGCAGTTATGAAGAGCAAGCAGCTCCTCTGTCTGTGCTGTCTGCTCTACATGCAGACTGTGTACATCTTTGCCTTTTTTCCTTCACTCTTCATGTTCTCTCATTGGCTGCTTCGTAAATCACTCTTTCAGTTACATCACTGACCACCTCACACTACAAGACCTGTGAATGCTTTGAGTGGTAAAAATCAAACATGTTTGACGGCTAAAGAGCGACTCGTTTCTCCTTTCACACTACCAGATCCAGCAACTCTATTTGTTAGTTTGTTTCTCTTGTTGATTTAGAAAAGTCAGCACAGATCTAATTTATGTGAAGTACCGCACACACACACTAGGTTCTCTTCTGATAGACACTGCAAATGTTTCATTGTATAACTTTAACAGTTTTGTTCATTTTCACAAACTGTCCTTCACATCATCATGAAATGATTAATTAATTTTCTCACACTGTGTGTTTCTCTCAGTGGCTGTGACTCTGGATGCTGATACAGCTCATCCCAAACTCATCTTGTCTGATGATGGAAAACAAGTGACACATGGAGACACAAAATAGGATCCTCCTGACAACCCAAAAAGATTTGATTCATGTGTCAATGTCCTGGGAAAGGAGGGATTCTCCTCAGGGAGATTTTACTATGAGGTGCAGGTCACGGGGAAGACTGAGTGGGATTTAGGAGTGGCCAGAGAGTCCATTAACAGGAAGGGGAAGATTAAATTGAAACCACAGAATGGATTCTGGACTGTGTGGTTGAGGAATGGGAATGAATATAGAGCTCTTGATTCTCCCTCAGTCCTCCTCTCCCCGAGAGAGAAGGTCCAGAAGGTGGGGGTGTTTGTGGATTATGAGGAGGGTCTGGTCTCCTTTTATGATGTGGAGGCCAGATGCCATATCTACTCTTTCACTGGTCAGTCTTTTTTTAACAGAGAAACTCTATCCATTCTTCAGCCCCCGTCTAAATGATGGAGTTAAAAACTCAACTCCACTGATCATCTCACCTGTCAGTCACAATAAATGAACATTTGTTCTTCTCAATATTATATAGGAATACATACACCAAATGCTGTAAGAGCACATTAGTCTCTTAGTAGTTAGTTCTCTTTTTCAATTATTATATTATCAATTGTAAAAGTCTTTTACAATTAAAAAAAAATGAATGCTCTGCCAGTGATAACTGCCCTTCTCTCCTCAGTGTTCTGTTAACTGTTTTTAGATGATGATGAAGCTGTATTGTGGTTTATTTGAGTTTAGTCACAACTTTGATCCAATATTGCAAACATAAACTCACCACAAACCCACAAAGTCAACACACTTTTGGTGTCTACATACAAAACATGAAACGGGGACGTTGTCAACTTTAATTATTTCAGTTGTTTAACTGGTTAAAAATATGAGTTTGTTGGTTTAAAATGTATTATTTAAATTAGTCAGATTAATGTGAATTAATATAAAGTCAGCAGGTCTGCTTTTCTGTCTGCTTTTGTGCGCATGTGTGAACAGAAAGTGAGGAAAGTGATGACATCACAACACCAGTATCAAAAAGACTGCTGTAGACTTTTCCTTTCTCTCCTGCCTGTCAGGCTGATAAACAGGTAGCAATCTTTGCCATCTGTGAATATATCTTACAATACAGTGTTCATATTGTTAGCCTTTACTTATTTGTAGTGATGTAAAGCTCTGTGGTAAAAATAGTCAGGTGAAGTGATTCCCTTGCTGTAAGTAAACAATAAAGCTGACTTTAGCTGAATTTACAATGCTGGATTCTCATTAATGTCAACTTTGCACTCATTGGTTTGATAGAAAAGTTTTTTGTGAGTTTCAATCACCTTTTTAAGAAACCTGACGTAACAGGACAAATTGAGTCAGACGTGAGCGGATTGTAAACTGAAGAGACTTTACTGGTGTAAGGGAGTTGTGAAATCATTGACACAAAACAGGCCAAGGTCAAGTGCAAAACAATCTAAATCCAGACAATCACAGTCATAACAAAATCCAAGGGATCAGCCAAAAAGGCAGAGTCAAAATAAACAGGCAAAAAGGCAAAAGACAGAAAAACAAACCAGAATGCATAACGAAACGCTCAGTAGCTCTTGTGGCAGAAGAACTACCTCACAATTTGTCTAAACTAAAGCTAACTAAACAGATCACGTGATACACAGAACAGGGGAGAATACTCAGTAGTCAGACGAGGCTGATCTCAGATAGGTTGTGTGTAGTGGAGTTAGAGGGGTTCTGGGAATTGGAGTCCCTGCTGAAGGGATGCGTGACACAGATGAGTGAAATAGCAGAATGCCTGGAAAACAAAAGAAGCATGAAAGAACAGTGATGTACGACAGGTACTAAAGCTATAGTTAAGTAAGAGACCTGACTGTATCTAACATTAAATACACGGAAAAAAAAAACATTTTGGGTTTTAACTAAAAGTTCTGGGCTGCCTTAAAATTTTGAGTTAATTGAACTTTGAACAGTAAGCTAATAGAACAATGTAACTTTAATAATGGGTGGAGGGAGGACGCCAGGGGCAGGTGTAGGACTTTTCAGTCCTTTATTTCTTTCTTTTGTGCAGTTTGGCTCAGATCGGCTCTCACGCCTTTACAGGTCTCCTTCTCTCTCTCTGGGCTCTGCCACCTACTGAGGGAAGAGATGACTGTACGAAGGCTGGCAGAAACAAGGCACAGGTGAACATCATCAGCTACTTAGCCCGGTTCAGCCCGACCAGCTTCTCCGTCCTGCATTCAACGCTAGGCCATGCCCCCTTCTCCACAAACAAGAATCTGTGTTTTATGTCCTGTCAACTTTTTTGAAATTCAAATAACTCAAAATGTTAAGGCAGGCTGGTAACTAACTTTTTAAAGTTAAAACCCCACATTTTTACAGTGCATAGTTAATTATCAAAATGAACAAGTAACACTGATTAAACTAATTAATCACTTCTTAAATGAGCCAAATCTGTGTAGGAGAAGGACAGTCAATGACCAGGATCAAGAAACACTGGATCAGAAAATAAACCATCATTTGTACATTTAATTTTCTCTTACTGTTGCCTTGGTGATCCCTTTACCCCTCCCAACCCTACTGAAGCAAAGGATGGATTGAAAGTACATGAGAGAGTGAAAGTACATCTGAACAGAAAATGCACAGGACAGAACATGATTATAGGCATCATAAGTGAGAATGGATTTTTTAAAGCGTTCTTCACAGAGCAGTGCTTGTCCTTTAAAAACCATTTCTGATTCAGGCTTCCATTAAGGACTGTGAGTCATTTAAAGTGTTTAGGATGGAACTTTGTTAGTGGAAGGAATGAATCCAGCTTGCCTCTGAGTATCTGTCAGTGAGTGAATCAGAGTAGGAGTCCACTGTCTCCTGCACACTGTGCTCAGTGAATTATTGCACTGTTCACATTTTGAGCTAAAATTAATTATTCTGACCAAAACTAGAGTAAAGTCGTACAGACTATTAGTTTTGAGAGAAAGTAAATAATCATGTGACTATTTTCAGAAAAAAAAAATCACATAATATTTAGGGTCAAACTGTGACTGTTAGAGCTAGGTCTTCAGTTCTGGCCATAATTGTCAAAACTCTGGCAAAAATGAGGGGGAAAAACATCCATATGATAATGCAAATTTCAGCTAGCAGCCCATCGGACTGTAGTAGTATGTGAATGCTAAGTTTATGGCAATTCACATGAACATTTTTGGCCATTGTAAATTAAACATGGCCATTTGAAGCTTTTTAAGGTATTCCAGGTTTTAAATTAAGCTTGTAACAGATATTTTAACATGTATTTTACCTTGTAGCAGTTCAGCTTTGGCGTAAAAGTGTTTTTCATTTCTAACAACCAATGGAAACATTGTTAAACTACTGCTCCTATTCACAGTCAGTGATGTATCTAGCACTTCCAGAAGGCCTAAAGTGAAGTTGTGCTCACAAAACTGGTCCCACTCATTGGAAAATAAATACATGATTGGTTGATTCCACTGTCAGTTCCTGGTTATGCAAGTAGTTAATCTAATACGTAAGGACTTAATTTCAGCTCCTGAAGTCCTAATCAATGGAGAGCTCTTGGCTGTACATCACAGAGAAAAAAAACCCTGATTGGATGATTTACTGTTTAGCACATCAAGATTTTAACTCTTTTGTTTCCAAACAGAGCTAAGAGTATAGCTCCAGTACTTGCAGAGTCAAAATACAACAAGCATGATGGTTATGTTAAATTAAAAAATTACGGACATATTTTTTATTTTATAAAAGTCATGAGGCTTTCTCTAAAGGCCTAGAGGGCCCTGAGGATATTTGTCAGTAGAAGAACAATTTGGATTAAAAAAAAAGGATGCTATCAAGAAATTACATCACTTCCTGGGCATATTGTAGATATGAATGTTTCTAGAATGCTGAGGAATCGCATGTTAGCTTTACACCTGCTGTAAAGAACCTGTTAATAACAACCAGCATATATAACAAAGAAGTGAGTGAATGTTGGCCCATCTGTAACTATTTGATTTTTTTCCCTCATTCTTTATTATCTTGAAAAATATCTTTGTATTTATAGTTTTTTACTGTACATTTGGCCCTACAGTTTTGTTGGTTGTCCATTTCAAAATGTGAGTACTGACAAAGATTAAGTTGCACAACATTACATTTTTGCCAAATTGCCCACTTCTATTCTCTGATATTTCTGTCCGTGTATACAGTACAGCCAGTCTCCTTCTCTGCTCCTCAGAACAAGACCACCTCATCCTCTGCTCCTCTATCTGAGTCAGGTTGCTTAACCATCAGATTATCAGACTGGTCACTGAGCATACCGGTCTCTATGAGAGAAAAGGGGAGTGGTGTTAAATTACACTTACTGATTAATGGTGAAATGTGTTATTTTCTGTAAAGTACTAACATCATAAAATACTGATATTTTCAAGTAGCATGATGAAGAAATGACCTACAGAAATCATCATTATTATTAACCTAAAAGTTCTATGAACATTTATTTTGCTACACTCAAATGCAAAGATATATGAACAGGAAAGTGAAATATTTAACACTGAGTGCTTTTCATTTGTTCAATTTCACTTTTTAAAGTACATTTTAAACTTGTACTTTGTGTCTGTCTATGTGTGTGTGTGTGTGTGTGTGTGTGTGTGTGTGTGTGTGGGAAAGAGAGAGAGTAGGTGAGTGAGTGAGTGAGTGACCAGTTCAGCTTGTTTCTCTACTTCTATAGAAAATGAAAGGACTCCCGGCTAGACTTTCAAGACGAGCATAATGAGAGAGATTTCCTCATTTTTTTGGTTCAATATGTAAAGTTTGTGTGCGGTAAATGACAATAGGAGTTTTGAAATTGTGAAAAAGTGTTTATTACTCTGTGGCAATGAGAAGAAACTGTTCTTCAGGGATGAAGTTTGTCTGTGTGACACAGATTTTCTTCATCTTCATGGATTCTCAATCAGGTATATTCAAAGTGTGTGTGCGAGTGTGTGTGCTCACTTTGGGGTTTTCTTACTGCACATTTATAAACAAACAGCAACCAACAGAACTTACGGTACTAGCTTTTGTTTATTTTATTTTAGGGACAGCCGGGACCATCATAATAACCACAATTATTATTTTTATTGTCTTTGTGGTTATCTTTTGCATGTCATTTGGCTAATTAGCTATCATGCTTGGTAATTATATCTAGCTTAACTTAGTAGCTGACTACTATCAATCAAAAGATTGAACTGCTCTGTTCTGCATGGAAACACTGACACAAATTTCTGCAATTACACAGAATCATGTCTAGAATGCAAAGCTTATATTTTTCTGCTGAGTGAAAATATGAGAAAAACACTTATTCTGTAAAGGGTAGCATCAGAGGTGTGGACTGGAGCCATTTTGACTTGGGACTCGACTTGAGACTTGAGTGTCTTGACTTGGGACTTGACTCGGGACTCGAGTGTCAAGACTTGAGACTTACTTGTTACTTGCAACTTAGTGACTTGTTACCACCTCTGGCTGTCATAAATACTAATAGGGGTAGTTCTATCTTCCCAACTAGCTTACCCCAACAAAGATATAGTACGTAAGAATTTGAAAAATAGCAAATGATACATCAACATACCATTCTCGTTTACATTGAGGTGAATTTGTTGGTCTTGTAAGAGTGCTTGGTGATTTTATCTTCAACTGGAAGGGCAAAGAAGTTGATAAATTGTCATTGACTTTAGCTAGAATGTTAGCAAACACAGAGGAGCACATCCTTGACTTGGTCCTGTGGAAACCAATCTTGAGCAGCTATCAAAAACCATGAAACTGGAACCTTTGGTACTGGACTGAAGACCAACAGAAAAAGCACACTTCTGATTTTCTGGTATGGTTCTGGTACTTTGGGCAGTAGAACAATGCCTTATATGTTGTATGTATGTATGTATGTATGTAAAGCCTTACTAAACGTGAAACTAAATATGTTGCTCCATGAAAAGAAAGTTATGACTTTGAGTATAGTTGTTTAGTTGACCAATAAGAATTCTCAGCCTTCTTGACCAGATGTCTGAGGAATCACAGTTATGGAAGGAAAATCTATCATTTAAAGCTGAGTGCAACCTTTCAATCTTGAAAATGCCTTCATGATAATACACAGTAAATGTGTAGTCAAGTTAAAAATGTGCTGGTTTGTTTGTTTCACAATACAGAGTGTTTGAAGGTGGTTGGTGCAGCTGCTCCTCTTTTTGCTGTAGCTGGTGAAGATCTGGTTCTGCCCTGCTCTATCCAACCCAGCACCAGTGCTGTGGATATGAGAGTAGAGTGGTTCAGAGTAGATGTAACAGACTCATTAGTCCATCTTTATAAAGACCGTGAAGACAAAAATGAAGGGCAGATTTTAAGCTACAGAGGAAGAACAGCACTGTCAAGAGAGGAGCTGCAAAAAGGCAACGCTTCACTTAAACTCTCAGCAGTCCAAGTCTCAGATGAGGGAGCTTACAAATGTCTCGTTGAAGCCAAATCCTGGTATGATGACATTACTGTTAATGTCATTGTTGAGGGTAAGAAATATTTACTTGGTTGATTTTTCACTGAAAGTTCAGTTGTGCCACATATTTTTGCTGCTGTGTCCCTTGTTGTTATTTACCTTCAGTATCTTCACATTTTTGGATGTGGTAGATGTTTAGTTTAAACCCTACAAAGAGAAAATCTAGTGTTCCTATGACATACCTGATACCTTTATAAACCCTGAATAGCACTTGAAAAACATATTTATTGTTCCAGCTGATATGAATTAGGTGAAGCACTACTTTGCCATAAATCGATACCTTTGGAGACCATGGCAATCTCTAAAGATGACTATCAAGTTTTCTTTCCTTTAACTTTTAGTTTACTGACACATCACTTTCACATCAGCAGAACATCATAAATACTGAGGCGATGGGGAGAGCTTTACATTTGCTCTAGTCATGCAACTTCTCCAGGCCCACTGCAAGAAAATATAACTGTAAAATGGCAGCAACATAGGGTAAAAATGACTCTGGGGGGCTCCCAAGTGGTGCAACTGTCTAAGTGTTCACCTTGTCATTAGAATTCAGTTCCTGGTGACCCCTTAATGCAGGGGTGTCCAGTCTTATCTTCAAAGGGCCAGGGTGGATGCAGGTTTTCATTCTAAAAAAGCAGGTGGAATTGGCTACGACTAAATTGGGGAGGAACTTAGGTTAAAAGAAAAAAAAAACTTTAAAAATGACTGGGAGGTAGTCAAAGGACAAAGAGAAGATGTAGATGAGATGGAACCTCAAACTTTTATTACAATCATGTGATCACATCACATGAGCTAAAACATTTTAGCTTATATAACTCCTGTAACACTGGCAAAACCCAGAGCTTGGAAATTTCTATAGCACAAAGAAAATCAATAAGTATCTTACATAAAAGGTATAAAATGACAGTAATGTTTTATGACACATCATGTCAACTGGAACATGGAATACGTATGAGTGTGTACATGTACTGCTTACGTCACATACATGTCATGTATGTCAGCATAAAAAGTTTGTGCAAAAAGTTAGCTAGTGATAATTCTTTTGATGTTGATGATCCCTGCAGTTCTGGGAACTCACCCGGTGATCACTATGGAGGGCTATGACAACTTAGGAGGGATCAATCTAGTGTGTGAATCTAAAGGTTGGAATCCTAAACCTGATGTTTGGTGGCTGGACAGAGAAGGGGTCACTCTGAATGCTGAAGATACAGAGACACACAGAGACACTGAGGGCTTCAGAGTGAAACACAGCATCACTGTTCATGATAGTGACTCCAACAGATTCTACTGCAGACTTCAACAAAAGCATCACATGAGGGAGACAGATATTATCATCTCTGGTAAATGCATTTCCATACTTCTTTACAGTTTTGGTCGTAAGTGACGGTACATGCTCAAGATCCCAGACAATCACTTGACTGTGCAACAGATCCTGTACAGATTACACACGTTTCAGTTTAGTTACAGTTTCTTTCAGTTTTCAAGTAGTAACAAATAATCACAGATGCTTATTTGTTATTTTGGTATCTGTGTAAATATCATCCCATTTCTATTTCAGGCAAAGTCTTTCATGCATGGAAGTTTGCTGTCGTCAGTATTTCAGTTTTAGCGGTCATCTCTGCTGTTGTCTTCATTGTAACCATCATCTGTGTTTGTCAAAAGAAAGGTATTATTTTTAATTAATCTTAAGAAGCTTAAAGCTGTAATATATAATTTGGGGATTTAGTGAAATTATTCCACTCAAACACAAACAACTAGCAGTTAAGATGTGGTGACATAAGGTTTTCTGACTTTGTGAAACTAATGACAAATTTGGATGGACTAAAAGCTAATCCAGCCAGACTTTATATCAATTTGTAAAAAATATATTCTCCAAATGACTGCTGCCAAATTCGACTCAACACCTCAGTTTTGAAGTATTACTTTAGGCTTTACAGGGTAACTCGCAGCAGTGCAAGGACATCATGTTTGGTGTATTTTTGCTACAGACCAGCTTCAAACTCTATTTGTAATTATATTAGGATATACACAGATCAGCCATAACATCAAAACCACCTCCTTGTTTCTACACTCATTGTCTATTTTATCAGCTCTACTTACTATATAGGTGCACTTTGTAGTTCTACAATTGTATACTGTAGTCCATCTGTTTCTTTGCATTATTTGTAAGCCCCTTTCACCCTGTTTTTAAACGGTCAGGACTCCCACAGGAGTTTTTAAACACTATGCCCACTCGCTGTCCACTCTATCAGACATACCTTGTTGGTCCACCTTGTATATGTAAAATTAGAAGCTCATTTATTGCTGCTGTTTGTATTAGTCACCCTCTAGTCTTTAATCAGTGGTCCCAGGATGCTGTTGGCTGGATATTTTGGTTGGTGGACTATTCTTAGTCTAGCAGTCACACTAAGGTATTTAAAAGCTCCAGCAGCACTGCTGTGTCCAATCCACTCGTACCAACACACACTAACATACCACCACAACGTCAGTGTCACTGCAGTGCTGAACGATCCACCACCCAAATAACCACCACCCAAATACCTGCTCTGTGGTGGTCCTGTGGAGGTCCTGTCTGTTGAGGAATAGGGTAAAGGGGGGTAACAAACTGTGCAGAGAAATAGATGGTCTATAGTCTGTAATCATAGAACCACAAAGTGCCCCTCTTTGGTAAGTGGAACTGATAAAATGGACAATGAGTGTAGATACAAGGAGGTAGTTTCTGACAGAATTAGAGCATTCATAATTAACCTGGTACTAAAAAAAAATTGAGTTTATTATGTATAATTATAGTAAAGCACTGTATATGATGAAATAAAAGTCATTAATTAAATAAGACAGAGTTATTTTTCAACTAATGTTTTATTCATTATATTGCACATAATGTTGTAATGCCTTTGTTAATAACTACTAGTTTATCTGTTTTAGCAATTCAGAAAAGATTGAAAGAGCAAGGTAAAAATTATTTTCAACTGTTAAAAATACTTCTTTTGCATAAACATTTAGTAGATTAGATGGACTAGATCAGAGGTGCCCCTCCTGGTCCTGGAGATCTACCATCCTGCAGTTGAGGCTCCAACCCTAATCTAACACACCTGATCCATGCAATGAAGACCTTCAGGGGCATCTGAATATTACAGCCAGATGTGTTGGATCTGAACTTTTCAGGGTGGTAGATCTCCAGGACCAAGATTGAGCACCTCAGCATTAGACTAATTTTACCTCTTGAGTTTTCATGTGTTTTTTTGTACATTTCATGCACATTTTTGTGGTGTCTCATTGTGTTGCCCTTATTTTTATTGTTTCTTTTCAGAAATTCTAAGCAAGAAACTACAAAATGGTACATATATATTTTTTGTTCAGTCTAGGCATGTCATAAACTCATGAATTAACTTTATAAACCTCTCTTTTTAGAGTTCTGGGAGTTTTTAGGTTCTGAGGGTAAAAGGTGGTAGATTTACACCAGTAGAATCATAGATTACTCAAGACTTTACATTAAATAGACTCTTCAATGTTTAATAACACTCTTCAGTGTTTTTTATGTACTTGATTGTTTAATTTGAAGTTAATCAAGAAACTATTGAGCTGATGATTCAGCCAATATTTATGATCTGTTTAAAGTTATTAGAGTAGATTTCACAACTGTGATTTGCTTTCTACCATCAGTTCACTCATATGAATCAATTATTTATTTATGTTTCCAGATTTTGAAAAGGAGAAACAGTATGCAGGTGAGGACGGCTGATTGTTTGTCTTTTTGAGGTCAGGACGTCTGTGATGAAGACATTTCTGTCTTGAGAGATGGACATAAGTTGAATAAAGAGTTCTTAGATGCAAACCTCATGGAACTGGTTAACTCACTCATGCTTAGCAGGCCGAAGATTCTCCACAATGGGGAACAATTTGTAGTTTTGTTTTGTTGGTTATTTATTAAGTTGTTTTGATGTTTCTTAAGAATAATGCAGCGCATAGATGATGCAGTGTTTCTTTGTTACTGACAAAGATGCAGAAAATATATGAGCCAAAGCCAAAATAACAAGGATAATAGCCCAAACAAATAAACTCAAGATACATGAACAAATAATACAGTCCAAAATCCACTAAAAACAGCAAACAAGGAAGAAAAAGAAATGGCTTACCTTTCATACTTTTTTGTAGATTGCAGTTTAGAGTTTCCATTATAATACTATATTTTATAATATATATTATCATAAAGAGGTTTCATTATAATACTGTAAGAATCTAGAGCACATTTATTACATGTTGCATGCATTCAAAAAGCATTATAAATATGGCTATTAGTATTTATAAAAATACATTACGCATCATAGCTATTTTTATTATGTATTATAAATTGTTCAAATGATGCATTATAATTAATATTTATAACATTTTATATTGTCAGTGCCAAAGAAACAAACCTACCTTGTCATAAACTCACGCCATTATTTCTTTTAGCAACTTATGAATTCTGATATTTTAACACTTTTATAAGAACTTGTAAGTTGTATTTGTGATCTGTAACTGAAATATAATTTCGACTAAAGAAAGCTTGTTTATGTATTTAGTTATTTATTTATTGTTAATTATAATGCATAAACTAGCATAATATGGCTTATTATGAACACTTCTTATAATGCATTATGTTAACAATTCATACTGGGTTCCAATGTGTATAATGTGTAATGCATTTTTATAAACATTTATAGCCATGTTTATAATGCCTTTTGAATTCATTATACCATGTCATGAATGTGTTTATAGGTTTTTATAGACATGGTATTCATAGAAAGTGTTACTATTAATGTATTTCTTGACCTCACTTTCAGTTAGTGTTAATGGCAGATTTAGACCTCTGAATAAAAGCCTTTCAACCCCAAATTAAAAAGTAAACCCCAAGTTAAAAAGGCATTCAGTCTAAAAGCTATATGTTAGGAATATTTAAGAGTAAAAGGCACATTTGGGATTTTTAATAGCTCACAATTCTGCGATGCATAGCATGGAGCTAGAGTTTTATAGCCAAGTCAAAAAGAAACTGACTATAATTTTCAATGGTTACTGATAGTATTAATGTGATTCCTTTGATATTAACAGTTCTAATTTTCCTGTTTTCAGAAATCCAGAGGCAGAGGGTAGAGGACGGTAAATTTCTTTTCAAGCCCTACACTTAAAATCTTTTTTTTAGATTTTTATCTCCAAAAATGCTGCAGTGAGTGAGTACCCTGCTGAAAAAAATCATAGCAACCATTAAATATTAATATTGGTTCCTGGTGGCCATCTAGTAGCCACTAGTGGCCTTTTGTGTTTCCCTGATTAGCTAATATCACAGTGACCACTAATTACAGGTGTAATGCATTACTTTATAATCTTTAAACACTTACGTACAGTCACTACAACCTCTTGCTAAATATTTTGGAAAAGTTTTGCTCAAGTGTTAATCACAGCTGGAAATTCTGCAGTTTAGTCAGATCATCACTAAACCTAGCATAGTTTGCGCAGTTCATCTGTATGATTCTATACAAACATAAGTTATTTATCTTAATTTCATCTAGCATATCTGCCACTGTATATTGATTAAACTATTTTCTGTTCTCAGAGTTTGAAAAGAAAATGAATCATGCAGGTAAGGAAGGCTTTTTTTTTTGTTTTTGTAGTGATCAATCGGTCAAGCAGCATGCACAAACAACATCTACAATCAGCCTCCCCAGAGAATATGCATTATAAAGAAGCTACACAATGAAAGAGCAGCACTGATTTTCTCTGTGTGTTATTCATAGACAGTTTTTTACTCAAATCAGAGTCCACATGGTATCATTAAGTACTTGTAGTGTCCTCAACTGGTGCTGAGTGCCATTTTCCACTTGCTCCTTTCTCAGATATAGACCAGGTTGTAGACACACCTGAGACTAATCTTGCTAAATTAGCACAATGCCTTCAGCTGTTCAATGGCTGACAGCACTACGGAGAGGGGATCTCAGTACTTGACTGTGACTGTGTTGAGGCCTCTGTAGTCAGTGCAGGGTAGTCATCTCTGCACAGAGAAAAAACCAGTGGAAGTAGATGAAGTTGACAGTGTGATACTCCTCCATAGCCTGAATTTCAGCAACAGAGAGAAGGTGTAGAGGGTCTGTTCCACAGGGGGTAACCTCCCTAAGCAGGTCAAAGGCACAGTGCCAAGGGTGATGAAGAGGGAGACATATGGCCTTAGTTTTACTGAAACTATCAGATCCTGATAAGCATAGATGTTGAGGTGCAGGGAAGTCTTAAGCAGGTCCATCAGCACTGAGAGGACCTAGTGAACAGGAGAAGAAAAAGAGGAGAATGGTAATAGGGTTATGGTAGAGGTGGTAATGTAAGACAAGAAATCTGCCTTGAGTAGTCCACTTAACTCACCAGCGTGTTAACAGAGACACGACAGTGGCGATTTTGAATGAATAAGAAAGTGTCACCAGGTACAGAGTCCACAGTCAAAGTACAGAGTTAGAGAGCACTGAAGTAAAACCTCCAGTACTTAGATTACACACCATTATACTTATCACGCAGGGCTAGGCGTGCCTCTGGTGACTTGAGCAGAGGGAGAGTAGGTGGCTTGTCTGAGCATGTGTAGACATCTAAATGGGCTCACAAACCTGGGGAAAGCAGCTGGAAGCTGGGGTGGTGGACATGGCTGAAGTATGGCGATAAGCTCTTTCACAGCAGTTCCAAAATCCCTAAGCTTGATCAGAATCAGCCTGGACTAAATCCAAGGTGCTATAGGTACCTTCTGCTTCTCAAGAGTAATCAGCTGCACCCATAAGTGTTGGTGAAGTCTGCTGTAATGAATGGTTTAGAGATACAAGATGCATGCCCAGGAATATTTATTAGACAGAGGCAAAGCCAAAAATCATCCAGGCTACTGCAAACAAGCTGCTGTAGACATTTCAGAAACTTAAAACACAATAAACAAGTTGAGATATAGATCTGGCAGACAGGATGATGTAGGACAGGTAAACCCAAAAACTAACCACAGACAGAAAGTCTAAACATGGTTTAAGGCAGATCTATCCATTTAAGAGCTGAGGGTGCAGAGGGAGCCTATATGCTCTAGCTGAAGAGAGCTTAACAGGGATCCAGGCAAGGGTCCTAAGTCCTTTAATGAGTAGGTGTGTCCAAAAATTGACAGTTACTGTATGCACTTGTATTTCAGTCATCCTAAATCACATGCTTGACATGAATATCTGTCTTTCAGTGGAAGTGACTCTGGAAGCTGATACTGCAAGTCCAAAACTCATCCTCTCTGATGATGGAAAACAAGTGACACATGGAGACACAAAACAGGATCTTCCTGACACCCCAGAAAGGTTTGATCATTGTCCCTGTGTCCTGGGAAAGGAGGGATTCTCCTCAGGAAGAATTTACTATGAGGTGCAGGTCAGTGGGAAGACTAAGTGGGACTTAGGAGTGGCCAAAGAGTCCATTAACAGGAAGGGGAAGATTACACTGGACCCACAGAATGGATTCTGGGCTATTGTTCTGAGGAAGGGGAATGAGTATAGAGCTTGTGTTGGTTCTTCCATCCTCCTCTACCCAAGAGAGAAGCTCCAGAAGGTGGGAGTGTTTATGGATTATGAGGAGGGTCTGGTCTCCTTTTATGATGTGGAGTCCAGATCTCATATCTACTCTTTCACTGGCCAGTCTTTCACTGAGAAACTCTATCCATACTTCAGCCCCTGTAATAACAAAAGAGGTAAAAACTCAGCGCCGCTTGTTATTTCTCCTGTTTCCGAATGAGGTTTTGTCTAAAAATCTTGTGATTTTTCATAGTAAGATCACACTAAGGGAAAGCATTCTGTCTGTGTGCGTGTAAGTGAGAGAGTTTTTAATCCTAAATAGTCTTCCATTCTTTTCCATTAATTTGCTTATTTCATACAATTTGATCACTGTATTAAAAAATGTAAGAGTATTTTGTTCACATTCTTTATGTGAAATCTGTGCAATATTTCACAGTTTTATTTCATTAATGTAACTTGCTCTTGCAGCTATGGTGTCATATGAGAATACATGTGCAATGTGTCAAATTGACTGGACTAGAATGAGAATCACTTATAGATTCAAACTAACATCTAACAATCTTTTGAGTTCCATTCTCAAATGCCATATCTAAAACATCTTCATTTTAAGATGTTTTTCAGTTTGCACTCAGAACTAATATTTCACATCATATTAATGACATTTAAACATGAGTAAGGATCGTATGTATATCTGTCTATTACTCTTGATTTTTTTGTGAAGCTATTTTAAACCCATAGTGTGGCTTCAAATATTGCATGCAGAAATATCATAGGCTTGACAGTTATTTGGGAATATTATATACATTTTGAGAAAATAATTCTGACTAAAAGTTTACATGTTGTAACAAAAATATTAACCTGTTGTTGTTATATGTTTACTGATTGGAAGAATATTAGTGTTCTTATAGTATAGTATTACGTTAACATAATATGTTAATATTTCAGCTACATGGAGTCATTATGTAAGGAGTTAAACATTAGTATTAAAAATGACCAAGAACTGAACAAAAGACAAAAAAACTGTTTAGTACACAGTTTTGAAATTTTGCTTTAAAGCTTTTTCCTTTTTTTTGATGAAATGTCATGTTCTGAAGCATCAATAGTTTTATTTGCTGGTGATTACATGTTTTATTTTAAATGAATTATGCTTTCATGAATTCCAAAAAAAATAATAATAAAAAGTATAAAAATGTCTACAAATTTCTGTATGTGTTTATATGATTATTTATATTTAATGTTCGCCTCATGGTTTTTGTTTGTGTATTTCCATCAGCCAAAGACATATATTTCCAGGTGAAGCCGTGGTTACAAAAAATGATCAGACAGTGGAGCTGGACTTAATACGGGCATGAATATTGCACAAGATAAAAGCACTTAAGTTCACAAGTTCAGAAAATAAACTCACTTAAGGATTTTTTATTGGTTTAGCGTGGTGGTCTTGCCTGGGCTAGTGCTGGTTGACTAGGCTCATTTGCTTAAAGTTCATCCAACAAGAGAGACAGCAGGGTGTGCTGTATTGTCCCATAGAAATGCTCTGTTGTCTTTCACTCCAGCCTAGCATGTTAAAATCAATGTGAAAAATATCCCCTGGTATTTGGGGGGTCCCATATTGGCTGGCTACATTGGCTGGCTGTTAACTCACTCACCATAGTGGCACTGATGCTCGCTTCAATGTCAATAAAACATTTGGTTTAACAGTTCTTCTTCTGGGAATGCTAATTTCTAGTTTGGTAATGCGCTATTCCACACATTAACTGAGATCTTACACATCTTCTCTTTTGTTGGGTGAACTAATTTGGTACAGCGCTACCCTGAGGCAGACAGGGTAGTCAGTTTTTACAGGGACCTCCCAGAATTTTTATTTTGAGATATTCAGAGGTCCAAGAGGTTAATTAGGAAGTCCTGGGCCCCCTAGTGCCCCTTGTACCACATGTAAGTGAGTCCTGGTCCCCCCAGTGCATTTCACGCCTTGATTATGCCTTGATGTCCAAATGAAAAAAACATAAGGCTTGTTTGACAGTGCTGTGCTGACTGAGCACAATCTGGCTCAATTTCACTTCCCAAGGACCCTCAGGTAGAATTATCAAGGTAGCATGTTTTCTTTTCTGTTACACTTAAATGTAAAATTTGTGACTGATTTTAATTCAGTTGTGTACTACCTTTGCTGCATTTATTTATGAAAATATTTAAGTTCAGAAAAAGTACATACGTATCTACTTATGCTTTTTGAGGCTCCTCCCAGAGTTGTTGATTGACGGCTCCGATACATTTAATTCCTACAATAACATTGTGAAAATCATGACCAGAGACCGAGGTAAGTAAGATCAAGGTGGGAGTGTATGATTAGACCAGAGAATGTGCAGTGAGGAGAGCTGCCACTCCATAATGTCTTCCAGGTTTGTCAAGGGCTAGAGGACACTCCTGAGCAAGTCCAAAATAAATGGGCTCTTACAGAGCTTTTGTACAAAATCATAGTTTGTAAATGTAAATAACCCCTTAAAAGGCCAGAGCCCACTGGCAAGCCCACAGCTTTATTACACACTTCTCTATCCTCAGCCAGTTTGCATTGTGGTCCCTGTAGTTACTGAAAGCCTTACTGTGTAATAAGCCTGGGATTTTTGGGAGTTAGTATTTTTTAATCCAAAAAAATTGCACTAATTGTTTGAGCACAGAAGAGCATGAAACACTGCAACACATTTTTGCTTATTGCAACATGTTTTTGATATATGAGGGGAAGTGACCAGGCTCCCCTTACACTGGCTCTAATTAGACTCTACACCAGTTAGTTTACAATGACATACACTGTTATAATGTCACAGTAGTGAGGCAGCTGTAGTTTTCAGAGCCAGTCACTGCAGCTGGCCATTACCCGGCTGTGCAAGCTGAGAGACAGAGCTTAATTCTGACAACAACCATGTCGACATACACTGGTGAATGCAACACATAGCCTATTAGGATGTGCAGACTGTGTGATTATTATTTTCACATGTGAAATTTAATTGTATAGTTTTCAGAGAAATGATATGTGAACAGGGTGAGAGCTGGTGGCTTGCGTGGGGCGTTGTGGGTAAGGTTCCTCCCTTAACTGCACCCAGCTACTCTCACTGACCACCAAGGCCAGTTCATCTCAAACAAGCTCTTAGTATTTAGCATGGCATCACAATGTACATCACATATATGGTAAATATTTCAGAACCACCAACTTAAAATCTTTGAACATCTCTGGGAATCCCTGGGTGTTACAGTAGTTGTAATTTTAGCACACTAGTGATTTTTTCATTATTTTTATTATACTCTGTGCTTGTGTATATGCATATAAAGACAGTGAACTTGAACTGAATCTGTAAAAAACAGCAGTCCCCCAGAGTGCAAAATAATATCTAATCCTAAAATCACATGCAATGTGAATATTAATGAAAATGGAAAATATGTCGATTGAAACAGAGAACAGGTTTAATAGCCTGTCAAAAGAGATTTGCGAGGAAGATTGTATTCTGCAATCAAATCTATTTATCTATTTGAAATTGTTCTAGATCCATCAGGAAAAACTTTCACACAGCTCATGTCGGTAGGTTATAAAGGTCCAGGATCCTGTGTCTGTGTACTTAGTGGGCACACATGGGTACAGTGTTTGACTAAACTTTGTATATGCATGGTACAACAAATCAAACTGTCAAGCTCCGCAAGAAAACCCCCTAACAGGAATAATTAAAGGATCAACAGAGAACTAGAGTTGACTTCTTAGGTTGAAGCCACATGTACTAGCAGAGCCTTGGAATATTGCACCTACATCATTTAGTGTTTTGAATAAATATAAATGTAATATATGTGTGTATATATGTATATATATATATATATATATATATATATATATATATATATATATAATATATGCCCAGCCCCCCCATGACCCAGAAGGATAAGCATGTGTATGTATATATATATATATATATATATATATATATATATATATATATATATATATATATATATATGTATGTGTGTGTGTGTGTACATATATGCACAGTCACACTAACAGACGTGTAAAAAACTGGTGTAATAATGTTGATAGTACAGAAGAAAATAGAACAAAATAAGAGCATATTTGACTTATCTACAAATACCTATCTGCGTCTAACAAATGAATGCAATCCCTTGTTGTAATTAATGAAATAAAAGTTGAAAGAGTTGATGTAAATATGTATTTTAAATATTTTAAATATGTACACGTTGTAGTAACCTGACTATTCATACATCCTAAATCTCTCTCTCTTTCACTCACAACAACCCACTAATAGGAAGAGGAGGAAGACACATAGGACAGTAGGGGGAGCTATTGAGCTATTATACAGAAACGAAAGTGAAACTTACTTCTATTACGAGCTCTGGGCTGCTAATGTTTTGAACAAGTTCTGGAACAAGTGTGAACGCTCAGGTAAGTGATGATAAGCAGAGAGAGCTGCTGTTGTTTCTGTTCATGAGTGGTAT
Organism: Colossoma macropomum; assembly: GCF_904425465.1. Classification (NCBI taxonomy): domain Eukaryota; kingdom Metazoa; phylum Chordata; class Actinopteri; order Characiformes; family Serrasalmidae; genus Colossoma; species Colossoma macropomum. The sequence continues at coordinate 29,460,332 of NW_023494805.1, read as the reverse complement.
TTAATCCAGGTAGGTGTGTTAAGAGTTTACGTAACTGCAAATCACGTAACGTGGGTATGAAAGAGTGAGTGGCGATCCGTAAGAGGGAAGCTTTATATAAATATAGACACGTTTACAAGAATTTGTAACGTTGTGTATGGCAACAATTTCCTATTTCATATCACATTCTGCCAATGAAACCCTCAACAATGACATGGATATAAAAGTAAGTGAGCACAAATGTAACCCAGAAAACCACTGTCTAAAAGTACTGTTCTGCTTTTGTTATCCATGCTTATCCTTGCAGACATTTTAGCCATGCGTTTTACTCTTCAACTGTGTGCGTTAGAGCTCCTTAGTGTTTGAGTCAAACCTCCAATCTTTTCTCCTCAGGCATGGCTTGTTCCAGTGGCGTTGTGTCTGAAGAGCAGTTGCTGTGTTGTATCTGTCTGGATGTGTTTACTGATCCAGTCTCTACTCCATGTGGACACAACTTCTGCAAAAAATGCCTTGGAGGATATTGGGACAGCAGCGACCACTGGCACTGTCCACTGTGTAACAAGAGTTTTGAGAACAGGCCAGATCTCTCGGTCAACACTTTCATCTCTGAAACAGCTGCTCAGTTTAGAAAATCAGCTGAGCTCAATGCCAGCAGCTCTGCAGAGGACAGTCCCTCCAAACTAACCAAAGTCCTGTGTGATGCTTGTACTGGTGTCAAAAAGAAGGCTGTGAAGTCTTGTCTTAATTGTGGAGCATCATACTGTGGGACTCATCTAGAGCCACATAAGAACATTCAGATTCTCCAGAAACACACACTTACTGACCCAGTGGAGAACCTGCAGGACTACATATGCAAGAAGCATGAGAGACCCCTGGAGCTGTTCTGCAGAGATGACCAGACATGTGTGTGTCTTTTCTGCACTGAAGGAGAGCACAAGACTCACAACACTGTCCCTATAGAAGAGGCGAGTGGTGAATTGGAGGTAATGATTAAAATGATGTCTTGATGTATTTTCAAAATACTGTGTTCATACTTTTTCAACCTTCAAAAGCAAACAGGCTAATAAGCACTTATAATACTCACAGTTAGGCTTTATGTATTTACCATAAGATTCCCTTAAAATTGGAAAATACAAAGTAAAAATTGATAACATGCGTGTCCTGCAAGCTCTAAAAGTCAGTGTTTAAGGTAGAGCTGTAAAGTATTAAACTCAGTGTGGGAAAGTGAATGTGGGAAAGTGAGATGCTAACATGACACTGCAAACCACATAGAGCTTGGTAATCAACATCACATCACAATGCATGATGGGATAATTTTTACACACTACAAATCCTCACATACACCGTGAGAGCTTACAGAGATTGATGTAAAAGGGAGCGCATCTTAACCAACTTTAAGCTACTATATAATGATAAAATTAGCCTTATTGACAGCATGGATTCACCCATAGACTTTTTTCCTAGCTGATATGTTAAAGTACCTGTACAGTTTACTAATGCTTATTCCACTTTAATACTTTAAGGAGTATTTACTGAGTACTGGCATATTTAACCAGAGACAATTCATACGATCTATGATTTAACTTAGTTACTGTCATATTTCACTCAGTTATTGCCATATTCCACTTAGTTATTATTGCTATATTTCTCTTGGTCATTGGTGGATTTCACTTATTATTTGGCATAGTTATCTCAGCCACTGGCACTGCCTAGCCTTTTAACAAACACTGCTTGCCTAGCAAAAATATGTACTTTTCTATATTAAACCCCATGTTATAAACAGGTTATAAACAGTGTAAATCACTGTCTATTCAGTTAATTTTATTGTTAGTTTATCATTTGATTGATCAACTGATGTAAATATTTTGACTGTGCAGCTTCTCAGTGGTCACTAGCTTTTCCAAAACATTTTCTCAAAAAGTGCGTAGTTCGTTTTATTGGCTAATCTGAGGAGTAAAAATTATGTACTCACATAAAAAATGTGATTCAATATGTTAAAGTTCTTTGGCCATCTTAGCTACTTTTAAGTAAAAGGAAAGTCATCTTCAATTCTGCATATTCAATTTGGTCAAGTAATAAGGTTTCTTGTAAATGGTCATAAAATCATTGCTGTCCACAGGCTCAGAGGAAGAAAATCCAGACACAAGTGCAGAAAATGATTCAGGACAGATTGGACAAGACGGAAGAGATCAAACATTCACTGGAGCTCAGCAAAGTGAGAGTTGAAACATTTCGCAAACATTGCTTTTTGATGTTCATGATTTTGCTAACAGAGCTGTTGCTAGAGGTGATAACAGCATGACCTCATTTCTCCCATTAGAAAAGCACAGATGATAAAACTGCAAGTGGTGTTGAACTCTTCACTGCTCTGATGCGCTCCATTGAGAGAAGCCAGGCTGAGCTGCTTGAGGTGATGGAGGAGAAGCAGAAAGCAGCAGAGAGGCAGGCTGAAGACCTCATTAAAGAGCTGGAACAGGAAATCACTGAACTACAGAAGAAAGATACGGAGCTGGACCAACTCTCAAATGTAAAAGATCATCTCCAAAAACTTCAGGTCAGTGTCTCTCTGTGTGTTCAATGACAATAACATCACACAACACTGCCCATGCTGAGGGATTTCTCCTCTCTCCTGCTGGACTGTAGATTTACCCATCACTGTGCAGACCTCCACACACCAAGAACTGGACTCACATCAGGCTCAACACTCATTCCAGTGAGGAGATACTGGGGAGATCACTTTCACAGCTTCAGACAACCTTCAATGATGAAATGGATAAAGAAATACAGAAATTAAGTAAGTGAGCACCAAATGTAGCTCAAAAAACACTGTCCAACTGTGCTGTTTTTATATCCTCGTGTATCCCCTTAGGTTCAATAGTTTTGTCCTGAAGTAGGTTTCATTTAAAACAACAGTAATATGGGGGATAAAATGAACCTGCTTTAAGATGCACTCCACAGTTTCATGACCATGCTTGCATGATAGCTAGCTATTAACTCTATTAGCCCTATAATGGTGACTTGCTTATTTTGTGGGTTTTATGTAAACATTCCCAAAATGTCAGGTGTAACATGTCACATACATATACATGCTGTATATATAGTGGTGCCTTCATTCTTTTTGTGTATATGAATGAATCATATTTTACACTACTTTAAAACTGGTTGTATGGCAAAACATAAAAAATGCAAAGGTATGTAGTTAAACAGTTCTTTTCCTATTCCCATAACAATGTCATCTGCCAATTTTGTCAGTAATCAAACAGACATTTCAGCCCAAAGACCGTTTTAGGACCATCAAGTAACTTTTTCCAGTGTTATGGATTGCAATATCTTGATTATACCTATATTATTTTAATCACCTTCTTTGTGGCTGTAATATATCACTGTTTTGAAGCAGGTAATCAGCTCAAAGTGGGAGCTAGCAAGGCTAAAGTACAGCCTTCACACGGCGGGGTTATTAACACAACGTTACAGACAAGCCTCCTAAAGTTAACAATAAAAGAAATCCAAATACTCCTATATAAAATCATCATCATCATCATCATCATTAACCGCTTAGTCCAGATATGGTCGCGGTCCTATGTAAATTCAAAAGTATTTTGGGAACTTTTTATTCACAGATTTATCAGAGAATTACTACAGACATCAGTTTTATTGTGCTGTTATTTGTTTTTCTATGTTATGTTATATAAATTTTCCAGCCTTTTGAGTAATTATATTACATGTTGATGCAGATATTTTGTGTATTTAACTTAATGTCTCAAACAGAGAATTGTTTTATATAATTTTATTTGCATTAATCCATCAGACTTTTCTGAGGAATAAGAACTTGCCCCCAAGTCTGTTATAGCTAACCCACTGCCCATGAGGTACATTGTAACATTTGCACTCCCATCATGTTTGACTGAATCATTCATAAACAGGAGGCGCTGAAAACAATCCATTTTCATTTGTAGCAGAAATATGTGGGCTGCTCATCATTTATTATGAAAAATATTATTAATCTGAGATCTCAATTACAGACCAGATTGTGTTAAGTAGTGTACAGTTCTACACTACTGAATTAATCAATGGACATATTCATATAATAAAACCAGAAAATATGAATTACTTCAGTAACAAATTAACATATTCAATTCACCATCACTAGCAAAAGCATACTTATATGGTATACATATTTATTAAAAATGGCATTGCTGATCATGTTATTCTGTGTTTTTAGAGCTGAGGCGTCAACAGAAGGAAGCAGGTACAGTGATCCATCTAACGTTAATTTACCAGAGTTGTTGGAGTATTTTTGGCAGTTTGATAGCTTGATTAACCCATTAATGTACATATCTACAATTTTAAATTTCTTCTGGTCCATATTTTCTCTGAGCTTGCCTTAGCACACATCTGAAGAAAATGTTCAAATAATCAACCATATGGCTAAAAAGTGTTTTACCGCTTATCATATAATCTTTTTGTCACATGGGACAACTGATTTTAACAGAAAATCCAAATTATGTAAAGAAGAGTGGTTGTTAAATGTAACTTAGAACATTCAAAAGAGTGCTGTTAGATGTTTATCCAAGAAATAACTACACAATATGTTATCTTTTTAGAACAATCAGAACAAGTTGTGTGGATAATTCCTTTAATTTATCATATTAAATATAGTTGTAGGGCATGAATGGGTTAACTGTTTTTGACAGTTCCTTTTTGTTTGTTTTTCTTATTACAGACTGGAGAGGGGTGCTTCTAATAATGCTTCCATTAGTTTTCCTTCTTGTATTACAATCATACAACTTGTGGCTCCTGTTCTATGCAGGTATACTATTATTTAATTTCTTTTAACAGTGATACACTCAAATGTACAAATTTTATTCATTTCAGTCGACCAAAAATCTAAATTTACTCATTTAACTTGTTAGTTCATTGTTCATACTGAGCATGATTAATTATAGCACACCACTTATTATTTTTCCATCAAACTTTAAAGACTGTTGTCTGAGTTTAGCTATGTTTCAAAGTATTCTCAAGCCTGTGATGTGATGATATCAATGACAGAAGGTTTTTAGTGCAGGGCTGTCCCAGTGGTCAAAGGTCATGGGCGTTCAATTGTGGTTTTCAGCCTTGTCTATTACACACAGAGATTTCTCTGGATCCCAGGAATCTGTTGACAATATTATGCACTGTTGGGGGTGAAATACCTTAAAATCGTTGAATTCACTTGCTAAAGAACTTTATTTTCAAACCGTTGGATTTTCCGATGCATTTTTGGCTCATAAAGGACTAAGTCTTTCCTAGACGACCCTTTAAATCTTTAAAATCCCAGGCTTATTACATACTAAGTCTTATTATTCGGTAACTACAGGTACTTCAGTGCAAACTGGTTGAGCTATTCTTAGGTTATAGAAGTGGGTAATAAAACTATGGGCCTGCTGGTGGGCACTGGCCATGCTTCACCTTTTTAGGATGTTTTTCCAACATTTCATAATGTTCCTAACCTTAAATTGCGCCTGTCACAATGTTTTAGCAAGCATCAGTTTTAGAACATATGAACATATGTTTAGAAAAAACAGTGACGTTTATAAGATAAAGCTTACATATCTTGTCTTTGTACTGTTTTCATTTTTATTTTCATTTTACTTACTGTCTCAATTTTTTTTGAAATTGGGTTTGTACTACAGCTTACTATTCTATAACCCCTTTGGGTATACTCACCAAAGCTCACCTGTTTAAACATTAATATCCAGTAAACATTTTGGTTTTCAACATGAGTCGTCTCAAACGGATTTAAAATTTAATCATTTTTATTAACAGGCTATGTCACGTTAGCCATGTTTACTACTTACATAAGATAAAGAAATCATGAGTAAACACAAAATGCAGCTTTTGAATGATCATTCCATTTATTGAAGGAATACACTGTGAAGGAATTTTCGCCCACTCTTATTTGCAGAAATTTTTTGAACTCGGCTACGTTTGAGGGGGGCGGCACGGTGGCGCAGTGTGTAGCACTGTCACCTCACAGACAGAAGGGCCTGGCTTTGATTCCCAGCCGGTGTGTGTGTGTTGTGTGTGTACACATTGGAGGGTTTTCAAGCATGAACTGATCATTTAAGGTCCTGCTACAGCATCTCAATGGGATTCAAGTCAGGACTTTGACTTGGCCACTCCCAAACCTTAATTTTGTTTCTTTGAGCCATTCTAAGGTGAACTTACTTGTGTGCTTGGAATCATTGTCCTGCTGCATGACACAACTGCGCTTGAACTTGTGGTCATGAATTGACGGGCGGACATTCTCCTTCAGAATTTTTTGATAGAGAGCAGAATTTGTGGTTCCAATAATTATGACAAGTCATCCAGGTTGTGCAGCCCCAGACCATAACACTACCACCACCATGTTTGACTGTTGGTATAATATTCTTTTTCTGGAATGTGGTGTTGGCTGTATGCCATATGTAACAGGACCCATGTCTTCCAAAAAGTTCCACCTTTGACTCGTCTGTCCACAGAATATTAGCCCAAAAGTCTCAGGTATCATCTAGATATTTTTTGGCAAATGCAAGGCAAGCCTATGTGTTCTTTTTGGTCAGCAGTGATTTGCGCCTTGCAGCTCTCCCATAGATGCCAATTTTGCCCAATGTCTTTCTTGTTGTGGAATCGTGTACATTAACCTTAACTGAGGCAAATAAGGCCTGCAGCACCTTAGATGTTCATGTGGGGTTTTTTTTGTGACCTCCTGGAAGAGTTGTTGATGCGCTGTTGGCAAAATCTTGGTAGGCCAGCCACTCCTGGGAAGGTCCACCACTGTTCCACGTTTTCTCCATTTGTGGATAATGGCTCTTACTGTGGTTCGCTGGGGTCCCAGAGCCTTAGCAATGGTTTTGTAACCCTTTCCAGTCTGATAAATTTCAATGACTTTGTTTTGCGTCTGTATTTGAGTCTCTTTAGAATGAGATATCATGTGCTCCTTTTTGAGACCTAGCCTAACCTAGCTTTTTGAGACCTAGCCTGCTTCACATTGCCAGACAAGTTCTGTTTAAGTGGTGTTTAGATTGAACAGGTCTAGCAGTAATCATACCTGGGTATGGTGCGAGAAATTGAGCCCAAAAATTAGTTGAATTTGGTTAAATGGTTGATTTCACATAGGACCAGGTAGGGGTGAACAGCATTTTTCCCTCAGTAAATGGAATCATCATTTTAAAACATCATTTTGTGTTTACTTGGGTTATCTTTGTCTAATATTTAAAGTAGTTTGGTGATCTGAAACATTCCAGTGTGACAAATATGCCAAAATAGAAGAAATTGGAACAGGGCAGTATTTTTTCACAAAACTGCATGGAATCCATATTTCTTAACTAGAAAATATGGTGCTAATTATTTTTAGATATTGCCCAGGCCTAAAGTGCAGTAACTGCTGTAATGTAATGTTCATGGTGTGATTAATGAACACTCCTACACTGTTGTGAAAAATAGTGTGATCATTTACTATGTAACTGTTTGCTTGCAGTTTCAAGCATTTGCTTCCAGAAACTAGCTAGATAGATTTGCTATCTTTGCCTGTATCTTTACATGTTGTTCTACATAATGTATTAAAACTGAGGGTCCTCAGTCAGCTTTGGGTTCATGTTAGAGCACATACGAGCTGTTCAGTAGAAATACAAGAGAGTTCAGGGAGAAACTGGTGCCAGTAAATGACTGTAATTGTACACTACATTGTTCCAGTGTTATTTCCCATCAAAATATCTTTTTTTATTTTGAATTAAGCTACGGGAGGAAAATATCTTAAAATTTTAATTTCACAATGACTTCACACAAAGGTCATTACAGATTATAATTCTGCATGAAAACACAATTAGTAATACATGTCTTCTTTGTGTTTGACATTTTCAGTGGATGTGACTCTGGATCCTGATACAGCAAACAACTACCTCATCGTGTCTGCTGATGGAAAACAAGTGAGATATTCAGGCACTTGGCTAAATGTCCCATACAAGCTTGAAAGATTTAGAAGTGATCCCTATGTCTTAGCAAGAGAGGGTTTCTCCTCAGGAAGATTTTACTATGAGGTGCAGGTCAGTGGGAAGACTGACTGGGATGTAGGAGTGTCCAGAGAGTCCATTGAGAGGTGGTGGCAGGTTTATCCTGATGCTAAAGATGGTACGTGGTCTGTGCTCCTAAGGAATGGCAATAAGTATTATGCTTGTGCTGGTTCTTGTGTGATCCTTTCTCTGAAACAGAAGCCCCAGAAGGTGGGGGTGTTTGTGGATTATGAGGAGGGTCTGGTCTCCTTTTATGATGTGGAGGTCTCAGGCCGCAGGTCTCCTATCTACTCTTTCACTGGTCAGTCTTTCACTAAGACACTTTATCCATTCTTTTGCACAGGTTTGGCTTCTGGATCTAAAAACTCAGCTCCACTCATCATCTCTCATGTATATAAAGGCCTGGCTACACTGAGGCAGTTTTTCAACAATTAACAATAAATTTTTATTTTAATAAAAAAGTAAAATCTTTCCATTGCAAATATTTTTCAGTGTTTCCCCTAGAATTTTTTTCAACAGCAGTGTCAGGCCAACACTCCAATTCCTAATTGAAAGAATTGTTAAGCTTGAGCTAACAATTGAGTCAGAAGGGAAAACCACATGCTAATATGTAGTGTGCAAGCACTGCTGTGAGTTTGCCTGTAAAGCCCAAAATAGTCATTTGAAAGTCAGAGGTGTCGGGTTGGATTTTTGTTGGAGTTTTTAGACCATGTCATACAGCTTATTAATGTTACACAAATGGATTAAAAAAAGGTAAAAAATGTTTAGTTCTCAAATGCAGAATCAACATTATACTGATGAAGATATGATGACAATTGTAGATAATTTACTTATGTGCTCAAAAGACACGTCCTTCACCGATTTTGACTGAGTTCTCTTTGATTACTTTTTCAATGCGCTCACAATAATCAGATTGATCCACTTGGGGAAGGGGACTGAAGCACAACCGACATTACAAATGTTCTTCTGCACATTGCATGCAGTCACACATTTCCCCACAGAGGTCTCCAAATCCCCAAATCTTACATAGTGTCACTTCAGATGTCATCAATAGCAGGTAAAACTGAGAAAATGTTTTTGAAACAGGGAGTAAACATATCGTGAATACAAATCATTTTGGGGTCAAAAAAATACATGGCAAAAGGAGGAGGGCTGAAGATACCCTGAAAATGCATTTCCACATTAAATATGCTGTTCTCTTTCTGTATGTAGTAGCACAGTTATAGTTATCAGATGTTGTTTTTTCTGTATTTACTGCATATTTACTGGATAATCCAAGAGTAAAATCTAAAAGTTGGAAGACTTAGGAATTTGGAAAATATTTCACCTAACTGTATCCTAGAACACTGTTTTGTTATTCTTATGATGATAATCAAATATGTGCTTCTTTTATTGACTATCCTGAACAATTGCATGTTTTCATTTTCTGACTTTTCTAACTATATACATGGTTTTAATTATTTATATGGGTTTTTAATTCTATTTCATCCATGTTATTAATAAGACAGTTTTGTTTTTCTTTCTGATTTCTTTTATGGAACACACCCATGTCCAGTAAAACATGTGGTAGCCGTCAGTGACTGACTCATTAAAGAGCTTAACTGAAATCTCTCTGTGTCTTCTCTTCCTCTACTCTCTAATCAGAATCATTCCACAAGTCCCACTGCAGTAATAAAACCCTTTTGTAGACTTCATAACCAACCAGTTCCTCTAATGTCGTGTTTGATCAGTTCAAGCTATAATAATGTTAGTATTTAAAAATAACAATACTACTAATAATAATACCCATAAATACAAACAATACTACTACTATTGCTACTGCTACTGCTACCACAACTAATAATAATAATACACAATTTAGATAGGAGACCTTTTACATTGTTCTGCATTTTTAGGCCATTTTTTGTCCTCCCGCCTTCCCTTTCTTTATGCAATTATACAACCAGATCAAAAAGCAAACATTTGGGGCAGCACCTTTGTCCATGTGGGATTAGAGCCCATGTGTCTTCTCTGAGTAGCACTCTTTATTATGCTGATTTATGTATTCTTTGAGAGAAAAAGTGTAAGTACAAGGATACAAAGCAAAATCCTAATCTATCACTCACCTGACAGCTCCTATTGCAATAAGGGCTGGAACATCAAATAAAAGATTCATATGCCTGGATATTTCATATTCAGACAACCTGTGACAGTAAAGAGGTCAGTATTGTGTATGAGCTGAAACAAGAACATAGAGGAAACAAATTCTTATCTGTTACAGTAATTGAAATGAGTTATCAATTGAATATTAAAAAATAGCAAATATCAAACTTAGAAGGTGCCATGAAAGTCTACATAGTTCCTTTGTTAGTGCCACTGTTTGTTCATGATCTACATATGATCCTATTTATGTATTATACCTGGATTATTCCTGTCACTGAAGGGGAAGTAATGACATGACATTTTAAAGGGAATGAATGGAGTGATTATCATAACCAGGAAACAGTTTCTGCATAATGCTGAGATCCGTCTCACCAGTCACATTAACTGCTCTCTCCCGCTGTCTCTTTATTCTGAGAGAGTGAGTGAAACGAGTCCACACTGACACACAGGTGAGTGGAAAGCTGAAAAAGAAACAGATATAGCAGAAAGGGGTCCTTTTTTATTTAAAAGATGGAAATTGTTGAATGTTGGTGCATTTAAAGCTCATATTCAGAGTGTTGCAGTACTCTTAGTCCCAAAGGCATCAGATAATGGTCTCAGTCTCAGCATCATTTTGAGGTAACTGGTTAGTTTTGTTCTGTTGTTATTAAATATCAACAATACTTGGAAAATTCTTCGGTTCCAAAATTCTGATATCCCCTGAGGGCAGATCAGAATGTTATTATTACTGTTGTTTTTATTTCATAATAAAAACAGATGTTGTTTGGTTTATGCTGACTTTAGGTGGTGAATATGTTTTAGGGAAGAAGTGCCAGAGAATGACCTCACCATCATTTGCTTCCAAAAGTTACAATGCAAAGTTGGACTAAGACTATAATATAATAATAATAATGAATAATATTTTTAGGATATATGTTATATATTGTTGCATTTACCAACATATGAAATAAATATATATGTATATATAAAGAAATATATATCATGTATAATAAATGATAATGAATGCACAATGAACTACAAATGAATTTCCTTTTTTCTGCTTTCTTCTTTTTATTTGTATATTCTGAAAATATTTAATTTGGTCTCAACTCAACTACTATCACTCCACTACATTTCAACTCTGATGTAAAGGTATAGACTTACATATTACACTGTAAAATGAATACCTTGAAACATTGTTCACTTTGTTGAAATGTCTTCCCCATTTCATCTCAAGGAATGATGAGGGGTTAATAAATGTCTTAAATTTGTTTGTTGGTGTCAAACATACTTAATCTTAAACACTGAGTGGATTTATATTGTCATGGAAATTCCATTTAAATTTTTTGTAATCATTTTTCATTAGATTTGTCCAGTTGCCCAGTCATGGCTTCAGTCAGTGATTTCCTGTCTGAGGATCAGTTCCTGTGTTCTATCTGTCTGGATATATTAACTGATCCAGTCTCCACTCCATGTGGACACAACTTCTGCAAGACCTGCCTCACAGAACACTGGAGAAACAGTCAACACTGGCATTGTCCGTTCTGTAATGAGAAATTTGTAGACCCTAAATTCAAGCTGAACACAACACTGAGAGAAGCTGTGGATCACTTCAAAAGGAGTGGCCTGGATAACCCTGAGGTTCTTTGTGATGTTTGCATTGGAGTCAAGCTGAAGGCCCTTAAATCCTGCCTGATGTGTTTGACGTCTTACTGTAAGACCCACCTTTACCCTCATGAGCGAGTCCCAGCCTTAAAGAAACACAAGCTAATAAACCCAGTGAAGAACCTGGGGGACTACATATGCCAGAAGCATGAGAGACCCCTGGAAATGTTATGTAGAGTTGATCAGAAGTATGTGTGTGATTTCTGTACTAACACAGACCACAAGACACACAACACTGTTCCGATAGAGGAAGAGAGCAGGAAGACAAAGGTAAATGTTAAAACTTCTCAGAACCTGACTTGCACAACAAGGATGCTCAATGTATTTTCCTAACCATTGTCAACCATTGTTGCCTGTTTATCAGATACCAGTGAGCATATCTTCTACCTACACTCATAAACTCATTGACCATTTTCATCATGTACACCTACCATAATGCACTATATATGTAAAGTTTATACACTCTGGCTCATCCAGTGCTTCTTCTGAAACTAAGGCTATTAATAGGGAGTTTGTCCCCTTTTGTTGCAGTAACAGCCTCTACTCCTCTGGGATGGCTTTACACTAGATGTTGGAAACATTGTTTTGAGGATTTGATTGCATTCAGCCACAAGAGCATTAGTGAGGTCAGGTACTGATGTTGGGTGATTAGTTATCATAAACACTACTGCAACTCATCCCAAAGGTATTGGATAGAGCTCCATCACTCCAAAGAATGCAGTTCCACTGCTCCACAGTCCATGCTGGGCAGCTTTATACTCCTCTAGTCGATGCTTGGCATTGGGTATGGTGTCCTTAGGTTCTTCGTTCACATGTTGCTGCTCCTATTCTATTGGCAATGCTTTTTGTAGAGATTATACAAGCTGTGTGTGCTATTGAATGCCGGTGTCAGTAATGGGTGTGCCTTAATGTAGCTGAATTCACATAATAGAAGGAATGTCTACAAATATTTGGAAAAAGGACCACCATTGACCAAAGATTAGATGAATAGATTTCCAAAATGCATTTCTGTCTTAATCCACAACATGGTCTCTTTCTGTTTGGTAAGAACAAGATGTATCATTAGGAATGGTTAGTGCAGGGTCTAACATGCTCGCCCCACACCCAGCAGAACAAGGTTCAACCTACCACCCCCACCACCTTGTGTGGCCTGAAGCGATTGTCACCCCTAGTAGGTGTTTCTGATAAAATGCCCAATGTGTGTAGATACCTAATAAACTGGCTAGTATCGGTTCGTACATGTCAAAGAACAATGTCTACAATTGCAGGTGAAAGTTCAGATCCTACTGTTTAGTTATCTTTTGTAGCTTTCTCTTGCTTTGTCACAGTCAGTTATCTTTAGTTTCAAATCCTCAGACAGCCACTTACATGAGCCCATGGCTGTTGAGTGTAGACACTCTAAAAGATCACACAATTTATCATGCTCTGGAATAGCCTACGCCTGACATACATGTGTCAAATAAGTTCCCCCAAACAGAGTGGAATAATGATCCGACGTTACAAAAAGCAAAGTACACATTTTGTTTTCTAAGTGAAAAGAAGTTGGCACCACTTCTACATGGAACATATTTAAATATGACACAGTTCTGCTATTTTTAACTTTATTAGTTAGGTCTAAGCTTACAGTTATGTTCTTGAATTTTTTCCCCTTCTAGTTCAGCAATATTCATAGGTCATCTTACTGAGATCTACCCACACATTTTCAAAGTACTCAAGTGTGGGGATGGTGAAGGATATTCCAAAGCTTTTTTTAATTCCTTGAAGTAGTTGAAGGTTGATTTTTAATGGATAATTTGGATCACTGTCTTGTTGTAATATTTTATCTCTTTTAAGCTTCAGTTTCTTCACTATGGAACATTAGCTTGCAGGATGTGTTGATATTTAGTAGATTTCTTTTTTCCTCTATCCCACGACATTTCCTGTGTCACTTGTTGCCATAGCACCCCAAAGCATTATAGATCTACCATTTTACTTAACATGTAGATGATGGTCATCCAACAACACTGCACAGAAGGCCAGTACATCACTATTCTCATGCCAGACAAATTTTCCTGATGTTCCTTGGCAGTGATGTGGGGGTTTTGCTTTGCAGGCCTGACTGGTCGACTAGATTTTTCTAAGTCTTCCAGATTTGGCTTGATTTCAACATTTCTCCATAATTCTCCCAAACGGAGTGGAGTAATGATCTTACCTCACAGAAATAAATAAATAAATAAATAAAACAAAAAAGGTATAACTCTGGTGGATCAAATAAAACAATATTCAATCTTTGACTCATGCCACATTTTTCCAATATATGAAATTCTGCAAATAAAGTGTTACATTTATTTTTTTAGAAAAAAATAATGATAATGATAATTAATAATAATTAATAATGAGATAAATAAATGATAATAAGTTGTGTTAACTTCTGTTTACTTACAAAATCTACAAAACATGTCCTTTGACCAGGTGTGTACACACTGTTGCATACAACTGTATCTCTGCTCTTCCTTCTCTCATTTATAGACACAGCTGGGGCAGATGCAGGCCAAAGTGCAGTGGATGATCCATGAACGACTGAAGAAGCTTCAAAAGATTAAACACTCAGTAGAGCTCAGCAAAGTGAGTAAAGACTCCAATGTGAGACAGTATGCCAGCATGATGATATGCTCAATGATATTCAAATTGAATTTAGATCAAGTATAGAGAAACATTAAAGTGAAATGTTCTTCCATCAGAGAAACACAGAGAAAGAGAAAGCAGACAGTGTTGAACTCTTCACTGCTCTGATCTGCTCCATTGAGAGACGCCAGGCTGAGCTGCTTGAGGTGATGGAGGAGAAGCAGAAAGCAGCAGAGAGGCAGGCTGAAGACCTCATTAAAGAGCTGGAGCAGGAAATCACTGAGCTGAAGAGGAGAGACACTGAGGTGGAGCAGCTCTCCCACACTGAGGACCACCTCCACCTCCTACAGGTCAGTGTCCCTCTATCTGCTCAATGACAATGCAGCACATCACACAACAACACTGCCCATGCTGAGCGATTTCTCCTCTCTCCTGCTGGACTGTAGATTTACCCATCACTGTGCAGACCTCCACACACCAAGAACTGGACTGACATCAATGTTGAACCCCTTAGGAGCATAGAGACTGTGAGGAAAGCTCTGTCTGAACTTCAGAAGAGTCTGAATGAGAAGCTGTATGAAGCTGGTAAGAACATTTTAAAGAAAATCAACAGAACACAATATAGAAGTGAGTTTCTTTCACATCAGAGTACTAAGAGCAAGATTGCTTAACTGTTCACAATTAAACTACCCAGTGTTCTAATTCATATTTTTGATGTGTCTAGTTTTTAGAGAATTGAAGAGGTCTAATGAGTATGCAGGTACGTGTACATTTCTGTTATTTTCATATTCACGTTTACATTCATTTTATGCATGTAAATTAGGAATGTCTGTAAGAGCACCCTAGTCTGGAATTGTCCTGCCATTTTAGCGGGGTTTGATCTTTGTTTATATGCTGCAAACACAGTGGGAGTTTAAAGCAATTGTTGTGTTATTGTGGTTTTTAAAAATCTTAACAATCTCCAGAGAAATGTTAAGCAACAGAATATGGAAAACAATTGTGAATCTATACAAAGTGTAGTAATGATATGGATATGCCAGTTTTACCGCCTCTTTCATTTCCAGACATTATCGTAGATGTTGTGTGGCTTAAGTGTCTGTTCTTTCAATTAATTCAGAATTTTCATGTCACTCAAAGCCCATGTACAGTTCGCAAATGGTTATTCAACTCAGCCACTACAGATTGAACTCAGCTAACGTAGTAAGATATTTCACTAAGCCCCTGGCATAACTAGTATGTTTCACCCAGCCATTGGCATATTTGTGTCAGTTACTGGCATATTTAATTCAGTAATCAGCATATTTCTCTTAGTTATTGGCTTTTTAACTCTGCCACTGGCATATACCATGGTCGCCAAGCACTGCTAGCCTAGTTAATTAGCAAACTAATGACAATGTACTGTATCAATTTAAACACCACAAACATTCACAGTAAATTACATGTGGATTGAAGTTTACACCAGAAGGCCAGTCACCCAAGTCTTCAAGAAAAATAGACAAATTCTGATCAGACACCTCAGCTGACTATGCTAGCCTAGTCATATCGTAAACTACTTCACCTCAAACCATTGAGCTGGACAACAGTGAGTTTGTGAAGCGTTCATTGGCTGATACCAAACACGATCAATTTACTAAATTATGTTGAACATTTAATTCCATTACATCTATGTGATAAAATGAGCTTGTGTTTGATGTTTATCAACACTCTCCCTGTGATGCTTCCTATGTGAGGTTTAACTATAGCTGTATCCACATAGTTGAGTTCCTTTCCTCTCTGCTTTCCTTGATATTGCTTTGATATGGTAGTTATGTAGATCCACACGGTAGTGAGCTCATGGGTTACAGATCAGGCAAAGGCAGGGAAAGCAGGTACTCTGAATCAGCTTAGACCAACTAACCTGCAACAATGGCGGATGACCTATAAGACACATTTCCAAGCCGTATATATCAATCAGCCCAAATTTGGATCTTCCTATTGAAGTGTTCTTAATTTTTTTCAGTGAATGTGATGCTGGATCCTGATACAGCTCATCCCAATCTCATCCTGTCTGATGATGGAAAACAAGTGAGACACACATGCAGACAACAAAATCGACCTGATGACTCACAAAGATTTGATACATGCTTTAATGTCCTGGGAAAGGAGGGATTCTTTTCAGACAGATTTTACTATGAGGTGCAGGTCAGGGACAAAACTGATTGGGTTTTAGGAGTGTCCAGAGAGTCCGTTAACAGGAAGGGAATGATTACACTGAGCCCTGAGAATGGGTTCTGGACTGTGTCTTTGAGAAAAGGCAATAAATATGATGCTAATGATATTACTCTGGTTCCCCTCTACCTGAGAGAGAAGCTCCAGAAGGTGGGGGTGTTTGTGGATTATGAGGAGGGTCTGGTTTCTTTTTATAATGTGGAGTCCAGATCTCATATCTACTCTTTCACTGGTCAGTCCTTCACTGAGAAACTCTATCCATTTTTCAGCCCTGGTAATAATGATGGAGGTAAAAACTCAGCTCCACTGATCATTTCATTCGTGTCTAAGAAATCATAAAGCAGTTCAACCTTGAGGAGTTAAAATATGTTTGCAATGGAAAGATGTGAGAAAATTAAATTTTAAACTAGAAGCCAACCCTAAATTTTCGATGTAGGAAACATTTTTATCACATATTACTTATTGCCTTATAAGGAATTGTATAGACACTTAAAAGATAGAAGATTCAGCAACTCAGCTGCCAGAAAAAAATGCTACAATATAGAATTAATTTCCAGTTCAGAATTTTCTACTTATTTGTGAGACTGTCAGACACAGTAGAAGTACATAATCACAAATGTGTCTGTAAGTGTTTTCTCAGTGCTACATAAGTGTGTAATTTCATTATTATTATTATTATTGTTATTATTATTATTATTATTATTGTTGCTACTGCTAGGACTACTACTACTACTACTAATAATAATAATAATAATAATAATAATAATAATAATAAATCATTGGAACAAATAATGCTGCCCTTCATACAGGGACTTGAGCTCATATGCACACAAATGCTTAAAATACACTTGAAAAACATCTCACTGTCTGAAATATTATTTTATATGTATTCTGTCATTCATTTCTGAAACAACTTTTCTATTTTTGCTGCACACTATTTATAATCACTCAAAGTGCACAAGTCCTTCTTTTTAATCCTGTCTGAATAAATATTGTGACGGATCTAAAATACATTTTCATCCATCCGATGCTGCTGGAACACAATTCCAGATCAGTTCAGTGTAATACCCGGTAACATTTACTGCAAATAAAATGAAAGCTGTAGAATTACAGATTAAGATTTAATGAAGGTAAACATGATCATGATAATGACTTGAGTAAATCTAATAAAAAAAGCTGTAAAAATCAGTTATCCTGTTGATTTTTTACCGTCTGTTTCATGCAGCAGTATTAAAAAGGGGAATTCCACTGATGTTTCGAAATTTTAGATAATTCAATCAATGAGATGTAAACAAAGTCATTCAGAGTGATGTAATAAACTTTTGTCAAGCAGTGTTTAAAGGCATTAACGCCTATGAAAAGACTGGTTCCTATCACCAACTGCCACTGGGACATTTCTGAATCTGTACATTTCTCTATAACTGAACATTTCACATCAAACCACTCTGAATGACACACATCTTTCGCGTTCCTCTAGTGGGCAGGACAATAGGGGGAGCTACTGAGCACTTACAGAGAAACAGAAGTGAAACTTGTATTAGGAGCTCTGGGCTGCTGATGTCTTTCTTGGACCGAGGTTTGACCGCTTCTAGTACTGACTTAAACATTCTGTGTGAACCCAGACAAAACTGACACTCGGGTAAGTAAGGATGAACATAAAAAAATAAAGCTGCTGTTTTTAATCCAGAAATAGGAGTTTATATAACTGCAAATTAAGTAATGTGAAAGTAGAGAATTTACAGCTCAGTGTCAACAATTTAGAGGGAGGCCTTATACAGATATAGATATGTTTAATTTGTAAAGTCTCCATAGCTGTATAGATGAGATATCCTTGCAGACATATTCATGTGTTTTACTCTTTCATTGTGTGGGTGAGTGTCAGGTTGGAGCTCATTAGTGATCTATGTTTGAGCGAAACCTCTAATACAGGTTTAACAGGAAAAGGTTCCTGAAGACTAATGCAGAGTAAAGAGGAGAGGCAGGAGAGCACCAAGTAGGAAGCTGCACAGTCTGGGCAGGGTGGAAAGAGTACTGAAAGCACTGTTACTGTACTGATCATTTACTTGTTTTTTGGAAAATTACCTGAGTAATTGAGTTACATTTTTGTATATCTGCAATAATAACATGAAAATATTTCTGACTTGTTTATATAATTAAAAATAATCTGAACAGGCAAAACTGAAGCCAAACATGATATTACATGAAAAAAGTTTTGATCGCTGAGACTAATCACAGTCTGCTCTGCTAGTGCAGGTTTAAATATCTTTCTTTAAACAGTATAAAGAACAAGGTTTACATTAAACTACATGCATTCCATGGTTAGATTATTATATAAGCCTTTCTAGTTTTTCTCTTACCAACAAAGTAGTTTAGAATGCCTAAAAGACTCTGCATAGTTTATTACTGTTTAAGTCTATTTTTTGTTTTTGGATTTTTGGGTAGATTACTCAAATACAAGTGATGAATCTTGAGTCCCATTGTTGAACTGCACATGCACAAGCACTGTCCAAGACAAGCTGCAGATGGCACTATACACCATTAAACATCAGCCTCGAACCTCCCATCTCCGCCAAAATATGGCTATTAAATAAAAAAAGAGAGAAAGCAGTAACATATTCATTAAAATACATCATGCATCTTAATGATTTGAAAATTGCACTTTCAAATTGTGTTTTGATATAAAAACAATCTTTCCGCCCCACACGCAAGAGAAAATGTTAATGTAACTGTAGACCCATCCCAATCAGGTGTTTAAGCCACACCCATTGCTAACATATCTCCACAAACATTGGCAGTAGAATGGGTGGCACTGAAGAGCTCAGTGACCTTAAACATGGCACCGTCATAGGATGCCATCTTAGCCATAAGTCCGTACATGAAATTCTGCCCTGCTAGATCTGCCCTACTCAACTACAGTGCTATCATTGTAAGATCATTATGCGCAGTGCCGTCAGCTGGAGTGGTATAAAGCATGCCGCCACTGGACTCAGGAGTGGATGCAGGGGAAACGTGTTTTCTGGATTGATGAATCACGCTTCACTGTCTGGCAGTCTGATGGATGAATCTGGGTTTATGCATAGTGCCAGCAGTAAAGTTTGGTGGAGTAGGGATAATGTTCTGGGGCTGTTTTTCATGGTTTGGGCTCAGCCCCTCAGTTCCAGTGAGGGGTAATGTTAATGCTACAGCATACAAAGACATTATAGACAATTATATGCTTCCAACTTTGTGGCAAAAGTTTGTGGAAGGCCTTTTCCTGTTCCAACATGACTACACACCTGTGCACAAAGTGATGTCCATAAAGACATGGTTTGATGAATTTGGTGTGGAGCCCTGACATACTCCAAAATCTTGTGGAATGCCTTCCCAAAAGAGTGGAGGCTGCAAAGTGGGGGTAACTAAGAAATTGGGTAAATCTGTGTTCTCTATGTATTTGTATGGTTCTGAAACCATAGGCATTAATATGGAGCTGCACTCCTCCCCCCTTTGTAAAGTTTGGGAAGATCCATAAAGACATGTTTTGTTATCTTTACAGGATAATGACTACTGGGATGACAAGGCATAGTGCCTTGTTCAGGCAGAAATGCCTCTGCTATCATAATAGGAATCCCATATAATTGTGCTGGTAACTCCATTATTGAATAAAAAATACTGAACACTATATTTATTATTAGTAGTAGTAGTAGTGATCCCATTACTAATAGTAGTTTGGTTGAATGTATGTATTGACAATAAGTGGTCAAAAAACTGAAAGGTTGTTGAAATTGGGACTTGCACCAGACGACAGTCACTGTCTGTGGTGCGTATCCTGTACAATAGACACTAGCCGATGGCAGTCCAGCAAAACTGGGCTTGCCGAGTCAATGTGTGAGAACAGATTCTCAAAATAAAACATCAAGATCAGAAGTATCAACTTTTAAGTTTGCCCATTCCTAAAACATAGTGCCTGTTCTTTCATTTCTCTGGAACATAATCATTGTATCTGATATTCATGTAGTGGTATGTAGTGCATACCCTGCTGAAAAAAAGTGTTTCTGTTAAAAAAAGTAAGCAAAACTATTAGGTTTTAATCATAATATTTTCTAATGGCCTTTTTTTCAGCAGGGTGTGCACTACACATGGTATTAAAAAGCCTTTTCTCCTCAGGCATGGCTTCTTCTAGCGGCGTTGTGTCTGAAGAGCAGTTGCTGTGTTGTATCTGTCTGGATGTGTTTACTGATCCAGTCTCTACTTCATGTGGACACAATTTCTGCAAAAAATGTCTTGGAGGATATTGGGACAACAGCGACCACTGGCACTGTCCACTGTGTAACAAGAGTTTTGAGAACAGGCCAGATCTCTCGGTCAACACTTTCATCTCTGAAACAGCTGCTCAGTTTAGAAAATCAGCTGAGCTCAATGCCAGCAGCTCTGCAGAGGACAGTCCCTCCAAACTAACCAAAGTCCTGTGTGATGCTTGTACTGGTGTCAAAAAGAAGGCTGTGAAGTTCTGTCTTAATTGTGGAGCATCATACTGTGGGACTCATCTAGAGCCCCATAAGAACATCCAAATTCTCCAGAAACACAAATTTATTGACCCAGTGGAGAACCTGCAGGACTACATATGCAAGAAGCATGAGAGACCCCTGGAGCTGTTCTGTAGAGATGACCAGACGTGTGTGTGTCTGTTCTGCACTGTGACTGACCACAAGTCTCACAACACTGTTCCTATAGAGGAGGAGAGTGGCGAACTGAAGGTAATACTCAAAGTGATGTCTTAATGGTCTTTGTTCATCTCAGTTATGTTTCAACAAATGGAAGCTCATTTTGGTCAAGCAGAAAGATTATCCATAAAAGTCCATAAACTAATTTCTCTCTATAGGCTCAGTTGAAGAAAACCCAGATAGAAGTGCAGAAAAGGATCCAAGACAGATTAGAGAAGACTGAAGAGATCAAACAGTCACTGGAGCTCAGCAAAGTAAGTATTGGAACATTTAAAAAGTTACATGTGGTACTTTTAACTTGTTGATTTGATGACAGAGAAGCTTCTAAAGTTAATAGCTATGTGACATTTTCCTTTAGAAAAGCACAGAGGATGAAATTGCAGGGGGTGTTGAAGTCTTCACTGCTCTGATCTGCTCCATTGAGAGACGCCAGGCTGAGCTGCTTGGGGTGATGGAGGAGGAGCAGAAAGCAGCAGAGAGGCAGGCTGAACACCTCATTAAAGAGCTGGAGCAGGAAATCACTGAGCTAAAGAGGAGAGACACTGAGCTGGAGCAGCTCTCCCACACTGAAGACCACCTTCACCTCCTACAGGTCAGTGTCTGCTTAATGACAATGCAGCACATCACACAACAACACTGCCCATGCTGAGGGATTTCTCCTCTCTCCTGGACTGTAGATTTCCCCATCACTGTGCAGACCTCCACACACCAACAACTGGACTGACATCAGTCTCAACACTAATTCCAGTGTGGAGATTCTGAGGAGATCACTTTCACAGCTTCAGAAAACCATCAACAATGAAACTGAGAAAGAAATACAGAAATTAAGTAAGTGCCAAAAAACTGCTATGCTGTTCTTAATGTCTTTGCATGTTCTCGTAGGTTCTAGAGTTTGGGTTAAAGTGTTCCTGCTTTAAGGTGCACTCTTCTTTTGATTTATCATGCTTGCTAACTTGCCCCATAACATCCCTAGTTTTACAACCACTTCATCACTTGATCAACTACAGTGAGCTCATTAACTCACTCATTTAGGAGTTCCTATGTTCTCTTTACATGACTATAATTTTAATTTAATTTTTACTCTAATTAATAAAAATCTCATTGATGATATATTGTCTGTACAGAACAAAGGAAACAAAAGGAGGCAACAGGTACAGTGTTTATTATAACTTCATTCATTAAAGAGATGTACACATTTATACTTTTTTCACAGTTTGATTGGATTTTTTTTATTGCAGCCTTTAAATGGTTTATCAAGAACTGGACACAACTAGTGCTGCTATTACCATTACTGCCATTAGTATTCCTTATGTTGATGTCAAACAAGATGTGGATTCAGTTCTATGCAGGTATTATAAGAGTGAATTTTATTTACTTTATGCAGTCGTTTGCACATGCTGTTTGAGGTAAGCTTTTTAATGTGTTTTATTCTCTATCCATGTTACATTTTAGTGGATGTGACTTTGGATCCTGATACAGCAAATCGCTTTCTCATCCTATCTGATGACGGAAAACAATTGAGATGCACAAACTTGCCACGCAATGTCCTCTACTCCTCTAAAAGATTTTTTTCAGAACCCTATGTTCTAGCAAAGGAGGGATTTTCCTCAGGGAGGTTTTACTATGAGGTTCAGGTCGGGGATAAAACTGATTGGGTTATAGGTGTAGCGGAAGAATCTGTTGACAGGTTTGAGGAGTTCCCCGATGGAACCTGGACTATCGCTCTGTGGAACAGCAATAAGTATAAGGCATGTGAGGGTTCCTGTAAATCCCTCTCCATGAGAAAGAAGCCCCAGAAGGTGGGAGTGTTTGTGGATTATGAGGAGGGTTTGGTCTCCTTTTATGATGTGGAGGCCAGATCTCATATCTACACTTTCACTGGTCAGTCTTTCACTAAGAAACTCTATCCATTCCTTAGCCCTTGCCATGTTTTATTGGAACATGGAAACTCAGCTCCACTCATTATCTCCAAAGAGTATCAAAGTTACACCTGGACAGTTTTTCAAAAAATAGGATTGTTTTAGTCAAATCTCACCAGTGTCTCACTTCTGCAAATACATGAATAGAAAATACAGATAGAAAATTTAAATCACCATGACACGCACTGTTATGGATGTGCAAACCCTTTCATAGCAGCTCTGATAGCATATTTTCAGTTGATTAGCTAATGGCACAAGTTATTTACATATTTACTGATCAAACTGTAAAGTGGGAAGGAGCCTTGTGTTTCTGTGCATTAAATGTTGGAATTTTGAAGGCTAGTACTGTACTATAATTCACACTACAGTAATCAAATTTGTATAATCCTTTGCATCTCTTCTTTCAGGCCTAAACGGTTGCATAATTTCATTTTTATTTTGTATGCTTATGTTCTTGTCATTGTGATTATGGGCTACAGTAGTCTACTTTTATCTATAGTTGAAATGCATGAAGATAAATTTGGTCACATTATTACTGTGTGGCATTGAGTTTTCTTATGGGTAGTAGCAGTATGTCAAAAATATCTGGATAATTCACTCATTGAGGTGTAATCAAATTCATTCAGAGTGGTTTGATATGAGATGGTGCATCGTAGAGAAAACCTTTACAGTGGGGGTCCAAAATTGCACCTCAAAACTATCATTTATCAATGTTTAGGCTTAAAGAAAAAGTTTATATGACCATTTTGTGTAATAAACTCTTGTGAAGTAGCCTTTAAGGACATTCAACCCTTCTGATGTTCAGTTCCTATTACCGCCTATCAAAAATTCCACATCAGACCACTCTGAATGACTTTATTTACATGTTATAGATTCAGTTATACAGAAATTTTGAAAAACTGGTGGAATTCCCCTTTAAGAAGCTTTAGGCTGCCTGTAACTGTAACACATTAGGAGCTTCTATTAGAGCATGTACTCTAATACTGACTGAGCACTTTCTGTAGAAGACAATGAGAACAGCCAACAAAAACAGAACAGCAGTTGTGCTCAAAACAGACGGCACCATCAGCGTCCTGAATGTTGATGTGGAGGTGGAGAAGTGAAGAGCAGGGTCAGAGTTCAGGCTGGATGGAGAAGTCATTTGAGTGTGGTCTCTGTGGGAGAGAAATGAGGATATGCAGTTTAATGCTTATGTCAAAGCTGGTCTCATTAATTAAGGCTACAGACATCAGCTCTTAAGAAAAGTTGTAAATTAGAATTTATCTTTTTATTCAAAACCTTAAACATGATGAACTGTTTATTAGTTTATTCCATATCTTTGTGAAATGTACAACATTATGAAATACAGCAAGGAACAAGATGAAAGGACAACATCATTTTCTCTTTCTTTGTACTTTACTGACCTCTCACTGGATGTGGATGCAGCAGAAAGCTGAGCTGAAAGAAGGGGTTTGTGAGAAGAGACTGGAGGATTGACATCATGGTAATGACATAATCTCTTGTCTGGACAGTAAACGACACCCCGATAACCAGTCACCTACAGAGATAACCCAAAGATTAAAAAAACAATAATAACACCCCACAAATTAAATCAGCAATGTCACAAGAATCACAATCAGCAGTTAATAATTAATAATATAATTAATAATATAATAATTAATAATGTTAACATAGCTTGAATTAATTGTCTGAAAGCTCACAGGGCCAGTGAACACTCTGCACAAAGCTGTCTCCTGCTAGCTTCTAGTCCCATTAGCATTTTGGCTGTTCCCTGATGACCAGAGTTGACCTGAGCTTCAAACAAATGACTGGAAAACAAAGATTTTGTTTAACTTACCTCAATACTCTCACCTGCAGGACAGTTGAGCCAATCAGAACCCTCCACCTGGATCTGATACATGTTCCTCCCAGTGCACTTGTGTCTGTAACAGCAGCCTGCCACAGATACACTGAGGGAGAAATGATCC
The DNA here is from genome assembly GCF_904425465.1 of Colossoma macropomum. Classification (NCBI taxonomy): domain Eukaryota; kingdom Metazoa; phylum Chordata; class Actinopteri; order Characiformes; family Serrasalmidae; genus Colossoma; species Colossoma macropomum. The sequence continues at coordinate 29,435,139 of NW_023494805.1, read as the reverse complement.
TATAAAACAGAATTAAATGGCTCAGATCATGGGAAATTGATTTTCCCTTACTGTCTTGAAATAAAACAGAATCATTTATATACAAGAGAGGTTGGATAAAATTAATCGTGGCTGTTTTGGCACATAAAAACACATGATAGGGAAAAACAAAACAGAAAAAAATGTAGGATACAGACCTTTTAATGCAAAGTACACAGCAAAATCTTCATTGCTGAGTTAAAAGAAAATTCCACCATTTTTCTTTTCAAAATTATAGCATAAATCAAATGATATGAAATGGTTCATTGTAGAGAAACTTATCAACTCAGATTTCTTTACAGTGGTGGTGATAGAAACCAGGGGTTGCAATGTTTGCAACACAAATATAACCATTTTATTTACTGTTCAAAACTACATGTGAACCTATACACCTTCTGAGTTCTCATATGTATCACTGCAAGGTTCTAAATAATGGCAAATCTGAAAAAAGAAGTGTTCTTTGGGGACTATTTTGTCTTTCAACACCTAGCAAGTACCTCTGCAAGGCATATATTCCTAAAAAATTCATGTAATAACTTTGTGTGATGTGGCTTTTAGTGGCATTAAATGCATCCCATCTAGTTTCTATCATCAATACTGTGAACAATTGATATTAAAATCACTCTGAATTACTTTGTTAACGTTTTAATGACCTTATTATGCAAACACTAAATTTAAAAAAACCTAGGGGTTTTGCTGTATTGCACTATTTTAAATGATTTAAAGGGAAAGAGAAAAATAAAACAAATAGGGCAATGCTGTTTTTATGGATGGTTCTATAAATAACTATTTTTATAAATGAGATGTGTGAATATAAAGAACTTCGTTTAATTTTAAAGATCTCTATATAATGTAAAGGTTCTATACCAACTGAATTTCTCATAGCAAGCCAAGAACCATTTAGGACTTTGTTATATATAAAGAGTCTATTTGCACAAAGGATGTTTGGTACCTCTCTGATGAGGCTGGAGAGGAAACAGCGGCTGTCTGAGCAATAGATTTCTCCACGCCACTCCTCTGCCCCATTCCCTCTTTCATTCTCTTCTTTCCAACACTCACTCTGTAACGGAGAGGAAATAAATACAGCATTGAGGAGCAGTGAATATGAGATCAACCAGGCCAAGGCTGAAAGGAAGAGAAGGTGTGCCCAAAAGAGTCAGAGAGGAGAGGGGGTCTGAACACTTACACCATTGGCCAAAGGTTTATAAATGCGACAGCCCTCTAAATACTCATCACTCTGGCACTCCCCCTTGTGGAGATGAAGGTAATGGCAGCCCAGTCCACTGAGGAAATATGCAGGCCTTAAATATGAGTTCAGTCACAAGCTACAACCAGCAGTACAGAAATACTAACAAAGTAAAAGCATTCCATCTGGAGCTTCTACATGAACTCACACAGTAATGAGACAAATCAGTGTGAAATATAGAAGAAGGTTAATTACCTGCCAGTACAGAAGAAAGATGAGAACTTGCAGGTGGAAAGAGATCCAAACAGAGCACCTTCACCTACAAACGAAGCACACACAAATACTTCATTTCCCTTAGTAATGTTCAGTACATACAGAATGTATATATTTTGTTTGTTTGTTTGTTTTGACTCTGTACTCCAGCACATTGGATTTTGAATTAAGCAGTGACTATGCAGCATGCAGAATCTCATCTTTAATTTCAGGGTATTTATTATTCTTATATTGGCTGAATCATACAAGCTCCATTTATACAAAGTGCCTTCCTTTCAGGAGCTCATAAGTAGATGAACATAATAAAAGTGCACTCAAAAAGTGAACCAATAAGGTTGTTGGACAAAAAATAATGAAAGTGCATTTCAATAAATGAAAACTGGTTATGCTGAGCCAAAGATAATGCTATTCCAGTGAAACTCAAATAAATTGCTAAATTGCTATTGAAATAAACAGCTAAATTTTATGTTGATGTAACAAAGTTCTTGTATACCAAACTTGTTTTCATTTTATCCAGCCTCTCTATACTCTACGCTGTTTGATTGAAAGGAAATGTGTGGCAGAATGGATTTAAGTTCATACTCAAAACTCCTACCACAATCTGAGCATAAGAGAGAGATAAAGCTAAAACACTGTAAAATGCAACGTTTATTTGTATTTTTTGATTTTATCATCTTTTTTAATAAATTCCTACTGTCAGATAAATAGTTTAATACATTTTTTTTTCAGATGCCTTTAACCTCAGTAGTAGATGTCTTACCCCCTCCCCACACCAGACTCTGGGCTCGGCTGAGGTTGACTGAGTACCACCCTGTGTCCTGCAGGGCAGAGAGAGTAACCAGGTCAATCCGGACCAGAGAGGGTTCTGCCAGTGCAGCTGTCATGATAGAACCTTGCAGAACCCGAGCCTCCCAGTGAGAAGAAAGACCACCAACACCAGCATCCTTGGGGGATTATGAGTGAGAGTCAGTTTGAAGTTCTTGAAAATTGACAAGCATGTATACATTACTAATTGCATTATTGTGTTTACTGTATGTCTTATTCAGTATAGAACTATAATTCCAGTGTGTGTGTGTGTCTGTGTACCTGGTTCTCCAGCGGAGCTCCCAGTTCAGTGTGTGTAGAGTTGAAGTGTGTATGTAGAGCTTTTATCACACTAGGAGAGTAAAGCCTCATCTGTCCTGTCTCATCTGTGTTGGTCACATGACCATGAGAGCACCAGCCCACACCTAATACACACAACACCAATACATCATTACCAACACTCACAGCACAAGCTATAACACAAACTGTGCAGCAATAGATGAGCTATTGCCTTTACATCTACAAGGTGGACGAACAAGGAAGATGTGTCAATTAGAGTGGACAGTGAGTGGACACAGTGCTTGAAAACTCCAGCAGCACCGCTGTGTCTGATCCACTCGTACCAGCACAACACACACTAACACACCACCACCACATCAGTGTCAATGCAGTGTTGAGAATGAACCACCACCCAAATTATACCTGCTCTATGGTGGGCCTGTGGGGTAAAAGGGGGCTAACAAAATATACAGAGAAACAGATGAACTACAGTCTGTAATTGTAGAACTACAAAGTGCACCTCTGTGGTAAATGGGGGTGATAAAACAGACAATAAGTGTGGATACAAGGAGGTGTTCGGTAAGTGTATTTTGCTTAGGCTACATGATTTCTGTAATACATGATATCTGTAATGCTTGCCTGGCTCTCATTTTGAGTGAGTGTTATATTGCAGCACCTAAGAGAATGATTAAAATAATACTTAAACACAATTCAATAATCGAAAAAGATTTATTATGTAAAAAACTTTCTTGTTACAAAAACATTCCTTATGGTGAATATTGAGAAATATGTCTGATTGCTGTCAAAATTCACATATGACTTTGCTATAGGAATATAAAGTGTTCAAAAGCACATTCTACTTCACAAATAAATCCATGTTAGGTTGTGCCCCACATACCCTCACACAATAATACATACACTGGATTAAAATATTAAGGGCTAACATAAACTCAATATTCACCTCTAAATGTCTCTCTGTTACAAAAAAAAAGTCTTTAGAAGTTTCACTGACTCTGAGAGGTGAGGAAACAGTCTCTCCATGTGCTGAAAAGTTCTCTACTGAAACCCAGCATGTGGAACAGCTCATGGATCACCATCTGTCAAATAGCAAAGATGAAATAAAAACTGAATCTCACACTGATGCAGGCATGTTCTTATTTTCTTATTCTCTTCATTTCGTTTAATTTCATTTAATTTAAAAGCACACTTACCTGCACCACGCGTTCATGACTGAACCCCGTCAGGGCCAGTGGCTCTTTGCAGATGATCATGACCCCCGCCACAGGTCGCCCCTCTGCATCCGTCTGACAGTGTGCAGAATAGGCCAGCACACTGGACTGAGAGAGATGTCAGAATAGGCTGGGTGAACATCACCAGAATTAACTACAACCTGTATTTCATCATGACAAAACTACCTTTAAAATGATACAGATAATCAAAAATAATGATGCAGGAAAGTACATCACATTAATTATATAAAAAATGTATTACACGTTTATACTCACTATTGTGTTGATGTGTGTATAACACATTACATTTACAGTCATTGAATTCATTACATTTAGATTTAATTTATGAAATTTTGGCTGACGATCAAAAAATTAATTAAAAATGTAACAAATTGAATTGTTTTTGTTTTTACTATGAAATATAGTGCATATTAAAGGTATGATACCAACTGACCACAGACACAGCTCGAGCTCAAATAACAAACATTACTCACAGCCACCTTCTAAAGGTCATACATCACTAGAAGTGAGAACGTTTGTTGTTTTTGTAAGCATGACATTTCTCAATAGACATGCTTTCTGCTTTAATGTGTTTAGAAGCAGTTGCCTCCTGTTTGCTGCAATGTAAACATACGATTGTGAAGGCCAATAACTGTGGGCAATAATAAATGCGATCAGCTGAAATAATTGTGATCAGGCGATTATGTAATAATTGTGATATTCCTTTATATCATATTTAGATGATTCATGAAATCTTGACTTTACTACTGTCTTAATAACGTGTGCCTTATTCAGTGTAAGCAGAAAGGAAAGACTGTTCTCAGAGTAATATAAGACTCCAAAGGCTATTAAACCAAAGAGACATTGCTTACATCAGCTCTGCATTTATCAGTGCTCTGTGTGAGCACGTAGAGCAGGAAGTCAGTGTCAGGGACCCCCGGCCCATCTGGTTTGAGCACTTTCAGGCTTGGCTGGTCAGGATGTGGATAGACAACATAGCCACTCAGGTGGTCATCTGGGATCTGTCAATCAACAGCAAGCAAGACTCACAAGATCTGTACGGGCAAATATTTGCTGTACAATTTCATTCTAAAGAGATACATAAAGTGGTGATCAAATATTGAGAATAATGGTACATTTATATTTATAACAGTATATTATTTACCATTTAATAACTTCCACAAAAAATTCAAACTAAAATAGTAAATAAAACAATTACACAACACCTTCTGTTAAAAAGACGAAACAGAAGGTTTAAAAAAGATGGTTCTTCATGGGTTCTTTAGTAAAGACAATGGTTCTATATAGAACCGTGAGTTCTGTGTAGAGCCATTTGCGTGCTTAAATGCATCTTTGCATGGTGAAATTGTTCTTCAGATTGATAGAGAATGTGTTGTGTATGTTTCTGTATAGAACCTTTTTGAAAATACAGCATATATATTTGATCAGGGTTCTGCTATTGCTATGATGTCAAGCTTGTAACAGTAGAAGGACCCCTTTTTAGTACTATATAGAACTATTTTCAAAAATTACACAACCCATTCTCCATCAGTCTGAAGAACCATTTCACCATGCAAAGAACCATTTAAGCATGCAAATGGCTCTACACAGAACTCATGGTTCTATATAGAACCATTGCCTTTACTAAAGAACTCATGAAGAACCATCTTTTTTAAAGGGTGCAGTTTACAAAATTTAAATCTCCGCAGTATCAATTATTTCTGAATATAACAATTAAAGTAAATAATGTGATAATAAATGATTCCAACATTTTGATCTGTAGTGTACGAATAAAATGCTGACGTACTGTCACACCCAGACAGCTCTCGGTTCTGTACTTCTCATTGGCTCTACCACACCTAAATAGAGCAATACAAAGTCCTGATTGAGTAATTATAGTTATTATGAAATGACAGTGAGGGGCAAAGGGGTGAGCTACATTCATTCTTTTCATTTACATACTAAAAGAACAAAAGAATAGTTCATAGGTAAAATAATATTATTATAAATGACAAAAACTACATTCTTAAATGGAATCAAAGGCAGAAAAATTATACTAAACAGGATTAAATGAGTATTTTCTTGAACGGCAGAACCGAATGCTGAAAAGGCATTTATGCAGAGGAGGGGAATGAAGCAAACCTGTTATAGTTAGCGCTGCTGCTGTTCCTCCAGATGAATCTGCAGTACTTGTTGATGTCTCTGTTCAGCAGCAGCCTCTCAGTGACCCTCATTACTTTGGACACATAAATAACACAGCAGTGAATATAAGTACAAGTGCAATTGTACAGTTTTAATCCTGAACTGAACATGTTGTAATTACAATGAAACATGGAAACATTGTTAATAACAGTGGACAATAATCAACTGGACTCTGGTCCCCAGGTAGGTATAGTTCCAGTGTCAAGTTTGGACTTGATTGAATATATGTGTCTAATAATCTTAAAGACAGGGTTGTGTCTTAATGCTAGGATAAATATAAATTGTTAAGTTCATGCCTTGGTAGAATAAAAAAATATAGGATTTTTCCACCACATAATTCCATAGGTGTTATTTTTTTATTATATAAATGGTGTTCTGCAATACTATACACAAGTCTAAGAATATGGTATGTAAAGCTATTTGTCTAGAGAGAAAACGTTTATTTGTTCAGAAAATAACCAAGACTGCAATAAATATAAATAAACAAAAAAAAAAAAACAATACATTGTGATTTGATGTGTGAGAAGTCAGGAACAAAACCTGTTTTTTTAAAGGGCCTGTTTTTTTTGGTTTTTTTTTAAATAAACAGACTGTTTTTCTTACTGTGCCTTTAAGACCAACACTATATGTAAATAAGATCTGTTCTGATTGGTTGTCCTGTACTGTGCCTCATTCAAAAAGCTTTCATCGCTGAAACACTGCTTAGAGGTTCAGTGTGAATGGGCTTGCTTAAACTGCTATAGACTGAATAGATGGATATATGTAAACGTGTTAGTTCATGTGACATCACAGAAACAATGAATTACCTGAGAGTAAGTTGGACACAGTGCTGATAGCTTCACTAACTGCTGCTTCCACTCTCTCTCTCTCCCAGTCTGAGAGGATGGGACTCTCTCTAGGAGTCCATGTGTTGATTCTAATTGGCTGTGGTTGAACAGCTGTGGCTTCAGTCTGACCCCTGTTCATTCTTTTAGACCTATGAGACTGAGGATGTTGTGAAATGGCACTCCGGTGTTTCTTGGCGGTTTGAAGATGAATCAGTCCATCATCTAAATCAGCGATGTTGGACACTTTGTGTTTGATTTCAGCTTCATTGAAGGACCAGTCAGAAGAGCTAGGTTGATAGATGGGCAGAGACACCACTTTGATAGAACTCTGCACCTCATCAGAGATGCACTTTCCCGAAACACAAAGAAGCCACAACAACAGCAGCAGAAGTAAAGAAATGTGGTTTTGAACAGCCTTCATCTGAAAACATCACACAATGTATGGGTGGTTAAGTTAAGCCACAAACAGGGACAGTGACTGGACAGCTTTGCTAGAGTTTCATCCCCCAGTCCTGATCCAAATCATTTAATATTGATTAAATGAGTATTTGTATTTTCATAGATCATATAGCTACATGGCGTACACTTCTTCTAACTTTAAGCACATTAGTTAGTAAAAAAACAATTTGTATACATCTGTATATAATAGCACATAAATATGCTATTTATTAGACTTTCACATCTTTTTTATGCACATTTATGTGTCATGCAACAATGTTTAAAAACTCAAAACAATGTAATTATACTAGACTGCCAATTATTTCAATGTGCTTTTTTAATATACGCATTGTGCGACACACTACATTGATACATCAATAGATATATTGATTTAAACATTTCAGGTTTTGCCCTACTTTCTATTGCTATTACTATTACTATTCAAATTCTATTTTATTATATTTAATATTGACTTACAATCCAGTTTGATTCCGCCTGATAAGTTACTACAAAACTATTATTATTATCTTAGTTGTTTTTTAGTTGTACTTTTTGGTATTTTCATAGCTGTATACACCCTGAATTGATATATTTTGTTATGTATTTCAACTACTTACACAAAATAACCATTTTAGAGAGCCATCAATATTTAAAGACAAACCAGTCTATCAAGCAAAGCCACAATGTTTAGCACATTTTGCACTTGCTTTAATGCAGACCATGGTACAGTGAAACTACTTAGTCTACTACTGATACTACTATTCTACTACTTCTCACAATGGATGCTTCCCTTTTCTTTAATATAAACTGTATAGTGGTCAGATAATCAGTTAAATAAGATGGAAGTACATTTAAAAAAAAAGTATGCATTTTGGAGTCAAGTTGTACTCACCTGTCCCTGGCGTTCAGGACTCCTTACCAAAATAATAAAAAATCTGATAGAAATAGCCATTTTGCAGCATTGCCTCTTTTTCCTCTCTATAGAATTGGATACAACTTACAGAGTGCTAGGATGACTCCTATTTGGCATGATGAAACTGTGGACAGTCAAGGCTTTGATGTGCTAATAAGTCTTTATAGTCATCCATGTAGCACCTCCTCACTAGTTGCAGTTGTACTGATCTGTCAGCACTTCCTCTCTGACTTAACACGCCTTCCACCACTATGTGGAGGAAATGAAAAGGCTCAAAGCTTTAATGCAATTAAAAAACACTAAATAATGATGAAACACTCACTCATAGTAAAAGTGCAAATCATTTATTCATTGTGAATTTTCTAGTTCTTTTAGCATATATACAGTGAAACGTCCTAATAAAATCACTTAATTTTCCTTTCCAAACCACAGCTTTCTATTGCAATCACCACTGACCAGAAACACATTACACATTACTAGGCATTTCAAAAAATACATTCAGTAATAAAACAATATTGACAGAGGAAACAGAAGTTATCCGTAAGAGCAGGCGAGATCAGATGATCATATTTATGGCACTAATATGTTTCATTCTTTGACCACTGAGCCAAAAGCTGAATCTAAAAGAAAAGTTATCATCAGAGCAACCGTGATGTTGTTCGGCTTGGTGGTGCGTACAATTGCCTCAGGCACCGAGAGGGATTGTCTGAGTGACTGCATTCACGCACAAACATACATACACACTCTAACAGGTGCCCACACACTCTTACACACTTCAAAATTATTGCCACAATTGCCATGCACTACCATAGACACAACCAGGGTGAATACAAAGTCATTGTGTAAACTTTTGTGCATGTGTGTTTTTATGTGCAAGTACATACAGTCACATCGTGTCTAGTGATCTACAGGAAGCTCATTCAAAGGCACTTCTGAGGAATACACACAGCTAAACGTATAGCAGTATGAGGTACATACACACCTACAGTACTGTGAAACGTCAGAGATCACCCTTCATTTATTTCATTTCCAGGCAAAAAGGCCATTAAGTGCTAGTTATTCATTTTTCAACATCAGGACAACAGAAATTTACACAGAAACTTCAATAGCTAAATACACTATTATATTTGTCAATATTTACTGTGTCCACCCTTTGTTTTTATTACAGCTTTAACATCTGCAGGAATATTTTTCCTCAGTTCCAGCATTCAGTCTTAGCAGTTGGTTGTATTTTCTGCTTAAACACATTCAATGATGCTGGGTTCTGGACTCTGAGGTGGTCAGTCCATTGTTATGAGAACACCCACATCTTTGTTTGAATTGCAAATATTCTCACTAAATCCGTTTTTCTTTTAATCGTTTTTTGAACTCCAGTTTTTGAAACTCCTGTTTTTCATTTATTTTCCCTATATTTTCCCCTTCCTTATGCAAGTAGATTATCTTATATTTAATATTTAATAGCCGTTTTGACTGGAAATTACATAAATGAAAAGTGGTCTCCAAGTTTTGCACAGTACCATATACATACAGAGATGTAAGTAAATGGAACTCTTTAACACTCTGTTAAAAATAAACCCTACAATGCCAGACTGTATATGTGTAGCATGGTGCAGTAAATTTAGCAAAGGCTAAGACAATACAATTTCATTAGGAGAGGCTAGGGAAGATTCTCTGTGCAAAGTTGTCCTCCATCACACAATCTCTGAGTAAGTGCACATCCAACATACAAACATAGATCCACATACATACTCAAGTCTCAATACTCCATAATCTTAAGACAGGCAAACAAACTCATTTGAGTTAAGGCACCTTGACAGCACAGACTACAACTAAGATGCTGCTTATGTGCTGCCCAGATCATAATTTAGTGGTGAGAAAGTAAAAGTGTGCAAGAGGAAACAAAAAACAGAAAGGCAACAGAGCAACGGAGAAAGCAGCAGCGGTAGCTCAGGTCAGCATGGGCACGTCATCCTCAGAGATTGTGTCATCAGTGAGAGGGATCAGCAGCACCTCATCATCTGAAGAAGAGGAGGAAAAGGAGGGGGAGGCTGAAAGAGGACGAGCAGTAGAGGAGGACGAGGGTCTGAAAAGAGAGATACTCAGCCCCAGTGAATGGAAGAGAGAGGCCAGTGAGGGGCTACTGGGTGGAATGGCAACAGGAATGGCATGTGGTGTTTCTGGAGCATCGGCAGGCTGGCTGGAGGGAGGAGGTGGAGGTGAAGGAGGAGGAGGAGGGGGAGGTGGAGCCTGAGCCTCTGCTTGCTGTTGCTGCTCTGTCGGTTGGGGGGGTACTTTTTGAGGCAAGGGCTGGTTGGCCACTTCCCTGGCCAAGGAGGAGCCTCCAGAACCTGACTGATTAGACTCTTGGCCGTTAGGAGCAGCCTCTGTCTGTTGAGAAGTAGAACTTGTGGTCTGCGTGGACCTAGATGCAGGCCTGGGAATGATGCCCCACCTCCGCAAGCGACGCATGGCACGGCGGACAAATCGCGGCCTGCGCCGTCGCCGAGGTGAGGAGATATTGTCCTGTCTGAGGAGCTGAAGCAGTCCTCTCAGAGAAAGAGTGGTGGGCTGAGAGAGGGTGGGGAGAAAAAAAAAAAAAAGTATAATCAAACATTAAAGAGTCAGAACTTGTGCATCTGGCCTTGCTATGTTTCAGGATAATAATGGACTCATTCTTTCGAAAAGAATGCCAGGCATCTACAGATGCAGCCAAAGCCAAACCTGATACAGCCAGTGCATGGCCACTTTGAATCAGCAGGAAGGGATTTACTATTTTGTGGCATTTTTCTCAACCATGTTTGAGCTACTGGACTATTAAGATGTCTAAATAATGAAATTGAGCATGTGAATAAAAGACTGACAGTATTACTGTTCTGTTAGGAAATTCTCTACATTCTTTTGTGTTACCTACAGCCATGTGTAAAACAAACAGGAAAAACAGGATAGAGCTGTCCAAATTAAAACCTGTATCTGTAAAGTCTGAATGTTTTTTTTTTCTTTACCTCATTGGGATTCTCAGTGGGGAAGTCCTCTACTGGAGGAATTATTCCCTGAGCAATCAGCTGGCCATAGGAGGGCGGGGCCTGTTGCTGGATAAACTCCGCCTCTTGGCGGCTAATCGGGGCAAACAAACTAAAGCAAAAGAGATCATACAGTCATCAAAATGAGCAAGAGCATCAGACACATCTCATTGAAGCACTGTCTGTCCAATACAGCACTACAGCACTACTGTCTGTCTAATACTGTGGCCTACAAAGGTAACTTAAACAAAAAAAAAAATTCTATAAAAAATTACAGATGACTGACAAATTAAAGGGAAAAACCAACATTAAGTGTCTTAGTAAGGTGTTGGGCCACCACAAGCTGCCAGAACAGCATATTTAAAAGATAAAAGATATTTACTCAACTGGTATTTGAATGATGCTGCTACACCAGTACCACAATATTGTAGCATACTTATGAATGACTCTTTGTGTTGAATAGCCAATCAGCTCATATTTCTAATGTAGCACTTAACTTGTTATTTAAAGAACGAGTCATTTTTCATTTACAAATTCAATGCCAGTTTGCCGTTTAAAGAGCAAGTAATGATATTTATATGGCAACTTGTCTAATAGAAAGTACTGAAAACATTCTAGTGTACATAATGTGTTTATTTAGGTATACAAAAATCTAACCTTTATTTAAAGTAAATGCCTGAAAAAAAACTAAGTCTTACCAGGAAACTGATTTTCTTCCCAACTTTGTATGTGCCACAATTGTTGGCATCCCTTCATTTAATACTTTCTGCAGCCTCCCCTTTGTTAAGACAACAGCTCTGACTCTTCTACAATGCTTAATGAGACTGGAGAACAAATGGCAACACACACACACAAACAAAAACACACACACACACACAAACACAAACATCTTAAATGTACCTGTATTCACGAGTGCGAAGTGAGTATAGCTTGCAGGTGCAACCCATAGCAATGACCAGCAACAGTCCACACACCAGGCTGCCCACAGTTGCAGCAGTGATGACCTTTCGAGGCAGAGTCACGGTGCAGTTCATCTCATCAGTGCCATCCTTACAATCCACTTGTCCGTCACAGCGCCAACTCTCAAACACGCATCTGCACAGGGAGACGATAAAGTCCACATATTTTTTTACATTCATACACTTCCTCTGATGCACCATAAGTCATATTACAAGCTCAATTTATCTAGTGTTCTTTTAAATTCAAACACCAAACAAATGATCAGTCAACATGTACATACATCATAACCAACAAAATGTCTAAATTTAATGATTTTACATGCAAAGCACCTAGCTCATAATTCAGACAATTACAAACTCGAGTTTAGCAGGCTGAAGATTCTCCATAAGTGGGCACTATCAGCAATCAAGTAGCTTTTGGTGCTTCATATGTTCAACTACATTAACCAACTAAGCTCTTAGAAACTGTACAGAATCAGAACATTTACATAAGCCGTATAGAGACAAGACCTTTTATGGACCTGTTAAATGCATGATAGCATAGTTTGACTTTACAGTGGTAAATGCCCCCTTCATATGCACCTACACATTTATCCACATACGGGTTTCCTGCTGGTTGAAATATCTGTGTTCCTTTTTTTCTTATTTCTGTTTGACAAAATGTCTCCCTTCCTTCCTGCAAAAGTATAGCCCTCTGGAACTTTGTGAATATTTTTTGTGTTTGTTTTGGTGTCAAAAAGTTATCATCACATGTGCGATACTACAGAAAAAGCTGCAAAACGCCAGAAATATTCCAGAAGACTCAGTGGAGCAACACTGTTTACAAATCTAAATGTCTCAAACAGCCTGGTCAGTCTCGGCATGTTTTAATCCAGGCTTGGTCTAGAGGCATCATGATAATTAGATTATGATAATCAACCCATGCCATCTCCATGATCATAGCTTAGATAGACTAGAAAGCTTATATTAATATCAAACCACTGGGATGCACATAAACAAATTTAATGCCAAATTTAATTTAATGCGTCTCCTTGTTGTTTGACAGTTACTATATATTGGTTTCTATAGTAACACCACAAGGGTATTTATTTGGACTGCTTTCACGTATATGTATTTGAATTATTTGGTATATTTGTTAATACATCTAGGTCTTTTTTAGAGCCCTGTCACAAAACAATGTGTTTGTAATAAACCTAAAACATGAAGTATATCTGCACTAACACCACAGTGTGTACTCCTACACTTACCTGTCGCTGTCGCAGTGGAAGGTTCCTGGCTGGCAGACAGTGCATTCGCGCTCATCGCTGCCATCAGCACAGTTCAGCTGGTAGTTGCACCTCTCAGTAGCGGTGTAGCAGAAAGGCCGGCCAATTACGTGACCTGCCCTCTGCACTGCCCCACAGGGGAAGTGGCCAGCTGGGCACCCTCCACACCCCTCCTCATCCCGACCGGTCTCTGGACAATCCCAGTGACCATCACACCGCTGCTTCTGTGTGTAGCAGCCCCCCTCAGAACCCTTACACAGACCCTCCCAAGGCAGGCAGTAGTCAGCGATTCGATAGGTGGCATTGAAGCCCCGCCCCTCAGAGCCAGCTTGTGCACGATAGGTTAGAGAGAGCAGACCAGTCTTGGACTCCACCTCCACTGTTTTAAAATTGGACGTAGATGTGATCTACCACACATGAAGAAAAAAAAGTAAAGGTTTCTTTAATTTTAAAGACAACAATGCATCAAAAAGATATTTCTACAATCTGCCAAACATAATATATTAATGTCAAAAACAATGTCATACTATGCTCACTGGCCATTTTATTAGTTTGCCTAAAATATGTATACTACAACTGACTGTAGCCCATTTATAGCTGCACAATTTATCAGTCACCCTCAAACCTGTCACCCTTAAACCTGCCCATGAGACTGTTTTCATACCTAGTTTGTTTTCTAAAGTCCAAATCTGATTTTAAAAAAAAAAAAAAACAATCTTTTTTTCTTATTATTAATTTTATATATTTTTATTTGGTTCGGCTGGCAGACAACGGATAATTTGTTTTGTGTGTGCCCAAGTATGGGTGGAGTATTCACAAACTTTACAAAGTGGACTAAACTAAAGAAAAAGTTTGATTGGTCCACACCAAACAAGATAGGTGTAAAAGAACTCTATGGTAAACCTGGATTCTGAGTCCAAATATATAGTAAATGACATCTGCCTTGAAATTTACTAAAAGAAAAGTGTCAGTCTAAAGTCTTTAAGATAAACAGATAGATGGTAAGCATCTACTTCACCTCAAAATAACTGTACAAATCAAGCTGCATCATATTTAACCTCAAACCTTTTAGCCTGGAAAAAACAAGTTAGTTAGCTAATACCAAAGAATAAAATCACTATATGATGCTAAACGCTTTATCCATTAAAACTATACAATCATTCGCCTATTGTTTTTATAGGCATATCTCTGTGACACTTCCTAAGTGCTTTAGCTATGCTTTTTTTGCGCTATCTGCTTGCACACTCCAAAAACCACTGGTGGCATGGTGTGGTAGACCTTCTCCTCTGGTTTGCATTACCCTTTAGCCAGTTTTTTACACTTTAATGACTATTCACAAATTTAAACATTCTGACCCACCCCTAGTTGATAAACGTTGTATGTTAAGAATTACAGAGTTGTTTTTATGCATAAAATTTGTGTAATCCTTTAACATTCAATTAGTGGTCAGTTTCTCATTGGATATGTTCGGATAGTGGACTATTCCAAACCCAGCAATGACACTGCAGTGTTTAAAAATCCAAGCCACACTGCTGCCAGTCAGTAATTGCATCTATTGTACAAAGTACATCTATAAAGCTAGTATACCTGATAATAGGCTCAATGAGTGTAGGTACATCAAAGGTACACCTACTGCACTGCATGCCAAAATTTGCAAATATAATCCAGCTTTTCAAACTACATTCACACCACACTTTCACACGCACTTACTACACACTCACAATTTTAATGACATTTCCGGCACCGTCTGGCTGGTCAGTGATAATAAGGTTGTCTGCTGACCCCAACACCAGCTGCTGCAGCTCCAGCTTAAGAGGCCGTGGGTCCTGGGGGTCAACTGTCCACACACACTCCATTTGGGCTCCTGTCAGCAAAGGGGGGAGGAAAGAGCCATAAAACGCCTGCAGATAGCCTCCACAAGGCCCTCCTTGAGAGAGAAGTGGCACGTTGGGTTCTCTGTGTGGCAGATGGCCTTTCTCTGTGTCAAAGTCCATGGCTACACTGGTGGGGGTTTTAGTCGGGAGGAGTGAGGGGTTGTGGTCAAAGTGAGGTTGGAGGTTGACAAAATCGCAGCCTTCTTCGTCAGAACCAAGCTCATCGCCTTGCCCGAGACATTCCACTTGGCCGTTACACTGCCAGGACGCAGGAAGACAGCGTTCACTGTAGCACTCAAACTCACCTGGGTAACAGGGACCAGACCCTGGACACAGACAGAAGACAGAGGTTTTATATTCCTTTTCAACTGCCTTGACCATTTGAATATAAAAGACATATAGCATCATAATATTCACTCTACCTTTAATATATGACAGGCGAAATCCTGCAACAGGGTAGAAGTGTGGGTAGTAGTGATGCGTTACTGTAATGTTTCCCCCATACAACTCGAGTGGCTTAGGCAGCTGGTTACCACAAAGTGGGATGGGTGTGCCATTAAGCGGTGCCACGATTACCCATTCTCGTCCACATTTCACAGTAAATTGAGAAAAACTTAGACAAAGACAAGGATGAGGAATCAGCAGCAAGACAAGGCACAACATAACATGACCAGAATCTCCCTTTAATGTACAATACAAGAAATTTTACTATGTGTAGAAGGAATATATGTAAGTGTAGCAATTTTTAGTGTACCTTATGAATTCACAACTTAAACACTATCACTTGCTACTGTGCTATTTCAAGTAGTTCTACAATTTCCCCTCACACTATATATATAATCCATTTAATTCCAGATGTCTATACATTACATCAAGTTCATAACAAAAAGGAAATTACATGGAAATTATTTATAAGCTCTTTGTTTTGTTTTCAAAACAGACTACTTCTGGACTCTTTAAGTGTCTGCAGACAGGATGTTTTCCAACATTTGTTGTCACATACTGACTATAAATAGTTGAAACAGAATCTTTGACTTGCTTCTGAGACAGAAATTGGATTTTGACCAGTTTTCTAAGTTCAATAGTCTCTGTTTTAAAGCCACTGTTATAGCAGTGCATCTTTTCTTCATTTCTTCCCAAATATCTGGTTGTATAAAACCACACCTTTTGGACATAAAGAAAAGTCTCTATATTCTTTATTTATAGTATGAGGGGACAGTACCTGAGAATGACACGCTCTCCCACTTCTGAGATAATTGTCCAGCTGCAGTTAACTGGCCCTAGAAGGCCATGAAGGCCTGAACTATAAATTTCTCCTTGCCTGTCCTGTTGTATTTTTGGTGATTTGCCACAATACACTGCCAGAAAAAAATAAGGGGAGTACAGGGTTATACAGAGTCATAAACAGCACTGTAAACAGAACTGCCTCAAAGGTTCTACAATATAACACTTAATTTATTGCTACAATAAAACAGACAAAAATTAAAATGACCTGACTTTTTGTATACAAAACAGCAATTGATAAAAAGTAAGTATTTATAAAAGATTTGTCTTATCTTTCAGTTCATGGGAAAATCATGGTATCATAAAGAAAGTTTATTGGAAAATACTCTGGGAAAACTTTACGCATAAAGATATGATGTCACAAAGTCAAAACTACACTGAGGAACAGTTTATGGTCCACACCCATTTAAAAGTCAGCCAACATAAGAGATAGGAACTATATGATAAAAGAACTAGAAAGACGATATTTGCAGGGCTCAAATTTGATTACACAAGCAAACAACCAAGCCTTGTAGATCAGAAAAGAGCCCTAACATATTTCAAAGCTTTAGCAACAGTGATGTGTTGCTATCAAGTCTATCACATCTGTAATATCATGAAATCTATTTAACTCTCCAAAACAATACTATAACACTAGTTTACAATTATATACATAAACTTTACCACACAGTTGTATGGAGAACTCTAAATACCGCCAGTCAACATACATGTTTTGTTGATTTTCTAAGTGAACATAAGTTAATTGTGCATTAAAATATGCAGCAGTGTGTTCTCTATAGAGGATATGTTAACTTATTTCACTTAGAAACTAATAAAACCTGTAATTCAAAGAACGGCAGTCTAAACTGAATCAAGAACTGAATACAATTTGTGCATGGCATAAAATTTAAGTTGCAAATCTTTTCACTCACTCAAACTGGAGGCCCGCTCCAGGGTGCAGGCTGCTGGAAAGAGACAAAATCAACATTTTGGTCACTGGCAACACTTTGTAGTATACAGTACACAGACTGAAATATGCCTGTGGGAATAGTGGCAGTTTAGCTAATATCCCCCACCAATAGAAACTGGAGAAGCAGCTGCGCCAGCTCCATTTGTACTCATGAGACAAGTAAACCTTAATCTCTCTTAGATTCATTTAATTTACATTTAGACCGACATTACATCATTCAACACACACAATCAGTAAAGCTCAAATTCTGTTATGCTATTACACCTACATGAATTATCCTTTACATTTCGACAAACATGGAATCAGTTATCATACACAGCACTTTCATAAACTCCACACTTCCTAAATTTAACCTGTAACTTAAAAGCATTTTATGTAGTTAGTTATTTACGTAAAGGAAACATTTTAACTTGTAGCTAAAAAGCATGTTAGAAAAAGCTGCCATAAACCAACACTATAAACACTGAACACAAGTACATATTTTGTTATTAGCACTTCTCTAGAACAAACATCTCACCTGTCAAAAATAAAATACTGAAGATGCTAAGGCTGCGAGGGGCAGCCATGCTGTTTTGTACAAAAACCCACAATGTTATTGTGTGAAGCAAATTAAAAGCGAGTCCAGCTCCATTGTAAAAAATAATGTCGAGAAATCGGTTAGTTTTCCACAGCAGCGGACGTCATCGCGGCGGAAGCTTCTTGCTGTGAATGAGAAACACAACACAACACTAAAACATCGAAAAGGGACAGCAACAGAGAGTATTTTCAGAAATTTCACAAAGCAGGGGTTTTGGGTGTAAGTGGAAAACTTAAGTGAGGGCTGTTCAGTGGGAAATGGCTCGACTTTGGGCTCAAGTAACTAAACAACTACAACAAACAAAATGAGCAGACAGAAACGAAATTAACGTTAACCTACTTGCTAAACTGTTCGGACCAAATTAATGACACCATTTAAACCACACAGATCTGTAAAGCAGGTCTACAAAAGGACATAACAAGAACATAAGAAATCTAAGAATAGAAAATGTAGATCAGGGTTTAGGAAGTGCACCGTATGAATATAGATGAGACCAGTTTCGACTCTCGTTTCTCTTCCCAGCCCAGCAGTGACGCAGACTCGTGTTTGGTTTCGATTATAAACCGCACCAACACTCACTGACAAACGGAGGCATTTCGACACATATCAAACAAATTCTACGACACATCTGGGGTTATCCCCTCTGTGAGCCCCACTGACAGCAGGTTTATATCCCCCTTAAAGCTCCGGTCCGTCTCAACGTCTCTGACTTTATTAGCTAACGATAGCTAAACTAAGCTAACGCTAGCCAGCAGCTGTTCACGTTTCTTTTTTTCACTTTTTCCTCCACCGACAGCGCAACCGTACCCCAGATATTTCTTTATCCGGCAACCCCATCAACTACAGTATCGTCTTCACGGGCCGTGGAAGGAAACAGGCCAGAATTCGTACCTTTTCTCCGTATTTCTTTTTCTGTTGTTGACATTCACTCTCCGCCACTTCCGCGTCGGTCCGATAGAGATCGAAGGGCCGCCCACGAACGTCCTGGCGACGTCATCGCGTAACTGAGCAACCACTCGGTGACGTTTTGATGTGTGATACCCGTTGACTGTATATGGTAATGCCGCATATCAGGCACTAGGGGGCGCCGCTGCGGCGCGCTGTGGCGCTGGGACCACCGCCTGGTCTTCACTTCTGAAACCACCAAAATAAGTCCGTATACACATTACAAGCGTAAAAAAGACTGTTATAAGTCAAAGTCAAGTTCTTTGGTAATTAAAATGCAGACCTTTCGAGTAGATTTGACACAATATCACTGCTGAACTCCCAGTTCTCAAGTCAGCTGATGCTTAATGTAAATTATTTGTCCAGATAAATAAAAAGCACAATTTCAGGTTTTTCAACAATTTAATAATTCAAATAAACACGTGCACTACATTTTGTACACTACATTGTTTCTTATGTTTTGTATATTAAAGAAAAACAGATTTGGCCTTTGTCAAAAGTTTAGCCCAGTATTGCGTTAAGTGTAAATCAGAAAAAATGCTCGGTTCTGGTGGTTGTTTGGGAGCTTTTTGGTGAAATTTGGGCCAAAGACTGCCATTAAAAGCCCAGTAGTGAGTTCAGCTGATGCTCTGAGTAAGGAGTGAGTCTGTTTGTCCAGGGGGGAGGGAGAAACTTTTTTTCTTTGCCTCTTCCTCGCTTCCTGCACTGTTAGAAAGAACACCACGAAACGATCAACCACGTCTGCAGCTCTTCACACAGCAAACCTAGTGCGGAGAGATCACAAAGA
Organism: Colossoma macropomum; assembly: GCF_904425465.1. Taxonomy (NCBI): domain Eukaryota; kingdom Metazoa; phylum Chordata; class Actinopteri; order Characiformes; family Serrasalmidae; genus Colossoma; species Colossoma macropomum. The sequence continues at coordinate 29,415,310 of NW_023494805.1, read as the reverse complement.
GACCAGAGCAGACAAGATGAGACACGAAGCGCTGTAGAGCAGCTCATCATCATGCTCACGGACAGCTCTGCCTTTCTCTGACAGCTTTTTCCTCCAAGCTTTTTTTGCACAGAACTGTAGCCTAAGTAGGTTTTCATATGTGGTGATTATTATTTAAGTCTACGTGTTTCATTTACACTTTTGGGCCTGTTTCACAATTTACCCCCCTAATTTAACAGCCTTGGGCATTTTTCGGGCTTTTGTTGGAGAGAAAAGGACACGTTTCAGGATTTTTCCCCACTTTGGAACCATTTGACTCTGGAAAAGCAGAGGCAGAAACATCAGGCAGAAGAAGGCGGAGGGAAAAGTTGTTTTTTTGTGTGTTTCTTGTGTGTGTTTTTGGAGGCTTGCAGGAATGTTAAGGCCGGTGCTGCTGTTGCTGCTGACCACCGTCCTCCTGACTGAGAGGGGAAACGGCGAGAAAGAAGTCAGACCAGAGGTTAGTGCTCTGCTATCCGTTTGGACGCAATTAAAACTAAGACCGAGCCAGCACTCATCAGGAGCTCTGAGAAGGTGTGATCTTCAGCCCTTTGCTCAGGCCAGATGTGCTCACAGCTGGTGCACGTGAGGGGAAAAAGTTAAACAAACAAAAACTTTTATTTAAAGTAATAAAAGATTTCTTTTTGATTAGGTTAAGGTTAGAGTTGGGTTAAAGGGGAATCCCACCGAGTTTTCAAAATGTCTGCATAAGTACATGATTAAGACGTAAACAAAGTCATTCAGAGTATTTTGATGTGAAATGTTCTGATGTAGGGAAACTTAGCAAATCAGAATTGTTCACAGTGATGGTGATGGGAACCAGACGTCTTAAGAGTTGAATTTGTCCAAAAAAGCTTCCTTTACAGAAAATTTCTATGCTAAATGGTTATGAATGTGCTGCCTGATGCCTGAGACATTGTTTAAGAGAGCTTTGAGATAAACCTTTGGCCCTGTTTTCTTGTTACCAAAAATACAGACAAAAAACCCCTAAAGAAGTCTGAGTTGGTTTGCGTCATTTAACATCAGACCACTCTGAATGACTCTGTTTACATCATAACAATTGAATTATGCAGAAATGTTCAAAAAGTGCTGGAATTTCCCTTCAGTTGTCACACAGCAGTATTTAGTTACAACAAGACAGAAGTCAATGGGTACACCCTCCCAAAATAAAAAAGGAAAGCATGTGTCTGTGCAACACAGGCCTAAGTAGATTCACATTAGGAAGCCTTATAAGGTTTATTCCATTTTTATGAAGTTTGTTTATGTGCTTTATAGAGATGGCACGATACAGCTTTTTTTCTTTTCTGATCACAATACTGATAACAATATTTTAACCATAAGCATTGGCCAATACCTATACTGATTTTTTTTACCCCGCATGAGGAAATACACAGATAAACACATCACATGGGAGTGAATGCTATTTCAGGATAAAGTTGTTACAGGATTGAATCAGATTCATTATTTTTTCTCTCTCTGATATCTGATCCAGCGTTTTGGCTCCATGTCAATTCCCACTGATACCAATATGCCATCTCTAGTGCTTATAAATGTACCTATAAGCCCCTCTATATACTATATGAACTACATGTGGAATCTGCGAGTAATAAACGCTGTTTTGCTTCCGATTCCAAAGGTTTTTGCTAAATTGTGAAATACAGGAAAGCATTAGTGTGAGCAAGTGGCAACATACATCTGGCCTTCTTAGTCAGCCAGACGCAGTCATTTATAAGACTGCATTTGTGTGTGTGTGTGTGTGTGTGTGTGTGTGTGTGTGTGTATTTGTTTGATACATTTTTGAGGACATTTTTGTCCTTACAAAACATGTGTAAATTTCCAAAAACACTGAAAAAATTGTAAATGGATAAAATGTAAAAGGTTAAAACACAGTTATTGCCAAAACAAGCAAACATAAAGTAAGCAATTGTGTTTATTTAATATATTTAATTTATCTGCAACCACATTTTTTTCAGTGAATTGAGGAACTCATTTGACCCTTAATTAAAAGTATGCCATGTGTTTTAAAAAGCTAAAAAGTAAAAAAAATGTTGATGTTTCTTTGCTTATGGTTCAGGTTAGGATTAGGTTTACAGGCACAGTTTTGCTTAGGGTTATGCTGTTACACATATTAAGCTTATGCATTGGGTCAGAATCAATTTTAGCACAAGTCTAGGCTTAGAATTGCAGAGCAATACAGTAAAGATTTTATATAAAGAACAGTAATAAAAATATGTATCTGGATTATGCATGTATGTTCACATGACTCACATGAAAATATATATTTTATATTCTACATTTTAATACTAGTATACCATCTCTAGTAATGTTACCACACGCAAGTGCGCCCCCTTCAGTTGTTACGAGGTGAGGTGTTTTACCCTTTGTACAACGGGTTCATAAGGCCATTTTCCCAGACAGGGATCAAGCCTAGAGCTGAACTAAATTACACGGACTAAGGGGATTCACCTCTGAAGATCCTTTTTTAGCCTAGAACCAGTCAGTGCCTGGGAAATAAGCCCTGACAGTAATAAAACGTCTCAAGCTGACATCATCTCTTTGTGTTACATGCAACCTGTGATCAGGCTGCTAATGTCTGCTCCAGAGATGACTGTCTGGTAGAGACACACGGCAGTTATAAGAACAAAAAGATAGAAGAATGTTGCACATTCGGTTAAGTTTTGGAGCGTTTTATTCAGATGCAAGCCACAGCTGTAATCCAGGTAACAGATCAGATAGAGTGCAAGAAGAGGCCGACTATGAACTTCTCTCTGTCTTGCTCCTCCTCTTTCCAGCCTTCACATTTTTAAACCACTGCTGAGGCAGCCAAGGCTAAGGGTGGAAAATTCAGCCCTGCTGGCACAGACCAGGCCCTTCCAGGTTTTTTGCAGATGATAACAGTCTCTCCAAATGGAGTCATGCTGGAGTCATGTGATCTGAGTGAAAGGTCACACCCAGGGTCAAATCCCAGGTGGAAAATCACATGCTCTCTTTCTCCTGGCTCTAAATGTATTCAGGACAAAAAGAGCATGTGTTACTATCAGCTAGGGCTGGAATCGCTTATGTTTTTCAATACTGACAATGATCATTAAAATTTTGGCTTTGATACAGGCTCTGTAACAGAATATGTATAAACAAAAACAGCCTGTTCGATGCTAAGGGATAAAGAAAGGTTGAAAAATGGTTGTGTGAAAATGGACTGTCTTAGTGCATGAACCCACACGTGTTAAAAGTGGACTTCAGAGGAAAAAAGACAAATGTAGGATATGGGCCTTTTAAGCAATTATGTGCTGATACCAGTGCTTGTTTTCTTTGTCACTGTAATGTATGTTTGTGCATGTCATTAACGTCCTAGATCGGGAGGATGTCATCTTAATCATTTTTGACATAAGTGTCTAGAGTTCTCATTTAAAACTTAAGCAATCCCAAGATGCAACAGAATACACTGTAAAAAGTGTAGTTATAACTTTAAAAAGTTAGTGTTCAGGCTGCCTTAAAATTTTAAGTTGATTGAACTTCAAATAGTAAGTTAACAGTACAAGAATCTTTGTTTATGTCGTTTATGCTGTTTATAAGTTCAAATAACTCAAAAATTTGAATGCAAGCCGAACACCAACTTTTTAAAGTTAAAACTGTAGGCCTACTGCTGTTGTTACAGGTGCTGTTGTTGAGATTTTTATAAGGGAAAAAACCATAGGCCTTATGGAAAACAGCTGGACGATTCTCTCTCTTTCTCCTTCTTTTTCTCGTTCTCCCCCACAGCCTGCAGCCCGCAGAAAGATGATGTATTTATCCCAAGTAGAATTACAGATGTTGTAACTGTACTAGATTCCTCACTCAGTCTGCTCTGAGTCAATGTGTGCAGTGAAGAGGCTGCATTGGTCTGTAAATATGTAGTGCAATAGCTAAACACTGGCAAATGTTGGTGATATTATCATAATGTCAATAATTAGAAATTTTTGTTTGGTTTGCAGACTTGGATCTGGTGCCCTTGAAAGGTTCACTCTCAATGCTGCTAGAGAAAATGTTTTGTGCTGTGGTCTGAAGCTGCTAGTTTAGGTTAATTTTTTGCAAGAGAGTAGTTTGCTTATTTATTTATTTGTCTTGGACAATGCAGACAAACAATGCTACTTGAAGATGCAACAAACATACTTTTTGTAATGCATCTGGCCAATGATAATTTGCTAATCTGTCCCTGGTTAGGCTTTAAAAACAAACTCAAAGCAAATAAGAAAGACAGCATGTCCAGTTGCTTCATTGTCTTCAAGTGTCTTTATAAGTACACCATATTTTACTTTTTCCTGATCGTGCATGAGATCAGATTAAAAACTCATGGCTTGGTTTTGGTCTGGTTGTCAGGTGTGGGTGAATGTAAATAGGTCAGTGGTGTGGGCCACCGCGCGCCCATGCTGTGTGAGACCGAGACTCGGGCGCTGATGACCACAATTCTGTGTTTTTTCCATTGGCACAAACCTGAAGGGAACAACTGAGTCAGTTTGTCTCCCTCCAGTTCAAATTCAGCACACTTCTCCCCCCTGCCTCCCTTTTTTCTCTGTTTCTTTCTAACCTTTATCTCCGGTCTTCCATCTTTTTTTAGCCTTTGTTCTTCTTATCTGCAAGAGGTTTTGCACTTCCCTCTCTCCCTCTATCTATACAAATTACTAAACTGTCTAATGAAAGAAAATCAGATCATCTTTGAAAACCACAATGACCGTTTTAGGCTGGAAATTCTTACTGCAGTCCTTTCTGCTTCCAGAAAGTCCAACGTCACATTGTTATGTTGAAGACCGAGTTGCTTTGCTGGCCCATTCCTGTGTCATGTGGTCAGACGGGACGATTCCAGGATGTTGCAACAGTGCAAAACATCCAGTGTTCTTCTGAAAAATAGTTGCTTATTCCTTGTAAAATCCCAGAAAACAAGTAGACCTTGATGTCACCTTCAGATTTTTGCAGGGAAGCAGAAGTTTGCTTCGCTGGCACATCTGTAGTTGAGGTCATAGCATATGGTTGTGCTTAGAGTGGTGTTTACAGTATTTTTACTTCTCACTCTTAAAAAAGATGGTTCTTCAAGGGTCCTTTAGTAAAGGCAATGGTTCTATATAGAACCATGAATACTCAAATAACTACCTGCATGCTTAAATGATTATTTGCATGATTAAAAGGTTGATTGATGGAGAATGTGTGGTATATGGTTCTGTATAGAAGCTTTTTGAAAGGTTCTGTACAGCGCCAAACAGGGTTCTGCTATTATTACGATATCAAGTTTGTCACGATATCAAAGCTTCTATATAGAATCATATACAGCACATTCTCCATCAGTCTGAAGAACCTTTTCACCATGCAAAGAACCCTTTATGCATGCAAATGGTTGCTTGAGTGTTCATGGTCCTAAACAGAACCACTGTCATTCCTAAAGAACCCTTCAAGAACCATCTTTTTGAGAGTGTATAGTTAGAAGCAATCCCACTCCTCATGACCTTTTTTTATAATTTTATAACAATTACTTAACCCCAATGAATCCTAGGCTTATTATTCAGTTATTGGGCAAAGTATGTATTATTACATTGGAATGCTTTTGTTTTTTTTTCTGTTTTCTGATGGAGCTAGAACTAGCGTTTGTGCCATATTTGTTGTTGTCATTTCAAACTTGCCTAGTTCTGATCAGTCTCACCGCCCAGACTTCTTCCAATAGAGTGTCTGTCTGAGAGTTTAGAGCATTTTGTTGCATAACATAGCCCAAACCACCTACTTTGATAGAAAAGGGCTGTTTCACTGCCATACAAAATAACTGACTATAGCCTGTTGTTTTCGAGGGTCGTGTAGGGGCGGACAATTTACCACCAGAATGGTACCACCAGGTCTACCACCAGAGTGGACCCATGTGCAACTGGTGTACATCAGATATCTTGCTTAAAAGTATCTAAATGCTTCAAAAAAGATGTTATCACTTTCACAAACTTGTTTTGCTCTGAAAGGCTCAGTGCGCAGAGCAGGTTACCGCTTGCAAAAGTTTGTATCTGATCTGACAAACTGATAAAACTCATTGCATGAATGTAAACATGGACATGCAAGTATCGGAATGCAACTGACAAAATCCCAATAATTGTGACCAGTCTAGTGTTAAATAAATGTCAAACATTCCATGTATGTGGGGACGAAGCATCTGAGGCTGAAGTTCTGATTAGCTGCAGCAACATAGTCCAGCTCATTAGCAAAGCATTTTAAAATGGAAACTCAACAATATGTAGCTGTTTTCATTTGGTTAAATGTCTTTTTGCATTCTGTGAATTCTGTCCAACCTCACAACAGTTGCTACTCTATTAAAAATCACTGTAAAATTACAGTAAATTACTGGATTCAGTTTGCATTATTTTCACAGTAATTCAGTGTAATAACAGTAAATAACAGTAAAATAGCAACTGTATACTGTGACTTCACAGTCACCTCAACTCAGTAGCCAGTAATTTTATTGTAAATTTATGCGTTAAAAATGCACATTTTATTTTAACAGACCAATAAAAGTGTTAATTCTTTGGAAATTTTGAAATAAAATAAAAGATTCACTCAACATATTTATTAATTACATTTTGCACTGTATATATGCACAGAATATCCTAAGTAAGCATAAACATTTTACGGACAGTTTTATAATCTCCCAATTCCAATAAACAAAACAATTTTGTAACTATAATCCTTAAAAACATAAAACCTCAAATCAAAAACACTTCAAACGTTTTTATTAAAATGTTCACACCTTTTTAACTCCCAGTTGCTATCATGTCCTATAATGCTGTGCAGTGCAGCTCAACATCAACCACACAGTAATTTGCTGTGTTGTTAAAACAGAAAAATGTTTAAATTGGTTGATTTGACAATAAAATGCTGAATATGTTTTTTAGTATGTGAAATTAGTGTTAAATATTGTGAATCCCTGGTCATAATTAACCCCTTACATGGCAAGGACTCACCAATGTGTCCAAAGTTTTACCACACACATCAATAACCTAAGAATACCCCAGCCAGTTTGCATTGCAGTCCAAGTAATTACTAAATAATATGCCTTAGTATGCAACAAGTCTGGGATTATAAAGGGCACGAAACAACACACTTGTGGGTGGAGTGTGGCTAGATCAGTTGGCATAAAATGTATAAATGAAGGAAAGCAAGAAAGGAAGAACTTGCAGAACTGGTCAACATTTTGACCCCTTTTCCCAATTACCAGTGATGCCTGTGGGCTCTCCTTTCAGTCTTCTATTTCCTGTTACATGCATAAGCTTTTATTCTGTACTGTCATTGTAACTGTACAAAGGCAGCTAATGGTTAACATCTCCATTGTTGTGAGGAAATCCAGCCTTTCTCAAGCTGCTGGTTTAAACTCAGTTACCCCACCTATTCAGTAGTTTTCATGAAGTCATTTCAAAAGGAAAGACAAAACCTTGATCTTTGAGCAGAGCTCTTGGCCTGATCTGAGTTCAGAACTTAAAAGCAAATCCATAAATAAAGGCTGCCTAGACTGACTGAGACTCAATAAGGCTACCTGTCTGTACGGGGCAGTCGCTGACACACTGACCACACAGTGATTCGCTCTCTAACAGTCAGCGGGGCCAGCGGCTTCTAAATAGAACCTTTGACTCTCACCGCTGGGAGTTATTCAGGCCTGGTGCATGCTGGGTTTGAGGAGACCTGAGGCTTCTGGGAGCCAGTAGAGCAAGATAGAGGGATAAAGGCAAAGAAAGAGAAGAAATGGTTGATGTAGAGAGAAAGAGAGAGAAATGGAAAGAACGGGGGAGGCGAAGAGAGAGAAAAAGGAGGAACATGTAAAGCAGTATATGGAAATAGAAGAGTAGAGAGAGACAGAAGTAGAATTTAAAGGATGCAAGAGAGAACAGAAAAGGATAAAAGAGAAGAACAAAAAAATAAAGAGGAAGAGAATGAAAGAAGGATGAAAAAAGGGTGAGGGGGAAATGTATTCATCCCTCTGAACTGAAAGAGTGTTTTCCCAGCATAGGGAGAGCAACCACAGAGCAGCCACGACACACAGAGCGCAGTCAGAGAGAGAGAGAGAGGGGAGGGATGGAGTGAGAGAGTGAAAGAAAAACGAAATTAACACTGCAGCATAGTACAACGCTCTGTATTCACTTATGCAACGCCGTCCATAAAGCACTTTCCCATCAGAAAGGTTAGAATATCACAGTGTCGGCAGCATAGTGTGTGCATTGATATGGCCTGTTATAACTATATCAATGTGAAAGTCTTCCAGAATGGCAGTTTTTTTTAATCAGGGATTTTAGTGTAGCACAGTAATGCCATAGTAATAGTAATGCCATAATGCTGCCGACTTTAGCCAGAGCTAATTTGCTGCTATGAAATGAATAGTGCTGGTTCTAAAATCTGATTGGCTAAGCCACGTTCAAAGCCGCTGTAAACACATTGGTATGTGACCGCACACATCAGTTGATTCTGTGTTAATGCACCAAGTTATTAAAACCATTAAGCTGTTCATGGAAGAAACAAATGAAGTTAATCAGCCAAGACATGTTTGGTGTCTGAAGTTGTTTTTCACTAGATCCATTAGTTTTAGCTCCATTAGCATTGTAGCTCCAGCGCAAAACTAAAGAAGTCTTGGACGATCGGCTACATTGTAGCCATAAAATGCAGTTTTTCTGCCTGTTTTAGAGGAGATTAATTACTTGCATTTTTTTCTTCAGTAACATTGAACGTATTTTGTTGTAAATGTATATGATTCATAAAGGCAAAATGGACTAGATTTTCATCTTTGTAGGTGAGCAAGCAATCAACATTTGTAAAAGGGTTTTTTATGCTTTTTTTATTGTGCCAGTTGTACTAGCTTTATAGATCAAGAAAGCTGCAGTTCTGTTGTCTGTTTTACTTTGGCACAGCCATTTCTGTAGAGAGGTGTGAAGTATTTTTCATAGCAGGAGGTTCTCACTCCACCCCTTTCATTCCTTATTGCTCGCTAGCAGCTCAACACCGAGTCACAAGATTTCACACACAGACAGCCAACAGTACCCTAGTTAATCTGACGATAGAGTTATGGGGAAAATGTTTTATTTGAATTATATTGACAATATCCAAGTTGATTTCCATTCCAGTGGGAGTGGCCGCTGAGTGATCTGTAGAGAGAGGTTAAAGAATGACAATGCTTGGAATAATTGTTTACAGCACCCCCTGACTGCAGTAAAATGGCCATAACATATTGCCTCTCGTGGCTTATTGCTTTAACATCGCTAATAAAATGGCCAGTAACTGAGCACAGTTGTCACATATGAGTCAGTTTATAATGCTACTGAAACTGCTTATGTAAACTGTTTTGAGGGTTGATTACTTCAGTAGCTTTGGGCTGACGTTTTTGTATACTCAAAGTTTGAGCCAAATTAAACGGTGAATTATGTGTTTAAGCCAGTTAGCGTTGAGCTCATGGCTGTCTTAAACTCTTGGACGTCTCGACTGGTAATGTTTGTCTTTAGGCCCACCACTCCCTTATGCAGTATATTCCATAAATATCCTTCCTTCATGCAAAGACTTGAGTGCCGAAGTCCTTTTCACAGAGCAGTTTAAGCCTAGGGCCAAAATACAAACCAGTTTCATTGACACACTGATGTTATCTGTGTGTGTCCCCAGTGAACCCTCACAAGCTTTCATCCCCCTGTGGAAACAGGGTGGGGATAGAAAGAAAAAGCTACAAAAGGGAGAGGGAGAGAAAGGCAAAGAGGGAGAGAGAGCAGTTGTGAGGATTGGGGTCTGAAGGATTACTGAAGAATTCTTTATAATATCTCTGACTGTGTTTGTGGTCAGAATGGAGACAGAGGCTGTCTGAACCATAAACTGGAGTGTCCGCATATGCAGTCTAACTCACTCACACACATCCGTTTGCCTCCTAATGGAAATTCTGTTGCAGAGTGTTGCGTTTCAGCAGACTCTCATTAGGGCCATTTGCTAAGAACTGAGAAGGCGTCTTTTCTTGACCTTGATTTGACACAGAATTTCATGTTCAGTAGTTTAGCAGCCACCATTAACGTTAGCTAATGGTATACATTCATATGATGCAGTGATCTTAGGTGTTCACTGGAGTGCAGTGATGGAGATTCTAATGCCCTCAAAATCACTCTGGAATTCCATTTTATGATTCAGACAATAGCAAAAAAGTGCCAACCTACATTGACCACCTTTCATTTTTCAATTTCTATTCAAAATTCATTGGGATTACATGATCCATGTAATGCAAACACATTCAGTGGTGTTGAGGTCTGGGCTCTGGGGTGGTCAGTACATTGCTCTGAGAACACCACCAGCAGATTTTCTTCTTTTTTATTGTATTTCTTTTTTTCCGTAACAGCTTCTTGACAGAGGCTATAGAGCTGAGCTGTCCTCTCACAGTGAAAGGATGGACAGAATCACCTGTGGATTTGTTCAGATCTGAAGAAAAAGTGAAGCTTGACTTTCTTTCTCAAAGAAGAAACCTTTAAGCACTGCTTATTTGATAGTGGCAGTTTTGGTTGTCTACCAGGTCTTGCATGACTCTATTTTCTATGTATCTTTTAATCATACACAGAGTTTTGGAAACTCCTGTTTTTTTACTTTCTTTCCTTTGACTTTCCCTTCATTATGCAAGTGGATTATCCTATCTAATCTATCTAATCTAATCTCTTCAAAAATATCTCCTGAAAAATGAATAACTTGTACATAACAGCCATTTTGACTGGAAATTAAATAAATGAAAAGGTGCTCTCTGGCTCTCTGACACAGTACTGTAGATAACAGTGCCCTAAATGCCAAATCCCATCCGATCACAGTCTGGGTCTCTGAGGTTTTAGCCACATGCCCAGGTCCAGTGATAGCACAGTGTGTATTTAGGGTGTAGTGTTTCTTAGCAGGACTGCTGATATTAAACAGACCTCTTTTTGTTGACGTTTCTCTTCATTTTTTGAGAAACATTTGCTAAACTTGTTTTAGTTTGGTGAATAGAGCACAATGCTGAGAGGAACCATAATCAGGGGTTGAGATACAGTAGCTAGATTACAGGACTTCTTTAGTTTTGAAAAAACAGAAGCGTGTGTGTGTGTCCAGTAGGCCATTAGCCTGAGTGTGTATTTGAGTTAAGAGCTTTATTTAGCTTTCTCTCAGTGACGTCTTCAAGTCAGATCTCATTCACACACAAATAAAGGAAGTTTATGAGGATGTGGTACTTTGAAGCTTTGAGCTGTAGACTGACTGAAAGTACAACAAGACGAGTCAGAAGCTGTAATTACATTTTATGTGTTTTATTCTGTTCTTTATTTCTCCTTTCTCTTTTTCACTCTCTCTCTGTCTCTCGCAGTTGCACTGTCTCTCTCTGTCTGTATGTCTGTCTGTGTCTGTCTCTCTCTCTTTCTCTCTCATGCCCTCTTTGTCTCTCACCGTCTGTCTCTTTCTTCGTCCTTGTCTCTCTCTTTGTCTTCTTTCTCTGTCTTGCTTTCTTTCTCTGTCTTGTTTCTCACTCTTTTCTTTTTGTATCTCTCTCTTTCTCTCTCATTTCTCCCCTTCTTTCTTTCTTTCTTTCTTTCTTTCTTTCTCTCTCTCCCACTCTCTTTCCATCTCTTTCTCTCACTTTGCCTCTCTTTCTCTCTCATCGTCTTTCTTTCTTTCTTTCTTTCTTTCTTTCTTTCTCACTTTCTTTCTTTCTTTCTTTCTTTCTTTCTCACTTTCTTTCGTCTTTCTTTCGTCTCTCTCTCTCTCTCTCTCTCTCTGAATGTGTATTTTTATAAGGCTGTACTTGCTCACACCGGCTGTTTCAGGTACAAAGTCAGCTTGGCATCACTCTACGCAGACTTAATGCACCACCTACACAGCTTCAAGCTCAGTGAAGCCCACACACAAACGCCGGACAGACGGACACACACAGGCACACGGGTTCATTTAGGGTCATAAGAAGACACACATCCTCTTATTCCAGCTCATACACAGTTTTTCATGGAGAGACTTGTGCATAAACAGGCATTCATTGACCTGATGTACAGTGCTGTGCAAAAGTCTAAGGCATCTGAGGAAATTATATCACCACTGTCACACAAAAACCTGGTATCTCCATATTTTTTTTATAATGTGACCTCCAGTTACCCATGATTAGACCAATAGAAATGGCCCAGAATTACTTGAAAAAACTTGTTAATTTCCATCACATCATTTTCCTTCTCTGTGAAGTTACTATTTTTGGAGATATGAGGTGACATTTTGCACAGCTATTTATCTAGGCAGTGTTTATCCGTTCAAAAAACACCAACATTAGAATAAATACAAAACAATACATTGCGTGAATGAGTGCTTGACTTCAACTATTTCCAAATCTCTTCTTGATTAAATGTAGTAGTTACATTTTCTATCCAGCACCTGCTTCAGCTAATCGCTCCATTAAATTAAATGGGGTGCTGCTGATGGGATTTAATAAAGTACAGAGTGACTGCAGTGCAGCGACAAATCAGAAACCAAACCGGTGTTCTTCTAACCAACATGTCAATAACTTTTTTCAAAACAAAAAATCTTGTTACATCTTACTGTATTTATGTTTACAGGCAAAAACACACTTCCTGCCAAAATAAATATTTTAAACCATTTTCTTGGCTGCCTACGACTTTTACAGCCCTGTGTTTTTGGCAGTTCTGAGTAATATGTTTATTTCAGACTCTGTACCAACTTGAGGTGTTGATAAATCAGATGAGTGGGAGGAAGAAAGCCATCTGAGAAAAACTGCAACATGTGAGCTAATTATATTTGATGACTGTCATTATATGAGGTCACAACTAGATCTCTTCCTCTCTCTTGTCTGTCTGTCTCTCTCTTGTCTCTCTCTCTTCCTCTCTCAGGTATGGCTGCAGCAGTATGGTTATCTTCCTCCTGGCGATGTTCGAGCGCAGGCCATGCGTTCCCCAAAGTCTATCGTCTCTGCCATCTCAGCCATGCAAAAGTTCTATGGCCTCACCGTCACAGGAACTATGGACCCAGCCACGCTCAAGTGAGTCTCAAGCCAGCCAATCACAGAACAGGATACTGGTGGTTAATTAAGAGTGCAATCAATGGGGAAATGAACACCATTTCCACTAAGCAATATACTTCACTTTATTTGTTTATTTAATAGAGGCAGTGCAGACTAAACAACAACATCATTGTTTTATGATGTAAATATGCCAGATGTGGCCACCTGCTGTTCCTCAGCAGGCTGATGCTTAAACTCATGAACAACACTTTCACACACAGACAAAACAAAAACACCTCACAGTTTAGTACTAATTTATGTGGTAAAATGTTACGCTGGTACTTTAGATATAATCTTGTTATACATCAAATGTCACACATGTTTAATATATACCAATATATAAATATTGGTATGTATATTATTATACAGTATGTATCCATATGGAGTACTGTATAAAAGTCAGAGACCACTCTTCATTTATTTCCAGTAAAACAGCCATTGCAAGTTATTCATTTTTCATTGTCAGGAAAAAAAGCAGAAAGCACACACTCACCAAGCACCTTCTTAGGAACACCTCTTTGTATCCACACTTATTGTCTGTTTTATCACCAAAGAGCTTACCATTGAGGTGCACTTTCTAGTTCCACATTTACAGACTGTAGTCCATCTGTTTCTCTGCATACATTGTTAGCCCCTTTTACCCTGTTCTTCAGTGGTCAGGACCTCCCCAGGACCACCACAGAGCAGGTATTTTGGTAGTGAATCACTCTCAGCACTGCAGTGACACTGACCTGGTGGTGGTGTATTGTGCTGGTATGAGTGGATCAGACACAGCAGTGCTGCTGGAGTTTTTAAACACTCACTGTCCACTCTATTAGACATGCCCACCTTGTTGGTCCACCTTGTAGATGTAAAGTCAGAGACAGTAGCTCACCTGATGCTGCACAGTTTTTGTTGGTCATCCTCTAGTCCTTCTTCAGTGGTCACAGGACACTATTGGCTTGATATTTTTGGTTGCTGGGCTATTTTTAGACCAGCAGTGACACTGAGGTGTTTAAAAACTCCAGCAGCACTGCTGCGTGTGAGCCACTCATACCAGCACAACACACACTAACACACCACCGCCACATCAGTGTCACTGCAGCGCTGAGAATGATCCACCACCCAAAAAATAGCTGCTCTGTGGTGGTCTTCTGGGCGTCCTGGTTGAATTTTCTGCTTCCTAAGATCCAAGTAAACCCAAACACATTCAATAGTGCTGAAGTCTGTAAAACATTAAACCCTAGATCATCAAAAAAAAAAATGTGTCCAGGCCACTAATTGCTAAAAATGAATGGGATGTATAAATGTCTGTCTCTGTTGCCAGGGCGATGCAGCGGCCACGCTGTGGAGTTCCAGACAAGTTTGGCTCAGAGATGAAGAGCAACCTGAGGAGGAAACGCTACGTCATACAGGGGCTAAAGTGGGAAAACAGAGAGATAACCTTCAGGTGGGACCCTTCATTCAGACAACATTCATGTAACCTGTCTAATTAGTGGTAGGCCTGTTCACTAGAAAACATACACTGTATACAGTGTTCAGACACCACCAATGTACTATTGTTGGGGTGGATTTACAACAAAGTACAAAATGATATTCATTTTAAATAGATTTGTTACAAAGTCCATAAAAAACCCATCTACTTAAAAAAGATCATGGAAGGAGACACTACTGAAAGTGTACACCATTTAAATGTCTGTACCTAATTATGTATTTATTTATTTATTTTACAGGAATACAACATACAAAGACATGTTTTATGTGGCCCTACGTAACTGTATGGTTTACATTAAATAGCAAAAGCTCATTTATATTGATAGCAAAGTACATAAGGTTTATTTATAGAGCATGCTGAAAATCAACTTGAGCTACCCATGGTGCTATAGCATAAGTAAATAAAAAAATATAGAATTACATTTCTTGATAAAACATTAAAAGAACAAATAAACAGAACAGATAAATGAACAAACAAAACAATATGAATTTGTACTGATGCTCTGGTGTCCCTCTAATTTTCAGTATCCAGAACTACTCTCCTAAAGTGGGGGAGTATGCCACTCATGAGGCCATCCGGAAGGCCTTTAAGGTGTGGGAGTCGGTGACACCCCTGAAGTTCCGGGAAATTCCATACAATCAGATCAGAGACAGGCCCGAGAAGTTTGCCGACATCATGCTCTTCTTTGCTGAGGGTTTCCATGGCGACAGCACACCATTTGATGGGGAGGGCGGCTTCCTGGCCCACGCATACTTCCCTGGTCAGGGGATCGGAGGGGACACGCACTTTGATGCAGCAGAGCCATGGACGACTGGCAACGTCGACCAAGGAGGTAAAACATTAGATTTGCTCCAATACAAAGGTGTAACTTGAAGCTGAGGTTATAATACATGAGTTCTACCTCCATTGTTGCCGCAGTTAACAATCAGGCTGGGCTAACTGGTCACCAGAATGCAGATATTGGGATAGCTGGAAGCAATATTTAAACCAGAAAATTAAGAATTGTGTGACAATGTAAAATCAGAGAAAATATAAAACATGTTTGATGGATTCTGGATTGAGTAGTGTAGTAGTTTGTGCATGTCATTGTTGAGTGTGTGCAGGTATAGAAATTTCATCTACGACTATTATAGTTATTACATAGTCGCCTGATTATTTGTGAAGAGCACAGTTATATAAGCCGAGTGCCGCTATTTTCCAAAGTTTACAATCATATGGTTGTCTCATAACAAACAGAATGTATCATGACTGGAATCTGCATGTAATCTAGTTGTTTATGCAAGTCAACAGTTTAAATCTGAATTTATTCTGCCAATAGCTTATAAAAATGTCTTGGTCTTCATCACTTTTTCTCTCTATCCTCCATCTTTTCCCCTCTCAGGTAATGATGTGTTTCTGGTTGCGGTGCATGAGCTGGGTCATGCTCTGGGTCTGGAGCACTCGGGTGACCCCTCTGCCATCATGGCTCCATTCTACCAGTGGATGGACACCGAGAACTTTGTGCTGCCTGATGACGACAGGCGTGGAATTCAGCAGATTTATGGTTGGTCTGCTTTTCGTCTGGACTACCAATGTTGCTTTAATTTATAGCTGTGCTCAGTAAGAGTAAATATGGAAGCATTCTTTCTGCTTCTAGGCCAGCTCAGTTGTTGATAATAAAACCTCAACTTTTTCTACGTTGATACTTATGCTGAACTGGCCTGGATTTTTTGGAATGTCGTTTTAGAAACAGAAGATGCTACAACCAGATAACAAATGTCACTTAGTAACTCTTGTTTGATGTGTCTGCTGAATTCATAAGGAAAGTTGAATGTTGTGCATGGTAGCACTGACACAAGACTGCAACATCTCACAAATTTGATTACATAATATTTCACATATGTTTTATAAGTTCCATTTGAGCAGCAGGATGAAATGCAGGACATTTCTATACATGAAATGAATAGTTTCTCAACAAATTAACTAAAAAACTGTATAAACATTTAATAAACCGTAGAATAATAATGGCTTATCCTCCCGTAGGTGCAGGATCAGAAGAGCCCCACAAGCCCCCTGCCCCACGGCCCACACGCAGACCAGACAGGCCCACTTTTGGACCTGATATCTGTGAAGGCCACTTTGACACCATTGCTATCCTGCGTGGAGAGATGTTTGTCTTTAAGGTAAATAAAGATTCAGTGCTTTTACAGAGTCTACTACCCAGAACAGTGACTCATAATCTAAAATATGTCCATTCAGACATACCCAGAAAAGTGTGTCAATAAAACCAGTTGCTGCTCATCTCTGCTATTAGATCAGCCAGTGTCACTGTCATAATCATTGTCACTGACTGATCTACTAATAGCAGAGATGACATATTTAACTAGTTTCACTTATGCATGTTTCTGGGTATTTCCAAATAAAAGTTGTTTTGAAACCCTTAAATAGCCCAGATGAGACAGCAGCTTCACACTTCTATTACTCACTCCTATAACGTAAAAATAACTCATTCGGCTAGCATAGTTTTCCATGTAATTTCTGAGTAGTAAGCCTTAGGCTATAATAAGCCTGTGAATTTAGGTGGTTAAATACTTTCACATTGACTCAAATATACTCGTGAGGAAACAAATCGACTTTTTACTCAGCTGCAATTAGCCATTCACATTAGGATTCTAATTCTTTTATTCTTTTAGACCAAAAATGTCATAAAAAGAAATAAAATAAAAACAGAAAGCAGTGATTTGGAAGTCCACTTTACCCTGTTTTAAATTAAAACAGTATAAAGACAAGATATTTAATGTTGTACCTCCTTGTTTTTGTAAATATATGCACATTCTGAAATTGATGCCCCCAGCAGGTGGGGTCAGTTTAAGACTAGGGAAATTGTGAAGTGTTCAAAAATGACAGGTGATGCAATATGCTTGGGTATGAAAGAAGCATCCAAGAAAGGTGGAGTCCTTTATGAGCAAGAATGCCTTGAGCCTCACTGCTTTGCCAACACTGTAAAGCCTAGTAACCCTGTTGCCTTAAATTTCTGAGTTCATTGAACTTTAAATAATAAGTTAACAGAAAGTAAAAAAAACAGATTTTTGTTCTGTTAAATTACTTGTAAAAGTTCAATGAGTATTTCATCCTCTACAGTGCGCAATATCATTAACAAATTCAGGTAATCCAGAGAAACATACATGTACATAGAGAACAATGCAGAAAACCACACCTGACCTTCACTGCTTTCTGTTGTAATTAGCACTTCACATGCTTTTCCAGCTTTTCTGGGACTGATGTTTGTACTAAGAACATCCACTGCAGCTGTGTATTGAATAGAACTCAGTACAAGAAGACCTTTTGGTAGTTCTTTACTTCTACTCCTACTCCTGGCACCAGCATAGATGCTGTGCTGAATGCAAACCATTTGAAATTGTAATGTTCTAAGTATTTACCCAGGCCATACTCTACTATCGACACCAGCACCAGTGACACACTTTGTGTATGTATAGCCACATGCAGTATGTTCTAAAATAATTTACCAGCCCCTCTCTCTCTCCTGTAGGAGAAGTGGTTCTGGCGAATGCATGATGGAAAGCCTCAGCAGGGTTACCCCATGCCCATCGGACACTTCTGGAAGGGTCTGCCTCCCTCCATCAATGCTGCCTATGAGCGTGCTGATGGCAAATTTGTGTTCTTTAAAGGTAAAAGCTTCAGTGCTGTTACTCCTTTATTCATTTCAGTAGTTCATGTTTGTGTTGATGTGTAGAGTTGCCAGTTTATTAGGTACATCACCTATTTTCTCACCTGCCATATACCATATTATGAAGTCATGTAAACATTTGGATGCTCCTGGTCAAATTGCAGGCTTGGTTTGTTGGTGAAACTAAGTACATATCCTTTACAGAGAACACACTGCACATTTTCATGCACAATTACTGTTTATTGGCTGAATTTAACATACTGGTAATGAAAATAAATTTATTTTTTCTAATTTTCCAACTCAGGAAATAAATAGGAAATTGTGCAGTAACATTTTCAGAAACAAAAGCTACATTTACATTTGTTCCCTGTAGAG
Organism: Colossoma macropomum; assembly: GCF_904425465.1. Lineage (NCBI taxonomy): Eukaryota > Metazoa > Chordata > Actinopteri > Characiformes > Serrasalmidae > Colossoma > Colossoma macropomum. Next base: position 29,396,749 of record NW_023494805.1, on the reverse strand, counting down.
AATATGTTAATTGCATTTCTCTCAGAAAATCAACAAAACATATCATTTGCACCAGGGTGTTTAAACTTTTGCAGTTACTGACTGTAGCTCAACTGTTACTGCACAGTCACCCTCAGTCCATTTATCAATGGAAAGAGTCCAGCATAGGACTACTACTGACCAAATATTACTGGGTGGTGGACCATTCTAAACACAGCGGTGACTCTGACAAGTAGCAACATATGAGGTTCAGGAGCATTGTGTCACGGCAGGGTTGAGAGTGGTCCACTAACCAGAAATATCCAGCCAACAATGGTCTTGTAGTCAGAGACTGGCTGCTGTGAAGAGATAGACAATAACTAAGTTGTGCATGGAAAAAGACGAGTCTGTACATCTATAACATATATCTATAACATGACAGCTGTTTCTAATAAAGTGCACACCTGTTATCTCTCTCTCTCTCTCTCTCTCTCTCTCTCTCTCTCTCTCTCACTTTTTGTAGGTGATAAGTACTGGGTGTTCAGCGAGGCCACTATGGATCAAGGATATCCTAAAACTTTTAAGGAGCTGGGCACAGGCCTTCCTAAAGACAGGCTGGACGCTGCCCTCTACTATACTCCCACAGGAAATACTTACTTTTTCAGAGGCAACAAGTGAGTGATCTGTTCTTCCTACACACTGAGGAAGTGGCATTGTGTTTGGTGACAAAGGAAGCCACAAAGCACTAATTCTAGCATGATTATGACTGTGTTGTCTATGACGCTCCGTGTCACTTTGGCATGATGTTGCTTCCTCTTCCACTTTTGTCTGATTTGGTTATTCCCTCTTTTCTTTCTCCCAAAATCCCCCCTGTATTTTATTTCTTTTCTCTGGTTCTGCTTGCAGATATTACCGCTTCAATGAGAACACGCGCTCTGTGGACTCAGATTACCCCAAACCCATCAGTGTGTGGCAAGGAGTGCCTGAGAATGTGAAAGGAGCCATTATGAGTGATGATGGAGGTAAAAGAGAAGGAACATCCACATTTTAGCCTTTGAGGGGTATAGGAAGGATATGAGTAGGGGTTGTGGTGTTTTGGTTTGGGTGGGAGGTTCTGAATCAGCAGAGTACTTCCTGTCTATGTGCGTGTGTGTGAGTGTGGTCATTAGATGCTTGTGAGGGCCAGATGTTCCCAGGATGAGGAAAGACATGTTGATATTGTGGGAGCATTTGTTTTTTTGTACAAAGCTGTGTCTTTTATTTGAAAAAGTAAATGGATAAAATTTAGAGATGGCATGACACAACTTTTTCTTTTTTCCAATACCAATACTGATGTTGAAACCTTAAATGTGTTGGCCAATACTTAGCCAATATTTTTTCTTTAAAAACTTACGTGATTTTAAATGAGCTATTTTAATTAATACAAGCATCTAAAACTATGCTCTCATGTTACTTAAACTGCTTAACCCTTTAAAGCCGACCTCCAAACATGCCTATTTCTGCACTGTAATCTGCTCTTCTCCATCAGTTTATATAGTGATAAAAACAAGGTAGCACCCAAAGTACTGATTCTACATGCTGATAAGTTTCACTTTAGTGGACATGCTCACAGTTTAACCCCTGTGGCAGCAGCTTTAATTAAATTAGATGAGCCAAATTCTCAGAACGGCTCTCCAGCGAGACGCTCAGTATGATAGAGTTAAACACTCTACTACCCACAGGACGAAATACTCAGCTAACAGCATCACATCACACACTGTGAATGTGTGTTATTTCATGATAGATCTCATCCAGCTTTTTCTGCAGATACTGACCCGATACCGATACATGTTTTCAGATCAGTACCATCTCTACTAAAGAATTAGAAGTAACTGAAAGTGAAAGATTTAAGATTTAACCCTTAAGGTTAGGGTTAGCTACAGTAATACAGAAGTAAATGGACAAATACCCTACAAAGGCAGGAATATTAATCTGGGTGTGTGTTTGTTATGAAATTCAGCTAAAATATCAGTTCTGTTGATTAAGGTTGCAGAATTTAGAAAATTAATTTGACCAATACCCATCTTTAGTTATTAATCATTAACTGACAAGCCCAAAATCAAGGATGCGCCCATCAAAATGTTCATTTAAACAGTCAAATGCAAATGCCCATGTTGCATTTTGTTGGATTTGAAATTTCTCTACAAATTTTAGAGCACAATTTCTATTTATTTGCTGAGTTTGACATATTGTAAAAAAAAATAATAAAGCATATAAAATATGTCATAACTTTTGCTCCAGCCACATTTTATGTTGTATTTATTTATTTTTTACAGCATGTTATCTTCAGCAAGTAAACAGTAACTGTGCATTAAAAAGTGTGTTCTCTGTAGAGGATGTGTGTATCTCAAAAAGTAGTCTGGAACACCACTGTGCACTTTTCTTATTGCCCCATTAGCTGCAGAACAGTTGCCTATTGCTTCCTCATGCGTACAATTTATAAACATTCCTCAAATTGAATGATAAAGTCACCCATTCAAAGTGTTGTTTATTGCACATGAAATTAAATGAACAATTTTAACTGATAGCATTGGTCGAACACTTGTTTATTTGTTGGTTAACAGTTATTGGTTTAATTGGTTAATCATTTGCATCCTTACTGTTGATAATTACTCGAGTGTTGGATGTACTGACAGTGTCTAATCTACCATGTATCTCTGTCTCCTTGTTTCTTCCACTTTATAGTCTACACCTACTTCTACAAAGCCAACAAATACTGGAAGTTCAACAACCAGCAGACGAAGGTGGAGGCAGGCTACCCCAAATCGGTCCTGACTGCCTGGATGGGCTGTGAAGGGGAGGAGCCTAAAAAGAGGGCCAGGACGGATGAGGAAGTGCTCATCATTGAGATGGACGAGACATCAGGGGGCTTTGCTGGAGGGGCGGCAGCCATAGTAGTCCCCGCTCTTCCTGTTGGCTTGTGTGCTCATCACTCTGGGAGCGCTGCTGTTCTTCCGTCGCTACGGCACCCCACGACGCCTTCTGTACTGCCAACGCTCCCTACTGGACAAAGTTTAGAGACGGAAGGATGGGAAGAGGAAAGACAAAAACTGCAATAAATTGTATTTTGGCAAAGGAAAGCATCTTAAATTTAGTCAATACATGTGATATATCTCATTAAGAGGTTGTTGTCAGACTAACAAAAGATTATTTGACTTATTTCTAGATGTTTTAGATTTACTTGAAAAGTTGAAGAAATTCTTATTCCAGGACATAATGCTGTCTGTGGAATAAGATATTACTTATAATAAGAGAAATCTGCAGATGTAGGTTGAATAATCTTATAATATTCTTATAACAATATCACAATGAGAAATATTACATATATTGACTACATTTTAGAAGCTTTTACCTGCCTAGGTACCATTTTTTGCAGTGAAGGGTTGTAGGAGGACTGAAGGTGGGTGGAGAGTAAAGACAATAGATGGAGACGATGAGGACTTGAGTTTGAGATTGTTTACAGAACCACAGAGATGACAAAGAAAAGAGGGAAGGAATGAATAAAGCAGTTGAAAAAGGGAACGATGCATATTGTCTTAGTAGTTACTTGTACAGCTCTGCCAATATGAATAGACCCAAGAAGGAGAGAGAGAACCAGAGGAGAAGAGGGAGCGTCCCATTGCCTTACTTTTATTCCCTCTTTTACATTGAATGAAAATAAAGCACTTTTCTTATTTGATCATCTCTCCCTCTTCCTCTCTCTCTCTCTCTCTCTCTCCCAAATCAAACGACTCCAGCCAATGGGCTGTATGATTGATGTTTTCGTTGTTTCGCTTCTCCTAAATATTCATCTCATCTTTGGTTTTACCTCTTAAATTCAGATATGCTCCACAATTTCCCTCTTAATAAATATACCCTTCTTGCAACAGTGCCTTTCACCTCTAGGCTGTCATGAGTGCTTACATTCGGGGACTACGATTTGTCATCGGGGGCCAAAATTTGTCATATTGTCCAGCACCCCTGTTTTCTATAGATGTGCATGCATGTGGACTATAAATGTTGACCCCGATAAATGTATAGAGTTTATTTAGTGTCAAAAGTAATTATATGTGAATACATTGCTGAAATTGTTATTTTATAAACTGCAAATTCACAAAACAATTTTGCAAATATGTCAAATGGTTAGCACTGTCACCTCACAGCAAGAAGGGCCTGGGTTCGATTCCCCGGCCGGGCAACCAGGGTCCTCTCTTGTCTGGTTTGCATGTTCTCCCCGTGTCAGTGTGGGTTTCCTCCCACAGTCCAAAGACATGCAGTCAGGCAAATTGGAGATGCCAAATTGCCCCTGGGTGTGAATGTGTGTCTGTGAATATATATGTCTGTCTGTCTGCCTGTGATGGACTGACGACCTGTCCAGGGTGTTTCCTGCCTTTGATAATGTGTGTGTGTGTGTGTGTAACTTGACTGTAACACAAGCCGCATATATACGCTTATCATGTGACATTTACAAATCCTTATCAGCACGTTCAGTTTGTATTTTCTGACTCAATTCAAGGCTTTATAGATTACCACTTTAAGTGCATTGTTTTGAGTTTGTAACTGCAACTTTGGTCCAGCCCACTGAAGCCTGCTTGATTTCACCCTCACAACTTGAGATGTTTCTGTTAAAATCCTCAAGTACTCGTGTGCTGGTGATTCATAAAAGTATGTTCTTTAAAAAAGCTGTCAAAAAGGGTTCTTCATGGTGATGCCATAGAAGAACCACTTTTTGTTCTCTAACCATATTGTTGAGTTCATATATAATTCCTTTTGACAGAAATTAAACTCCATATTAAATTGTGTCTTAGTTAAAAAAAACGCATATCTCAAAAGTAGGAGCTGCTGTATGCGATAGATCTAAGGCGAATGGTCAGTGGTCAGGGAGTGAGGCTCAGCTCTGGAGGGGAGGCCCATTTACGTTTACTCCAACAGAGCAGAGCTGGCTTGCAGGTACAACTCCAGATATTAATGTTATAAAGTGTTTGTTACCATGTATTATTGTTATTAATGTTATTAATGATTAATATTGTTGTTATTATAACTATGGTTATTGTTATTATTGTTTTCCACATGTAGTCTTGTGCATTTTTTAAGTGTTCTCATTTCAAGTCCTGCTGGACAGAGGCAGAATATGACAGGTATTAAAATGACTTCCAGTTTTTTTTATTGTTGTTGTTTTGTTTTTGTTGGTTGTTTTAATGTCTAAAATGAAAATTTCAGGTGATTCCAGATTCACAAAGTATTAGTGTGAACAATTCAAAAACTCAAAAAATGTAGGAAATATTATGAAAAGATCATAAAAATAGATAAATCTCATTGAGCTTGTTGTATTCGGATGATTCTTTGTGGGAATCCTTGATCTTTTGGGTGGAGTGAACAGTTTTTGAATGGAATAAACCTGATTCTGGAAAAATAAAATGGTGCTATGGATTTTCTTGAATGCACACACATCCACATGAAAATGTAATCAATGTAGTCTTTAACAATGATAATAATAATGATATTTATAATGATAATGATATATTGTAAATGTAAGGGAATGTGATTTATTGCTTGTTTTGTATTTCGGGAATGAACAATGAAATAAAAGTATTTTGTGGAACGTTATTTCTTCTTTCTTCCTGTATTTTGTTCAGTTCTTACTGCTCTGGGTGTTTCCCCTATTCTTGGTTTTAAAGCGTAAGCAGGAATGCTTATTATGTTAATATAGCTGTGTGCGTGTGTGTGTTTGCTGCTGTTTCACATGATCCAGTGCAGAACAGAATGAAGCGAAACAGTCTGTAGGCTGTAGGTGAAACAGTCTGTAGGCTGTAGGTGAAACAGTCTGTAGGCTTTAGGCAGGGAGGCTGAATGCTTGATGGATCACGTGAGGGTGTGTATGTGCTTGTTTTCAGGCTTTGCAGAGCGAGACGTGTGGCTACACTTCACTGTCCTTAAAAAAACTCAGGGAATGTACTGAAAGTTCTCCGGCCCCCAAGACTCCCTAAACCGCTTTTTCAAACTGCTCTGCCATTTCCTTTTTGGCCACTCTTTCTTTTTCCCCCTCCTCTCTCTCTTGCGCTCTCTTTTTCTTTCTTTTTCTCTCTCCTATTTCTCCTCTTGCTGCAAAATTGTTCTCTTTTATTAGGCTCTTAACTGAAACCATTCCTTCCTTCACCACAAATATCTATCTGTTTTTCCTCTCTTTATCCTTCCTGCTGCCCTCCCTAAAGGATCCCCACCCTCTCTCTTTCTCTCTACCCTTCCTCTTACTCTTTTTCTCTCTTTCTATCTTCCTCTATCTCTTGCTCTCTCACTCTTTTTCTGTTGTTCTCTCTCCTCTCTTGCTCTCTCTCATTTTCCTCTTTTTCTCTCCCCTTCTCTCTCTCTCTGGCTCCTTGTCTCTCCCCCATTCCCCTCCATCTGTTTATTTACTCTATTCTGTGCTCTCTCTCTCTCTTCCTCTTGCTCCCTTCTTTCACTCTTTTTTATCGTTCTCTTTCCTCACTTGCTTTCTCTCTTTCCTCTCTCTTTCTTTCCCCTTCTCTCTCTTCCTCTTCTCTCCTGCTCACGGTCCCCCATTTCCCCCTCTGTCTGTTCATTTACTCTATTCTATGCTCTCTCACCCTCTCTCTCTCTCTCTCAACAGGTTTGAACTCTTTTCCTCTATGCCCATAGTTAACGGCATCGTATTCCCACAGTGAATTACTGACACAGGTTTTTGAATGTTTATATAACCACTTAACCCAAGTTACATATTTGATTTTTCCACATTTGCAATTCCTCTTGGAGGATGAGTGTAAAGAGTAGAAGAGAATAGAGGATAGAGGCCTGCAATGTCTCAGTAATAACAATATGTGCCTTGTGTATTACATACATCTGCAAGTACCTATATGTGTGAAAATATATCATGGATGTATTATGTATGTAAGTACTTATATGTAATAAGAATTTAAGTCTAACCCTAATCTTAAACCTCGGTGACTAATAAGAAAAGACTTCAGGCTTTCAGCTTTCAGAAATGAACAAACACCACACACACATATGCATTCCTACAGCTGGTGAGCAGAGTGCGGCCTAGACAGCTGCTTGCAATTGAGATTAAGTGCATGTTTGAGTAATCTACGTTATAATGTATCTCATCACACACTTCTAAAGACTCTCAAAAAGTTTCAAAGAGTGTGTGTGTGTGTGTGTGTGTGTGTGTGTGTGTGTGTGTGTGTGTGTGTGTGTGTTAAAGAGAAGGCTGGTCTGCAAAAAATTATATCTTGGCAAAAAAAATGTATATGTATTTAACATATCTAACATTCATTATTATAAGACTGATGTAAGTATAAACTAAGCTTATTCAACTTATTTCTAGAAATAATATTTAAAACAAGCACCATTACACTATCCAAAGGTATCCAGACACCCATTTTAATCCTAAAAATATTTAATGTCATTTAATTTACCAAGACCTCAGTTGCTGTAATGATTTAACACCATTAAAGTGTCAAAACTTACAGTTCATATGTCAGTCCATCCACACAGTCCATACATGGAAACTAACATGAAAGGGTCTGTTTTTTTATGGTATTAGTGGTCATTAGAAAATACATTAACATAATATGTCCTCCTATTCAGTCTATAGCAATTTAGCCCCTCCCATTTATACTGAAGTTCTAAGAAGTTTCAGCCCATGTTGCTTTTTGAATGTGGCACAACACAGGGAAGCCAATCAGAACAGAAATAATTTACATATTGCTGCCGTCGGAACAAAACCTTGTATCTCCATTTTTGTCGTTTTTCAGTTTTTGATATAATTTAAAAATGCCTGTTGCCCTTTACATTGTATGTAAATTTTCACGATGAATGGACCAAAAGAAATGACCTGAAAATTACTTGGAAAAAAAGTCTGATTTCATAAACTTACATTAAAAGTAACAAAGGTAAAAGTTAAAGTAAAGAATTTTTCCTTCTCCTGTAAAGTTGTCATTATGGAGATGCAGGGTTTTGTTCCAACAGTAGTGATATATCAGTCTTAAAGGTAAAAAAAACAGCCAGTATAATTCTACATATAAAAAAGGGGTTAAAAAATGGCCAAAGAAATGAATTACACTTTTTTGCTACATGCAACCACACAAATGTCATTAGGGGACCTCAGGGGAAATAAATACAAGAAAAATGTAAGATATGGACCCTTTAATAATCTCATCTAAATTCTGTGTTCTATGTGTACAATCTCATTTACATCTCTCCTCTCTCTCTAGTGTTGTTTGTGTCATCTTTTCTTCCACAGCTGTTTGTTATTGCTGTATTTGTTTAGTGTTAGTCAGCAGTAAACTGGACTTGAAAGTAGGCCATTCACTCTTCGTCACTCACACTCAATATACCATCAGACTCTTACGCACCACTGTGAGCCTCAAAGCAGAGGGAGAGAGAGAGAGCCTGACTAACCTTTGTTGGCACACACACACACACACACACACACACACACACACACACACACGGCAGGAAGTGCTTTGCTGAATCAGAATGTTCAGCCCAAACCCAAACACTGTGGACCCACAACCTTAGCAGAGTCATATCCTCCACACGAAGCTCAAAGACTACAGAGACAGAGCACACTGTTAACTAAACACACACACCACCACATCACAGAGCTCTCTCTACCTCCCTCTCTCACAGTTTCTCTCACTGTGCCTCGCCCTATTTCTCTCTCCCTCTCCTCTTTTCTCTCTTTCTCCCTCCCCCTGTTGCTTAATCTTTCTTCATCTTTTTTCCTTTCTTTTCCCCTCTCTCCTTCTTCCTGTCTTTCTCTGAGTCTCGTCTTTTTCTCTCTTTCTCTCTTTTTCTTTCTTCTCTCTCTCTTCCCTTCTCTTACTAGTCCTTTTCTCTCCCATGTTTTTGTTTCTCTTTCCTTATCTTTCTTTCTCTCTTACTCTTTTTCTATCTTTCTGTATCTCTTGCTCTCTCACTTCCTTCTCTTACTCTCTCTTTTTCTATATTTCTCTTTCCTCGCTCTTGCTTTCTCTCGTCTCTCCCCTATTCCTCCATCATCTGTTTACTTACTCTATGCTATCTTTCTCTCTCTCTCTCTCTCTCTCTCTCGACTGATGAAGATCTGTACATTCTATAATCAACAGGTTTGATTTCTTTCACTCTTCATCACTCACACTCAGTCCACTGTGAGACTCAGAGAGAGAGAGGGACAGAGAGAGAGAGAGAGAGAGAGAGAGAGAGAGAGAGAGAGAGACCCACTAACCTTTGTTGGCACAGCCACACACACAATCGCACACTCAGCAGGACTTGCTTTGCTGAAACTCTTTCTCTCTTTTTCCTCATTTTTATGTTTCACTCTCTATCTCTATTCTATCATTCTCCTTCTCTCTTTCTTTCTCCTGTTTGGTTTGTCTCTCTCTTTTCTTCCACTCTCTTATTCACTCGGTCACTGTTATTTTCTCTCCTCACTCTCTCTTTCTCTCTGTTCTCTCCATTCTCCTTTCTCTTGCTCTCCACATTTCTCCTTTTATATCTTTCATTATTTTTTCTTTGTCTTTCTCCCTTTCTCCTCTCATTCTTCCTCTCCTGTCTATCATCTCTTGCACATTTTCCTGTACTCCTGTTTTCCTCCTTTTTCTTTATCTCCGTCCGTCTCTCTCTCTCTCTCTCTCTCTCTCTCTCTCTCGCTTGTTTTCTTTCCTCTTGTTTCCTGTCCCTTCTCTCTTGCACATGTGTGTTAATGGACTGCCCCCCCCTTCTGCACAATAAGCAACATCTGGGTCCTGTTCAGACCAAAACCAAAACAACATGTACAGAGGGGGCAAAAGAAAGGGGGGGGAGAAAGGGATGACTAGAACAGCCCCAGAGTTTCCGTTCAGAGAACCTAAAGAGAAAAAACACAGATTTAAAGCTGGATCATCTCAAAGTCTGTGTTTTTGAATCTAGGTCACTATTTCCTTACACATAAACAGATAGATCTCCACCTACTGAATGCTCAGTGAGTCCAAAAGTGCAGCTCAGTTCAGTTATGAAGCATTAAATCAGTCAAAGGTGTCAGCTCAGCTTTTCTTTTGCACTGAAGACATTTGAGCAGGTGTAAAAACACATTTTTTGCACGTGTGTGAAATTGAAAAAAAGGACGTTAGCATGTAGGTCTGCTGAACGTTAGGTTATGTGTCGACTGGTGGGGAGATTTTCTGTTGTATTTGTGAATTTCCCCCCTTGTCCAAAAGCAAAGTAAACAGTACCATAGTGCTGACACAAAGCGGTGGAGCCCAATCCCCAGTCCAGTAAAACAGACTGGAGAGAAAAAAAATAGAGAAAGAATTCCACGATTCAGCGACTAGAGCCATAATTATGGAGAGAGGCTGCTGAAATCAGCAGGAAGATGTGGGAGAGTATGTGTGTGTGTGTGTGTGTGTGTGTGTAAGTATGTGAGACAGAGAGAAGGAGAAGTAGGCCAGACAATCATAGACAATGATAAACTGCACGTCTGAGAAGTGTACTCACTGTGATCTCTATAGAGATTATTATAGCATATACTATGAAGACTGTGAAGACATAAACTCGTAATGCTCTATCCAGAGGTTTCTCTTCAGAAAGTATTTCTGACACTACAGTTTTTTTCCATTTAATAATAAAAGTTACTATATTACACTTTTTGTGAGATTTACTGGTTCTAGAGTAAGAGCACTTGGCTGCGCCGTGGTTCTGCATATGCATTTGCCGATGATAAAAATCCTACCACCACAGCAGTCTTAATTACTTTTTCAGGCAAGATTCAATATGGCAAACTCACAAAACTCTTCTCTCCTTGGAGAGCACATATAAGCACAAAATTCATCCCAAAGTAATGTGATCACTCACATAACTCTCAGTGTAACAGAATAAACTAGCAAATCCTGTGGAGAACACTTTAAGCTCTTAAGCCCATGTGACTGGTTTTTAACTGTCATGAACGGCTAAAAGAAACACAGTGCACTGAAGAGTATCAACAGAACTACAAATGAACCAAGTTTAGCCCAAAAGGCTAATTTTCATCTGTTGTCCCTGTCCAGATGTTATAAAGTAATGTTTATAGCAAATGTTCCCCATTTTTCAAAATTTCACTAACATGTTCTAACTCCACCTAAATGGAACTGAACTTTTCCTTAAATGGGTCACTGCACTGTGACAGAGACGTATGACTCAAACCCCAGACTCCCCCATTCCAAACTGAATCCAACACCAGTAAACCAAAGGAAGTGCTACTGCGGTGATGCGTTGTGGAATAAGCATCTTACTGCAATGGGATACTGAAAACTGGAAGATATTTTGTCTTTTCCAAATGACACATATACTGAACTATATTCTGATACAAATTCCATGTTTTTTTTCCAGCCTTTGTCAAATGGCATATTAAGTAGGCTACTCAAAGATAATGTAATGCTGGTTTTTTTTTTGTGAATATACAGTGCTGCAGGGTGTGACAGATGTCTATAAACATACATTAACGGCATCTGACATACACTCTTATCCAGAGCAATTTGCATTTTAATTATAAGGTAGGCGAATGTAGCGTTAGGAGTCTTGCCCAAGGACTCTTGTTGGTAAAGCATGGTGTGATTGCCAGGGTGGGGAAATTGAACCGTCACGTGGAGGGCAGTGGTATTATCCAACCAAATTGGGGTTTTGCCACTCTTTCTTCATGTTATTCATTTATGTAATCCTACTGACTCTTAAAAGATGTTTCCTTTGTGTATCTAATCACTTGTCTATCAGTCAATAAAAAAATTATTGAAAAAATTAATTCAACAATTTATTGAAAAAAATACTTCAACAATGTAGCCTATGTCAAACTTATGTGAATGAAATAATGCTATCTCTGTTGATTTTCCACCACAGTGGAAAAAAGTTCCTCTAGAAAGCAGAAAGAGACTGGCTCCTGCAGAGCAGATGAAGGAGGTCTTTCTCCACACCACTGGCTTATTTGCTCCTCAGAGGGAGTGAGAGAGCAGGCCGGAGAGTAAAATGGCGGCTGTGAAGGGCTTAGTTGTAGGACGGTGAAACACTGCTGCCTGCTGGATAACACGCTCACTTCAGGCTCCTCAGCAAAAGATTCCAGCCTCATATTCATACTGTGGAAGGCTACAGTACTGAACCTGTAATATTTTCCATTCAACTTGCCAAAGGCCTAATAAAAATGACTATTACAGTTCTGGGTATGTAATTTCACCCAGGTCCAGTTTCGGGCCTGAAATCTGGCCACTCCGCTCCTCTTTTCTACTCCAAATGGCAAGTTCCACATGAAGGACACTTACAGAGTGATTCATCTGGAATAAGTGGTTGAATGGAATGGAGCAGCTGCCTTTTAACATCAAGACACTTCAAAATTTGCAAAGCAAATTGAGTTAAAGCTGGTATATAAGCAAAGTCCCATTTGACAGGGTAAACATTTCCCCACACACTTCTAATTGCTTAATAAAAAATGCAAATTATCTACGAAACTAAAGATGTGTTTAATGTTCAAACAGTTAACTGAAACTAGATAAAGCCATGAAAAGCTGGTGGTCATGTTTTGGTCACATCCATGCTATAGTTCATGGGTACTCAGTCCTGGTCCTGGTGATCTACCACCCAGGAGAGTTCAGATCCAGCACACTTGGCTCTCATATTCAGATGCTCCTGAAGGCCTTCATTACCTGGATCAGGTGTGTTTGATTTGAGGTAGAACTAAGCTGCGCAGGGCGGTAGATCTCCAGGACCAGGATTGGGCTCCCCTGTATAGTTCATCCTTAGACACTCAGGGTGTAACAATGCATTGTGGCACTGTGATATCACATTACAAAAATCCAACAATTTGCATTGTGGAGAACTGACATTCTAATAATTGATCCATTTAATACAACTGCATTGTTTAAACACCATAGTTTATAAACAATCAGCCTCACCAATCAACCTCACTCCAGCACTCTTCCTGCCTTCTAGCTCAAGAGTGGTTAGTAAGTTTTGCAATATCATCTTAGTCATCATTTTTCTTATTGGAATGTTGCTCAAAATAATGTGAGAGTATCAAATTATGAACTCCGTATCGTAGGCTGAATGTATTTGTACACACTTTGTAGACAGCAACCTCTAAGGATTCAAATGACCTTCTTATTTAGAAAGGTTCAGAATGGTGTCAATATGCAGCTTAGCAGACAATCTGGAGTTTATGCAGTACCGTGGCAGCTTTACAATAAGGATCTGTAATTAATGACAGATTCCTTAAATGTGTCATTGACAGAGTAGGTTCAACACATAACTCAAACCTTTGGCTCTTAGTCCAAATCAAGCCCGAAAACTGATTAACCAAATGTGAGCAGTAGTGGAAAATCATCTTACTGCACTGCAATGCTAGACGCTAAAAGATATTCTGTCAATTTCAAATTATAAGTACTCTAAAATGGCTTTCTAGACTTATTAAAAGGTGATTCACTTGTGTGTTAAAATATATGTAAATGAAATTAGGGTACACATTGCTCAAATATCTTCCTCTAAATAGGTCAAAGTAAATAAAAATGTAAATAAAAACAGAATACAATGATGTGCAAATGATTTAAACCCTATATTTAACTGAAGATGCAAAGTGCAAAGACAACATATCAAATGCTGAAACTGAGAAATGTTGTTGTTTTTGGAAAAATATATGCCAGTTTTGAATTTGATGCCAGCAACGTTTCAAAAAAGGTTGGGACAGGGGCAAAAAAAGACTGGTAAAGTTGTATAATGCTAAAAGAAAAACAAATGGCAGAACATCTTGCAACTATTTAGACTAATTGGCAACAGGTCAGAAGCATGATTGGGTATAAAAAGAGCATCTGAGGCTGAGTCTTTCAGAAGTAAAGATCGGGAAGGGTTCACAATTCAAGAATAACGTTTCTCAACATAAAATAGCAAAGAACTTGGGGATTTCATCATCTACAATACATAATACCATTTAAGGTGTCAGAAAATTCAAAGAAATCTCTGTATGCAAGGGACAGCCATGATCTTCAGGCCCTCAGGCAGCACTGCATAAAAAACAGACATGATTCTACAGTGGAAATCAGGAACACTTCCGAAAAACAACTGTCTGAGAACACAGTTTGTCCCCGTGTCCGCAAATACAAGTTAAAATTCTTCCATGCAAAGAAGAAACCATATATGAACAGGATCCAGAAAGGCTGCCACCTTCTCTGGGCCCAAGCTCATTTAAGATGGACTGAGGCACAGTGGAAAGGTGTCCTGTAGTCTGACGCATCAAAATTTTAAATTCATTTTGGAAATCATGGACACCACATCCTCTGGGCTAAAGAGGAAAGGCCCATCTGGCTTGTTACCAGTGCACAGTTCAAAAGCCAGTATCTGTGATGGTATGGGGGTGCATTAGTGCACATGGCATTAATGACCTGCCGATATATACTATAATAATACAGGTTTACAGGTTTTGGAGAAACATATGCTGCCATCCAGACAATGTCTTTTTCAGGGAAAGCCTTGCTTATTTCAGCAAGACAAAGCCAAACCACATTCTGTACGTATCACAACAGCATGGCTCAGCAGAAAGAGAGTCTGGGTGCTAAACTGGCCTGCCTGCAGTCCAAACCTGTCACCCATTGAAAACATTTGGCGCATTTTAAAATGTAAAATACGACAAAGGAGACCCTGAACTGTTGAGCAGCTGAAATCCTCTATCAAACAAGAACGGAAAAAACATTTTACTTTCAAAACTACAGCAGTTCATCTCCTCAGTTCCCAACGCTTACACTCTCAGAAATAATGGTAGTTAACTGTCACTAGGGTGGTACCCTCAAGGGTACATCTCAGTACCTATAATCAGGGAACATAACTGTACCATAATCCATTGAAATAATATTTTCTAAGTTGTATTGACTCCACACACCCCGTCCCGCCTCCAGGCTTTTTATTTTATTGATCCGTTGTAAAACATTAAGTTATGAAAAGGTACAAATATGTACTTTTCATCTGGAAAAACCTATTTAAAGTGCACAGTTGGCCTTAAAACCATGGCTGTACCTTTGAGGGAAGATTTACATTGTTTGTACCTTGATGAATGAAAACCGCACCCGCACAGAACCTTTATTTCTAACAGTGTACAGAGTGCTGTTAAAAGAAGAGGTAATGAAACATGCCCCTGTCCCAACTTTTTTGAAACATGTTGCTGGAATCAAAATCAAAGTGGGCATTTACTCTTCAAAAAGAGTATGGTACTATTTTCAATTAAATATAGGGTTTAAATGACTTGCACATCATTGTATTTTGTTTTCATTTACATTTTACACAGTGTCCCCACTTTTTTGGAAACAGGGCTGTAGACTACACTGTACAGAGACATATTATAGTTGGCCATTAAAATCACCTAAAGCCTGAGAGTCTAGAGACATGGAAATTGATTGATATGACTAAATAAGAATAAAGCGGAGTAAAAAAATACTACTAAATACTAATATTGCTAACCAAGGCTTTACATTTTTATTGTAAGTACTAAAGTACAAACCACAAACTTACTTTTGATTCAGGCATCTTTATTTTTTGTTCTTTAATAACAGCTTTCCTTTAGGTTTAAGCATAGATGATTTTAACTGTTCTTTTGTTCTTTCCTTTTCTTCTTTTTTCGCCCTCCATGTCTCCATACCTTGGTCCACCTCTGCGTTTAGATACACTGCTCTCCTCTGTTGGGACAGACACAAACAGCATGTAGACTGAGCTCTAATATTCATTGTTGTACTTCATCACAAATGAATTCATTTAGCTTATATAGCTCAGTTACATGCATCGTACACATCAGATAAACTAAAGCAAATCACTACTCTGAAACATACCAGCTGTATTTCTAAGTACGTATTTATGGATTTTAATTTATTTACAGGCTAGAGGTTCCAAATCCCAGTCCTGGCAACACAACAGGAGGCACATTTTTGTCTTTTGTCTTAACACACACATCTAATTCAACTCTTTAACTAATTAACAAACACCTCTTGGCTGGTCAGGTGTACAGAGCAGGGAAAGCACACAAATGTGCAGAGTGTAGGGTTGTTAGATCTGGGATTGAGAACTCCTGTTCTAGGCTCTCGGTAATATGTGAATATTTGAATATTTTGGATTATTGTTCCTAAAACTCCTTTACACAAACGGACGAGAACACAAATTGACTGACATCCCTTAAAAGTATGTATCAACATTTCTGTAAAATAATTTATTATGCCTTACAAATCATATTTTTGAGTGGAAATTGTCTTTACTTCACCACAACTGTGACACTGTGAACATGTGCCACTCTACAGTAAAGAGTAAGGCAAAGAACAATTGCATAAGCATGAAAAATCAAGATCTCTCAATTACAAGACTAAAACTTACTGCAAACTCCTCCCTCTGCTTCTGCCTCCTGAGTTGTCCTTTTAATGGGGGTGCAGGCCTGCCATCTATATAAAAAATACAATCACAAAAATGAGCTAAATAGGTGCACCTTTGTGCTCTCACTTCATTAACTTCCTCTAATCATTCCCTTTTCATTGAGTTTAAAACACATTATATGGTCAAATGAATTTGGACACCTATCACACCTATACGAGCTTGTTGGACATCCAATTCTAAAACAATGGGCATTAATATGGAGTTGCCCTCAACTGCAGCTTTCCACCCGATTTTCGAGTGCGCATGTGGGAATTTGTGCCCATTCAGTCAAAAAACATTTGTGAGATCAGGCACCGATGTTGGACGAGAGGGCCTGGCTTGCAATCAACATCGTAAATCATTCCTGAGGCGTTTCATTCCACTGGAGTTCCTTCAAACCAAACTCATCAAACCATGTCTTTATAACTGGAACGGGTCTTCCCCAAACTGTCGTCACGAAGTTGGAGGCATATAACTGTCTAAAACATTATCCTTCACTGGAATTAAGGGGCCCATGCCTGCAAAACAGCCCCAGACTATTATTACCCCTCCCCCACCAAACTTCACTGTTGACACTATGCTCCTGGCATCCGCAAAACAAAGACTCGTCAGGTAGTGCCAGGTAGTGACGCATGATTCATCTCTCCAGATGAACACGGTTACACTGCTTAGCCACTAAAGCCAGTTTCATGTACTTCTTGTGCTGATATTTCTTTCAGAGGCAGCTTGTAATTCTGTAGTGATTGATGCAACAGAAGACATAGATTTTTATGTGCTTTATTACTCGTTTACACCACTCTGTGAGTTTGTGTGGTCTACTGCTTCATGGCTGAGCTGTTGTTGGTCCTAGCTGCTTCCATTGTGGGGCATCCTATGACACTGCCCTGTTTAAAGTCAGCTTTTCAGTACGACACACTGACAATGTTTGTCTATGGAGATTGCATGGCTATGTGTATGATTTTTTACACCTGTTCTCTACACATATATATGTATGTATATATGTTGCATCACTGATTTTACAATATTTCAAGTAACAGACAGAGTAACACCATTACTGTAGTCACTGTTACTGTAAATAAACAATATATTGCAACCTATAGCCCAATTCTGAGGTGTGCAAATGGGTGCAAAATCTGTCTCTCTTACCTGCAAATGACCAGTCAGGTAGATCTGTTAATGGACCGTATTCTGATCCAGTCCAGGCCAATCCATTCCTGTAGATGCAGGGTAAACACAGTTATTCACTGCGTAAAAAAAAATACTGAAGGCTACTGTACACTATTAAGTTTGGGAGGCAGAAAGGAAAGGAATGCCGTTTAGTTATTTGAAAAAGAAAAGAGTGAGAAATTATGTAGTCTGTATGTGTGTGTGTTAATTTTTTCAGCATAAACCCACGTTACAAAATCAGTTTATCTGAGTTAAATTTTATGGTTAGTCATTTCAGCTTTTAATCCAGTTTATTGACAGCAGAAATTCATTCTCAAAGATTGTTAGAGAACTGCAAATTCAATTCTAACATTTAATTTATTTTTTCACGAAAGAACTACCCATAGGATACATGGGACGCAATATAAACATACATATAATATTGTTATATGTATATATTTCAATATATTGTCATGTATCTGCATACACTGGCACATATATATATTCAAAAATGTACGTATGAGCAAATGTATGTACATGTTCCACATTATATATATATACATATATATATCCACATGTATATAAAATTGAATGTACACTAGTAAAATGATTGGTTACGTACTCCAGTCTCCACTTCTTCCCTGCGTAGGTGGCACACGTCGATGAAAAGGGCCGCACGGTCTGTCTTAACGCTTCAGCAAAACAGACATTTTATCATAAGAATAATAATATAATAAAAACTTCCTCAACAGAATTCTGCGCTACAGCTACACTAACTTACACAGTGTGAGCTCCAGCGTTAGAGCGCAAACACGGAGAAACTGTAAGAGCTTTAACACCCACAAACTGACTGATTCATGCTGAATCATGTTCACTTATAAAACTCATCAGATTATATTCCTGCACTGACTGACCCAAAGACACGAAAGAAGCACGTTTTTTAATAGCATCTCTCTCACCTGAAGAGCAGAGCATCTTCAAGGGCGCTGCCATTTTGAAACAACTACGGCAAGCTAATAGGACAAACAGCGGAATACAGCCACAACGCGCTTTTAGGTGTAGAAAACATTGGCGCAATTTAATGTTGTATCGCGAGATGGCGCTCCAACCACATTACTGTATAACAGTCTCGGCTCGCATTCATTTGTTGCAGCTAAATGTTTTTTTTTTCTGTTGATGTTCTTATAATTGAATTCTGAATACAACAATCAAACTAATAATTATTTGAATATATACATATAAAAAGAAATATAAATAAAATAAAAACAATAATTACGGTGCACACCATTCGCTCACATTACTATTATATTTAATTCTGTATTTTGTTATGCTCGATATTAAATACACTGGATTATGTAGTCCAATAGTCCATTTTCACTGAGCCTTGAGCTTGCTGATATGCAAAAAGCGTCTTAGCATGAAATCTGATGAGCTGAGAATTAAATGATGCATCCAGCTTTGGCTTTGAACTTTGCTGTTATTCTGTTCCCCTATGGACTAAAAATATATGTACATACATTTGCTCACATTAAAAATATACATGCAGTTTTAAAATATGTGCTAAATTTATTTAAATTTACCCCTTTAGAAAGTTTAAATTTATGCCATTAAGGGCACATATGGAAATATATTGAAATACATGTACATATGTAGACTAAATGTATGTGTTTTAATATTTATCTATTTATACATTCATTGTCCATTTTATCAGCTCCACTTACTATATAGGTGCACTTTGTGGTTCAGTTACAGACTGTAGTCCATCTGTTTCTCTGCATACTTTGTTTATCCTGTTCTTCAATGGTCAGGACCCCCACAGAGCAGGTATTATTTGGGTGGTGAATCATTCTCAGTACTGCAGTAACACTGATGTGGTGGTGGTGTGTTAGTGTGTGTTGTGCTGGTACGAGTGGATCAGACACAGCAGTGCTCTATTAGACACTCCTATCTTATTGGTCCAACTTGTAGATGCAAAGTCAAAAAGTAGCTCATCTGTTGCTGCACAGTTTGTGTTGGTCATCCTCTTGTCCTTCATCAGTGGTCACAGGACACTGTGCACAGAACGCTGCCCACAGGACGCTGTTGGCTGGATATTTTTGGTTGGTGGACTATTCTCAGTCCAGCAGTGACACTGAGGTGTTGAAAAACTCCAGCAGCACTGCTGTGTCTGATCCACTCAGACCAGCGCAACACACACTAACACACCGCCACATCAGTGTTACTGCAGTGCTGAGAATGATCCACCATCCAAATAGTACCTGCTCTGTGGAGGTCCTGACCACTGAAGAACAGGGTAAACAATGTATGCAGAAAAACAGATGGACTACAGTCTGTAATTGTAGAACTACAAAGTTCACCTGTATGGTAAGTGGACCTGATAAAGTGGACAATGAGTGTAGATATAAGCAGGTGCACTTATAATGAAGTATTGCTGCAGGTTTTATGACTTTTCTTCATAATGTAACGCTCCATGGAAAGTCTTTGCTTCTGTGTGTGTTTTTCAGTTTTCACTGTTGAAGAGCAGAAGCTTGGTCAGAGGCTCCTGAGCAGCCCGTGTAACCTTCCTCTCACATTCTTGCTGTGTATCTACCCGTGCAGTGCTGACTTAGCGCTGAAATATCCCTCCTCTGTGTGTGTGTGTGTGTGCTCTCCAACAAGTCCCCGCTCGCTGATAGCGCGCCTGTGGAGGGAGAGGCACACCGACACGCACGCGCTCCTGCTAACCGCAGGAGAAGAGACTGAAAGGGGCTTCGGGGTAGGAAAAACCGCCAGCTTTAAAACCGCACGGCTACTCCGCCTTCATATGTGTTCGGAGACCGAATTAAAACGCACGGCTACACGGCGGCAGCAGCAGGTTAAGTGCCGCCGGAGTCTCTGCCCCCGGTCTCTATGGAGCGCAGTCTGGCATTTTCAGAAAAAACACACACTCACATTGTTGCAGGCTCGAGAAAGCACACACGCGACCGCAGCACGCAGTGCCAGGGACCTTAGCGATATCCCTCCGCACATTCCACAGACGA
Source organism: Colossoma macropomum (assembly GCF_904425465.1). Classification (NCBI taxonomy): domain Eukaryota; kingdom Metazoa; phylum Chordata; class Actinopteri; order Characiformes; family Serrasalmidae; genus Colossoma; species Colossoma macropomum. The sequence goes on along the minus strand of NW_023494805.1, from coordinate 29,376,230 downwards.
GAGGCACGACCAACTAGTCCGTGCGATTGGAAAAAAACAATAAGAGCCTGAGAGTAGGAATGCTTGTAATGTCTCACATTTTAATGTTTTGCGCTATTCGTTGACTTTAACTTTCAAAGAGTTTGGGCTGATAGCGAGATATGAGCTTAGGGTTCCCACGTTTTGCAGGGACTTCTTCTTTTGGTAATGTGACTGCGTTTTCGTTGGCTTTTGTCTCTCGCCAACCAAAGCTCTATTTTTCACTTTTTCGCTACTCTTTCAAGGGCGTTTACTTAACGTGTTTAGCCGTTTTAAACCGCGCAATCCGAAAGGAAGTGGGCGAGTTTCTTTCCTTTCCATTTTGAAAACGTTAGCTGAAGAGCACAGAGCGCTGCGAAAACACAACAAGGCAACATCTCCACTGTGAGAAGTTTGGATGTGTGACGAAATTGTGGGATGCGATTCATCCGCGCTGCCCAGAAGAAAGACGTTCCGGTCAGGAAAAAAAGAGAGAGAGAGAAAGAAGAAGAAGGGGGAGGCAGAAAACTGCAGGAAAGAAAGAAACTCAAAGTTAATCGATGCCGTTTAATTTTCGGACTTCAAAAGACGCCTTTTTAAACGCGGTTCTTCCTCCGAGAGAGCCCGGGCGAGTATGAGACCTTTCTGCACTTTGTTTCGTTTAGTAACTTCTTTTCTCCTTCTTTGAAGGTTTCCACTATTTTTACACTCTTTTTTGGGGAGGGGGGGCATGATGTTCTTCGTTTTCTTTGAACGGGACTGGAAATAGTGAGGACGCTTTGAGGGAACGTGAGATCTTCACTCGCCCTCTCAAGGATTTTTCTCTTTTCTGTTTTTGGTTTGTTTTATTGCTTTACAGCGTGGATTTTACTATCTCTCACGGGAGAAGACGAAGCTCTTTTGTGGAAAGCAGAGAAAAGGATATTTTTTCTCTCTTCTCTCTCCCTTCCTCTTTTCTGGAGCCCGCTAGCTGAGCTGAGCTGAGCTGAAGAAAACCTGCCTGCCCCTCCAACCAACGACGTGAGAAGCTTAACTTCTTTGGACTCTACTTAAAAAGGCGTAGGTTGATTTTGAAGATATTGTATGTACCAGCAACAGTTCTCGGCGAAAACCCACTGAAACAAAGGACTAAGTGGACTGTTTTCAGCTGCCTCCGGTGTAAAGGCTGAAGGACCAACAGCGGTCTTCTCTAATGTGACCGCTACGTTCACCGCGTTTGAACGGGCCGTTCAGTTTAAGCCGCTTCTGCTTTATTGTTTTTCTTGCTTTTCTTTTAAGGACTGATGAGATTTACAGCCTCGGGACGCGGTCTTCTGTAGCTAACTGACCCTTTTTATTTGTCAGAGTGTACAAGTAGCCGCTGGAGGCTTCCTTGGTCTCCTAACAGATGGATGTACATGTTTCTCCTCACACATGCGTGCTCCTGAGATTCCCTGCGTGGAAACGTTCAGGCTCCATCCAGCGCCTGTTCAAGCATGACTAGTGCGAAATGTAGCCTGCAGAAAATGTCATAACGTGTTTTTTTTTATTTATCTCTGTTTTTATGTGATATTTATTTTTAGCTGAAGACGTCAGACAGGTCTGTTATTTTTTTAGACTTGTTTTTTTTATTTGTCTAATCACGTTTCTTACTGTCTTTGTCATTTCACCTGCTGTAGACCTACTTGAATTTGTATTTGACACTGTATTTATGATACTGTATTTAAGCTGTAGTCTTTCAGGTGTCATTTCATTACTTTAGTATTTGTAGGGGTGTCTGATAGGGGGTAGATATTCAGTGATGGAGCGCATCGGCACCAAGCTGAAGCAGAAGTTTAAGCTTCCCGACTCTGGCAGTGTCAAGTTTAGTAAGAAGAAAAATGAACTGGCCAACACGAATAACAACAGTAACAGCAGCAGTGCCGGTATTGCAGCACCGGTAGTGGCACACTTGAATCCGACGAATAGCCCAGCGCCTCCGAGTCTGGCTCAGTTCAGCTCTGCGGAGGCATGTGGATCGACCCTGAGTGGAAGACCCAGCAAGGTGGTCAACTCTCAGAGAGTGTCACCTTGTGTCGTCGCTGCTGCCACCTCAACTTCAGTGCCTGAGGAATTGGGCCCTGTACGGCGCCGGTCACCCCAACAACGGGCCTCATGTTACCTACCTGAGTCTGTGGAAGGCCGCGGTACCTGTGACCAGGTTAGGCGTGGAGAGTTGTCCCAGGGCGAGCATGGTGACTCGCAAGGTGCGTACAGCCCAAATTCTCGGGCGGCCCTGAACCAGCGCCGGTATTCACTGGAGCTTCAGCAGCTTGTTCGGAGACAGCAGCTCCTCTCCCAGCCTCCGCTATCCTCCATACCTCCACCGTACCCCACCCATGGCCAAGCGGCCCGCTCTGGTTCTGCAGAACCAAGCTTTCTCCCTGAGCCAGAGCGCCATAAGCGTCTCTCTCTGCAGGAGGCACTGTTCTACAAGCGCTGGAGCTCTGGAGGAGAGCCCTGGGACAGTGGCAGGCCAGCTTCACTCTCCCACCCTCCGCAGAGGGCCCATGACAGCCCAGGTGGTGGTTACCTCTTCCCACCGGGCCCTGCGCTGAGCCCCTGCTCATCCTTCAGCCTGCAGGAGTCTGTGTTAGCCAGTCCGCGCTCAAGCTTTGCTAGCAGCACGGCCAGTGGAGGCGGAGGAGGTGGCAGCGGGAGTCCGATGGGTAGCCCGTGTAGTAGTAACCGCACCAGTGGGATCAGCTTAGGCTACGACACCCGCCATACTACACCTGGCCCTGCTGCACAGCAGTTGCAGTTTTCCTCCACACAACTAGGTGGCACCACCTCCGGACAGGTGTATCCAGCCTCTGGGCTAGGGAAAGCAGGAGCTCCCCCAATGGAGGTGTGGAGGGACTACCTTGAGAGAGGCTTTCAAGATGGACGTCACTCATACCCACCAGCGGTCAGCGTCCCAACAGCGACCGGCCGCAGAGCAGAGCCAGAGTGGTGGAGCAGCACAGAGCAAAGAGGAGAAAGAGTGGGCGAGCGGATGCGACACTCAGACCTGCCGGGCACTCAGTACCAGCAGGAGCTGACCAGGCTGTTGCTGAGGGACATGGCACTGGAGGGAGAGGAACTGCTTGGAGGACTGACCCTAAAAGAGCAGCCCTTGTCCACTTCTACGCCTCCTTCAGCCCCTGCCGCACCAGCAGGGAAGTCCCAGCAAGAGGAGCACCCAACAGTGAGGGAGCCACCACAGTCAGCCCTGGATCGACAGGAGTTCTTTGGTGAGAAAAGTCAAATAAACGTTCCCCCTCCCCACCCACCCACTTCCGACACATCCAAGTCTAGTTATGACTAGTGGAGGTTTAAGGTGTGAGTGCGTGAAGCACTTGAGTCTATGAAAATCCCAGTCAGGCTTGCAGCGACTTGCATAGGCCTCCACAGTGACTGGGAGCCGAAAAAATTACTGCTGGTGTCAAGGCAAGTCTAAACCGCAGAACTGAGTCAGTCCCAACAAAGATCACAGTTTAGAGCAGAACGGCAAAGAGCAAACAGACATTATGGCTGTATCCCTCCACCCAGACCTCTAAACCAGCCTCCATACCTCACTCATATGCCCATGAGCAAATATACTGCTCCTCCGCCCAAGGCTACACACAGGCATTTCTGAATAGACTACACACAGGCAAAAAATATCTCCTCAGACCGCATATAATGACTATGCATGCCCATAAATTACAGGGTGCGTGTTCCACGGGTCATACCAGAGCGCTAGGGAGAAGTACAGTACGTTGGGCAAGGATGTCTGTGTGAGTGTGTGTGTTACATGCAGTAGCATGCACAGGCGTGTGTTCCTGCAGTTCAGGTATTTGAGTCCTGAGGGAAGACTCTCTCACATTATCAGCAGGGTGTGTGTCTGCGTGCAATACATTGCCATTGTTGTGACAAATAAAATCCCCTTTGTCTTTAAAGGCTCTGTACAAATTCTAAGACTGTTGTGATTACGTTTTAGATGAGATTGCACTGTTTGTTAGTACTTTACCAAACGGAAGGGCACTGGAGTGTGGATCAAGCCTAGTTTGTTGAGCTGTGTTTAAACGTTAAACAAACATGCTGGTCATTACTCAGCCTGAAGAATGCATGACTCACCTCCCACAGAAATGTATTAGAATCCAGGCTGGACTAGTGATGTGTTATGTGAGCGTGGCATTGTTTGACTGATGCTGCTCCAATTTAGATAAGTGGATGAGTGCAATTATGATAAAATACATTTCAAGCTTGGATTAGTTCTTTGTTGTCTTTGATAAGCATCAAAGTGTGTTTTGCGTGTTCAGTGAGTAACAGTTGTTTATGTTGTGTTTCAGGAACATGTGTGAAGTGCGGTAAAGGTGTATATGGTGCGGATAACGCCTGCCAGGCTCTGGACAGTCTGTATCACACGCGATGTTTCACCTGTGTGTCCTGCGGTGAGTCAACCAGAAGTCATCACAAATTATCCACAAATAATTTGCAAACAGTTCTCTTTGGACCAAGTACTTCATGTTTAAGATACAGTTTACCTACATAAAACTACTTAAGGGATACATTAAAAGCTGTAATCTTATATTTTTAATTTCCATCTATAAAGAGTCAAGTGCTGAACTTAAAATTTGGGTCTAAAACTCAATTTTGGATTTTTTTACTTTCCACTGGAACATTTTCTCTGGAACTTTTATGCAGCTCACTTACGGTAAAGAGAAATCTTAAATTCACTTAAGCTGTTTTATGGAAGTGACCACATCACCAGTCATGAATTTTCTTCTGGCTGATTCCAATTTTTTACACCCAAATTGGCAGAATTGGCAAATTTTATTTGCCAAATTTACATTTTCAGTCCCAAAATGAAGAGCTGAAACACTAGTGCATTTCCAGTGTATTGTTATTGTTAGCTTTTTAATGGGCCAAGCTGGAATTTTTTGTAAATAATACTTTAAATAATTTATTTTAAAAAATCAGCTGCCTATTTAAATAACATTAATCAAATGAAGTGCTAAGTATAAAATGAAGAGTCTACTGGCTGATTAGCACAATGAGTCGTGCATAGTTATGTGGTGTTACTTTGGCATAAATACAGTGTGAGTGCACTTACCTGCCTCACATAATTTACATTATAAACTTTCAGCAAACATCAAAATCAAAATACTACACTGGCAGATTGATGACTGCTTGTTTGGAGCAAAAATCTGTCGATTCTGGCCGTGCACCCCTAGTCACTACGCTCACCTTGCTAAGTTTTAAAAAGTGTATTGGTGCTCCAGTCCAAGTGGGGAAAATTATACTCATAGTTTCAGGTTATGAATCAGGTGTTGGCTGCAGTAGTCATGAAGGGCTTTAATATTAATTCAGTCAGAGCTGTGTCATTTTATTGGACTGTCTGTATTGAAGTGGAACAAGGAAGACACATCTTCAATGTGGAACATTACGTCATTTAAAAAATCTGAGTCATTATTTTGTTTTCTTCTTTTAGTGCTGTCCCTTTGCTTTCATAAGCTACATGGGGGAAAAAGTACCATTGTTGAGTAGAAACAGAACATTTAATCTTATCGCTGGTCTTGAACAGGCCTTCCTGTCTGTGATGATGATTGCTATTGCGCGCTCTCTCTCTCTCTCTCTCTCTCTCTCTCTCTCTCTCTCTCTCTCTCTCTCTCTCTCTCTCTCTCAGGTCGCACACTTAGAAACAAAGACTTCTACAATGTCAGTGGATCAGTGTACTGCAAGGAGGACTACATGGTAAGGGAGATCCGAGTTGAAAATCTCACTGATTTGCATTGAACTGGGCCATAAATTAATGTGCCAAAGTGGAAAAAGTAATTGTGGAATGATTTTGACTCACTCTTGCCTCCTTCTCGTTCTTTCTCTTACTTATTTTTTTCTTTGTTTCCTCCCTCAGTTTTCTGGCTTCCAGGCAGCTGCTGAGAAGTGCAGTGTTTGTGGTCATCTGATCCTGGAGCAGGTATACATACTGCTGTAATGTGCCATTAACAAACTATTCACACTTAAGTGACTGGTTGAAAGTTTAACATGATTTTGATATGAGACTCCTATGTAGTTTCAAATAATTAGTAGTACATTAGGAGGCTGTAAAAAAAATGTAAGAAATGAAGAAATGTGTTGATTGATAGAGTTGTAAAAGATTCTCAGATGACTGCAAAAGCTGTAGAATATTCAAAATTAAGTTGTACAAAATTTATCAAGTGGAAATATAATCTCAAGGCAAGTAACTTGACAAAAAATTAATGTAAATAGAAAACTGCAGTATATTATTTCTTATCTTTCGATAACTTCTTACTGACATAGTATTGAAAATATTAAATAAAGCCTCAGTAAATACCTTTTGGTATATCGTTTGTAATATTTTAATTGACAAAGCTTTTGAGAAGAGTGACAGGTGAAGTATAATAAACAACATTTTTATTTCTCTAATAACCGTGGTAAGAATCATAATATAGCATTGATGTTTCTTGTATGTGTAAAGCCAGCTCCCAACAACATGTTTCATAGAAAAAAAAAAGAAAATTCTTCCGTAATGTTTTGGAAACATTTCATATAAAACAAAAAACAAAAATTATTAATATAGCAAGTGATTCCAAACCTTTTTACAGTAGTATAGGCTTAGGGTCAGGCATTGTGTTTAAGAATAGGTGACTATAAATGATAATTAGCTTTAGCTCGTACGTAAGTGTAAGTCCACACATTGATGATAATAATAGTCCTTAATAATAACCTTTATTTATATTACACTTTTCATTTTGGTAACAAAATCTCACAGAGCTTTATCCCGGAAGATAAGCAAAACTTTTGAAAAATAATTACAAAGTATAGAAGGAAAAAGTTATATACTACATTACGCATGTGTTAGCCTTGAAAATAAAACAATTGTTTGCCTGTGTCAGATTCTGCAGGCCTTGGGGAACTCATATCATCCTGGCTGTTTCCGCTGTACTGTCTGCTCAAAGACTCTGGATGGTGTGCCTTTCACAGTGGACTACCTCAATAATGTCTACTGCGTCTCGGACTACAACAGGTCAGTGCAGGAAGGACATGACTAATTAGTTTCCTTATGGCTCTTGGTCATAAAACATTTAATAGGCTAATGACAACCCTACAAAAAAATAGCATGTTCACATCTCTTGAGTAAGATACAACAGTGTGATAATGACACAGCAGTGTGATGACGCTAATCAAGGTATGAGTAAAAAAAAAGCGGTGGCCCATCTAGACGCTGCCTTTCAAATCTAAAAAGCCACAATATTAATTATAGTCTATATTATTCAGGGTTGTTTTAAAGAGTCCATATCAGGGAAAATCTGGGGAAATTGTCCTTTTCTTTTCTTTTTTTAAATAAGAGTTGGCTGCGGTATGTAAACATAGTCAAAGATTCAAAATGTACCATTTACTCTTCAGTCCATGCAGTCCAACAATACAATCCAAACTATGCTGCAAAAACAGCCAGTTTTGAATTTGTTGTTTTCTAATGGTGTTTTCTAAACACCATTTAGTTCCACCCGTTCACAATGAAGTATTTTAGCCCAAACTGCTTTTTGAATGAGGCACAGTACAGGACAGCCAATCAGAACAGAGCTGATTTACATTTACATTTTTTGAAAGTGCAGCAACAGAAACAGCCTGTTTTTACACAAACTTACAAAATTACACAAACATTATGAATGGACTTAAGGATTAAATAAAAAATACACAAAAATATAGAATATTGGCCCTTTGACAAATTTTAAGTGGAGAATTTTTGTTCGTTAACAAGCAGCCTGGCAGACTACATTCAGTGTTTGAGCCACAAACCTGAAAAAATGGATGTGCAAGACTTCTTGAGGAGGAAAAAGACCTGGAGCTTTATTTTGAAACAAATAAGTGAATTTAAATTTTAATTGCAACATAAGTAAGAAAATCACAGAGAGATTTTCCCCACATTGTTTGGCCCCACCATAAAATGGAATTTTGAAAAAGACGCTTTGTCTTTCGATTTACGTTCTTTCTATTTGTGATGTGTGTTTTAGTTTTTGATGTTTATCTTCGTTGATGTTTATTTTTTTTCAGGACATTTGCTCCTAAATGTGCTGCCTGTTTACAACCCATTTTACCTGCTGAGGTGAGTAACCGCTCAAAACAGGCTGCTTTAGCAACAGAGCCTGTGGTTAGGTTTTAGACAGAGACTGGTTTCTTGCTTTTCCTTTAACCAGAGTTCATGCTGTGGAATAGGTCTCTATTACAGCAGTGGTTCCCAATCCCGGTTCTGTGCATATTGTTTTTTTCATCATTTAACATACTTTGGATTTAATAAAGTTAATTACCAATTATAAATGCCTTCATCCGCATCAGATTTGTGTGCACAGGGAACCAAAAAAATGCATGGAGTTAGTAGGACTGGGATTAAGAAGTGCTTTTATGCAGCAGTGGTTCCCATGTTATGTCTTTGGAAACCACCTCTCTACACAGTTCATGGGTTTCCCTAAACTAGCTTTGACTCCTCAGCTAGGTACCAAACATGACATGAAATGGTGCAGGGCAGTGGTCCTCAGCACTGGGGTTATGCTCCACTTGTTTTGACGTTGTTGTTACATGTGTTTCAGGGCAGTGAGGAGATTCTCAGGGTGGTGTCCATGAACAAAGACTATCACTTTGAGTGCTATCACTGTGAGGTAAGCAGTCTAGTAGGTTTTCATTACTGATCCCTTCCTGATTATATTAGTAGTGGAGTAATTATACAATTATACAACTAAAACACTAAACAATAAAATTAGTAATCATCTTTTAAAAAAAGCCCCACAGGAGTAATAGACATCAAATTTTAACACACTGAATAAAGATATTTAAAAAAAGACCTTGTCATAAGAGAAAACACTGTGGCAAAAAGAAAATTATCTAAGTGTGTATATCCATCAGGCTCTGTATCCTACTGTGAAACAGACATGGATGAGAATATAAACTATTAATCACTGATTCATTTGGAAAGTAAATTTTATTGTTTGTTTATTTATTTATTTATTTTATTATTTGTCCTAATGTTGTGTATGCTTCTGGAGATCCACTGCAGAGTTCAGTTCTAAGTAGAGAGCACTTTTTCATTTCTGATAGCCGTATTTAAACCTTGAGTACAGGCCTGTTTTTTTCTTTAAAAACTACTAAGCTTTAAAATGAGTTTTGTTATTGAAGCACTTCACTTAAGATAATCATGTGAAAGTGGGCCATAATGCTGAAACTACTTAAACACTCTACTACTCCACAAGAATAAATACACAAAAAATACACCACTAACCACATCACATTACATGATGTGAATTTGGCTGTTTCAAGATGTATTTGTTACAGGATCAGATTTTTTTTTCCATCTGATATTCGACCCAGCATTTTGTGCTGATATCGGTCTGGTACCGATACCTGTATACCTAACAATTTAGAGAAAATATCTATTATAATTTTCGGAACAATATTGTTACTGTGCTTTTAAATTGCGAATACATTTTATAAATTGAGTTCCAGGCCTATTTTTGGTGCCAGACTGCCAGTTAGTTGTTGTTGTTTAACATGTATACAGCATGTGAATGTTTGGTTGCTTCTGATTGGTCTAACACATCTTCAGGCAGTTCGTAAGCTCTATTATTAGGTTACATTAATTTAAACTAACTTTTAAACTATTAACTAACTGTTAACTAACTATTAAATGAAACTAGCTTTGAACTAAACTTTCAAGGAATAGAGCAGGTAACGTTTGCAACATTGCTTGTTATTCTATTTATGGATCATTTATACAGCCACAAACTGACTGATTCAAAAACGCTATGCCAGAGTTGTTTATATATATATATATATATATATATATATAAGCTCACCTTCAGCACATGTTTATGACTGTCACATAATGATGGTATTCGTGATGCTCCCCCTAATGTTCTTTTGCTTAAAATGACCACAGTTAATAACTGTGTTCTAGTGACTGTGGAGACATTGGAATGAGGATACTGCATCATAATAATCATAATAATAATAATAATAATGAAGCACCAAAATGATTGTTATTGACCAAAACAGAAAAGGTTCATATATATATATATATATATATATATATATATATATATATATATATATATATATATATATATACACACACACATATACATATATATTCTGCCGTTTTACATATGCTTCTGAATTAATGTAGTAACTATAATGATGCCTTAAACAACTTGTTAAATAATATTAAAATTTGCAAAATTCTGAAAATATAACATGTAATGGTTTCCAAAATACATCTACGCTGTATTGACAGAAACACCTTGTTTTTAATATGTAAAGTATGTGGATGTGGCTTATGAATATACAGTCCTGTATAGCACTACAAGGTTTCTTCAGCAGGGGCGCTTTCAGCACGCAAGTCGCCTTAGTGTTCATCATTTAGACAGAAAAAAATACCATAAACCTCAGCAGGATCTGACAAACGCACATATTTGCAGCAATAACATTAAAAACGAGTATTTTACTGAGTATTATTAATGTGGTTGCCTTGTATGTAATGTAAGTTAAAAAAACGTAGAGAACACGGCAGCAGAGGACCATGTTTACATTTTCACTGTTCATCTGCTGCAGCTAAAGCAGTTGGAAGGCGTCTGTGCTGACCAGCGCAGGAACACTAAGAAAAGTGTTTGTCACTATTTCTCATTTCTCAATGGATTACCATTCTAATTATTTGTTAGGTTTTAGATTTTGAAACTTCATTGTAGACCTATTTAATATTTTGCTTTCTTCAGCCATTTCTTTTTCTTTTTCCAAAACCCAGAAGTGCCACTTTGAACCATTTTGGGCTGATATTTTGGTGCCTCCCTACATAATATCTACTGTGATGGTGATGGTCATTTTCCCTGTTTTTTTTCTTGTGTAGGAGTGCGGGAAGCAGCTGTCTGATAAGCCTGGCTCTCAGTGCTTCCCTCTGGACTCCCACCTCCTTTGCCACTCCTGCCATATGAGCAGAGTGTGTGCCACCCACAGCCTCCCCCCACAGAACACACACTGAGCAGGGAGGGAGCGTTTCTGCTGGACCAACATACACAGCTTTTTACTGACATGCATATTTGCCACCAAGGTTATTCGTTGCTGTCTTGTAAAGCCTTTTCATTGTCTTTATCTTATGTTTTGATCTTTCTTTCTTTCCCACACCCTCACAGTCCTAAATCCTAAAAAAGGCTACGGATTCTGACACTGAAAACAGATTTTAAAGATTATTTTTTCTCAAACTTGAGGTCATACATTTCAAGTGCATAGCCTGCAGCTACAGGGATCTGCCTCCCCCTGGTGGTCAGAAAGTGCACCGACACAAGCCTGCTGACAAAACTTTGTGTAACTGTTCTCTGAATGGATGATCACTGTCAACATTACTAAGTTATTAGGGAGTATGAAACATCACGCTGAGCTACTGTTTATATTTTCATGTCTGCTGTAGAAAGAAAATACAAGGGATTTTTGCTTAACTTTAAAAAAAAATATTTAATATCACTAGCAAAGATTTTGCACTTAAATGAACATGTTTACCTTTTAAGAGATTTTTTTAAAGAAAGTGTTCCTGCAAAAGAGTAAAAAACATTCCTGTATCTTGTCTTTATTAATAAACTTCTTTCTGTCTGTATTTTGAAGTCTTAATTTTGAAAAGACATGTAAAGGACATTACATGTACTGGGCAGTGCAGAAAATTTCTCACCATACTGGTAAAATATTTCCATCAGTATTATGTAATAGCAGGTCTTAACTTTGATTAGCAGTAATGTCTAAATGGAAGTCTTGTGATTCCACTGTGAATACCTCATTTTCTTTTCCAATAATGAGATCACAACTTTGAGGATATGTATAACTGTAGCTCTTCACTTAAGTTGAGCATCTACAAGTGCTCAAACACCCTACTAGGCCACAGGAGAAAATACACAACAGCATCTCACAGTGTTGAGTGTTTTTCAAGTGTGCCCCTTTTGGTGCACTTTAAATTTTATCCACTTGATGGGCTTGGATTACAGGGATTTTTCAGAATTTCTGCACAAGTCAGTTGTTGAGATGTTAACAGTCATTAAGATTGGTTTGTGAAATTGTTAATTGTAGAGAAACTTACCAACTCAGATTTATTTACAGTGGTGGTGATAGGAACCAGGTGTCACAATGCTGATGACAAAGTCATTTTATTTTATTTCAGATAGGCCTCCTGCTCCTAGCACATCTATGCCACTGTATTACATCTAGCATTGCTTACTGGAACAATACACATGCACTCAACCGAACTTCTTTTCTTGCTTATTCACTTTTGTTGCATTACTTATTACGATTACGTTTTCAGAACACTCATATTTGGTCAACTTAATTGTCTGCAAAGATGAATGAGCATCTATTTGGTAAATCCAGCCCATGTGGCGAATTATTTATGTAAAAAAAAAAAATAATTCACAGCCTGTTTTCCTTTAGTCACTTTTTTATTCTTTATACATTCTGCATACTCAGAAGAAAAATAAACAATCAAAAAGCAAATAGGAATCTTTTTCTCTTTCAAACTAAAACAAAACCTTAAAACATTATTAAAACTTTGTATTGTTCCTCTCTTTTCTATAAAGGTTAGACTTCTCCCTTATCTGATTCACAGAGGACGACAATAAAGAAAGGACTCGAAACTTCAACAGGGGAGCAGAGGGAGCAGGGAGACGCAGGGATGGAGGCAATGAAGGAGGAGGGAGAGATGAGACATTAACCAAAGACTGGATTTCCTTCATAATAGCACCCTTCTATAGCTAGAATCTGGAGAGATAGGTAATAGTAATCCGTCATTCAGTGCTTTAGGATCGGACAGGTTTTGATTGAGGCTGGGGCCCAAATACTCCTCAGAATTAGTCAGTGGCCAAAATGTTTCATTCAGGCAAACCTTTGCATCAACAGAAATAAATTAATAAATTTAAAGTGTCAAAATAACTAAAAAGAATCATTATAGAAATACACTCCATCTCCCATAATCCTACACTGCGTTTACTGCCCACCAGCCACAGCTGGCTCTAACTAGATTTCATAAATAAAGATAAAGGTGTTTTTCACAAAAAAACAAAAAAACAAAAAAAAACTTCAAAAGTGGAAAAAAGTACGTACGAGAGTATTGGAGTCAACCCGGTCACAATCCAAGCCTAAGAGGAAATTTCCTCCAACATTGGGGGGCCTTGATACATAGATAAATATATTTTAGGCCGAAAGTGGGGGAAAAGAAAATGTGTGACTGATATTTAATTCTGAAAACACAAAAGATTTTTACAACAACAAATCTGGAACGTATTAAAAAAAAACAAAAAAAACAACGTTTTGATGGAAGCCCTGAAAATTATGATGTACAGCAGATACAACAGTATGTTTGTGATGCTACCAAAGTGTATGTATATATATAAAAAAAAATATTCAAGAGCGTAAACCCCTGAAACAATGAGTCGATTTTCAGCACTGAACTTTTGCTTCATACTTGGGCCTCAGCAGAGGTGGCATCCAAACATATAACACCGCGCACAACATGCGCTCGCATTTTTCCCCTCAAACACGCTCAGCGTCGTCTGTCTCTAGAAGGGTTGCTGCGGCTCCGTGAGCGTCTGCTGCCCCCTGAAGGCTTGGAGTCGCTCGCTCTCCCTCTATTGCTGTCTCTCCTCTTCTCTCCCTCCTTCTCTCTACCCCTCTCACGCTCCCTCTCTCTTTCTCGCTCCTTGTCCCTCTCTCCTTCTGCAGGCCGATTAGAGCTTCCGCTACCACTCACTGCATTCCCTCCCTCTCTCTCTCGGGCACGCACTCTCTCCTTCCGCTCTTCCTCGCGCTTCTTGTCCTCCTCTTCCTGCAGTTCTTTCCTCCTCTTCTCTCGCTCCTTCATCCGCTCTGCTCGCTCTAGACTTCTTTGAGCCGCCTGTGGAAACGAGGAACAGACAATAAGCTTAATCCTTGGAACCAGTTGTACAAGTGTATGTAAGTTTTTGAAGTGTTTATGCGTGTATGGGTCTCTGACCTGTTCTTCAGTGAGTGGCAACCAGTATATACATGGAGCAGCTTTGGTTTTATGGAACAGATCATCCAGTAGTTTGGCAGGAGGCTCCTCTGGTTTTTCTGTGGCAAACAAGAGGGTGTCAAACAAAAAATGAGGGGGAAAATCATTACTGCAGTGGACCAAAGTATTTCTCGTTTTAACTCCCACACCCATTCATTTTTTATACAAACTGGCAGGAACGGAGGTAAGCAGGCAAGGGGGGATAAGTAGCCATGAGAACTTCCTGATTCTGTGCAAATGAGAAGCAAATTTCACGATGCAGCAGCCAATCAGATTGAAATGTTAATGTGGAAACTTTTACAATATATTAGTAGTCTCTGTTTATCAAAAAATACACATGAAGAGAGACTATCATGTGACCAGTGAAGCAGGAGCTTGTGAAAGCAGATCTATTCTGCATCTTCTGGTGGAACTGCAGCTTGTCAGACTAAATTGCAATGACAATATTCCAAAGCTTTCACAAATGATGTTACTGCCATATTAAACATGCACAGTATCCTAAATTACTAAATACTGGCACATGTCTAGTCATGGACGAGACACAATAAAGCAGGAACCAGTGCTGAACATATACTAAATGGGGGATAATTACAGCAGTTGGACAAAAAAAAATTAACAGGCCTATTAACACAATTTCTCTTGAAAATGGAAGCGATTTGCTTTGGTGTAATGAAAATGCAGCTTGTCTTAATACTGTACATAAAATACTTCTCTCCTTACCTTTTTTCTCTGCCTTCCTCTCTTTGCTCTTTCCTCGCTCTTTACGTCTCCTGTCCCTGTCACGCGATCGTGATCTCTTGCCTGCATCTCTGTCGTCTCTGCCAAAGTCTCGCACTTTGTCCCTGTCCCATTCCCGCTCTGACCGCGTCCTCTCTCTGCGCTCCATCTCCCGCTCTCTCTCTGCCCACTGGTCCCTCACTGCCGTGGTGCCTACGTCCCTCTCTCTTTCCCTCTCTCTCTCCCGCTCTCGTGCTGGAGGCATGAGGGGCGGAGGAGCAGCAGCAGCGGGACGGGTTCCGGGACCTGCGACTCGCGGGTCATCTCCAGTCAGGAGACCCTTATGGAAGTCCACCTAGAGATTATCAAAAAAGACAGACAGAAAAAGGGTGGGAAGGAGGACAGGTGAAGAAGACAAGAGAAGATTACAGATGGCCATTAAAAACTGAGGGAGTGTGAGAGGTTACTGAATGCATCCTGCAACAAAGTTTACAACATATTTTGCAGCAAAGCTGAACATCAGGTTGATTATTTTTAAAACAGAAAGCAGAAGTTAAGTAAAGCAAACACTTGGCCAAAAATACATTTTTCATTTTCTCAGACATCATAAGAAGCGTCAGAATCCACATCAGCAAGTCTATTTGACATGACTAAACTGCATGATGTAGTTAAGCAAAGTGTGATGATGAAACCAAACATGTCTTACTTCATCCACTACACTTTGGAGTAAGGGAAAAAACTATATTTGATTTCTGACTGAACCAGTGTTTTAAGCAGAGCTTAAAATGAAAATATGAAATACCTCGTCCTGTTCACAGAAGTCCACTCGAAGCACTTTGGGATTGCTAGATGGCCATTTCACACCATGAAGCGCCCTCACAAGTTGCTACTGCCTCCTCTTTACTGGAGTACTGCACAAGAAAGATCAAATACAAGACCACACTCACTTAGAAACATTAAATGAGATCAGCAACATCAAGTTTCCATAAACATCCTGTAAGTAACCACAAGACTCAGATGAATGAGAAACAGATGTAGTACAAAAAGATGGAAAAAAGACTCACCGTAACATAGCAGTGTGACTTAATCTTATCTATCCAGAAGCCTTCTTCAACCACCGTACCAGTCCTATTGAGGAGCTCTTTGAGCTGGCCCAAGGTGAAGGGGCGTACCTACACATACACAGGAAAATGTATGGGTCGGGGACAGAAGAGGGGGGAGGGAACAGAACTGTTAAAGACACTGACTAATTAGCACAGCAACAATGCTTCAATTTCATAAGTCTTATTTCATTACTCTGATATGCAACACCCAAACTGTGCGCATTTCTAGTGGTAAAGACTTCTGGAATTTCACTTGGCTTGAGTTTTATAGTCCTTCAACCATGAGTCATAAAGCACAATCAGAGCGCTCCCTCACCAGGTTGCAAATGTGGATGATGTTGGAGACTTTGCCCCGGGGAGGGGAGAGCTGCCGGCCTGTGCGTACAGGGTCATCGATAGCAACAGATACTTTCTGTTGACTGATAGAGCGCCGCACCAAGGAATCATTAGGAGTCACTAAGAAAGAGAAACAAAGACAAAAAAGAAAAAGGAAATAAACCATTTACCACAAAGACCAACTGTCAGCATTTCAACAATGACTGTTCCCACCTTTATGGATTGAAAGAGACAGAGAAGGATAATGTGTCTGATCTGACTGGCAGGGGCTTCTACTGATTCAATTTTTAAAAATATGATTTGGTAACACCAACACCACGAATAGTCACCTTTCTTGGCATCTCCCCCTTGTGTTTCCATGGTAACCTCTGACAAGCTCTCCCTCTGATTCCTGTGGGGTTTCTCTTTCTCTCCTTCTGCCTGCTCCTCCTCCTCATCTTCGTCCTCTTCCTTTTCTTTCTGTCCATTCTCTTGTCCTTCAGATGGGACAATCTATTCAAAAGTAAAATATACAATTAAGTGGCACCACGGCTATTATAAGCTATAAACATTTGATCTCTACATACGGATTCCCATTAATGAACATGCACTCCTCAATCCTGCACCAAGTTACAGGTGTACCTGTGTTACAGTGCGTCTAATCTTAAGCCCCTGGTCCTCCTCACGGTCAGCCTGCTGGCTGGAGTCCTCATCCCCAGAGAAACGTCCTTCATCTGGGTGCAGCTCCACTACAGCCTCCTGCAGTGGCTTAATATCTGGAATCAGGGACTGCAAATAGAAAGAAAGAAGTAGTACATGAACGTGATCAGACTACAGATTACTATATTTGTCTTAGAGCATTTTTAATATAGGTGAAAATACATGCAGAGAAAATGGGCAAACACTGAAGCAAATAGATGAATGGGGAGCATTACTGAACAGAAAAATAGTGGCAAATGACACAGAACAAACAACTGGAGGACAATTGTAGAAGTTGGTACAGCGATAAATTGCGCCTGGGCAACCCTGTACCTTCAGTGACTCTGTGGTGATACTAATCGACGGCTTCTTGGCAGTGACTGCTGTGCTGGAGCCCCATCTCCTCTTCCTGCTCGCTCCACCCCCAGACTCCGTTTCTGTCAATGATGCTCCTTCTGGCTTCGTACCTGCAGAAAAAAACAGCATACAGCATTCACAGAAGCAAATATAGACAGAGACTAACACTTACAAGACAAACTGCAAAAACACTAGTCCTGGCTTTTTAAAGAACAGCCAAATCAAAAAGCTAAGGCCACTAACAATACGTATGGGAAAAATCATGTAGTAAAGTTACAATAATGATTGTAACAGGCAGCTACTTGCTTCCATTCACTGTCAGCCACATTAGCACTTCTAGTCACGCAAATCCTTTGGAGATATACAAAAAAGAATTACTTACTAGTCAGTGAAATCTTGCGTGCAGCAAATGCCTTTGGAGTGGTGCTCTAAAAAGACAGGATGACCAGAATAAAAAAAAGAAAGAAGTAGAAAAAAAAGGCCCAAGTGGGTGCAGGAAGGGATGAGACGGAGAGAGACAAACACCAGGCCAGGAGGGACAGCAGGAAAGGGGGGGGATGATAGAAAAGAAGAGAAAAAAAGAAGAGACATAAAACTATCAATGAAAACATATTAGATGAACTAATCTCACAAACAGAGGCTCTGAATGTTCAACCCATTACCTGCCTTGCTGTCTGTCCAAAAGACACGATTCCTTAAATTCTAGCAACTTAAACTGAACTTATATGTTATGAAATGCATGCTTGACTCATAGTCTATTCCACCGCATGTATAAATAAAGCTACAAACCGTATCACCCCCAGCTTAATCTAAACAGTATCTGACAAGATAAATACTTCTAAAATAAAATCACCCCTCCTTCTTAAACAAAAAAAACAAAAAGCACTGTGATAACTATCAAAAATAAATGCATCTTGGGAAAAAAGGGTATTTCCTGGTACCATTGACACCTGATTCCTCACTGGCTTGGCTATGGCCCAACCACACGGCAGTGTGCACTGTATCTAGGCAACAAGGGTCCAATCAGAAGAGGCTGAGAAGTGAGGATGGGAATCGATCACAATTTGAGTGTGCTGACTGGCCGGCTGACAGGTACTGCTCTTTTTGCTGAACCTTGACTTTGTGAAGGAGAAATGTGATTTTTTGGATTTCTGTATCAAACTGAAAGTCTTTGATGCTTTCGTTATTTCTGATGAACAGAAACAGTCTTTGATGAATGAGTGACATGATTTAGTGATGTATTAAACATCCAAGAAAACCTGGAAGGTACAGTCTATGAAAGCATGGGTATTCATATCAAAAGGCTTTAGCTCTCGTTCAATCTGGCAGAGCATGTTGAGAGAAACCAGTCCAAAGCTACTGTTGAAAGAACTGTATCACAATGAAGCAAAAGTCCATAATCCACACTGCAGACAAGGTTCACCGCAATGGCATATTTAATCCCCAAGCTTGTGCTGATTAAAGTCCTTGGTTGTTTTCCTTTAGGTAGCCACTGATCCACTGAGACGGCATTAGGTCAGAAAGGCTGATGGCTGGACTGACCACAGACTGTCCATGTACTTCCTTCATGAAAATATAAGTGTCCATATTTAATTGACAGCAGGATAAACAGCTTCCAGGCAACCCTCTGATAAAGCTCATGACACTTTTGCTATTCCCAAAAGTTCATTTGTCTTTCTTGGTAGTACAGCTCATCAAAAAACAAACTGTTCAGCCAGTGGCAGCAACCAGATTGACGACTCACAAATCACAGCAGCATGTCAAACTCCAACAGGGAAACAGACGGAAGTCCAAGCCAAAATAGCAGAGCAGAGGAAGTCCGAGCTCTACTTGTTAACTCTGGAGATGAGTTTGCTGCCATAAAGCAGATGAGGGCTGACTCTTATAAGGTGAGCCTGAGTCCATTAAAGTCTATACAGGAAAGCATGCTGCTGAATCAGAAGACAAACACACGAATGGTCACGGCGTTTAAACCACTGTGTGTCTATCTTGCTGCATGGAGAAGTCCGGTAGTATCTGGCTGCAAGTTAGCAGGATTTGTGCGTAAACCATGAGGGCAGGTGCAGGTGTGATAGAGGTGGCAGCTTCTCAAAACAGCCGCCACTTCCCCCACCCAATCAACTCTGAGGGCTTCTCTTGAGCAGTCCAATCAGGGGCCACATCAGTTTGTGTGGTGATCAGCGTGGCCAATCATCCGCCAGGATTCCGTCAGGTGATGCTAAGTGTGCAGTGTCGACTCTGTCTGGGGGGCCTAGCTCAGCCGCAGCCGAGCCGCTGGGACATAGCTCGGCAGGTGATGGAGGTGGAGGAGAGGTGGAGGAGAGGTGGAGGTAGTAACGCAGGTACCAGTATGAGCAATGGAAGAAGGGAGTTCACCTTCACAACAAAGCAATCAGTGGGTTTTTAAAAACACAACACAGTCATACCACCAGATCAAGAGAGAGGAACAACAGAGGAACAGAGAGTGAGAGAGCAAGATAAGTGTTTAGTAGGAAGAAAGAGAGGGAGATAAGGGGAACCATGGTGACAGAAAGAGAGCAAATAAGGGACTTATGAAGCAGAGAAAGTGAGACAGAAACAGTAATAGAGAGAAATGGGGAAAGGAGGGTTAAGAGCCTGGCTATCTCTCTCCACACGCTCTGTCAGGGTCTATTACATTTAATCCACTCTCTCTCGTTCACCCACACACACACACACACACACACACAGGCTGTCAAAAAGCTCATACAACAGCATGTGAATCATCAAATCCAGGAGACATTTAAAGGCGATACTATACAGAAATTATTAAAACAGTAACAACTGATTAGGCTGGTGTCTTTCAGATTTGTTACGAATCTGGTCATTTTGTGGTTCTACTTTCGGCTAAGTGCTGGTATGACAGTTTTTTGACACTGCGGAAAGCTGTCTAATCAGCCTTAAATATTAAGATTCCAGAGAGCAGGATTACTCATTTCAACACAACTTAAATCCACAAACTGATCTAAAGTAGCTCTTAGACGACAGATCTTCTGCTGCTACGAGAGTCTAATGCACCGTCTCCACCACTGGGTTTTTTAATGCTTTAATAACAAACAGTAACTGATAAATTGGGATTTCAGACAACACAACTTTTCAAACTACAACATAAATAATACAACAAAGCATGTATTAAACTCAGAGCCAGGCCTCGGGTGACTATAGTGCTGATCTGGCTATTTTGCGTGGCATTAACAATGCCCCTTAGTAATTTCTCTTAAGGTGGCTTTACACATGTAAATGTGCCTTAAAAATCTCACTAAATAAATGCATATGTACTGCATTAAGATCTAATCCTTAACTTATACCTTCTTATTTTGGACAGCTACAGTGGTACATTACTCACTCACAGTTTTCATGGAAACTCGCCCACCTCTGTACAAGCTTTGTGCGTGTTGCACAACTGTTTATCTACGTAAATACATGCCATCATAACAGCACGCTATAATGAAAGAACACTATACACACACATATATACAGACTGGTCTTATTTACCTTATGAGCTGGTGGTTAGTAACCCCGGTGCCCTGTCCAGCTTACCTTGGCTCAAACACAACCGATCCAACAAACCAGCTAATTAAAAAGCCCTTCTTCAGCTGAAGTGGGTGCTGAAGCAAGCTGGTCACCACTGACTCAGACCAACATCCAGATCATGCTTATGTATGACAAGCCCTTTAGATATCACATCCACACACCTCCCGCTCACGCACACACCAACTCGCCAGCGAGCTGAAGGCTGTCTAATTTCACACGCCGTTAGCCATTTTCAACCCCTGACACTGTAATAACAGCCAGCAGAGAGAGAAAAGAGAAGCGAGAGACAGAACGGGAAAGAGATAGAGGGAGGGAGGGAGAGGGTTGCTCTGAGAGAGATACTTTAAATGTGTACAGCTACAAATCTTAAAGGGGAAAGAAAAAAAAAAAAACAATAATTTGGTTTCTTTTCAGTTTTCCTGTTACTTATGTATGTATTCATGACATTTATAGCTGCCAATTATTTTCTAGAAAAGTAATAAAAATGGAATGATTAAAAACATTTCAAGACTGCAAATTTTACATGCTTTCCACTGGGGCATCATACAAAATTAAATACATCTATCCTTAAGCAGTGATGGCTCGAGCAGCATCCGTCCATTAGATCTGCCTTTATTACACTACATAACGTGAGTTTCCATGTTGCACTGCCACTGCTAATAAAGCTAAGAGGACAGTTCACTTTATTACTTACAAAGATGAATGTGAAGGCACCTCCTCTAATACTTTCACTCTATATCCCACCCCTGTTCCTTAGGGTTTTTGTTCCACAGGCCTCTTTAAAGAAGGCCTCATTACCTCATCAGGGCGTGACTCCGCGGTCTCCGGCGCCCCCTGTGGGGCAGGTTGGGCCAGCGTGCTCTGTGACTCAGGGCGTTCCTCAAGCTCCATAGCAACAGGGCCTGTGGGCTCAGCGACTGCAGCCTGCTTCACATCCCTAGTGCAATATAGGGGGGAGAGAGAGAGAGAGAGAGAGAGAGAGAGAGAGAGAGAGAGAGAGAGAGAGAGAGAGAGAGAACGAACAAGACTGCACTGAGAATTACATCACCACTGAGGAATAGAAGGAAAGATGAGGGACAAGAGGAGAAAAAGTGGGAGGAGGGAGAACACAAATACAAAGCAGTAGAGCAGGAACGAAAGAATCAGTAAACACAGTTAGTGCTCTCACTATAACTGAGTTCGAGCTAACGAAGAGCTAACATTTGACAGACCTCGCAAACACTGCATATCAAAGGAGAGAGAGAGAAATCAACGTGAGCAAAATGAGAGAGACAGAGAGGTAAGGTGGCTCAGGCTGGTGATCTGGGTCACTATAACTATAAATAACTCAGCAGCCAAATGACACCCAAAGTCAGGGTCAAAAACACACGCATTCACACAGACACAAAATGACATCCAAAGCCAGAATCACAAACACTGCTGAAACAACCTTAACCGACTGATGTCATCTAATCAGAAGCGACCAGTGTAAAACACAAACCAAGCAAACAAAAGGTACAAGCAGCTCACACTAGCCTTAACTACGGCCCTCATGTAGACTCTTGAGATTGTATGCAAAAATACTATTATCCACTCTGACCCCCCTGGCCATCACCAACTGACAGTAGTATTGTGAGACGCATGTGAAAGCAGGCAAGCGAGAACAAAAAAAATTAAGAGCGCCTTTTCAGTGTGTTAAGGAAAAAGGTGTCACACACCACCTGAGAGACTGCTATTAACCTACAGACTGTGCAGCTCCAGTGGAGATTCACAGTCCCCTTCTCCAGTAACCAATTTCAGCACAAGCAAGGCAGTGACGCTACAGAGAAGCCTGCTTAAACCAGAAATAATAATCGTGCTTGTGTTTCTTCTAAGAAACTTGCCAAGCTGACTTTGTTCTAACTTTGTTTGGTATGGTTTGGTTAAACTGCACTTTTACACCCTATAAATCACTTCATTATAAAATAATAAAATGTCCAAAGCTTACTAGGTAAAGTTAACCTTGAAGGTACTGTTACTGAACCCTGACATTGTTGTTAGGTTAACATATGTGAAATTCTTGTTTAACATCGCTGACTGAATCACAATGAGTCAGTTAAGCCAACACTCATGTTTCACCAGTAAAGACGTGTGTGAGAAAGGCTGTAGCATGGCTTTTAAAGCAAGCACAACTACAGAAAAAAGCGCTACCATGCACAGCTATGGAATTTCATGAAGCCATGTAATGTACATAAAACATGGACTACACAATACAGAACCCACATGCTATGCTTTCTTTTTGTGCATTTTAAGCCAGGGAGGTTCAATTTTTATGATAATTCGTCCAACCCGATAGCTGTCACTACAGGAGCAATCTATCTGTTTTATAAAAGTGTGTTAAACCTTACAAAAAGTGAAATTAATCAGTGTTTCTTAGCATTCAAGGACTACGTTGCTGCTCTAGAACAAAACACAGCCTCTTATGAGTACCAGGCTACAAGCAAAATTCTACCAATGCAATTATCATCACCACATGCTAATGACATAAAATAAACTAAAAGCATCTGGGAGCATTCGACACCGTCAGAAAACAGATGCTAGAGGGAGATGGATTCCAGGAACGATCAATAAAAAAGCAGCCTACGCCATTAGGACAAGAACATCAAACCTTATTTAGCCATTAGGTCACCCTATCAGTTGGAAACAGATCTGTTGGCCATAACAATTGCACTTCCAGTCCTTTGAGTAGCCTCACCCACGTTCACTCACTGCAACACGTGATTCATGTCACCTGTATCTGAAAGAAATGTGGAAATGAGTGCCAGTCCACTGTATATAAAAACAGTCAGTGATTCTTAAAAAAATTAGTGCCTCCATCCTGTTCCTTAGGGTTAAGTCAAGTGGGCATTTAACACATGGTAATAGCTTGGGAGGGCCACTAAGCTTTAAAAGGAATTATTTTTAATGGAAGCACTTCATTTAAGACCTAAAACACCTAAAAGTGGACACCATGCTCACACAGTCTACTACCCCACAGGGAAAATAAACAGCTAACATGATAAGGTAATGTAAGAAGTGTGCTATACTGGATTCACTCTTTCTCTCTCCAATGTCTGACCCAGCATTCCCTACTGATATTGCCTTGATACCAATGCTGATATGCCATCTCTGCTAGAAAGTAGTGCCTGAGTACATGTGGTTTGTTTCACAAGCCGAAGTGCATTTCTGTGATTTTCCACCACTGACAGCAACTGATCTTCTCTCCCACGGGGGTCTGCCTACAAAACTCCCCCAGCACCGCACACACCCGGTTTCCTTAACAACCAGGGGGGCTGCGTTAGGGAGGAGCTCCACAACACAAAGAAAAGTCCTAAAACGCTTAAGTACATTGCATATAACTGCGCATGTATCTATATGTGAATACAAGCACACACACATTTGTATACACTTAATTCGTGTCTATATGTGTGTGGTGCGTGTTACCCTGCAGAAACACACCTGTATCCAAGTCACAGAGCAAATGAACACAATGTTTATCTGGCCACCTTTCTTCTTACAATAGCAACAGGTAATGCTAGCTAACCCAGGCCTGGGGGCTTTTTCCACTTGTGAAGAAAATTCGAGAAAAAAAAGAGAGAGAGTCTTGGCGACCTCCTCGTCCTCCTTCAAGAGAAAGTTATGAGGAAACTAAGCGCAGGCGACACGGGCCTTATTTAACGAATGAAGAGCGTGTCCTCCGCGCTAAACGCTGTCTCCTTCTGACTAATTCATCTCCATTTATCGCTCTTTTCCTCAGAGATGTTCACACCACTCAGCTTGCTTGTCCCCTTCCCGCCTCACCACCACGCAGGACATGAAAACGAGGCGAAATCAAACCTTTGCGGATTAACAGCTTCACCGCCATAGAAGACAAACAGACGCTTATTTCTCCACAGAAACTGTGGTGCCCATAAACGTAGCCGCCTATGCTAACGCTGAGGCCGGCGTTAGCACAGCCTGGTTTCCCCTGAGCAGACTGACGCCGTGGGGTATTTCTACAAATCTACTACCCCTCTCTGTCTCTTCCTCCCCGATCTCAGTTTCTGCCTTACCCGCCTTTATTGCCGTCGGACAGCATGTCTGTGCGGCTGCGGCTGAAAGCCGTTGTAACGTGGTGAGAGTCTTCTCGGGTTTTTTTTTTCCCTTGTGCAATGCGTCGGTGATAATGCAGAGCGGCGCTCACTTAGCGGCCATGTTGAAGAGAGCTACAGGGCAGAGGGGAGGAGGAAGAAAAAGGAGGAGGAGGACCTCCCAGAGCACTGCTCTGCTCTTCGGCCGCGTCCCAACAAGCGCACTTGTGTCCTACAAAGCGTACTCGTGTTCTTTAAAGCGTGTGTTCTAGAACGCTAGGCTAACGCGCAGAATTCCAGCCCCCTCCAATCGGCCCTCCTCCACCACAAGCTCAGTATTATAACGCAGCCGGCGGCCAGAGTTCTACGCACTACCTAAGTGTTCTAGAAAACGAGTGCGCACATTGGAACGCGGCCCTCCTCATTCAGGGCCACACCGCTTTTTTCGTGGCTGCCACACTGAACGCCTGAATAAAAAAAAAACTGCCTACAGCTTCTGCCTACGCGAAAGGCGCTGTACAAAGACGCACTGTCCAGATACACTTGAAATCAGGACATTCAGGTTTCTGATAATGCCATTTTCACTTTCTTTCTGTCCTTTATGGTGTTTCTTAAATTGAGGATTCAATTTTAAAGTCATATGGAGGCATCAACGGCAATCCATACGCCAACACAAAATATATAACATAAAAATACTTTGTCTGCGTCCGAGTTATGAAACTTTCCGTCTGCTTTCTTATGTATTGGCACAGCTGACTAGCATGTGGATCCAAGTAGCCGCCGGACCAGGCAATATCATGTTTCTTTATTGTTTAAAATACCAAACCTCTTCAACATACTCTCCCATGGTCAATCTCAGGTCTCATCCAAATTAACATAGAAGGAGTAACTCTTGGAGAGAAGCTCATTTGGCACAGTCTCAGGAGTCAGTAACATATTGAGGAATTAGGAATCAGGAATACAAATACAGACACCTTGCTGTTGTCAAAAATGGCAGCATATGCCAAAGTATGCTGCCTGCAAATCTACTGTGCTTTTGTCCAAAAGCAGAGTCCTTTAAGGGAGACTGAAATTCTTTTCATTTGTCTAAACCATTACATTAAACCTCTTTCTTACAGACATCATTATGGTTTATACTATTATGTCTTTAGACTATTTCCCCATCATCTTTCTTTACCTGATATGTTTGGCATGTGGATCAACATGCTAGACAAATCTGCCATTTACATAAACCATGAGCTATAGAGCTGGTAAAAATAAAGGAAAGCAGATGTGAAAGCATGTTTCATTTAGTAATTCAGACACAGCCCCACTATTGAAATTTGCCAGCCAAACAATGGTTAAGCTCTGGGGTCTTGCTGAGCCTTTTACACAGGCGCGCACACACACACACACACACACACACACACACACACACACACACACACACACACACACACACACACAGGTCAGTTCAGGGCTTTATTCTATTGCCCACTGCCTGTTTCATATCTCTGAATGAGGGTTTATTGTGGTGCCTCTCTCAGCTCTGTATGCCAGGGTAGAGCAGAGTATCCCAATCAATGAATTCCAGCCAGAGAGAACATGCATAAGCATAAAATGCAGGTCCTCTGATCAGGTCCTCTGGTCACTCTGATGCCCAGCTTCAGGAAATAGCACCCAATTACATAAGCATGAGTTGTGGGTATGTAACAGGCACATTAAAGTGTCTATGACCTTACTGGATCACATGAAGGGCATATGCATATAATCTTTTAAACAATCACACATACAGTCTGTATGTGGCCATTTGAACAACACAAAATGAATCATGCAGCTCAGAACGCATCTGATACATTCATCACACTTGCTGAAATTCTTGTATCAGTATATGAATCTGTATATGTGGTATAATTCAAATCTGAAATATAGTGACACATCCACACATTCTCCTGCTTAAAAACCACCCACCCCTACTCAGGATTTAGATTATTAGTTGGATCAGTTGTGCTAGAGCAATGGTTCCCAAGCGGGTACATTGGGGGTACATAAAGTATTCTCACATTTACATTTAATTTAGTCTTTATTTCAGCTGCACAATTATACAGGTACTTCCCCAATGCAAACAGCTCTGCACTCCACTCACTCTCTCCTGAGCAAGAGATCCTTACTGAAACTGCTACTGTGTTCAATCAAAAGGCCATGCCAAATTTCAGGATAGTTCAAGTGTTGCACACTGGCATGTATGTGGCATTTATGCATGAGCGGTACGTGTGTGATGCTTCTAAAATCCATGCTCTAATAGTTTGATATTTTTGTCTTCATCATCACTCATATAAAAGGTAGCTTTGGAGAGGGACTTTTTCTGGAGAGGCTTTTCAGAAACTCGAAGCATTGGTGTTTTGTCTTGCTTCATTACAGCTCTAATACTACACTCCACACACCTAAGCCCCTCTATTTTTTAATTTAATAACAGCCATAGACTATATAATTCTCAAGCAGTTAAGTGTGCAGTATCTTCCATCCGTTCAAGATAAAACAAAATAGGCCAATGAATGAATTAACTGGAGCAGATATGGAGTGGGTTTTCTCTGACGTGTGTGAAGGAAGCAACATATAGAATACTTGGAGCAAGGTGCGGGAATTTCTGCCGCTCCCTTTCACTCACTCACTTTGGTCAGGAACTACTGATGTAATCAGTTGCTATGATGACATAAAAGATGGATAAACAGCACACACAAATGGGATTTGGTATCAACATGAGGGTTCCGTAAGTTTAAACACCTACACACACATTTTAAAGTGAGAGTATACTGGTTATCCTAGGAATAAAAGGTAGCAACTGTGTTTTTTTAATACTTACAATGTGGCATTTTGGCCTTTTGGATACTAATGCAAGTATCCAGATTAAAAGTCAGTAAACAGACTACAGACAGAATAGAGCAGTTCCGGGTTTCCCAATCCCGGTCCTGGTGACCCTACATTATGCACATTTCTGTGCTTTGTCTCGTCTAGCACATCAGATTCAACTCAGTAAGGCTATTTTCAGACTGCAGGTAAAAGTGGCCCAGATACGATTTATTGCCCAAGTCTGATTTTGTTGTTTGGTTGTTCAGATTATGTTTTTAAATGTGACCTATCTTACATGAGTCTGAACAGAGCACACTCTTGAACTGACCTGCCTGTGCCAAAGAACACCGATCCACCTGGCACACTCATCCTACAAACACAGCTGTCCTCTACATTTCCTTAAGAATAACAGATTTTCACACAACATGAAACTTTAACTTGAAGGACCAACAGTAGACACAAAAACATCCACGTTGGACAAATTTTACAGCAAAGAGTAACAATGGTGAATGCTTGTGCTGGTTTTAAATGTAGAAGCTGATCAACAGAGAACAGAGAAAGGAATCTCGGAGTCTCGATCTCTGATCTTTCAAATTTTTTTTTTTTTGGAAGAAAAAGCTTTTTTTTGTTTACTTGTTTGCATCGGCTACATAGTATACCACAGCAACAGGCATTTTGATGGCGTTGCCAAAAAGGGTCGGTCCCCACATGCGGGAAACTCGAAGATTAAAATGGACTGATTTGTCACATGAATTCCAGTCTAACTGTTCAGACAGAGGTCATCTTACCACATATCAGATATGCATCATATTTCCGTACCACATATGAAAGTGGCCCAAATCAGAATTGAAAACATCAGTGTTTTTACTATTCACAATGCCACACAAAAAACAAATAAGTGGCACATATGAAGAAAACGTTTGGAACTGGGCCAATTTTACCTTCATTGTGAACATACCCCAAGTAATTAACAAACTACTCATTTGCTGGATGAAATATTCAGAATTGAGTAAACACAACTCAATTCTGAGTTGGGTCGACTGATTGTCGGCCCAACCGATAATCAGAGTCGATGTGCAACATTTTCCAGATTAACGGCATCGGCACATAAACCTGCTTCCTTGCCGATAAAAGCGACTTTTTTATTCATGTGCATATCTAATGAGGTTTCTGTGTAGGAAGCAGAAACACTGTTCTGTAGTACTTTGAACGTGTTCAGAACGTGTGCGCCTACAGCAGAGCTTCAGTGGGCCAATAAGTTGACCATAATTTCTACTTTCAAAGACTCCACTGCTCTGCTAGGCTACATGAGCCGTTTCCATCGAATCATGCAGTACAGAATGTATCTGATACATTCATCACATGTAACTGCTGCTTGTTATTGCATAAAATACATTTTTGGTTGAACAACAAAATAAAATAAACATTAACAACCATATTCCCTCATTGTTGCTGCTTTTTACAAAAATGCGACCATTTTTACTGCATGACTGCTCAGACGCTTACTGTTTTTAGGTTCTCATACGCATTCATATACTATAAAGGCAAGCTCAGCTCCTGATGTGTGCCCTTTCAACACTGTAACTCATACTACATGTTCACTTTACACATTGTGTACATATATGATTTGAATAAATATATGAATTTAAACTTTGAGCCCCTTTCTTGAGCTCAATTTTTCTTGCAAACATCACTGACATAAGTGATTTTTTAATCTGTTTATTATCTTAAAGATAACTATAAAATGTTTGTTACTATTTGTAGCCTGTACTGTCTAAATTTCAACACGCTTTATTTTTTTTATTATGTTATAATGTTCATTTAACATAAGTTAAAGAGTGGCATTCTTGTAAATTTTCACACTATGAATATCAACTATATGGTAAATGAATATCTGCCCCAAATATTGGTTACTGGTATCCTTTATTACTAATAATCTGTATCAGCCCTGGAAAAATCATATCGGTCGAACCCTACACGAAACTGTGCAAAGCATAGGGCCACAAGAACTAGGAGCCCCTCAGATAGTTACAGCTGTCCTCTATCGAGGTTGTGAGGTGCCCCTGTCCTTTCCTCTGCTCCCAAACACACCAGATTTAACTCCTCAGCTTAACAACAGCTGAACAACAGCAATCAACAACAGCTGAACACTGAATGGATAACATCTCCACAAGCATGTGTTCACTGGCTAAATTAATCCTCAACCTTCCAAGTTGGTAGCCACCTATCAGTCAGGCAGAATGGAAAGTTGCGACAAATAATCCTGCTAGAAAAGCAAAGCTAATAAATACCCGCTACTTTGAAGACAAGTTGTGCATATATATGGCTGACCAATTTAAAAGAGGTATTGATAAAATCAGTACAAATAGAAAACTTTCATGTGTGTGGTGTCAATAAGCTGCAGCTGCTAACCTGGAAGGTTTTTCTCTCTCTTCTCCTGCAACTGCTCTTGTCGTTTTCTTCTCTTCGTCCTGATTCAAATAAACACAAAAGCTACATTAGCAGAGCAAAACATGAAAATACAACAAAACCCACCTCTCCTTTACAATGCATTTTCATGGTTCACACACAAAGATAATGGAGATACGGGGTCACCTGTCCTCTAGTTTTGTTTGGAAATGTCTTCACTGTTTCCATGAGGTCTTTAAATAAACCACCTTGTTTGTGTTTTCCTCAGATCACACTGCACGTGTGAGAAGTTGAGTTGAACTCAGTTGCGCCCAGAGAGACACAGTCAGTCTGGCGCATCAGTATTAGCATGGCAAACTCATCATAGGAAACACAATAAAGGCAAATGCGCCCAACACATCTGAAATACTGAGTGATTGATAACATGGACAAGCAAAACACTCACTTTCTTTTTACTGGGTGGGCTGGATTTGTCCTGTGGGGAAGAGCCTGAAGAAGTGGAGGAGGAGGATTCTGAGTCAGATTCCGAGGATGAAGAGTGGCTGGAGGAGGATGAGTGTCGTTCAGATGATTTTTCTCTCCTTCTGGGTTTTTCTTTTGCTCTCTCTGCTTCCCCTTCTTCTGGTGGTGGTGATGGAGGAAGCACAGAAGGGGTCCTTTTAGGGTCCTCTGCTGCTTCAGGTGCCTGCGGAGATGCTGGTTTGTCTGTTTCTGCCTGGGGCTTCACATCTTTGTCATCCTCCTTCTTAGGCGTCAACTCAGGTGCGGCAGCGCACTCCTCGGTCTCCATGGCAACGTCTACGTCAGCATGTTGTGGTCCAGAGACAAGGACTGACACCTGCTCAGGTTTGGAAGGGGACAGGAGGCATTCAGGTGGGGGAACTTCAGAGAACATCCGTGGTCGCTTAGTAACAGCAGGAGTGGAGGTGGTTGGTGAGGTATGATGGAAATGGGCAGAGCCCTGAGAAGGAGACGCCTCACGTTGGCGTTTCGACGATAAATGGGCACCCTCCTTGGCCTTCTCAGGCTCCTTCTCTTTTTCCTTCTCCTCTCTTAATCCTTCTTTTTCCTCCTCTTCTTTGTGTTGCTCAGGTCTTTTTTCCTCCTCCCTCTCAGTCTCTTTCACAGCCTCTGAGTCCTGAGCACTGCCTTCAGTGGTAGAGAGCAAAGTGGCTACTGGTTCAGGCTCTTGGGGCAGCTCTTCTTGGGGTGAATCTTGCTGACCAGGAGAAACCATAGCACCACTCGTGGCATGAACATCATCTTCTCCCCTGGAGATCTCAAGCGCACTATTCTCGGCCTCTGTTTCCATCTGTGCATCATCCTGTTCTGCCACCTCCATTGATCCATCTGCTTCTTCCTCTTCCTCCTTCTTCTGCCCACCAAAGGCTCCTTCAGACTCCATCTTGCGCACCAAAAGGCTGAGGGGACCTGGCCTGCGCTGGGATGGTGGCTCTGGGCTGCTTGATCTGGAGCTAGAGCTGGACTCTTGCCTCTGTAGTGACGGAGGAGAAGAGGCACCGCTCATTCCAGCTCTAGCACCTTCTCCTGGAGCTGCAGGCTCGTCCTGGTCTGGGGGGCTTTGCTTGGGGGTGTCCGGCATGGGGAAAGAGAGTTCTGGGGGTGGAGATGGAGGAGGCGTGGGCTGGCGGAGCTGCAAAGGAGAATGATGCACAGGCTGTGGCTGAGGTGGAATGTGCTGAGGAGGCTGAAGCTTGCGCCTGGAACGCTGCGCAGATGCTGCCGGCGGGTGGTGCACGGGAGGAGCGCGGGCATTCTTCCTCCTATGAGAAGGGCCCCACTCATCATCTTCGTCACTATCATCGTCATCTTCTTCATCTTCATCGCTTTCCTCTTGAGTATGAGCAGATTGACTAAGCTGTGGCATCGAATGTGCAGGTCCTGCTTCAACAGGGGCAGTACCTTCTCTTTCTTGTGGACGGGGCACGAGACCCTGTCGTTCAGGCTGACCAACTACACGCACTGAGAGAGAGGCAACCGCGCGGGGAGGGGAGGGAGTGGCAACCTCCTCTTGAGAGAAGGAGGGCTGCCATGTCCTCCCAGTGGAGGCATCAGGGGGTTGCTGGGCTACTGGAGCTGAGCCCACATCCAGCCTGCGAGCTCCTGGCAGACCTGGATCCTGCGGCAACCCTCCTCCACGATCCCCTCCCTCATCGTCTTCTGCTCGGGACAAAGGGGGACGAGATGTTACCTTGTGACGCTGCAGAACAGACAAAGAGGGGGAAAAATAATCACTTGAAATAGATGTGGGTCATATGGCAAAACTGTAATACTGATACTTCATGAAGTTTTCAAGATAGGTGATGTCACAATATTTATTGTTCTGACTTCTGATAAGTTGGAACAAAGTAGTGACATTACAAAAATACTATCAGAAACTATGGATACAAGGATTTGTATTCAACATTTCACATATTGTATGGCACCAAATCCTAATTATGCTCTTTTTGTAATCAAACAGGGTGGTGTCAATTGCTTTTGGAATACTGACAATATCCACAACACGCTCAGAAAAGCTTACTGTGACAACGTAAAAGCACAGTCAAAACAGAGTCTGAAGACACTGAGAATGATGAACAGATACAGAAAAGTAAGTTATTCAAGTATTTATTACTGTACTTCAAAACAGAACGTTTTTTAAAAAGAGAAATTTGTGTAAATCAAAATGTGGACTTGACAGGATGAGTATTTGACTGATGTTTAATGCCAATGTGATAAAGTATTATTTATTCTATGTTTCAAATATACAGACACTAATTGTCTCTGTTGTTTAAGTCAATGCAAATCAGAAATTGTATGGCATTTTCCTTCCGTACACCAACATATTTTTCAGTCAAACATGGCATCAGAGATCTCTAAGTTAGCTTAACATTTTTGCTCAATAAAAGTTGGGGGCTGTGGGAGGAAGTGGAAAAATTGCTTAATATTATTGGTTAATATCCATGCCCACTGGTGCACAGTGACAAAATTCAGAAAGGTCATTTAGAGGCAAGTAGAAGTAATTTCACTGTGATAGAATGAGAAAATATTTTTCTTTTAAATGATGAGATGAATAGTGCCTAATATGGACATAAACTAACATGGTAGAACAAAAGGCTAGTTGTCATTGACTTTAAGAATATAACGTTTAGTACCCTTTCATGTATACGTTTAAAAAATTCAAATTCTACTTTTGTTTACTTTAATGGCATATTTTACCTTTTTCTTCAGAATCTGTCACATTTGATCTCAAATCTACTGTAAGCCATTACAAACAATAGCTAACCCACAAATACTCATGTTTCTACAGCTGCTTTCAAAAGCTTTTCACCTCGTGTCAAAAGAGTTACAAACTCACTTTTTGTTTTGTCCCGACTGTTAAGTGCACATTGACCAAACAACAAAAGGCTGATCATGCAGAAATGAACACTTGGACACAAGATATTTAACATGTATTAAGGGAGAAAACAGCCAGTAAGCCCAATAGTTTATCACAAATTCAGTTTTTAAAAGGAAAAATATCTGCTTAACTGCTTTGCTGTTGTACCGCATTCCTGAATGCAGGCAAAGTGAACATGACACAGTCCACACTAGTTTACAATAAACTTAATTTATTTTAAACACAGAGATGAACTCTGACTTCCGGGACATGTTCTGGTCAGCCACAGCACAGACTAACTGGAGCCGGTGGCCTCACAACACACAGGTGTGTTTGTTTAGAAAACGTATATGCTAACCTTTTCTGGCAAGTAAGATGAATCGTCATCATTGGCCTCTGTGTGGTCTTCCTCCTCAGGTCCTGCAGGGCTGTTTGAATCTAAAGCCACACAAAGAGTCAAAGGTCATAGTTGGAAACGCACACCAAACATATTCCTTTTCAACATATCACTTCTTACTTGAATTAGAATCAGTAATGTTTACTTCCACACAAAATAAGGTGGGTTATATTCAACAGATAACGAAGTCTAGTACAAAAAGATATGTGCCTGGTATTTCCTCAGATCACACTGCACGTGTGAGAAGTTGAGTTGAACTCACTTGCGCCCAGAGAGACACAGTCATTCTGGCGCATCAGTATTAGCATGGCAAACTCATCATAGGAAACACATCAGAGACAAACATTAACGATACATCAAGTTTGTACATTTGTAATATCAGCACTGCAGCACTGCAATTCCTGTCCAAAACAAATCCAGTGATACAGAGCAACATGCAGGCCTGTCACAGTCATGAATTTCTAGCTGACGATTTACTCCCAAGACCTCCAGTTAACAATTTAATTTAATTAAGAATTTAATTGGCTTTTTTCTTCAATTTATGCAACTATTAAACTACAAGCCTTAAGTTGCCAAATTGGCAAATTAGCTACCCGGCTTCCTAACCGCTGATTCCTAGTAGCTCCCATCTGATGAACATCACAACTCAAGCTCAAACAAACACTACTCACTGCTGCATTCTAGAGGCCAATTTATAGTCCAGTTGACAAGTGTCATTCAACAAAAAAAATTACCTAAAAGAGACAAATTTTGTTTTTGCTTGGGAGTCGCAGATCTTGTTGCGTACATGAAAAAATCTGAAAGGGCACAGACGGTGCACAGCACTCTGACTGAATGAAAACTCAAAGCCAGCTATTTAAAACTAGGATCAATCCACATTCAAAAGATGTTTCGTGTCATTTTCAAACCTTTTTCTACTGCTGAAGTTGGTGTAGCGACCGTGCAGCTTAAAATCCCTGCTGTTAAAGCAGTTTCACTGTAGCAGCTGTTTCCGGTTTGCTCTGTGAGGATTCACTACTGTTTCATTAGCTGCGATGTCATACGTTTTCATGGAAACTACAGATGTTCTATTTTGATGTTTGGCCACTGGCGCAAGACTATAAAGGCCTATGGTGTGATACATCTGTCGAAAACTCGAAAAGTTTATTTTTATCGAGGGGTGCTTGTCGTCTTGACTATATATTGATCTTAAAGGTGTTGTAGCATCAAGTCAGAAGCTAGAAATGCATTTTCTTTTATTTACATGCATTTGCCCCAACTCAGTTAATGCAAACACAACCAGTTCACATTCTGTTTGTTGTCACAAACACTGCATTGTGAAAGTTAACAAATGTGGGAAATAACTGCCATCAGCTTGAATAATCAGATGGTTATGTAATAACTGTGACAGGCCTAGCAATATGTGAGCTGAATCCAAGGATAAGTTATCTACACTTAACTACAATATGAACACAACACTTCTTACGCAAAAGATTTTACTGAAACCACGCAACAAACACGGTGGTTCATCAATTTCTGTGACCACCATTTGTCTATGGCAATGTGACATATTTCCAAGATAAAACTCCTGGATTTTTTTTCCCTAATCAAACTATTGCAAAATGGGAGCAAATTAAAGTGTTTTATATTTTTGTTCAGTATAGATGTCTGTGGTGGCACAGAAGTCACTTTGCTTTTTTCGAGGGCTATAAGTTGTGCTCTGCTGTGTCTTACCATCCGCCTCGGCTGCCTCTCGCGCCTCTCTTTCCATTCTCTGACGGAGGAGCTCTTGTTGCTTGGCCAGGTACTGTTTGATGAAGCTGTTCTGGCTCATCTCCTCCCCTATCTGAACCATAAATAAAAAGTGCACACTTCAGTTTGAGTCCAAGTCCCAGATCCTATGTATCCCATTAGTGCTAGGAGCTGGTTTCATTAACAGCTCAAGTATGCCGTTTTTGGAGTAATTATACTGATAGATATTAGAAACACCACAGAAAAGACAAGTGTGTATTCCTGACTTTTTCCCCATCAAGTGAAGGTAGCCCTTCCAGCAATTTAAACATTCAGCTAAATTAGGTTTTTTTTTCTTGGATGCACACCAAGCTAAATCACCAATCTTAAACAGTCCCAAATTCACAGCATTTTTTTTAATTGCAGTATTGACCATATATTCTGTATAGTCCTCTTCAGTAAATAAATCACACCAAACGTCTCATGAAAATCATACCTAACCCAAGCCTTAATGACTTGCAAGTTTGCTTACAAGTGTCTGCAAAGGGCCGGTGTGGCTGCAGGTTTTCATTCCATGGTCAATTGTTTAAAGAGACCAATTTGATTAAACAAGCAACATCAGCTGTGCTCCTGCTTTGCTGGAGTGAAAACCTGCAGCCACACAGCCTTTTACAAAGAAGTTGGACGCTTGTGTTGTAGCACAATACAAAGGGTTAGCATAAGTCTTTATGTAATGT
This sequence comes from Colossoma macropomum, assembly GCF_904425465.1. Taxonomy (NCBI): domain Eukaryota; kingdom Metazoa; phylum Chordata; class Actinopteri; order Characiformes; family Serrasalmidae; genus Colossoma; species Colossoma macropomum. Next base: position 29,339,906 of record NW_023494805.1, on the reverse strand, counting down.
AGACTTGACGGATGCAGAATAGACAAATTTGTTACAAGGTTGTGAACATAACAATCAGTAATCCTTACTGCTACATAAAACAAAGTAGGTTACAATTAAAAAGAAAACAAAGTCTAGGACAAAAAGATGGAGAGGTGCCCAGTATTTCCTCAGATCACACTGCATGTGTGAGAAGTTGAGTTGAACTCACTTGCGCCCAGAGAGACACAGTCAGTCTGGCGCATCAGTATTAGCATGGCAAACTCATCATAGGAAAGAGACCAGGGGCAAATTTTAACAATGTCATGAAAAAGCAAACCTTACCCCACACCAAGCTTTACTGACCTGTGAGTTGGGCTGCAGCCCAGCGTGAGGGGTGGATGTCCTCTGTAGGTTCTCCAACATGAGTGCCTGAAAACAGCACCCAAACAGACATTTCAGCAGAAGCAACAACAAAAAAACAAGCTAGATATACTGATTTACAGTTCCTAAATGAGATAAGCTCATGTGTTTTCCTCAGATCACACTGCGAGTGTGAGAAATTGAGTTGAACTCAGTTGCGCCCAGAGAGACACAGTCAGTCTGACGCATCAGTATTAGCATGGCAAACTCATCATAGGAAACACATAAGACATACACATGATGTACACGTAAGGTACAATTAGTAACATTTCCTAACTTACAAGTAATTAAGTTGTTGTTAAGTTGTCATGTGGAGTGCTTCTAAATGATAAAGTTGTGAATTAAAAGTATTTTGTGAGGAATGTGATCTACTTTCAACTTGTGTTATTTTGTCCACTTTAGTCATTTGTATTTCTTTCCTGTTTCCTTGTCTGTTTCTCGTTTGACTCAGTTATGATTTGCTATTCACACCTCTCACTGTCATGCTTTATCATTTTATATTAGACCAAAGAATTACAAACAAGTCACACTTCTGATGCTGAGAGATGTTGGACATGCTAAGAAGTTCCACTGTAGTGCTATTTTAAGAAACCCAGTATCTGAGTATTTTTTCCTCTCAAACTCATACTTTTTACTCCTTTTTGACAGTTGGTGTAGTCTACCTACCTCTGATAATAAGTGAAAAGCTTCCTAGAGTAGGGCTAGGTGATACTGATGAAATATCTTACAAATGTTTCACAGCAGCACAATATGTGACGGTATTTTAAGTCTGTTTTAATAAAGTTCATGAAGCCCCACAGCCTGAGAACTACCACTCTGTGGTATAATAAGCTGCTAAGATTGGACTGTTTTCTTCTGTTTTCTTCTCTTACAATTGCAACACAGGGAAGCTTACATAATACTGCAAACATTAACAAGGCAGAAAGCAAATTTTCAGAGTAGAAACCTATTTATTTAGTTGTTATGTATTCTGAACTGTCCTATCAAATCTAAAAGCAAAACGCTACAGTTAACTGTATGGTAATAAAGATCCAATAGAAATTTTAATACAAACAGCTGAGCAACAGGGGCTCTACTTTTTAAAGTTGGTAAATACAAGTTATAAAAGTTATCACAAATATTATGCTTATAACACTCTCGTTCAAAAGTTTTGAATCCCTTGCCATGTATTTCATTATTTTATATACAGTAACTTATACAATGTGGACTGATAAATAATAACCAGCAATTATCCATTTACATAACTGTTTGTTATCTGCCTTGAGATTTGATCTTCTCTTCTGAAATATGATAAGTGGACGATAATTTGACAATTTAAATTTTTGTACAATACTTGATGTTCCCAATCACTCCAGAAACACCCACAGCTCTGCTCGTTATGTGGGCATTTTAAATATCTTAATTTGTATTTACAGCTTCCTGGTGGTGTTCTATGCAGGACTGACAAATCAGAACCGTTCTAAACATGCATCTGCAAGAAAATAGCCAATATATTGATTAAAACTCTCGATTATAAACTTTTAAACAGTGATTACAAACTTGTCAACACTATTGTGCATCAACACTGCTAAAACTGAAAATCAGAATCACGGTGTGACAGCAATACCGGTATAAATTCGCACGATATATTCAACACCAAAAATTTAACTACTAAGTATAATATAAACCTGTGATCCCACCGCGCGCAGCGAGCACCGTGTCAAGCTCCACACAGACAGAGTAAACAAACCACACGGTCGCTGAGTGGTCGCTCCATTTCGAGTGAACTGCCTCTGCGTCTCGCAGGACCCCGCGGTCCAGTCCAGAGGGAGCCCAGTGTACACTGACGAGGAGCAGTGTTTGTTTATAGGCCTGTTTTACTCCAGGTGGGAGGTGCGTAAAGTGCCCCATTCACCAGGCCGTTACAGAAACTCTCCCGGCCATAACAAGCACAACAGAAATCAGCTTTATCACCATAAGGACTGATTTACATGGCAAAACAGATGCAAAGAGGACAAATGGGTGCTAAACGTCACTTCACACTACGCTGCACAGATCGTCTAAAACATATGCGAACTATTTCGAGTCTTCGAAGACAAAAGGATCCTTCCTATGTTATAATAAAATAGTGTAAAGTTAAATAAGTCTCTGTTACACTATTTAAACTAAGTTAACCTAGTAACATTTAAATGGTGTGACAGACACTCTTATAAGCTTGCGTGGCTGGCTTAGTAAGAGTATTAGCCGGATCTAAGTCCATCGAGCCAACTCCTTGCGCGTCCGAATTAATTTTATTCCCCAGCCAATTTGTTACGTTGAGGATCTAAAACTTTAGCTAATGACTTTCCGCTCAGTCGGTCGCTGTTTTCCAGCCCCGAGTGTCTGTCAGCCGTCCGTCTGAGCCATCTGAGAAGCCGGGCGCGCCCCCGCGGACCACAAACACACACTCATACAGGGCGCGGGCACGAACTCAACTCACAAACCTCAGGATCACACGACCGAGCAACCGACTTCCCTTGCAAAAAACACACATACAGGGCGCATAATTGGGACCTATTCTGACTCTTACACGTAGTCGAGGACCTACTAGGTACTGTGAGCGCGCAGGTGGCGTTTTAAAACAGCGCGCATGCACTAAATCAGCATTCCCGCTCCCGAAGCCTCCGACACTTCGGCCTGCCGCTTAGCTCAGCTCTCCGCTGCGAGTGAACTTGATTAGCAAAGGCGCCCCGCTTTTTAACTACAGCCCAGCCGCTGGAGCAAACTCACCCCTTTCAGGCGCTTGATGAGCGCGTTTTTCTGGCCGCTTTTGGCGAGGCCTCGCTGCTCCAGAGCAGCTTTTAAATCCGCCACACGAAGCGAATGAAGCGGCTTCCCATCCAGCGTAACATCTTCGAGCTCCGCCATTTTGCCTCCCCCTCTGCTCGATCGCTCGAACTTCGGCCTGCGACGCGTTGACGTCACGCGCCGGAGCCTTCCGGAAAAAGCCGAAGAGCGCGACGACAACAACAACAACAACAAACACAGACGAAATTAAAGGGGACTTCTACCGATTTTTAAAAATGTCTGCATAATTTCTACATAATCCTGAAAAACAAACTCATTGTGAGGGGTTGTTGTTAAAAGAGGCATTGCAGAAAAACTTGTACTCGGATTTCTTTAGAATCCGGAAATGAATAAAGGAACGGTGACAGGAAGCAGGGGTCTATAATGCAGATATAGCTATTTTTTTTATAATTCAAAATGACGAGAGCGCCCTAGATGAGTGAATCAGTGAATCGGGTATCAGGCAGCCTATTCGCGTACTCATAACCATTTTTTGTGACAACTGTCTGTAAGTTGAGTTTAAGAGGCAACAAAACATTAAATTATATCACTTTCACCACCGCTGTCAACAATTCTCACCCAGCAAAGTTTCTCTAGAATGGAGCTTTTCACGTCAACACACTCTCACTTTGTTTACATCTAAATACTTTAATTATGCAGAAACTTTGAAAGATTGGCAGAGTTCCCTGCTCATTAAAGATTCGTTAGTTTAACAGCACAGTTTAGAATTAACACAGCATATGCAGTAATGCAATTATTTTTTAAAAAGTGTAATAAAATACAGACTGAGACAATACTCTGTTACACGTTTCTCAACTATTGTTGAACAGTTTAAGTTCAAATGTAAAACATTTTTAAAATGGACCAGACAGATTATTATACACTCATAAATGTTTTATAGTCTATCAAGAGTCCTGAGAAAACCGTGCTGTTAATTACGAGCTACTGACTCAGCCAAACCTGTTTGAGGAGGTCTTCAAGTAATTCAGGTTTTTAGACTCTAATCTAGGTTTAAAGACGTTTTTTGTGTTTGACAAAAACAGGGTGAAGTGTATTAAGGTTTCCATTAAAGTACGGGCTGAGATAAATTGATTTCTTGAAATAGTTTGAATTCAAGCGTAGACTCTACTATAGTTCAGACTGATGACTGCACCCACTTCTGGCCAGACACCATTGGTGGCATTTATCAGTGGGTGGTCTCTGAAGATCTTTCTCAGGCTGGTCACACTGGGGATGCATTTTAGTAAAAAGTGTAAATGGACTCCAGCCAAAGTTTTTTTGGGAGCAAAACACATGTTAATGCCAGGTGTAAGCAGCCTGCTAAGAAGCATTTCAGCCATGACTGTTTTTTGAATGAGGCACAATCAGAACAGAGGTCATTTGCATTTGCATGCAAAAGTTTGAGCACCCCCATCAAATTACGTTTTGTTTTTGTTTTTGTTTTCTAAGTAAAAATAAATTATACATCTACAGGGAACACACTTCTGCACATTATAATGCACACTTATGCAGCAAATCAATAGATAGTGTGCACTGAAATTTGCAAAAACATATATTTAAGTTTATTCTCTGTGGAAGACGTTAACCTATTTTCACTTTGAAAATCAACAAAACATGTAACTTGTGTTCAAACCTTCGCATACAATTCTGTGAGTCTTACAGGCACAGTAACCAAATCAGCCTGTTAAATTCTAAGCAATGAAGAGAGGCTGGAAAATGGTGATGTAAAAAAGAGTTATGACTCTTTTTGGTACATAAACTCACATAAACTTAATGAGACCCCAGGGGAAAATACAAAATACAAAAACAATGTAGGATAGGATACCTTTAGACATTCAAAAATGTTAGCACACAAACACAGTAGGGGTAATAAACAGACAAATTCCTGAAAATTGCGTTGTAACAAAACTGTATTTGGAAAAAAATGTTTTTATGACAAGTACCGAAGAAAGCCTAGCTACATATCAAATAATCATGAAATTACCCATTACATACCAGGTGTCAAATGAAACCCAATAAAGAGTAAAATAAGCGCAAAAATGGGTGTCAAAAATACATTCTAGTACATCCCACATTCTTAAAGCAAAATTTTTTCTTATTGAAATACGAATGAAAATTTGTTGCAGGAAAACATCCCTGGTAACATGTGCATATATATGTATTTGATCAACTTAAAGCCATGCATACAATTGATTAAAAAAACAAACAATAAATAGGATTACAATGTTTTCTATAAGGCCATCTAATCTAAGCATTACAATGGTTTCAAATGTATTTGAGCTTTTTTGATTGACAAAGAATCCTTTGAAAGAGAAGGTCACTCAGAAGATGATGATACGAGTCATTATGCTTTTGTAAGATAGGCAGTTCCAGCCGGAATGAGAGAGTCTGCAGGGCTGAGAATCCTCCCAACTGTAATGCTGGGTTGTGCAGTAATACTGATATGATCCACTTGGTGGCGGTCTGAGACGGTACAGAAAGCGGTAAGAGGAAAAACCCATCAGCTGCAGCTGTACGCAATTCGAGAGTTCAAAACTTCAGCCTATCTATGTTAACACTAGCAGGCTAACCAACATGTCAGTGCATGAGGTTACAGATAACACTAGCAGGGCAGCAAGAACAATACAGAGGATTCTTTCATCACATTGCTGAGAAGAGTGAATCTAGAAGACAAAGATAAGATGGTTAAAAAAAGAAATGGAAGACAAAGTAAGGAATTAAGGTTTCCTGGTATTGTGCCTGATGTGGGCCATGGGGGAGAGCTGTACAACCATGACGGCTCTATCAGCCTGACTGCTATACAGAGAGGTAACAGGTTTATGCCCAGACCTGTGGATGCACCACAGAAAGATATGTAATCCTTAAACTGGTGACATGTAAGCAAAACACACGCTTGTGAAACTTCAAAGCCGCTCTGAACACTTTTTTATACACGATATTTCACATACAAATTGGCTGATATATATTGCTGTATTCCAGTTAAAGGCATAACATACATCTATGAGCAAAGGTAACAGGTTTGACGCTTGCAGTAGCCTATATTTGCTTCTCCTTTTTTGCATTGTGATTTATCTAACAGTTACTTCACTTTTATGTTAATGATGTTGCTTTTTCATGTTAATATGACTAACAGTTGTTTCCCTGAAATTCATTCACAATGGGCATGCTTCTGTCTTTACATGCAGAACCGCAACCTAAGAGAGGAAATGGGGGCAAATGAAGGGAAGCAAAAAATTTCGGAACCATGAGAGAGATAGAGAAGGAGGTAGTCTGAAAGAAAACAGACAGGAGAGAGAGAGGAGACCAGCTGAACAGGTTTCTGATTCAGTCACCGTCATGGGAAAGGACGTAATCCAACGGATTACAAAAATCCCTCTATCAACTGCGCTTCCCATCTTTGTTTTGAATCAAGCATGAGTTCCTTCTTGCCTCTCCACCTGTATACACATTCCAACCAAAACTGAATAAGACGGCGCTCTTTGGATGAATAAGCGCTTGTGCCATTTCTCTCTTAATGACATTGAAAGTCAGCCTAAAATCATTTTTTAAAAACATGGTTAGGTCCCTGGTCACATTAAGCACGAATCATACCATACCATTTAAAAAATGAAATTCTTGTCTTCCTGTTAATCAAAATTTATAACTATGTCTATCTCTAAAACAGAATTTTGATTATATTACATGCACCAGCGGACAGAGAAAATATTAACCAACAATATGACGTTTTACCTCCTCCTCCAACCATGCTCACCTATTATGAAGCTAAATGATCTGCTAGCTCAAAGCTCCTCCCTTATAGCATGTTTCAATCAAAATACGTCACTGTACGGAATGAAAATGTGTTATGATTTGTTATCTTTACTTTAAGGCATGAACTGTAGCAGCCTAAAGGCCTATTCACACCGAGACCCAACTTTTACAAATAAAAAAAAACACGCTTTGGAAACTGCCAATGCATATTAATTCATGTCAAGTCCGACTGCAACCCAGAGTGAAGTTTTTAATCAGAGCTACCTCCATTTTCTGTGTTCAGAGCATTCAAATCAGGTTGACCAATTAGAGCTCCGCTGTCATGGTTGCAGTCCAAACAAATGGCAGCAGAACTACTCTTGCTTGTTACAAACATGCTTGCTAATTATAAAAAGTGGGGGTTACAGAAAATACATAACAGATAGTAGCTGAGAGGCTGAGAATGATGGTGAATATATTAGTACAACATAGCAACTGTTTATATGCATTTTTGTTTATCTAAGAGTAGAACGGGTAGGTTTTTTTGTAGAATGGTTGTATTTGGTTTGTGTGCCGTTGAGTCGCAGTGCTTAAAGGAAAAACGCAAAATTTATCATTGCTGCTACTCGAAAAATCCATGTTTACTTCTTTCTCTAAGTTCTCAAATTGTTAATAAACAAAACCACAAAACCATGGTGTGAAAGTTCCACTACGTCAAAAATTGCACCCATATATTTCGTCCAAAAAATCTTGCTTGGTGTTAGGGCTGAACAATTAAGGCAAATGTCTAACTACAAATTTTCTGACCAATTCTGAAATTGTGATTTAAATACATTTATTTTATATAAATTCTTTTTTTCTGCCAAGAGGACCAGGACATTTTTTTCAGATGAGGCTTGTGCCAAACTGCCTGTTCACCACAATTATTTGGTTAAATTTCCCCATTTAAAACTTGTTGAGGCAACATTGCAGTTCTTGCAATTTGAAAATTGCACTTTTTCAAATTGCAATTTCTATAAAAAAACAGTTAATCATTCAGCTCGGTGTGAATAGACCTTAACCTGTTTCATGTGACAATTCAGGCCATCTGTATAATGCTGTACCTAAATAAACAAAACCACACAGTAGCCTATTTATTTTGTACGTGTGAAATAGAGAAGAACAGCCCCTGACCTAACCACGGATAATTGTGCCCTGTGTGCGCGACCATCAACCATCAACCTAACTTTGTTGTAAATCAACCGAATACAAAATAAAGCCAATACAAAATGTGCAACAAACATTCCTCACACCAAACCAAACACCCATCAATAAGTTATTAAGACGCACAACAGTGTGCTAGGCACCCAGAAAACAACAAACAATTCAATAACGAACGTAACGCTTAGAAACTGGCACTCATACTCACACACGCACACATACACAACCACAAATTCACCATCTCGAGGCAAGCATCACCATCGAATCACTGTGTTACCGGTATAATCAATCAGAATACATCTCTGAATACAATCAATAAAGAAATGTAATAAAAATACAAACACCCACAAATAAGGCATTCTGTCATGAAACTTTGTAACCAAAGGGAAAAAAAAGAAAAAATAGAAGATATCAAGATATTTCTGCCAGTCGCTGAAGGAGCCCAGAGAAACCAGCGGCTTGCTGGGACAGGTCAGCCACTCGGTCCACCATTTCCTGCGTGGCTGGAACTGATGGGTAATTTTGAGCAGCGCCTTTGGTTGCAACAACAACAGCCTTCAGGGCCTGACAGAGACGTCCACTAGAGGTGGTGACCTGGAGAGACAGACAGTGAATTGTGTGTGTGAGTTAAGGTTGTATGTGGGCAGACTTAAGGACACAACTGTGTTGCTAACTTCATTTTTGTAGACTTGTTCACATGCGCACACATACATACATTTTCTTCACAGATTGCTCTAATCTGTTTGTCTTCTTACAATGACAGCTATGTTGAAAAAGAAAAACAAAACAAAAAAAACATGCCATGTGCAAACTGCAAACCATAGGCAAGTTCTGATAACGGAGTTCACTTATAAGACTCTTCTTAGTCTTCAGAAACCTGGATTTTCTGAAACCTCTGTTTCTGTCAGTTAAGTCATAGGAAAAAACAGAGGAATCTAATCCCAGATCAGCAGTCCTATTCTGAGAAGCTTTGTGAATACGGGCCCTGGTGTCATGACACGTAGGGGTGAAAAATGTATTTAATTAAATTAATTGATTATAATAATATCTAACAAAATATGCACTCCATTTTTTGACAAAATATTTGGCTATTTTCAAAAGTATAAATACAAAAAAGAGCATATCTGGTTTGTTTTCACTGTGCATATTCCACTATGATTTAAAGAGTTTCCTGCCCCAATTTAGTTGCAGCCGATTCCCATCTGGTAGCTGGGTCTCCCCATCACACAATGCTAAAAGCTGGGAGAGTGAAGGGCAGCACAAAAAGCACCACTGCATCTTTTCAAACTGCTAATGTAGCGCCATTGGGCAACTCAACACCCCTTCCTCACCCCTTCCTCGGTGGCCGTCAAGCTTTCGTTTTTTTTATGACGAGGATTTGCCCTCTCTTGCATTTTTTTGTGCTAAATAATAAGTATGATCCCTCATTTGTCAAATAATAAGTATGATCCTTCATTTGAGTTCTCAAACCTCTCTCAACACAAAATGGTTAGACAGCACCGGCAACAACCACTGATTCTTTTCCTTTCTACATCTTACAACCGTTGCTATAGCGCCACCAAATTCAAGCTGCCACTTCGGTGTAAAAACACAAAAGACACTCTCTATAGCCAGTGTTCGGTTTGTCCGTTCTGGGCTACTGTAGAAACATGGCGGTACAACATGTTGGCCTCTGTTAGAAGATGAATGTAGATATGAAGGGATCATTCTAAGCTATTGAAAACAGAAATTCGTAGTTACAGGTGATAATACACTAATGAAAACATGGTATACTATATTTAATTTCTCTAATATATCTCCCTAAATCTTACACACTGCACCTTTATAAATCCTTCTCACACCCAAAGCCAAGCACATCATCAGGACATTGTTACAGGTAATGTTCAGGCTGTGCGTCATTCACACATACAGCACATACAAACAGGTGCACACGCTCATACATGCCATGAAAATCCTGATGAACAGGAGCTGACATTCACAGCATGAACAGCCAACAGATCCTTCCTTTCTTTATCATGCATAAAAATACACTCCTGCAACATTTTTCTCTCATAGAAACTTGACCGTAAAAACACAAACATTCTGCTTTTCTGGCCATGCTGCATTGCTTTTAACAATAACTTTATGGAGCACTTTTCATAGTGGTGGCAGTATAAAGTGCTTTACAGACACATGATGAAGCTTAACAGTAAATATATATATATTTTTTTTGCCATACGCATTAAATTAAAATCATATAAGGCAAATGACATTGATCAAATTAAAAAAGATAAATATAAAAAAAAAAGATTTTTAATTAAATGCTAAATTAAAGAAAAACATTTTTAAAAGTGAGCGCCGAGCTTGACTACCCAATAAAAGGTGGAATTAAGCTCCACAGTTTAGAAGCACAATAACCGAACGAGTCATTCCATGTTTTCTGTAGTTTTATGGAAACTAATTTGCAGAAGGCAAATCTACAGATCTAAAATTATGCGTTAGAACATAAACAGACAGACATTCTGTGAGGTATGTAGATGTTTTAAGACCATTTAGTGCCTTAAACACTAAAAGTTACAGTACTTTAAAATCTAGATAGAAACAGATACAGTTAGCCAGTGCAGTTCTTTCAAAACAGGTGTCATATGAGCTCTCTTTTTTGCTTTTGTTAGGATCTGTGCTGCTGCGTTTTGTATGAGCTGTAGAGGAAGGAATGTTGACTTAGGTAGCTCAGTAAAATGAGCATTGCAGTAATCAGTTCTGCTTGTAACAAATGCACAAACAGGTTTCTCTGCTTCAATCTGAGATAGAAAAGGCAGAACTTTAGCGATATTTCTTAAATTAACAACAACTACTTTAGTGACTATGTTTCCATGCGGGATGAAACAGAGCTCAGAATGTAAGACAACATGCAGTTTTAATACTTCAGGTTTGGTATATGAAGCAAATGAGCCCAGCTTATCATAAAGAATCTTTCTCTGACTTTTAGCAGCAAAAATCAGTATTTAAAATTTTTCCTCAATTTAGTTTTGCATAGAAGCAGCCATGCATGCGTGCAGGGTGAATTTCTGTTCAACCATATCCGCAAAGGGCCGTGTGGCTTGTTCATTCCAAACAAGCAGGAGCACACCTGATTCCACTTCTTTAATCAATTGCTCAGCCTTCAAACAACTAATCATGTGCAGTACTGTTTTTTTAAAAACCTGCAGCCACACCAGCCCTTTGGAGATAAGATTGGACACCCCTGCTGTAGCATGATGTACAAAATACACTCTTGTGATATTTTCACTCACAAAAACAAACTTAAAAAATCTACTTTGAAAAATTATACGTTCAGTTTTTCTGGCTATAACTACACGTCATCGTATTTCTCTATAATGTATTGTATGTGTTCACATTTGAGCCCTGCTGTAACCTCCCAGGTATTGTACTGGGTCTCATGCAGGCAAGTGTCAACTTTATCAGGATTTTGACTCTGGCTTGCATTTACGTTTAACCTCTTACAATTACACCCTGTTTAATTACCGTTTAATTCCAGGTAAATAACATTAAAACCATGTAAAAGAGTATGTTTGAAAGAGGCTTTAGACCAGCCACAGTCTGTGACATTGCGTGAACTTGTGATCTCCTGACAATAGTACTTAGTGTACTTTTAAAAATTACTCTGAATTTCACCAATAAATCTGCACCAAATGAATTGTGATGAAAGCAGAGATCTTATCATTCATAACTGAACTAAATTCCTTGTGAGTTCAGAGATTTACACCCCTAATGATACCTATACAAAAAAAAGTCTAAGAAGGAACTTACCTTTGCCCTAAGGTCGGAGGAGCTGAGGAGACGGGCAAGCGTATCACCAATAAAAACCAGCTTGTGTGCAGTCACAATTAGACTCTTCCCCTTAGAAACAAAGATCCGTGGCGGCTGGTTCTCCTGAACGCTGTTGAACAGTGTGTCAATGGCGTCGCCCAGGCAGGAGAGGTGAGCCAGGCTTTGGGATGAATAGAATGAGAGAAGTTCTGAATCCTCTAGAGACAGAGAGCCTTGGAGAGGAGGAGAGGGACTCAACTGGTGAAAAGAAGAGAGTGATAAAACAACTAATTACTGTTTTTTGTCTTTAGTGGCAAAGTAAAATGGTGAACTATATATTTCAGTGTGCTCTTGATTTTGTACAGAAAAAAGGCAGTGTGTAAATTGCTTACAGACTGCAGACTTCTGCAAACACAAAAATATTCACACTTTTACGTGTCTATGTGCATTTGTTTGCATGTGCATGTTGTTGCTCACTCTGGCATCGCTCGTGGAGATGACATGTGATGTACCATTCTCTATCTGTGAGTCTGGAGATGGCTCTGGCTTTCCCTGAATTAAGACACACAACCAGAGCTCAATCAGACCACACAGCCCAAACTTCTTGATTACAGAAGGATGAGGTAAGCAAATTTACAACAATTTGTACTGTAAATAAAGGGTAGATATCAGTGAACCAGTTCACGATAGACACGTATAGGAAGTGTCAGAGGAAGTAGTTTCATTGAGGCAGACAGGTAGAGATATATATCAGGAATGCACCAATCATTCATTTTTATGTTCAATTCTGATTCTGATGTCGACAGACGATTTTTGGCTAATTTTTATTAGACTTTTTAAACTTACACTGCGCGAGCTAAATGAAGACACATTAGCACATTTCCAGTACTTTCTATTAGCCAAAATACTAGTGTAAATAAAACCTTTTTTTTATTATGTTATAAATGCCAAACTGGCATTTTAAATGTTCAATTTTAAATCAGTTGCCTATTTAAATTACATGGACCAAACAATGTGCTACATTAAAAGTATGAGGCAACTGGCTGTTTGGCAAAATAAATCATGCACAATTATGGTGTAGCCGCAGCTGCTTTCAAATAGAGTGCAGGTAAACTTACCTGCCTCGCATTATTTACATCATAAAATTACAACACAGATCTGCCAAAATAAAAACGATAAATTGGCCAATTGCTGATTTTGTGTTTTGGACAAAAATCTGCCAAGTCTGAGCTTGGACATTTCACAATACATGATATGCAGTGTTACCTACACATAGATTATACTTTGCCAGTGTGCCCAGGTAGATTTTGCCCATTTAAAAAAATAGTTTGGCATTTCTTTTTATTAATCCATTTAAAAAAAAACAATATGCAGTGCACTTTGCAATTGGACCACTATGTAAGTGCAGCTCAGGGTGGGGGAAAGCAAGGGAGAGTGTAAGACATGGTGGAAAAGTATCCAGCAAGAGCATTACATTAGCTAATAGATGAATATTGAGAAATATTTTAAGAGGAGGCTGCATGAGGAAAGTGACAGATGTAGCACAGGTGTCTTAATTTGTGCATTTCTGCACATTTCTCAGGTCAGCGTAAACCTTACTGACATACAGTCAGGAGTAAGGGCTTTGTAATAGACAAGTGCATTTTGGTCATTTCCAGTAGACATTTTTAACTAAAAGACGTTAGTTGAGTTCAGCTTGCAACTTTGTTTTTGATGTGTTTAAGTCCTTTCACCAGTGACTGTGGTTTTGTGCTCTGTGTCAGCTGCAGGTAGACCATACAGAAACAGAACCAACCAGACCAAGTTCCTACTGTCAGAAATAAAACACTTTGAGTCACAATTTTCCCCTGTCAGAGCAGCAGTGGTTTTCGTGCTTCTAAACAAAACCCTCTGATATGCTGTAGTGCGACCTACATGAGCCGTCCTTTACAGCACTCTAACAAAGACTGCAGATAAAAAACTAAGCTACAGGCACATGGTAAAGTTGTGCCCCTGGTCAAATGACATGTTTTGTAGACTTCTACGTGAAAATAATTTAAAGTGTCCTCTACAGAGAACGCACTTCTGCACATTTTAGTATACTGAATTTTACATATTGGTGAAAAAAATTAAACATAAATGTCATGTTTAAGCTTGTTCCCTGTAGAGGATGTGTTAACTTATTTTCACTTACAAAATTAACAAAACATGTAATTTGACCAAGGGTGTTCAAACTTTTGCATATGACTGTATATACCAAGTGGCAGTGTGCATGGTGCACCAGGCAGCAGGACAAACCATCCGTTTTTTGTTAATATTTACATGGGAGTTTGTTGACAAAAAAAACGGTCTTCATGAATAAACTAACTTTTGGCTGTTAGCCAGATAATGTTTCAGGGAAAATTGGTTTGAATGACCCTGTAAGCTCAGGTATCTAACCTGCAGTTTGACGTATCCCACACTGTCTCCTGCAGGGTATGAAGGAGGGGGTGCAGGGGTTAGTCCGATCCCTGCATACTCGTTCCCTTGTTCCTCATCCTCGGTTGTTTGTACAGTTGGTGGCAGAGAGGTGGGTGCTGGGGGCAAGGGGAAAGCTGCAGGTGGAGGAGGGGGCAGCGGGCGCTCCTGGATCCAGCTCCCTTTACGTGAGCCCATCCCACCCGCCATAGGTTTGACCTCAGCCACTGGCAGGGCAGGAAGTGGCCTCCGTGACAGAGACTCCTGCGAAGGGAGGCGGGGCCTAGTCTGAGTCTGCAAAAGGGAGGCGGAGTCCTCTAGAGCTCGGCGAACCATAGAGAGCAGGCTGTCGGCTGGAGGGGTGGAGCCACACACAGAGAGGGCGGGGAGAAGGTCTGCGAGCCTAGACCAGATCTGCTGAAGAGGAGACGGGACATCCCCAACTTGACCCGCCTTCCACATGGAAAGTATCTCAGCCAACGAGGAGGCTAGGTCCCTGGAAGGCGTAGTGGTGACCGAGGCAGAGCTCAGTGCTGATTGGACGAGAATTGAGAGGGAACTTTTCCACTGGAAGTCGCCAGAGCCAGTGCTGGACACAGACAGGCGGCGGATCGGGACATCCAGAGTGAGAGCAGGCATGTCGTAGATACCGCCATCGACTTCCGAGACATCCTCAGGTGCTAATTCCGGTTTTCCTGGACTAGGGATGGAGTAAACTTCAGACTTTCCTCCTGCGTCCACCACCACAGGTCCAGGCATCTCACCAGATTCCAAGGGCAGACCTGGAAGACTTGGAACGCTGTAAACATCATCTTCAGCTTCAACACTCGCTGGGGCATTGCAGGCTGGATTCAGAGCAAGGGTGGGAACATCATAAATCTAAAACAAGGTGGCAGTGGAGGAGGGAAAGAGAAAGTTTGTTATTCAAAAGGACCTGATAATTGCTCTTTTAACAACCCCTGCAGTTCTCAGCCACTGTTCAGTTAAACAATAGCTTTGTTCTAAAGGCCATTGTGTTAGAGCTCAACTGGTTCTGTCTTTCTACAGTGGGGAACTGTGCATAAAGGTTAAACTGTGCTCTTTTCCTTTGCTTTTGTGGTCCCTTAACAGAGAGCCCATATAGTGCTTTGGCCCCTATTCATCGCTTATGTGTGCATGCCTTGTGATGACGCATGCCTCCAGTGACCTTGCTGCTTGCTGAGGGCCCTTGTGGCCTAATGCTGATCTAAAACGAGAGCACAGGGAAGCAGACTGCACTTTACACCATGTTATTAAAGAAAGGAAGTAGAAACTCTGTATTAACTATGTATTATGTATATGTTATTAACATTCTGTAACCAGTAATTACATATATATAGACTTAATTATACTACTGAAGTTGATGGGCAGGGAGGGGCAATCCCAAAAACATATCTGAGGTAACAGTAACGATTAATAGAAAACAGATGAGAGGGAGAGGGTGTGTGGGTGGAGAGAGAGAGAGAGAGAGAGAGAGAGAGAGAGAAAAAGAGTCAGGCCACCCAGTCCTCCAGAGACAGACGGGTGTGACCAGCTGAACGAGGGAAGGGCGACAGACAGATGGGATTAGCTCACAGCAGTGAAAAACAGGTGTGGCCCTTAAATGAAGGAATGAGAGAGGGAGTGAGAGAGAGAGAGACCAAGAGAGAGAGACAAAAATTGTACGGAATTGTAAACAGATGGTGCGATGAATGCAGAAGAGGAGAAGAGTTTGAATGAAGGAGGGATGAGTGGAGCTGACATATTTAGAAGGGGCTGCATGGAGACAGTGTCATGTTCCTGTTCTCATACCTCTGATCGCTGGTCAGTGAGTAAGGGGACGGTGCGGGGGGTGTTATAAATGCTGTCATCCTCCTCCATAGATACCGCAGGAACTGGGTGCTGCCATCTGTTGGTGGGTGGAGTATCATACACCTGGCGAAAAGACATATTTAATTCAGTGTCTTTTTAACTCCTTAAATGCCCATGCTGCAATTCATCGCTTCTATAACTTAAAGGGCCCATTTCACAGAAACTTGATTTTTTTTTAAATATAAGTTTGATGTAGTCTGTTAACACTGTTAAGGTCTGAAAACATACCATTCAATCCCCAGTCATCCCAACAGAAATGTTATAAGTGGACCTCAGGGAAAAAACATCATACAAGAAAAATGCATGGTATTGGCCCTTTAAGAATAATTCAGCCAGTTTGTGTAGTTTTCCTTGTAATTACTGAGTAATAACCCTTAGGATGTAATAAGTCTGGGAATTTTGGGGCTTAATTTTCTGTAATCAGTGAACTAACATCCTTGTACACAGAAATGAAGGGCATAACCATTTGAATATGCATCAGAAATTCAAATTTGTAACACTCTATTGAAACCTAAAACTTTATCTCCAATACAGCCTCTTATGTATCAACTTTGGAAACTGTTGTCAGCGAGGCATCTCTGTGCATCCTACTAGAGTAAAGTGAGCAAGGAGGAGGAGCTTACACTAAGAACACATTCATTCTAAAATGACTGGGCTTTTTAAAGCTCAATAATATATTCTGAGGGTCATGATTTTTGACGTTTTTTTTGTTAGAGGTCAGAGTGGCCGGCACTGAAAAAGATCTGTTGGAAAACTTTCATTTACCTGAGCCGCACTAACGCGTGGAATATATAGCCAGGGCTCTGCAGAGCTTTTTAGCGTTACAATGATAAAACATCAAACCGCAACTTGACCTCAGAATTGAAAAACATATCAAACTTGAAATACACTCACTGAGCACTTTATTAAGTACACCTACCTTGTTTCCAGACTCATTGTCCATTTTATCAGCTCCACTTACCATATTGGTGTACTTTGTAGTTCTACAATTACAGACTGTAGTTCATCTGTTTCTTTGCATTATATGTTTCCCAATTTTACCCCATTATTCAGTGGTCAGAACCCCCACAGGACCACCACAGAGCACATATTATTTGAGTGGTGGATCACTTCCAGCAATGCAGTGATACTGACATAGTGGTGATGTGTTAGTGTGTGTTGTGGTGGCACGAGTGGACCAACAAAAAATATCAAGCCAATAGTGTCCTGTCGGCAGCATCCTGTGACCACTGGTGAAGGACTAGAGGATGATGAACACAAACTGTGCAGCAACAGATGAGCTACTGTCAATGACTTTACATCTACAAGGTGGACCAACAAGGTAGGAGTGTCTAATAGAGTGGAAAGTGAGTGGACAGTGCTTAAAAACTCCAGCAGCACTGCTGTGTCTGATCCACTTGTACAAGCACAACTCACACTAACACGCCACCACCACGTCAGTGTTACTGCAGTGCTGAGAATGATTTACCACCCAAATAAAACCTGCTCTGTTGTGGTCCTGCGGGGGTCCTGACCACTGATTAATGGGGTAAAGTTGGGATAACAAATAATGCAAAGAAACAGATGGACTATAGTCTGTAATTGTAGAACTACAAAGTGCACCTATAAGGTAACTGGAGCTGATAAAATGGACAATGAATGTAGAAACAAGGTAAGTGTACCTAATAAAGCGCTCAGTGAGAGTACATGCATCATTACAGCCCTAATGTGCAAGCATGTAAGCTGTGGACATGGTGCAAACATTAATATATGACTAGAAGACACATGTTCAGGTACTATTAAATCAAATCAAATTTAGATTTTTGTGCTACACCCCTAAAAGAAATTAATGCAAATTTCATTGACACTCAAAACCTCAGCTATTTTACATTTTATGATCATATTAACTACATTGGCTACATTTTCAGCAGCAATTGCACAAATACACATTGATTCCATAGACAAACAGGCATAGACCTAACCAAATGTTGCCTGAAGAGTTCACACCCTGAGCTTATGGAGAGCTGGACCAAAGCCAGACTGCATGGTACTCCTGTTATTGTCTGTAACTGAACCCCTTTACAAAGTTAAACTGACTGGTTTATACATGTTGCTTCATTGTATCAAGACTCTGATAAAGTAGGACCCAACAGTTTTCAAGTTGCACTCTGAAAAACTCTGCATTGTGAAATACCCCCATTGCCTGTCCATTCATGAAAAAACAGGAAACAAGCAAACAATGCATAGAATTAGTCACTAAATCTTAATTTTGCTCATATCTATCATTTTTTTCCCCAATCTGTGTGTATTGTTAAATGTGCTTGGCTGCTTTACAAATGAAAGTCAAACTTAATGTACTAAAGGTTTGATTTAAAATCAAAATCCAGCCAACAGGTAAACGCACAGGCCCATTATTATTCACTCTCGGCATACTGCAAAGTTAATCTACAGTGTGTTCTATTAAACTTGATACCATGGCATGATACCGTACCGTATTTTCTTTTCCAATACTGATACCAATATAAAAACCTTGAATATCGGCTGATGCTTCACTTGACAGGGAATCCCAGCAATTTTTGAACATCTCTACATAATTAAATGGTTGAGATGCAAACAAAGCCATTCAAAGTGGTTTGATTCGAAAATCAATCCATTCTAGGGAACTTACTGAGTCAAAACGTATATTTAAAACACATTCCTGGTGAAAAGATACATGCAGGGTGTGGTAAGGCAAAAAAATATACTTTTTTTAGATTTAGCACTATTTTACCATTTTCAACATTACATATAACACTCAGATGTCACAGGCAGTTTCACAGGTCATTCTGGACAGTAAATAAAATGTCTGTAAGTGTGTTGTAAACAATGAGGTTCCCATCACTACTGTAAAGAAATCTGAGCAGTTAAATTTACTCTACAACAAACCTTTTTAAACAAACCACTAGGAATTATTCAGTTTACATCTTAATGATACAATTATGCAGAAATTTACAAAAACTGTGGAACACCCCTTTAAGATGTGGTTCAAAATGTGCTCAAACTACCCTCTCACTCGTACACACTACACTCTGCTACCCCATGGGAAGAAATACACAGCTAAACACATCACATCACACAGTGTGAGTGTGATATTTCAGGATAGATATTAATAGGATTGGATCAGATTCATTATTTTGCCCCCAACAACATCTGAGATTCAACATTTTCTGCTGATAATCATCTCTAATTAAAATTGTCGCAAAATTCAAACAGCACAGCTATTAGTATCTTTGTTCATACCTGATCACCAAGTTTTCCATCATCAGAGGTCACACGCTCTTTGTTTTCTCCTATCTTCAGCACCTCTGTGGCCTTTTTCTTCTCTTCCTCCTGTTTTACTCCTTCTTTACTTCTTTGTCTTTGTTCTTCCTCTTTATTGGGCTGCAGGAGTGCAGGGCCTGCCTGGAGAACAGGTTTCATGGCAGACACTGCTGCAGACTGAGGTACATCCTTCCTGGTTACGCCTCTAACCGGTGGTGCTGGTGGAGGGGGCTTCCGGCCAAAGTTTGGAGATCCTGGTGCCCCGGCTTTTCCTGCACGAACCAGAAGAGGGGACCCCCTCATTGCAGCCTGGGACAGCTTCCCATGACCCGCGGGCGGGGTGGCAGAGGGACCCTGGTTTCTCACCGCAGGGGGCGTCTGCTTTAGATTTTGTCCTGAGGCGGGCGATACCACTGTAGACCTTGAAGGTAGTTTGCGCTCCATTTGTGGAGTCCTTGACATGGCTCCCCCTGGCGGGGTTGGGGTTTGGTACATCCCTGGGGCTTCCTGACCTGCTTTGGGCTGGCTGGTTGCAGCTCCATCTTGAAGCCTGGCAACAGGCGCTGAAGCAGACTGTCCTGCCACCGGAGAACCACTTGTCGGAGTTTGATACAGATCCTCGCTGGGTAAAGCTGCCACGGTGGGCCGAGGGACCAGATAGCAGTTGTCCGAATGCCCCGTGGCCCCCGACTCCCTTGGGGTTAAATAGGCAACCTCTCCTGCTGCTTCCCCTGGAGGTCTTGTCACAGCCATGGGAGTGAGGTACACTGACTCTGACGCTAAAGCACCCTGAGATCTATATTGTGTTGCTAGTGGTGCGGGTGAAGCAGGGGTTTGGTAAACTGACCCAGTCTCACCGACCCGTCCTCTGAGAGAGGGTGAGCGAGGCCGCCCCTCCGCCCCAATCTCCCCCCAGTCAGGTCTTGGCCTGGGACCAGAGCTGGAGTGAGAGCGGGGACGCCTGCCTTCAGTTTGCCGGAGCTCCCCCTGCCTGGCCGGTCCTGATGCCCCTCCTGGACTCTGGTACACCCCTTCCCCCAGACTCGGTGGCGACAGGTACACCCCATCTGCATCTTCTGTGCACATGCCATTTGCACGGGTTTGTTGGCTGGGAGAGATATAAACTGAGTCCACACTAGGAGCCCGTCGGGCGTCGGTGCCTGGCTGGACAGGACCTGGAGCGGGGGCGGTTTGGAGGAGACGTAATCGGTTGGCTGGGGCGATGCCCTGGCGGCCATGGAGGGAACAGAGCCACCAGCCAGGTCCCCCATCCTGCTCCTGCTCCAGAACCATCAGTATGTCGCCTTTGCGGAACGCGAGCTCCTCTGGACTCTCTGCCGCATTGTCAAACAGCGCCTTCGCTAGCACTGTCTGAGATAGAGAAAAAAAATGGGAGGCAGAGAGAGAGAGAGAATTGAATAGGCTTTTGTTTCAAGTTTAAAGTAAAAGAAGCTACAGCTACAGTAAAAGAAGGACAGATGAAGTCATGGAGAAGAGGAAGGATAAACTGAACATTGATAAATCGCAGTTTATGCTGGGTAGTACAGATAAAATGCAATTTCATAGGCTGTAGTGGGCAGCTGAAATTTTGAGTTTTGTGATAACCGTTACACCAACATGCCATAAATAAATTCAGATAACGCAACATTCTTGAGCTGTGCATGTGCCAAAGCCATGAACAAGCCATGAACCAGCTGATACTGATAGCATGAATGACTAATATTTTTCAAATTCCAGCAGTGTCTGATGGTTGGAGGCACAAATGTACAGGACGCATATATAAATCATTTGTGAAATTCCACAAAACTGAAGTTGGATTCCTATTCCAATTTTCCTTTCCACCTTACATGGTGCAACAGTTACATTCAGGCACCTGTACAGGTATCAGAATGTATCTGCTACTCCATTTAATAAGGAACGGACAATTCTAACAAAAAGCTGATGAATAAGAAGCCAACTTCAGCCTAGAAATTAAGGTGCAAAAAAACATTTAGCATTTTTGCCTGCATGGCTAGGGCTAGACAGCAATATTAACATGGGTTCACCTATATATTGTTAAGTTTTTTTTTTACTATTTTGCACAATAAAATATTTCAGATTTACTTTGGTTGAACCATTGTTCAAAAGAAGAAGACAAATCTACAAAAATAAGTTACATACATATACACAAAGAAGAAAAAAGAAGTGATAAACTGTTTCATTTAACACTAAATAAGTCCTACACACAGCAATCACAATTACTTCATAAAAAATATCTGGAGTTTAAAAAGGTCATGCTGGAAAGTGCCACTCATAACTCAATTTGGTGAAGCTTAAATTCAATGTACTCAAATTTAAAAAGCTTAAATCGATTTAGCCAAGCTTCCAGCTGACTGTGCTTTCAGAGCTCAAAACAGACATTCAACTCCATCAGCTAAACTTCCACGTATTCTACTGTCAAGACGACAGCCAAACATAAAACCTATTATTCAGACAGCACAGGACACACTGACATTACAGTGTACTTCAGTTTCTCCTGAGTTCAGCAGATTGTGCAAACAAGCATGCATTAGATAAAAAATGACCTTGTTTTCTGGTTGCTTAACAAACAGAACTGACAGAGAATCTAGCAAAATCTTACTGACAAAAGCCTTGTCGCTGTTCGGGTCAGTTATTTTTTTTTATCTCCAAATAGGCAACTTTACATGAAAAGAAAAAAAACAAAGGATGCATTGGTAAATCTACCAATGTTGAGACAAAAACATAAAATTTAGCATTCAGGTGGATATACCTCTAATTTGGTGTTTAACCAAAAAGATAAGGTAATTTAACTGGGCTGACATATAATTTTGAGTTACCTGAACTTACTAATTAATAGTACGTTAACAGATTGAGACTCAGAAAGGATTATTTCACATAGAGGGGTGGGATAATATAATTTTTACTAGTGTTTCCCAGTAGTTGTATTTCCATCTGAATGTGCCAGGTCAGTCGTTTCTATGGACTGCATGCTCCCATGCCAGTAACAATTCCAACACCTTGTATCTTCCATAAAACTTGCTCTTGAATTAATCTCAGGCTATGTTAACTAATCTGTGCTAATTGACACGTCCATAAAAATGCTAGCATATCCTGTGGAAAAGGGGTTTCTTAAGTATGGAGGAACTTGAAGAAGCATTTATTGTGTGATCTGTTAAGCTGATACATACTGTCATACCTCAAGTGTACAACTCCAAACATTAAAATGTAAAACTTTCAGAAAAAGGTTTGATTTTATGTGGCAATATTGACTTTTGGCTGAGTAAATTTCCAAGCTACTGACAATGCAAACGACACAGTGCATTCACTTGAGACAGCAAGACAGATGGTTAGGGTAAACAGATTAATGGTTAAATTAAATGTTTTGACACGTTTTCTACTCTTTTCTGGAGTAAACGCAGGGTGTAAATCAAGTACCCACTCCCATCTCTGTCAGTTATACTGAGATTTCTTGTCCTGCGCAAATTGGTAATAAACATTACAGACATTCTGTGGTAAACTGCCATTACCCCACTTACCTAAGTCAAAGTAATCCTATCCAATAGTACTGTAAACCTATTATTTAAAGTCCAATTTCAATCGATGTTTAAAGCGCTATTAATTTATTAATATTATTTTATTAAAACATTAAAGTTAAAACAACATTTTTACAATGTAGAGGGTTTCAAATGCAGTAAAATGAATGAAATGCGTATATTTAGCACAGTAGCCCAGTGTCCCCTAAACATTCTGCTTTTCAGGAGTACAATAAATGCAATCATCAAATATTCGCCTGCAAATGTAAAATGGTCAAATGTAAACATCTGTCTGATGCTGATAATTTTTTAAAGCAATTATCTACTGATACAGATATGATATCACTGTGCATCCCTAGGTTTTTTTTTCAATGGTTGTTAATGTAAAAAGAGTTTAGCGCAAGAAGCAATACATGTGCATGCATACTTAAGGAAATACTTTATGACAATGTTTCATGTTCACTCTTTTCAGTAACAAGATATGCTGTTTAAAAATTATCCTATTTTGAAGATGAGATATAAATCATATTTTGTTATTCTTAGTTTTTGTTTAAAAAAAAAAGAGTTGCCATTTTAAACACTGTAGCTCGAGCTGACGCCAGCCTGGGGTGAACCTCTAGCTAATCGACTGACTTTGACTCTGCCTTCCACCAAATGGCTTGTGTCTGCTCAGTGAACTGACACTAACTATCTACTGTCGAATCGTCCAGGTGTGTGTGCTGCACAGGTGGGTTGAAGTGACTCTCCATTACAGCATTTAGGCTGTTAATGACACAAATGCAGTCCCATTTGTGCACTAATTCAAAAGAACTGTGTGGAGGTTGGAGGGGTAATAATAAAGGCTAAGTTGTTTGTGAGTGCAAAGACACTGCAACGGATACATTTTCTCATTCTCTTGTTATTACTGCCTTTTAACTCTTAGCATACTAACCTATATGCATGGGCAATACAGCAAGTGAGAGGTTATTGGCTGTCCTTTAGCACAACACAATAGAGTAAATAAGCAAATGAGAGAGGGAGAGAGAACAGATGATCATGGGAGAAATGAGCGGGGGAGGGGGTCCACATCTGTCCCTCAGTTTAGGCCCTTTTGTCATCCGCTCAGCCTGAACCTCTCTCATTTTCCCTCTCTCTCTCTCCCTCTCCCTAGGGGACTAACTACTCTGGGACAAGCTGAGCCTCTATCGCTCCTCCTCCACTTTCCCAAAGGGATTAAAAATTATTGGTTTGGACAGCAGTGGATTTAAGCTTGGTGAATGTTAAATACCAAAGCTTACATGTCAGATCAGCACATCATTAACGTCCTTCAAATAAACACATACACATATACACTTACAGAGAGTGACATGGCTGCTGCCGATTGTCCGTGTTAATGCTCGGGCTGGATCTCTGCTGGTTCCAGGTCGGACCTTTGTTCCCCCTGTTCACTCGTGGAGAGGGTGACCCATGTGCATGTTTGCCAGAACTGGGCACTGAGTTGGATCTCCCGATGGCCAGCTGTCAGAAACCTGCCTTTCCTTACATCCAAAAGAGTCGGCTTCTCGCTGAGGTCATTCTCCTGAGGTGTCTGGGAATCACATCCTCTGTCATAATGTTATCCTCCACTTTGAACCTGGTGAAATAAAACAAGCCCAATGATGTTTTCACACTTTTCAGCTTCTGTCATGATTATTCAAATATCCAAACAGCACCACGTCCACAACATTTCCTTTGATGAGAGCTCCAGTTTAGTACAGTGACCAAAACCCAGTGAGCTCAAACAGTGAAGCTGAAGAAGAGCTAAACCAAAAATCTGGTCATAATTAAAGGTTTTTTTTTTAATACCAGCCCCTATCCGACCGCCCCCAAACCCTCTAATGACCTCCTATTAGCTATCAATTACATGATAATAAGTACTTTCTTATGCTCATAGATGGGTATTCATTGTGTGTACTTTTTAAATACCTAAAGCCACGAAGACTCATCTTTTTCTTCTTTGTTGGTCACCAGACACGAATTACTCTCACATTTCAGCCCTTCACTGGGTTTTATCTGGCACAGACCTTTTTATTTCGGGCCCAGAATAGGGCTAAAATAAAGAATCAGTTCCAATGAATTCATATTCAGTCTGTTCATGGTGTGAATCTCCTTGGGCTTTTGGCGATGGTTATTATGAGGGCAGATTTGTTGGGAAACCAAAGGTTCAGCCACGTTTCGTTTTCCATCGCAGGAACCCCATTCGAGCTCACTGTCCTTACACGCTCACAGCGAATGGAAATCAAACTGCAGCTCACATTTCGAACAATGAAGCCCTTCCAGGCCCTGAAATGCATTTTCAGGTTGAAAATATGTTTTATTTCCAACACAAAGGCCACTTCGGCGTTACAGCCCCGGGCAGCGCGGAGAAGATGAGTCTGAAATACAAGAAAAAACGACGTCTTACCGTCACATTGCCGTCCACGCTGCACCGAAAGGAGCCATGAGGAAAGCCATTTAAAACATATTCCTGCAGACGGAGGGTCTCAGCACACTGCTGTTAGTCGAGCTTTCAGCGTCGCCCTCCCCGGGCCTGAACGGGGATTTGGGTTTGAATTACACTCACCACAGCAAATCCCCCTCCTTCCCCACTGAGACCGAAAGGGCGCCTCCTAGTGGACGGGCCTGTGAACAAAGACGACTTGCTTCCATTTGAGGGGTCCATATTATAAAATATTCTTGTATTTTATATTTCCCCCGAGGTCCATCTATGATGTTTGTGCGGCGTTATATACCAAAATCCGTCGTAATTCATTTTAAATGACCATGTTCACTTTTTGACGACCCACTCTTAAAACATTCAAACGAGCTGTTTTCGGTACTGTGCTTGTAAGACTGATACATGGGGTGGGGACCTGAGCACAGCAGTTAGGCCAAAAATGACTGTCTAACTGGAATGCCCCTCACTTCTACTCCTGTTGGACAGAGCTTAATGCCTGGACTAGGTTTTCTAGCTAAATGCAGTGCAAATTAACTGCATGATTGGAATTGAAAAGCTTTACATTACAAATTCACATATACATCAACTTACGTTATGGCTTTTTTGTGCTATCCTATATGGTGATTTTTTTTTATAAACAGACTGAAATAAAGCAGCACGGAACTACTCACTACATGCAAACATATAGGAAAACACATGCATAACGCTGTGGTTCTGAACCAGTAAAATGTTCATCAAAATAACTGGCACAAACATTTAAAGAATTTAGTCTTTAAGCTTTCTCTTAGACTGTATAAGGCTTGAGAAGTCATAACGAAAGAGTGCACCTTTCTACACATGGTCTGGTTTGCGCACTTCAACTCATACCAGAGCTGCTGAACTAAGTTTATTGCATTATTGCAGACATGTCTTATTTGTCACTGCACTGCACTACTATACATGTTGTTTGATCACTTTCATAAAACTCAACTGAACCTGAAAACTATTTTTGGTTAATTATTTTTGGTTGATTATGAAAAGGGTGTTCTGACTCCAGTAGGTAAAATTTAATGTAAATTGTGATAATAAACTGGCCAACTGACCTCATCAGTTCATATCCTTTTAGCCTGTAGCCCTAAAACACTCCTTGACTGCCTTGGCCATGTTTCTTGGATCGACTTGTTTCACAGTAATGCTCAGCCAATGACTCTAGAAGTATTTTCTTGCACAAGTGTAGACGTGTTTCTGATGATTTCTGCAGAACTTGTACTGCTTTCATCTTTACTTATATTGTCAAAATAGGTGGATTATCCAGATACAGAAGCTGCTAATGTATGCTGACTGTGACACCACCACTGCTAAGAAAATGGCATAGCAATAGCATAATGCTACAGATTGTCCTATTGTCGTTTTCTGTTTTATCGTATTATTGGGCCATTATTATCATTTTTAATGATCATAAAATGTTTGTGTCTTGTGTTATATCTAGCATAGTTCTGCTTTTAAAATCTCCAATGATTAGTAAATTCCTACACCCACAAACGTTTTTAGAGATGTACTTTGCAGATTTTGTGATTTTGAAGGATGTGTTTTACTATATGGTTCATCCTTCCTTTGTGCCTTAATTTTATACAACTTTATTTGTTTCTTACAAAGGACATTAGTGATCCTGGACATATATGTATACCTCAATCTCAGACAGCACAGACGACAGGAACACAACCATTTTTAGAAAAGAGAGTGAAATGCCTAAAACAAAACTAATAATAAGATATGACATACAGCACTGTACAGAAGTCAGAGACCGCTCTTCATTTATTTAACCTCCAGTCAAAATGGCCAAAAAGCACAAGTTGTAATTTTTTTAGGAGATATTTCTGAGGAGATTAGAGATAAGCTAATCCATTTGTCAAAGAAAATGTGAAAAAAGTAAAAAAAAAAAAGTGTTGAAAAAGAATATAAACAATGTATAGAAAATATTTTTTTTCTTGGAGAGGTCCACTCTTGCTTCAGATCTGAATATTCTACAGGTGTTTCTGTCCAGTTTCTACTGTGAGAAGACACCTCAACGCTAGGAAGAGTAGGATGTCAACAAGCAAAAGGATGAATGAAAGGATGTGTAGCTGTCAAGAAGCCATTACTGAGAAATGGCAACAGACAAACAACAAACAATGGACCAACCACCCCAGAGCCCAGACCTCAACATCACTGAATGTGTTTAGGATTACTTACTGTTCAGAATGGTGAGCAGCACAAAACGCAACCAGATTCTAAGACTGAACTTTGGAGATCTAGGAAAATATTCCTGCAGGTTTCTTTGAAAAGTGGAAGTAAATCACAAAAGAATGGGAGCTGTTCCAAAGACAAAAGGTGGACACACTAAATAATGGAAAAAATATGTGGTTGAGGCTTGTGTGTCATTTTCTGTTACATACTTTTTGTACTTTTTTCCTGATGCTGAAAAATGAATAATTTGTACTTAATGGCAGTTTTGACAGACATTGAGTGAATTAAGTGTGGTCTCTGACTCTTGCACAATACTGTATGACCCCATTTCCTAGTTATTTGAAAAACTGAGTGTGTATGTGTCTCAGATGTACACATACAATCACTAATATGTTTGTGCATTGTGTGTATTCATTTCATGCACTTTGTGCATTAATAGATGCGTTAGCAGTTTTAATTCACGGTGCTATATGCATCACATAAATTCATAAGTAATAAAGAATAAAGAAAGCAAAAAAATCTACTTAGACCATGAAGATACATCATGAACCATATCTACCATTTACTCACTGAATATATTTAAATAAAAGTAAGAAATGCGTCGTGCACCAATTTGATCCCAGTTTCAACAGACGCATACAACAGAAGCTGTTCTTTGAAGTCGGCAACGTATGTAAATAGGTGAAGTTTGGTCACTGCATTGTAGAAGGACAGCTGACCACGTCTGTAGTCCATGTACATTCCCAGCCTAGCCGGTGTGGCGTAATGTGTTGGAATGGCTTTACCATCGTTGATTACTATTTTACCATCTGCTGAGGCAATTGTCCAGATGCCAGCAGCGGGAGAAAAATCATGGTTGTTATCTGCATCAAATGATGCTGTACGAAATCCCACAGTCCACGGCACAGTCTGTGTTACTCGAAGTTCCAAATAGACCCTACTGCTGGGCAGGGCCTTGGATGAAACACAAATGCACTTCAGATACGTCTCAGCCGTCGGGACTCGGGGAGGACTGCTTGGAGATGCTTGATAGAGACTCTTGCCATCATTGCTCACGCTGAGGAGAGCATGAGCTGATTTA
Source organism: Colossoma macropomum (assembly GCF_904425465.1). Taxonomy (NCBI): domain Eukaryota; kingdom Metazoa; phylum Chordata; class Actinopteri; order Characiformes; family Serrasalmidae; genus Colossoma; species Colossoma macropomum. The sequence goes on along the minus strand of NW_023494805.1, from coordinate 29,311,144 downwards.
GCTTTAAGAACCACATCCGCTGTGGACAAATTACAAACAAAGCGAAAAAAAGTTTCAGGTTAAAGGTACGCTGTGATAGTGGTGACCTTTAAGTCTGGAGATTTTATTCAACCCACATCAGATACCCAAAACACTTTGGGCTGTTGAGGCATTTGCTGTGAGACCCAAATGGATTACCCAAAGTCCATGAGGAGTCATGTGATGTACAGTCAATAACCATTATATTTGGGTGATGAGTACTTTGTTACTATATTTAAGGATTATTTTGAAAGACTTTACTGAAGTATTGCTTAAATTGAACATGGTGATTTGATCTGAGTTCCTGAACATGTAATTTTATTAAATAGACATGGAACCAAATTCATATTAGTGTAACAGAAACTCCCCAATACTATGCTAATTTGTTTTTTTTTGTTTTTTTTTTTGTGCAAGAACTATTACTGCACCACTGCATTTCACACCATCAAGAAAGGAAGAGTTTTAAACCAGTCAATAAAACATTTCCTTTTTACTTTTACATCTTTCAGTATGTTAAAATATAGAGCTGAGCAATATGGCAAAATAATTCTTCAAGAACTTTTTACAGTACACATTATGTCAGTTTTTTTTCAGACATATGACCAGTTGAAACAGACAAAGCAATGCCACATTATAAAAAAAAAAACTCAAAAACTATGAACACAATGATTTATAGTCAACATTTTACATACTGTTTTGCACTAAATCCAATCAAACATGACTAATTATGCTCTTGGGACATGCAGTTGGGAAATGTTTTTTGGGCAGTATCCACAATATGCTAAGAATGGTGTATTTTGTCACGATAACGCTAAACATTGTCATTTTGTCCAGCCCTATTTAAATGTCAATGTGTTTTTACTTTAAGTACACTTTTAATTAGGATTGTCACAGAGTAATCATACCTTCACTACATATTGTCTTTGCTTTTTTCAACCCTTGCCAACAACCAAAAGTCATAAGTTTTCTGTCACTGTACCTTTAGCTGCCACAATCCAACGCCACACTGTAAACAAGAGAAAATTATTGCACTTCAAGGGCAGTTTTGCTGACACAGATTAAGCCTAGCCTCTGACTAAAATGCATTTTAAAACAGTTAAAGGAGACTCTCACATTAAAAAGCAGTTATTAAAAACAGAACAACAAAAACATCTTACCTTCATCTGGAACAACACCTTCTCTTCCTGGACGCATGTTCATGATAAAAGTTCAACAGCATATTTTAGTACACATGAGCCAATAATAAACCAACCCTACGTACAGTGAAAGACTTTCATCACAAGAAAATGAAAGTGAAGGCTGTTTATCAGAGAGATATTTAAAGTTGTTTATCACAGGAATATTACATTGTCAAGCTAGGAATTATCAAATTACCACACAAATTTCAGCACAGCCATTATAACATGTTGCTTAGTAAATAGCAAAAAAAAGTACCTCTAAGTACTTACTTGACAGACTAGGAAAATCCTTCTGAGCCTCTGTCAGACCTAAGAGGGGAAATACAACATGATTTGCAACCACTGCTTAAATAAAACAGTTCCTCCTTCAGCACATTAATAAATCTCTTTTATATACTCCATTTCCACATGCAGATAAAGTCACCTGAGCCTAAACCTGCAATATGAAAACAAGAGGGAACACATCCCCACATAACATATTTCATATTTGATAATATCTAGGTTACACACTCACATATATTAAAATAATCAGAGGAAAATATTCCGTTGATTATTGATTGGTAACATCACACTGAAGATTTAAACTGGTGATGGAGAATAACATTCACCTGGATTAAGTAGATCTTTCATCTCTGCTAACTTAGCTGCTGTCGAATTAAGAAAAACTGTTAATCAAGATCAGCTGACATGAAACAACAGTGTAAAACAGATGTTTAGAAGTTCTAAGGAAATGTTGTTTAATCATTAAATTAATACATTAAATTCACTTTCAATCTTTTGAAAAGCAAATTCTCCACTCACTAGTGATGACAACTCCACCAAAGAGAATGAGTATAATGACAGTGCTGGTTGTAATAAACACTATGAATGTACTCCTCCGCAGAGTGATTGTGGCTTCAGCACTGGCTGCCAATAACAGAAAGTCACCATATCACATATATCTATCTCCTATGTCAATCTACTGAGCTAGCTTCAAACATATTGAGCAGGAGACTGAAAAGAAGCCTTGAGGGTTACCTGCTGCATTGTGTAGCTGTTGTTGTACTTGTGGTGCTGCGCTGTTTTGCTGACTGGGCCCTGGACATCACAAAGAAAGTGGGGAAACTAAAGTAATATTTAACATGTGATATCAGATGTTTCCTCTTGCCATGAAGGTATTTTGGTAAGAAAACCACACCAGCTGTTATGCATAACAATTTACCCTCCTCCGCAGACTCACGGCTTAGGATACTAGAGCAGCTTAGCATGCCTAGAGGAAAAATAAGTACACTGAAAATATCAAAGACAGCTTCTTTTTTTTACATACTGAAAATGAGACTGAGGGATAAATCTATGAAATGCCTGAACTAAAGCCTGGCAGACTAAACATGAGACATAAAGCATCCGTCACAGGCTTAAAAGTAAATAGTAATAGTCAATACATTAAAATTAATCACTGAGCCGTTTACAGTCCAAAGCGGCTGTGTTAATGTAATAAGTGTAATAGCTAGTTAAGTGTTATGTTACTGTCCAAACAGCACAGTTTTATGAACTGTTTAATTTAATTCACTGTTTAATTTAAGCCAAAAGAGAAGACTGTACAATAAAAGTTTTCTTATATCTTATCTTTCTGAACGGTCTTGACTTTTGGCCTAATATCTAATATCTTGCTGACTATAGGTTAGGAGTTGAGGCATATGCTATCATTAGTTATTAACATTAGATATTTACATATTTACATGCTGTAGTAGTAAAATAGCTTACCTAGGGAGCTAAATGTAAACAATTCACAGGTAAAGCTAGCCAGTAAGTCTTCTTACTGAGCTACAGAATGCTAACTGTTAACCCAGTTACTTTTAGAGAGTATATGTAAGGGAAAATTTAAAATGGCTAATATGCAAAACTGTGTTTCCTGATGGACTGGTCAAAATAAAATAAAACGGGAATAAATATGAAGTGTGGGAAAGCTGGGAGTATCCAGCGCTGTAGCTAGGTAACCAGCTAATTTAGCTAGCTAGCTAACCGTTGAACCATCGAACGCTGAATGTAGCCGGCGGCATCTCGGCACAGCGCCCATGGGTATAAGTTATATATCCACACTTCTTTACATTTCAGACAGACACTGAATAGTGAGGGCTTTAACGCAGGTGAGGGATAAAATAACTCTGCTAGCTCAGTGTATCGGCTCCGAGGCTGATAATCACAACCACAGTTTTTAGGGTTTTTTTGTTTGTTTGTTTGTTTCACACGCAGTTCCCGTTCTGAAATCTGATTGGTTGAGCCACGTTCGAAGCCGTTGTAAACGCTCATCATTTGAATCCTGTATCAATGCGGCTCGCGCACAGCTGAACCGTCACACTCCTACTGGCTCCGTGTTCGTATTTTCCCGTTCCACCTTAAATGCTGCAGCAGTCCTCAGGCGCCAGAAGGGAACTGATGCACTATTTAAGGTAGAACTGGATAATATAAACAAGAATAGGAAGCCAGCTTCAGCCTCGTGGATACAAAGACGTGTAATCAAAATTACGCTAAAATGTTACTTAGTTAGCTACACAGTCACAGATGTTTAAAATTGTCAAGGCAAAACTTAAGTGCGATTAACTGGGAGTTAAGGACATTGTGACAGCGCCCCTCGCTGTTTAACTGGGCGTCGCATCATAAACTTTGAGCTGCTCGTTAAAACAAACAGCCACACGCTCGTCTCAGCCTATGTCTCAACACAGAGATGTACATTATTCACCGCCGTCACTGCAGTATTTTATCATTAACAGACTCAGAGGGAATAGAACAGTGTACAGGCATTTCAGAGTTAGAAAACAGCATCACCCACTAGTGACACCAGCATTTCGCAGTATGAATAAATGTAACGTCATTATGAGAGTTAAGTCCGTCTGTAAACGATAACTTCGTCTTTTTTTCGACAGAATGGCTAACAGTAGAAAAGGAAGGTTAAAACAGAAGTTAGGACACAGTTGAGCTTCTCCTAAATTTACACTCTTAAAAAAGATGGTTCGTCACAGGTTCTTAATTGTTTTATATAGAACTATGAACACTCAAAGCACCATTTGCATGCTTAAAGGGTTCTCTGCACCGTAAAATGGTTCTTCAGAGTGATAGAGAATGTGTTGTGTATGGTTCTAAATATAAGCTTTTTAAAATGGTTCTATAAAGCACCAAAAAGGGTCCTGCTATTGTTACAAGCTTGACATCGTAACAATAGCGGAACACTTTTTGATGCTACACAGAACCATTGTCCTTGCTAAAGAACCCCTGAAAGAAACATTTAAGAGTTGAACAGTATTTAGGAAATGTTGAACTTTGTCTAGTCAGAATGCTTATGTTGTCTTATCTGGAAGATAATTACCTGTTTTATTCTTTTATTCAGCCGAAAATTCAGTCGCAATAAAACAACTCCCCACCTGAAGGAGCTGATAGAAGAGAATCAGATACAGTTCAGCCAAAAAATAGATCTCCAAATTTCTTTGCTGATGTAGAAATATAATTAAAATTTTACTCTTTATTTTTTCCAGTTATCCTTCTATCCGACGTTTACGTTTTTCGGAATCGAGATTATTCTGTGGATTCGACTCTTGAAATTGACTCTTTTGATTCCTGTCACTTTGAATCAGAATCGGAGTCGACTCCAAATTTTCTGGAGTTGAACAGCCCTAACGCACGCCCCCTCGAGGCTTGTTGTTGTATTTTACACAGATCCATGGCTCTGATTTTACGTGGACTCGAATGTTGTTCAGCCAATCAGGTTTTAGAACCAGCATTCGTTTTATTTTAAAAAATGTGCATCTCAGAAAAGCCACCACATAGAAGTAACGTTAGAGAATAAGTAAGAGCTTTGTGCCTTTGCCCTAGTTTTACATTGAAACCCACTGACACAAAAAATTGGCAGCAGTTTGAGTCTGTCCAAACGTCAAAAGAATTAATTTAGATAACACATTCAACAAACATGTAAGTCACCTTTGCTAAAGAAAGGTTAAAACAGTAGTGCTAAAACTATTTTCGAGCTGTTAGTGACGTTCTCATAACTTAAGAAAATAAAGACTTAAAACTTCAAAAATATATTTTTTTGTTTAAATTTTGACAAATGAACAGTGCGGATGGCGACAGTAACCAATCAGAAATGGGCGAAGCGAGCTGCAGCCAATCAGCTGTCACTTACACAGAACAACATCCGCGATCATGGCTGTGTGAGAGGAGGCGGAGTGCTGAAGAACAGTCAGTCCAGTAACGCTGACCCTGCTACAGACACAGAGGTAAAACTCACAGCTCATCTCTAAGTTTTAACTGAAATATTTGTCACAGAATTAATGTTACCGTTGACTGGTTGCTTTTGCGTCTAACGTTTTATATTTACCTGCGAATTACACGATAAGGCTTTAGTTAAATCCAACAACAAATCCTCTGCATTAACTTATCCGCTTTGGTAAAAAATCTGCAAAACTATTTACCAGCTACCAGAGCAAAAATACACGATACACTCTACTGTTTGTTTGGACAGTACTAGTGACGTTGTAGGAGGAATACAAACTTTATATGCAACCTTTAACCCCGATAACCTGTCACCCACTATGCGGTCTAGACTACTACCGTTTTTAGTGTTCTGTATAAAATGATACTGGTAGTCCTTAAACGACACTTCATTGATCTTTTTTGTATATTAGCTATTTGTCCAAATGTATCAAGACGCCCTTTCTATTAGTGAATTCAGCTACTTCATGGTCAAATAAAGTCTTTCAGACTGTTCAGAGTGTTTTTTTATGTCAAATGCTCCAAATTTACTAAAGCAGACGTCAGAAGCATTTAGTGCCTCTAAAAGCTACTTTGCTGAAAATTATAAAACAATTGTTACAGATATGCTTCCTGTTGTCTGAGACACTGTTTTATGATAGTTAAGAGAGAAAGTTTGGGTGTAAAACATTTAAATCAGTTCGTGGTGGAGAGATGCATGCAGAGTGTTATAGAGCAAAACAGTACCCAAAGAAAACTATTTTACCATTATCATCATTACATACACAACTAACGTTCAGATGCACTTTGTATTTTGCATTGTAAATAAAACGTCTATATCTGCATCGTAAACACTGATCCCAGCACTGTGAAGAAATCCAAGTCGGTGAGTTTCAGTACAGTGCACCATTTCACATCAAACTACTCTTAATGACTGTTTACAGCACAGCAATTGAATTAACCAGAAATTGAAAAAATCTGTGAAATTCCTCCAAGATGTACCCATTGCTGACACAGAAAATTAATTGCACACACACAGTTTGTGTAACCTCCATAGAAAAGCATCAACAATAGAATGGGTTTCTCTGGAGCAGCTGCACATGAGCCTAAGGTCACCATGGCAGGTGTCAGCTAGAAAGAAATCTGATCGATTGTTAAGAATCTATAGACCGCTGAAGTAGCCCTTACTTTTTCAGTTCTTTCTGAAAAAATCACTTGTGTAAGGAAAGCTAATTTGTAGTTTCAGATTTTAGGCTATATGGCAATATTTCTGTGATTCTGTTAGATGAAAAATTTGCTGCTCTCCAGCTACTTCCAAACAGCTGTCATTATGGGTTTTAATGGTTATTGTAATATGATATTATAACATTTTCTCTTTTCTCTCATAATAAGGTAATGTTGAGGGCAGTCACCAAGTGCCTTTTGACTAACGCAGTTGCCGGTAGAAGAATGATGTCCCAGGGTAGCCTGGCTGGAAAAGTTGCCATAGTTACTGCATCCACAGATGGGTACCAAATCTTCCTCTGATGTTTCTTTTGTAGTTCCTGCAATTTTGGCCATTGCGATTGTCAAGATTAAGTAACAACAGCAGACATAATTTCTAGCCATTGTCACAGGCACAGTGTAAAATATGAGGTTGTCAAAATATAGTGTAATAACCTGATTTTCAGGATTGGCTTGGCTACTGCACAGTCACTTGGGAAGAGAGGAGCTCATGTTGTCGTAAGCAGTCGTCGGCAAGCCAACGTGGACAAGGCTGTGTCACTGTTGCGCAGTGAAAATATCCAGGTGACTGGCACCTGCTGTAATGTGGGAAACAGTGAGGACAGAGAGAATCTGATCAGCATGGTAAGCTCTTAGTCCCTTTTCCCTAAATAAATACGTAGGAAAATGATCGCTGTGTGTGTTTTGGAGATTTCTGTTATGTCATTTTCTCCTTAGACTCTGGAGCAATGTGGGGGTATTGATATTCTGGTCTCTAATGCAGCAGTGAACCCTTTCTTTGGAACCATCTTAGAATCTACAGAAGAAGTCTGGAACAAGGTATCATGCTGTTGAAACAAAACCTTGTATCTCCTCTTTGGTTGTTTTGTAGAAAATGAGAAAATGGCAAATTCCATCCACACTGTATCAAAATTGCATGATGAATGGATGCATAAAAATGGTTCAAAATGGATTAGATTAAAAACTTTATATATATTTATATATATACTTACATTGCAAGGTAAAAATGTTTTTCCTTCTCCTGTAAAGTTACTTTTTGGAGATACCAAGTTTTGCTTTGACAGCGATAATATGCACATGACTTTGTCAATAAATAACAATTGTGTGTGTGTGTATATATATATGCATATATATATATATATATATATATATATATATATATATATATATATAAACACACACATGTATACCCTTAGAAGATGCAAAAAGCATAGTGCAATTCAATATTATTTATTTCTTACTCATCGAAAGAAGTAAAGATTGTATGGATTCTTAACTTTGAGCTGGTACCACATTTGTTTCTGCAAGTAGGAGATATGTTGTTAATATTTAAAGTTGATGCAAGTTTATTTGTGGCATGTTTTTGCATAAATCAAAACAAAAAAAAGAGTAAAACCTGACAATACAGAATGTATATTAATTGTAAATGTAATTTATTGTGTTACTTACTGGTGATAAAATATGTAATTATGTTATTACATTTGAATAGTATAGCAAAATAACAATAATTATATATATATATATATATATATATATATATATATATATATATATATATATATAAATAGACTGTTCATCTCTTTAAAGAGCAATGCTGAGAAAAACCTACCAGATCCATCACTACTCAATGTTCTGGGTCCTCACTGTTTATAGATGCCTGCCTATAGTTTGCTGTTGAACATATTTACACTTCTATCACATACTTAGTTTTGTTCTTGTGGTTGTGTTCCTCAGATATTACACGTCAATGTGACAGCAGCATTCCTTCTGACCAAACAAGTAGTGCCTCACATGGAGAAAAGAGGGTGAGAGAATAAAGCAAGACTAGAAGAGTAAAAGCTTCTTTTAGAAATTTGTTTCTGACCACGATAATGTTAACCATTCTCCTTTTCAGAGGTGGCTCAGTGGTGTTGGTGTCCTCAGTAGCTGGATACCAGCCAATGCAGGTAAGCAGTCATATCATGTAAAATTCTGCATTCCAAAGAACAAAAATGACCATATAACAATAACATTGACAGAATGAACATGAACAGTTTTCATCCAGTAAGCACTCACCATGTACTCTAGAATGTACACTGTATGGGCAAAAGTTTTGCTTCACACCTCTAAATCATTGAATTCAAACAGCTAGCCATGCAGTCTGCCCTTACAAACATTTGTGAAAGAATGGATCATTCTAAAGTACTCACTGAATTCATGGTAGTGTAATAGGATGACACTGTGGCAGCAAGTCAGTTTGCAAAATTTCGTCCCTCGTAGATATTCCACCATCAACTGTGAGTGGTACTATTGAAAAGTGGAAGCATTTAGGAACCATGAAGTGTCAGACTACGTAAAGTTACAGGGCTTGGTTGGGCGAGTGCTGAAACACATGGTGTATAAAAGTCACCAACACTCTGCTGACTCAGTAACTGTAGGGTTCTAAACCTCCTCTGACATTAACATCTGCACAAAAACTGCGTCGGGAGCTTCATGGCATGGGTTTTCATGATCGAGCAGCTGCATGAAAGCCTTACATCACCAAGCACTTAGTAAGTTTGGTATGGAAGAACTTGACTGGCCCTCACAGAGCCCTGACCTCAACCCCATCAAACACCTTTGGGATGAACTAGAACGGAGACTACAAGCCAGGCCCTCTCGTCCAACATCAGTGCCTAACCTCACATATGCTCTTCTTGATAATTGGGCAAAAATTCCCACAGACACACTCCAAAATCTTACAGAAAACTTCCCAGAAGAGTGGAAGCTGTTAGAGCTGCAAAGGGGCACCAACTCCATATTAATGCCTATGGCTTTAGAATGGGATGTCATAAAAGCTCCTGTAGATGTAATGTGTAGGTGTCCCAATACTTTTGTCCACATAGTGCATGTTCTGAGCTGACCTCATGGCCTTTGCATGTTGTTAGGGTCTGGGTCCGTACAGCGTGAGTAAGACGGCTCTTTTGGGTCTAACCCGAGCGCTCGCCCCTGACCTCGCCCAGAGCAACGTCAGAATCAACTGTGTGGCTCCAGGAATCATCAAGACACGGTTCAGCACTGCTGTAAGGATCATTTCCCTTTGTATTTCTCTCCTCCATTTTGGTTACTGTATTTTTATCATTTTCTTTCTGAAGCTTGAATATTGATCACCTACCATATGTTGTGGAGGGTTTTTTGTGTGTTGTTCTATCCTACAGTCCCCTAAATTAGGAACTGTAAAGGGGCATTCCAGCCTCCAACTAGCATTAAACACATGTTGATGTTCTGTAGTATTATGTGGCAATGTTCTTTCACTACAATATCATGTATGCATTACACAAATATGTCATACAACATTGGTGTGTAGCGGTTAATAAATACAGATGTGATATTAATCTTCCTAGCAGTAAATGAGCTATCTGCTGGCTTCCTTCTGCATTATTTAGCTAGTAGATAAAAAAATATTCAAACAGCCCACCTTTATGTATTTGCCCCAAAGCAGTTATAGTTTTTCAAATGTTCCTCCCACCTTCAAGATACATCTTCAGAAGGTTTTTTTAAGACTTTAAAATGGAAAATCTCACTCTAGAGACTACTGTGGCATCACTGTAGGAGGCGAGTAGGCATGTTTACAGCCAATGAAGCAATGGTTACATTTTTCATTTTGAGCCGAGTGCCTATATAAATTCATAAGGGTTTTTACTCAACTCCTTTGATGTTTCAGTTATGGCAGAGTGAAGATTTGACAAACGAGTTGCTGAAGCAGATGTCCATAAAAAGGTATTTGTATTTTACTTTGTTTGACATTAGATTAGACTTGGCGCATTGACAGTCAACACAAAAAGTTATGCAGTTGATTATTGACTAGCCAAAGAGAACACTCACACTTGACTCGCCATTCCTGAGTAGTAATGTCTGATGAAGTCAAGAACATGGAACATTATTTGTTTGTTAAAAAAAACATCTCGAAATAAAGGGGGATAGTGTTACTGACATCCATTGATTTAACTGTCTGTAATACTGCATTGAGGAACTGTGACATGAATGATTTGTAATATCTGGTGAACTGTAGGCTGGGGAAGCCAGAGGACATTGGGGAAGTGATCGCGTTCCTGTGTTCAGACGAGGCCTCCTTCATCACTGGAGAGACTATTACTGTGACGGGGGGCATGAATTGCAGACTGTAGTTTGTGTGGGTGTGTGCATGTTTGAAATAGCCAGAAAACACTCATTTACAATCATACAATATTATATAATCATACAACATAACCTACAGATGAGAAATTCAGACATCAGATTTGATATTCACACAATATAAAATTACAATAAACTGAACATTTTCACATCTTTGTTTGTTTGCTATTAAATGTAAAATGAAAAGTGCTCTGTGATTAGATGCAGTTTATGTTTATTCAGGCATATTTATTAAAATAATATGTTTATATAGGTAGTTTGTGACATGATTTCTAAAATAAAATAATTAAAATATACAAATAAACTAAATGAAACAGCATGCACACGTGTTTACTGTTGCATTAAGACATATTTTTCCTATGTCCTAGAAGGTATTAAAGGGGAAATTCAGGGAAATGAATCAAGTCAAAATAAATGAAATGGTAAATGCAGAAACAAAGTTATTCTGAATGTTTTCATGTGAAATACCGACCGAGTCAGAACTGTTCATATAAATAGTGATAGAAACCAATAACCCAAAGCCTTAAAAGCTACTTCACACAAATCGAATGGCTATATTTGTGTAATAGACACTATGACCCCTAATTTCTATCACCACCACTATTCAGAAATCTAAGTAATTTTCACACACTTTCACATCAAAACACTGAATAGCTTTTTTTGCATCTCAATGATTGAATTGTACAGAAAAAACAATGGAATTCCCCTTTAATGCACAGCATCTTGTTATAAATACTGATACTGACATAAACACAGATACTGATATCTGACTCCATAATAACTACTTAGGAAAAGGGAAACATATAGTATATTTATGCAATAGTTTAAAAGAGTGCTAAACAGTTACTCATCAACAAAACATAGAAAAAAATGCTACATCAGTGGTAGCACAGTTGTTTGGCAGTAGCAAAACATCTATTTAAATAAATATCATCTGTACCCATTTCCTGGAGACACAAGGTCCCGACGAAAGAAAACAGGTGTCCAGAACTCGTGTAAAGTGGGAACATAAGTGTTGTTCTTGGTCTTGCAGTATCGAGTTGAAAACAGCTGCCCAAATACAACACGTCATCATTGGCATCATGAAATTAGCTTCTTTATTGTTATACTAATATGTATTGTTTATTTAAATGTACAGACTTACTCTGCCTTTCACATTCTCAGTGGCTTCATCTTCTGAATCAACAACGATGTCATCAGTGGATTCATTTACAGGAGAGGCCTTTTCTGGAAAAAGGTAGACTCATCAACAGTAGAAACACACACACACACACACACACACACACACATACACACACACACACACCACTGTGCTTTGATGTGTGTGAGTGTATTAGCTTAACCATTTCCAAAGCTCTTCTCAAAGAAGTCCAGTATTTACAGCTAATTAGTACTTCCTTAAAATAAATCAGGTGCTGCTTATGGAATTTAACAGTGAAGTTTTTGGAGTGCAGCAAGAAGTCAGGAATCAAAACACTGTTCTTCTAACCAAGATATCAGTAATAAAAAAAAAAACCTTGTTAGTTTTTACTGTATTTATTCTAATGCTATACTGGTTTCACAGTCCTAAGCACACTTACTGCCAAGATAAATAGCCCCAATTCACACTATGCTTTAAAACGTACCAGGGGTTTCTTTTTATAATTTTAGATAAAACTAACTTAAAATGTGACTTTAACAAATGACTAGCATGTTGAATGAGGACTAAAATGGAAAATGCTGCAAGGTAAGGAAGGAGCATTCACCAAAAAAAAACAAAAACAAAAATGGGCAAGATGGCTACGCAAGCGACCAAAAAAAAAGCTCACAAATGTGAGTAATTTCTCTATTAAAAAATTACAATATCCATTGTGTTCTCTTAGTTCATTGTCAAATCAATGTAGTATGGTACTTTTTTTCATAACAAGCATAAAAATTCACTAATAGTTTGCTGATGTCTGGGTATTTCCCATAACACCTTAAATAGTCCAGCATTACTGATGCCTGATCTGTCCGAATGTAACTGCTGCTCTATTTAAGGTAGAAAAGGAAACTCTGAACGAGAAGCTGGCGAATAGCTGACTTCAGCTTCACATTACCAAAGAATTAGAGGGGGGGTGACAATAAATAATTGTCACATTCCACCTCTTTGAACGCATATGGTGCCCTAAATTTAACTGAAGGCCAGAAGCGAGGTTGCTGAACTGCAGCAACTGGCGGGGTTGCCTACAGAGCGCTGCTAGCAGCTTGTTAATTACGTACTGTTCTTTTTTTATTTGAGGCTTTTTTATTTGTCCCATTTCGTAGAGAAAGATTTCAACCACTACCCCTTGTATCTCAGTTCTTAGGGGCAAGGTGACACTTAGAAACAAGGGGTAGGGGTAAAATTAAGAACTGGGATTGGGCCTTAATCCCCTAAATGGGGGTTTTATCTGATCATAGTTACCTGAACTATCCATCCTTGCAAGCATGACTGTGGGAATACAGGGTGACCCAGCACAGACTCTAGACGGAAAGAGATTATTATTATTACTATGATTGTTCAGTAGCTCCTTGGGCTAAAAAGACTTTATTGACCACATCAGATATCAGTCATGTATTTATTCTCATCTCAAACAGGCAATACTCATACCATGTAGAGATAACATACTCATGCACTGAGTTTCTCTATACACATGCAAAAGAGTTTCCCTCACTGCTTATCAGTTGTGCCACTCAGGCTCTTTTCAGGGGTCCATGTGCAATCGAGTTTCCTCTTTCGGTTCACAGAGTCAGCATTTCTCACTGTGCATGCGTGCTCTGTGAATGACTGACTTAGGGGATTTTGTAATCTGTTCCTCACTGGCTGTGGTAGCCATGGTGTTCATGCTGTTCAGTGACACAAGTTGAGTAACATCTCTGATATCCAGTCTTGGGATGACGACTCTAAGTTGACGCTTCATACAGGAGGCAAGGACAGCAGGCAGATGCTTGCCTTCATGGGATACGATGTCCTGCGCAGTTCCTGAGCATGTCTTGCTGTCATCTTCAAGCCTTTCTTCTTTAATCTTCCTGTCCTGCTCCAGTGCTCTTGTACTACTACTTCTCCTCTGGGCGCTTCTTCTCACTGGTCGCAGTTGAGCTTCATCAGTGTCTTCCGCTTCACTGCTTGTAGGTGTTTGACTGACTACAGTAACCAGCATATTCCCAACAAAGTGTTCCTCCTCTGGAACGTTCTCCAAAATCTCGCTTGCTGGACATGACCTTAATTTTGTCCTTGTGTAACTGGAAGCGTCTTTGTTTATCAGTTCATTTTCACTGTCTCTTCCTAAAGTCCTCTGAGTGAGCTCTTTACCGGATATTGTCCCAATCACAGGTGCGATTTGCGACACTGTTCTGCTACTTTGCCTGCTACTGGACTTCTCTGTCGATGTAGCGGGACTCAAGGCAAGGTTCGGCACAGGAGCTGATCCTGATCGGTTTGTGTGCCGCACCCTGCCAGAAGGAGGGAGGGAAAGGGAGGATAGGATAGAGTCCCCAGTGGAGGAAGGAATAGATGCTGGGGTGAAAGAGAGAAATGCAAGCATAAACAGGATGAGTAATCAGCAAGTCAGCATTACCAAAACATCAATCTGAATCAATGTTTTCGATATTCAAATCATTCACATTGTTACTATGCTGACCCGCTGAGTCCAAGTGTCCGAGACATTTCTCATGCTGCAGCAGAGTCCGGAGGAGCTGTGGCTGAGTTGCAGAGCGTGCACACTCTTCCAGCACAGCTGGGGCAGCACTAAGCCATGACACAGTCTGAAACACAAACACACACAGTCACCAGCTAGGTTCAATCAGGGGGTTCTTTGTGGCCAGGACCCGCGTATCTTAGGATCTGTAACCTAAGATTAACTCTGTTTGCATTGTAGTCCACATAGTTTCTGAATAATAAGACTTATATAATAATCCTGGGACTTTAAGGTTAAGTATACATTCTGTGTGGTCTTCAATTCTTTTTGGATAAACGAGAAACAAACATACTTTGATATTAACTGGAGAGCACATGAATGCATGTGTAAATGCACAAAAGTACAAGTACCAGACTGTACAGTACACATTGTACAATTAGAACAGGGACATGTGACAAGGCCTTTTAATGGTGATCTGAGATGACCTCTGTTTCTCATGTACTTCTTAACAACTGGCTCATTAGAGGAAGCTGGTCCAATGTCAGCATAAAAACTACTCAGAGGCTCTTCTATAAGGCTTTTCACACTTTAAATGTTTAATGGGTCAACAAAAAACAGGGTTCCACACTTTTAGAAAAATAATTTTTCAGAACAATTTCTGACTAATATACGCAAAAGCTTTTACTCATGAATAGTAATCTTAAAATGCAAACATCCTTAACAAAACAACCTCTAATGACACCTTCATATATATGAACATATCAACATATCTAAGGATTCCGATACATAAATATCCAAAAATATACTTGGATTAGTATGACATTCATTTCTAAAGATTAACCAATGCAGCAAATTTGATACAATTGCAGAATGTTAGCATTGTAGCCCAGTGCTACCTAAATATTATGCTCCTCTGGAGACACATCATCAAATATCAGTTTGAAATGTCAGTCAAAACTAAACATCTGTCCTATGCTGATATGTTTTATGTAAGCAATTATCTGCTGATGCTGATATCATTGTGGATCCCAATCTAAAATATTAGGAACAAACGTTACATGCTGCAAGAAGCTGGCGTGTGTTAATGTAGCCTCACTCTACCAGGCGTTCCAACACGGCGTCCTCATATCTGTCAATGTGACACTGCAGCATTTCAAATTATAGTAAGTATGAATGAACAGTCAAACTGGGCATTACCAGCTAAACATATGCTAACATCTTTGTGGCCTATTGGCCCAACTTTTAACTTCGCAAATATTTCCAAGACTTTTATCAGTTTTCCAGGTATTTTCTAAGACTAGAACAGTTGTCTATGATTTTCTAGATTTCCTGAATGTGTCGGAACTAGAGGTGGGCAATACAATGATAAAGTTGTCATTTAATGCAGCACTGGACCACAAACAGCACTTTTTATCAGTGTCAATGCAAAATAGTATGGTGTATCATGAAAATATCTTCAAGTATCCTTACTGGCCACCTCCAGTGGAAACCCTGAAAAATTTGCAGTCAAGACACAGAGTTTTTTGTGTGTCATTGACAACCATGAAACCTTATAAATGCCAAAAACTGGTGCTTGAAAACTTTTAAGAAAAATGTTTGCAAATCAGCCCTTTAAATAATGTTTTTATAACTTAAGTTCACTGCAGCATCACAATAACGACTACTTACATTCTGAATATGACATTTGGTTTAAGATTTAGAAATGATGTTATACAGTCAACAAATGGCACATAATAGCAGATTGAAAAGAAAAACAAAGACCTGGGCAAGATCTGGGACTGGAAGCAGCTGGTCCAGTCTGGTCAGAAACTCCCACAGCAGCTTTTCGAGGGCAGAGTCGTACTGTGGTCCATACTGAGAGTCAAACTCCTCCTGAAGTTAAATTAGAGAAAAAAATACTTTATGTGTATATGGATGTATATAAGAGAAGGAGAAGTATCTTTTAAAGTATGTAATAGCATTATTAACTTTACTAATAGACATTCAGAGAAGCACCATGTCAACCTTTCTCACCTGGAAGAACTGCCTCCTCAATGCTGGGGACTTGAGCAGAGTGTGGACAAGGGTGTGGAAGTTCTTCACAGCCATTTCGACTTTTTGGTCCTTTCTCTAAAAGGAAACACAAAATACAGAAAACAAAATGTTATTAGCTGTTCAGCACATCAAAAAATAAACGTGAAAGTAAGAGGAAAATTGATAGAATAAAGGCCACTCACTTTCCCTTTGGATAGGGTGGGAGGGTGCAGTCTTTCCAGCTGAGGGAGAATGAGCTCAGGGTCAGGAGACTGGGACATGCGAAGTTGATCCAGGATCAGCTAGGAAAACATCTAAGATGCGAGCCATTTCTCTGATCCTTTTAAATACTGCAGGAACAACTGGAAAAAAACATGATTCTTAACTCTGGATCTTATCAAGGATTGGCCTGAAAGGTCTGACTCTTAACTTACACTAAAATCAAGACACATAAGAAAAATTTTAGCATAATTCAGTTGTTGGGATGTAAACAAAACAACCAGTAAACATACGCGTGTCTTCTGAGCTTTTATTTATAATGTTTATGATGGTAAAATCAGAAAAAAAAACTATGTACCTCTCAGTGATGAATGGATACTGTGGAATTCCCATTTAAGGGTGTAATAAATTTAGCATAATACTGAAAAACAAACATTCATTGACACTCATTGACAGTCTTTTGTGGAAAACACTAAATATTCAAAACTAGGCATCTGGGTGACTCCTATGAGAGCAAAGTGGAAGGGGAGGGGTTCTGTTATAGACACCCACACTCTTGTAGCTGGGCTATCTACAGGTTGCAATATTTGGTCCTGTTTTGTTTGATGGCTGTTTCATCTGACCTCATTTATTTATCTGAGCTGAGCCAATCAGTGTAGCACACTATTTTATGGAGTAGACATTCTTTTTTCAGATCTCAGAATCAAAAATCAAATTGAGCCTGAAAACATGTGTATTGTTACACCCATAAGTACAAACTCACCCGTGCCTGCAGACCCACAGTGAGCTTGGCCTGATGTCTGTAACTTAGCAACCCAGGTACAGTCTCTGAAACTGAGGTCACAAATTCCTCCAGCTTTCCATAATGCATCACATCACGCTGCTGCATCACCTTCCACACTGCGGCGGAGACGAGTCTCAGGGGTGGGGCCAGAAGACGAAGGGAAGCAACTGGTAAACGCTCATCTGATTGATTGATTGGAAGAAGAAACAGGATTTGAAAGAGTTCCACAAAGTGACTATTCATTGGGTCTTTCCATCTCAGTTAGTTGTTAGCTGTTAGCTTGTTCAGTCAGAAATCAAGACTGTTCCTGTTTGATACTGTAACCTGTTCCCAAGGTACTCTCTTGTATCCTTGGCTTACATTTTCTAGTAACCAAGAAATCTCACTCAGAAGACACTACCTCATATCTGTTAAAAGGGGTAGGATAAAATTTCACAGATTTCTCAAAATTCCTTCATAATTTAACGGTTGATATGTAAACAAAGACATTCAGAAAGTTTTGGTGTAAAATGGTGCACTGTACAAAGACACAGCCAGTCAGATTTCTGTACAGTGGTGGTGATAGGAACCAGGCATCATCATGACGTCTACAACACAAATATAGCCATTTTATTTACTATCCAAATTACCAATAAACCTACACGTGTCTACATCTCCTACCACTTTTTTATGTAGCTTAATGCTTATAAAACCGTGGCAAATTTGGAAAAATAAAATAAAAAATAAAAAGATTTTGCTTTGGGTATTTTGCCTGCAAGAACTTCTCCACCATGAATGCATAAAAATGTGTTCAGGCTAAAATTCTCTCTTGAAACTATTCTAAAAAAATGTCCCAGGCTTTTAGGGGCATTAAACACTTTGGAAATGAAGAAAGTTCCTATCCCACTTCCGTCAACAATTCTGACTCTAAAGTTTCCATAATATCGCTATAAATGACTTTGTTTACATTTAATGACTAAATGATGAAGAAATCAAGGGAATCCCCCTTTAACACGGTGTTTCCTAACTCTTGTCCTGACTAAAATCTGCCCTGCACTGTTTAGTGTTCTCCCTGCTCTCGACACACATGATCTACATAATGAGCTCATTAACAGCCTGTTACTCAGCTGATGTGTGTGGGTGACAGAGCGGGCACTAAGGCGCTCAAACGCGCTGGGCAGTGGACCTGCAGGGCCAGGGTTAGGAAACACTGCACTACCACATACAGCAAATACACACATTTAAATAGCCAGACCAGGTTACTAACGATTTAAGAACCAACTAACCATACATGACCTACAAGAACATACATTCAAAAATAAATTCAAGTTCACAATTTAGCTGAACTCTAAAATATAGCTAACTATCCATTTGCTGAACTGGAAAATGTCCGCTCACCGTTAGTTTCAGCTTTTCCTGAGGTCTTCATTGTTGGATTGTTCTGCGCTCCCAATGAAAATATTTATCAACAACGCGAAGTTTACATTAACTGAGTTCCAGTTTCAGTTATCCAACTTAGCCAATCACATTAATGCCCTAACTAAAGCTAAATAAGTTGAATGAAATACAAATAAGGCATATGACAACTGTTTTAAACGATACGTTACTTATTATACGTGTTATACCAGTTAAATGATGAATACCCGCGTTTTAAACAAAAACAGAGCGAGTTAACATTTAAAAACCCTCAAAACTCTCTCGGTAAGCTTTCTTCTCGCGTCGCGCCAAATCTCTTGAACTGTTTCCGGTACAGGGGAGGAGTCTTGTCTGTACTTCCGCACTCCAAGTGCACAGCGCGCCGCTGAGAGCCGTGCGCACTCCGAGCTCGCAAGTCCGGATTTTGAAATGCGGCGGCTAAAAGATTCCAGAAAGTGGGAACATCAAGTCAGGGGAAGTCAGGAAAAGTCAGGGATTCCTGCTTGTAAAAAAATCGATATGCTGCATGAATTGAGTTTTTGTGTGTGTAATAAACAGGGGGGTTTAATCCACCGATCCTTGATGTTCTTTAGAAGTGAGCTTTGACAAAAGATGTAAAACCGAGCCATTCATGTTTTTCAAAATTAAAGTCATCAGTGGAAGCTGGTGATTCCAGTCTGTTTCAGTCAACACGCTCAGATTTTTTTTCACTGTATGTTTATTTGCAGTTTATGTTTTTAAACCCCACACCCTCAGCGCACTATCAAGTACCGGACCTTGCCCCATGACATCTCCGGCTGAATCATTCAGCTCAGGTCGAAGTCCACAAAAGCAGAACAGACCTTAGGGCAGCCTAAACAACTCATTTAGTCAGCTACAACAGAATCAGCTCTTCGTCTTTTACTAGGACTTAGAGAAGCACATCTAAGGATTAAAACTAAACGTATACAGAGGCAAAATAGTATAGGACAACTGAGATCACCAGAATGGATGCAACATCCTCACTGATTAAGTAAGTTTGATGATAACACAGACCTTCAGATGTATTTAGTGTAAATACGTTGCTTTAATATAGAGAGCAACTACTCTTTAATGGCTGTTATATTATTGTCTCTTGTACAGTAAGATGTGTTCTACAGATTAGTAAGCTTTGCTGCTTAATTATCTTGCAAATTCTGGAGGAAAAATATTTTTCTAAATTAGCAATTGATCTGAGCTCTGTTGTTATTTTTTTTTTCTAATTTATTTATTTCAAAGTTCAAGATTCAAGTTTCAATGTATTAATTAACTGCTGATGCAGCCCTTGTATGTAAAGGACTTTGGTCATGGTAAATGAAAACTTTTTTTTAGGCTTAAGCTAAATTAACCTAAATTTTCTGAACCAGCCCAAACTGTATAAAACACGAGTGCTGATTAGATCACTAAGCCACACACAACATGCTTTGTTCTAATTTCATCTGAGTTTGACCAGTAATTAACCAAGGCTCTCCATTATATAATAATTACTGATATCTCTTTTATTCTTTTGACCCTTATTTAAGGTCAGTGTCTCGACGTGTGTGGTCTCCTGCTCAGAGGCCTTTCAGAGTGTGTTCATGGAACAGAGAAGTTCGAAAGGGAGTCACTGCCGCCACCCTAAAGGAGCTCAAACAGAGGGTGAGTGAGTGACCAACTGATAAAAAACGAATGCAAAAGTTTGGATATCCCTGGTAAAATGATGTTTTTTTGATTTTCTAAGTGAAAATAAGTTAGCACATCCTCTACAGAGAGGAAACGTATAAATACAGCACAATTTCTATTAATGTCTGTACAGGTTTTAGTTTTAGATTTAGTTCTATTTAGTTTTACATATTGGAAAAAATAAAATGTTAACTTAAATGTGTCGTTTCCTCTGTTTTGTTTACTTCTAAGTAAAACATCTGAAGAACAAATTTTATTATGAAAGAAATTGACCATTTGTAAAAATATGATTCTTCTGCACACACATGCCATTCTTTGTATGTGTTTCATCAAAGTTTGCCGAAAGACCTCGAGTAAAAGACAAGTCCTCCTCAGAATCTAACATTGCTCTGACTAGCTCCAGTGTTAGCTTTAGCATTAGCTCATCTGAAAGGGGCAGATTCTATCTCTAAACCCTTCCTCTTTTTAGACATGAAACCTACC
This sequence comes from Colossoma macropomum, assembly GCF_904425465.1. Taxonomy (NCBI): domain Eukaryota; kingdom Metazoa; phylum Chordata; class Actinopteri; order Characiformes; family Serrasalmidae; genus Colossoma; species Colossoma macropomum. The sequence continues at coordinate 29,290,139 of NW_023494805.1, read as the reverse complement.
GCTGTAATGTGGAGCAACTAAACTATTTCCTTGGTTTGATTAATGTAAACATTGTTTCCATGTACTCCCGCTACAGATCCTTTTACTTTTTTAACACAAGTGTGTACGGTAGGTGTCACAATCATGAAATTTTAGCTGACGATTGTCATATAAACGACTGCAATTATTGATTTACTTTTCTTGCTTGATGTATGCAACTATTAAGGTATAGCCTAAAAAGGCCACATTCACTGATTAGCCATCTTACTTGCTAACTGTATTTACTTTGTACTGTCAAATCAATACTTTGCACACTCCCACAAATGTCTATAGTTACACAGAATTATGTGTAGATTTAAGCAACCCTACATTATATATAACTATTATCAAAACCACCTTTCATTCTGCTAGCATGTACGAAAAAATATTAGCATAACTAACAAATAAACAAACATTTCTCGTGCTGCCCTCCAAACGTTAAAGCGTATTAGAAGCTATAACTTTTTTGTTTACATAAGTCCCATGAAGTCTCAATGAATGCATTTATTGCTTTATTTACATTTATTTTCCTTTAGATCAAACAGTGTTTGTTGTTATATTGCAACAAATACTGACTCTGGGAAATCATTGCTTAAATATCCGAAATCATCTTAAATAATTGCAATTAGGCGATCATGTAACAATTGTGACAGGCCTAGTGTACAGATGCTACCAAGTAGTCTCAGCTGAAAGTTTGACAGACGCAGCAACAGTAAATAACTGGGGCAGGACTTTCTCAGTCAGTCAACTTTGCAGTCAGTTTGAAATGTCTCATTACTTGTAAGGCAGAGATAAACAATTAAGAAGCAGCTCAACTCAAATCTGCATAGGTCTATGTTGTTCAGTGTTCTTATGCATTGTGTATATGTTTGTCAGGCAGCCCACACTCTGCTGATTCCCACCCTGCTGTCTCTAGTGTGTGAGGAAGACGGCACTGAAGTGGACTCAGACGAGTTCCTCATGGCTCTGCCAGACAATGCAGTTCTCATGGCCTTGGAGCCAAAGCAGGCCTGGAGACCCCATCCTGTACGTATGGCTGTATGCATCTGTTTATTAGTGAATACTGAGTCCGTGTGGATGATCTCTGCTGTGAATGAACTTACTATTTCACATAGTACGTCCACTCTGTGTTACTTCTGGAAGGAAAAATACATTTTTGAAATATTTTAGTGCTGTAGCAAAATAACGTATTAAACTTAATTCTCTTACAATAACAGTGTGTTACTTGCTGAGGACATATTCACATAATCATATTATTTATTTTCAATTTGAAACTAATACCATAACTTCTCAAAGTAAATAGAAAGTTGGAATATTTTCATGATATAAAAGAAACCAATGAGTGCATGTTTTGTATGTGTGTTTTAAAAACATTTCATAATATACTCATTACATAAAATATCTCAGATACAGTAGTGCTCAAATGTTTGGGTGCCCCTGGTCAAAATACATGTATTGTTGATTTTCTAAGTGAAAATAAGTTAACACATCCTCTAATGCATGATTACTTACATATAACGAGGCCTTTGCAAAAGTATTTGCCACAATCATTTTTTCCATTATGTAGAACTCAGCAAATAAATAATGTGCACTATAGCTTGTAGGAAAATGGCATATTTAAGTTTGTTCCCTATAGAGGATGTTATTTTCACATGTAGAAAATGAACAAAATGTCATTTGACCAGGGGTGTTAAGACTTTTGCATACAGCTGTATATTATTATGGTCAGTTGCCTGTTGTTTCCAAGCTTAAACATGCTTATCATTGACAGTTAGGCCAGAGAAGCGGCTCCAAACCAGCTGACAGCAAACCCCGCACTGGTCGTGACATTGCTCGAGTGACCTTTGACCTTTACCGCTTGAACCCAAAGGATGTGTTTGGCTCTCTGAGTGTGAAGGCCACATTCCAGGGTCTGTACTCCATCAGCGCAGATTTCAAATGCCTGGGACCCAAAAAAGTGCTCAGGTGAGAGGAACCGGAAATCTCGATTTGCCTGTAAACGTTGTTCATAATTATTCTTACATTTTGAAAATCGGTGTAGACATGAATTCTTTGTACATCCTTATGGGGAATAGGTACACATGACACTGATTTTCAACTTCCCCAGTTGCTGTTCTGTTGCTGCGTGTAGGTTGAATTCAGTCCATTTACATGCGATGTAGCTACAAAAGCATCATAATAGCAGTGTTAAGGCAGGGATTTCAGCTATTTCAGACTATACACTGTGACCCATGTAAGAGTTTTTGTATTTTAACTTGATACAAGATTTCTCTTACACTGTTTTAATGCTCAACTGACCAGATGACTCTACTTGCATGTCAGATATATTTATTCAAACACTGTGCCAGCAGCATGTCTCATGTTCCCATCTTATTTCTCCATCACAGGGAAGTCCTCAGGATGGTCTCCACTGTACTCCAAGCAGCAGGTCACATGTTGCTCACATCAGCCACTGTGATTCGGCGAATCATTCAGGGAGCAGACCTTCTGCAAGTGCAGCATGGTGATCAGGACATTCAGACAGAATACTGGAACTGACTTCAACTTTGTTCAGAACATTGACTGATTTTCCTTTGTGAATGCAACTGATCTTAAACATCCCACCATCGGTGTTCTTCATTCTGTATTAAACTACCAGGTACAGCCAGATATGTATAGTAGTGGTACTAGCCAGGTCACCAACCCTCCTTCTGGAAATCTACTTTCCTGCAGAATTTAGTTTCAACCTACTGTCCTCCTTCCTTACCCAACACTAATCTAACTGATCAAGCCCATCAAGTACAATCAAGAATTTAAGTAGCTGGACAGCTGTGGCAGACTGAGGTTGGATCTAGACTCTGCAGGAATGTAGATCTCCAGGACCTGAGCTGGTGATCAATGTCTACGACTACAGAAACAGGCAATGGTAACTTGTCATTGAGAGCGACAGGTAGACCAGCAAAAAGCTTAATTGATGTCCACGGTTGTCCTATGTGACAATATAAACATAAACAATGAATATGAATCATGATTACCTGCTTTATGTATTTGCACCAAAATTGGGGGAAAAAAACAATACTTTTAAGACCAGTTTATTGAGTTAAAATGTCATTTTAACCAAGGGGAAACATTTTCTAGAAATAGGTACAAAAATCTTCACAAGTGAAAAAGGAATTCTCTAGTCAACCCCGTGATATCAATCAAATGCATAGAATATAAAATGTATCATTCAAGCTTTTCTGTTGGATTATGGTCCTATGGTCTAAAAACAAAATATTATGACTCAATTGAAATGAGCAATATTTAAAATGTAAGCAAATGATGTAATACAATCTGATCTTTTAACACATTAAATAATTATGTTAAAACCATTTAACATAATGGTTAATAAATATTTTCTGTCCACTGATTGACTGTTCTGTTAAAAGCAATGATTCAATGTTTTGAAAGATCTACAACTCAATTCCAACTTTCATCTAAATAAAAAGAAGAAAATACGAAGTACATAAAAAAGACCCACATGAAAACAATTTCTATGGACACTAATAATTTGCTGAATGATTCCACGGAGGATGAGAACTTACAGAAGGCAGACACCGAAATGCTACACATAAAAGCTGACAGTAGATTCACCCAGTACCTGTGGTATGCAAATTACTCTCAGCATCTTTCTTTGCTTATTTAGTGTTATCATAAATATTTTCAACTTAGGCAAAAATTGCTCAGATTGGCAAAATAAAATAAATAAATTTTGTATTAAAGATTCTGACGAGGCACTGTATTATATCAATGCATCAGTGGTGATACAACTTGGGCAAAGACAGAGACCAGAAAAACCTTTTCTTTAAAAACAAAACAAAACAAAAATTTGATATACAGTACTTGGCAGCCATGTAGAGTCCAGACTCTACTTTTCCTCTATTCTAAATGCTCTCTAACATTACATGTAACTTTACAATTACTCCAGAATCAAAGTTCACCCCCAGGCAGTGCTGAAGGACTTTCCTCATATAAGTTATCCCATGTCATCACTTCACCCCCTGCTGTCCCATTACTGGGTTTAGGCTCCTCAATGCCAAAGCTAGAATCTGCACCCTCTAGCCAGGACTTGCTCCTGGCGCTCCTACCGCCTCTCTTCTGCTGCTTAGTGATGCCAGCGATAATGCGTTCCCTATCCTCTGGGCTCATCCAGCGCATGTTGTTGTGTTTGACATGGTAGCGCGTGTCTCCAAACCACTGCACAATTTCTGTCCGCGTTAGGCCTGTCTTCCGCTGCAAGACGGTGTAGTCATCACTGGTGGGCCACTGGCAACGCAGAAAGCTCTGCCTCAGCACATCCAGCTGCTGCTGCGTCTTCTTCCGGAGGTTGGGCTCAGGGCCGAGGCTAAGGACCCGACCTTGGATAAAGGAAGGAGACGGAGAAGAGGACGAAGTAGATGGGGAAGGGGCTATGGAGATCTCCTTACGTTCCCGTTTAATAGACGTGTGACCGTCCCCAGGCTCTAGGTCCATCTCTCCCTCTTTTCTCACATCTGAACTACTAACTCCTTCCATCAGGGTGTCCTGCTCATCTTCCTTGTCCACATCTAACTCAATCTCAAAGCCCTCTGGGCCAATTGGCTCACCGTCCTCATACATGCCACCACTTGGAAACACATCGTCATCCAATTTTTTTCTATATCTACCCCGTTGTGAGCGTCTACCATCCTCTGACAGCCAGGACCGACCGCTCCTGCGAAGCTGATAGCGGCTGTCAGCAAACCACTTCCGAATCTCATGGCGGCCAAGTCCAGTGACACGCTGAAGACGCTGAACCTCAGCCTCTGAGGGCCAGTTCCTATGGACAAAACTGCGGCGGAGCACCATCAGCTGAGCTTTGGACTTCTTCCGCAGCTGTGCTGTAGGGGCACGAGTTGGTTCTGGTTTGGGCGGTGTGTGTGGGTCTGCTGGGGACTGGTACTGCGCTGTGCTACTGTGATGGATATTGCCGTCGAGTTGTGGTGGATAACTATAAGCACTAGGACTTTGGGTTTCAGGTTCGATAGGAGGTATGTGCTTCAGATCCATGTTGGACTGAGGGTGAACTTTGTGCAGGGATGAATGTTCAAAAGCAGACTGAGCTTCTGCTGTGTGTGGACCAAACTGTTCTAAACCATTTGTGTACTGAGGAATGGCAGCAGTGCCGTTGTAGTCAAGCGAATCATGCTGGGATAAAATGCTACCGTGGTTGGGCGTGTGATGCATTTGTCCCGTATAGCCATCCCCTACAGGTGCCTGCTTAAAGCCTTGCTGCAGCTCCTCAGCTGGCTTCCTCTCATGCACTAAATCATGAGGTAAAGCATCTTCCTTTTCTTCCTCACACTCCTCCCCACGCTGAATTTGGCGGTGCAATTTGCGTCGTGTCTCACGGATGTCATCGTCACCCCAGCTGATTCCATAGCGAACTCGCTGCATCATGAACCACACTTTGACCCGTTCAGCAGGCAGGGAGCAGCGGCGTGCCAAAGCATTAGCCTCCTGCTCTGTGGGATACGGAAAGGCATTAAAAGCCTCTACAAGCTCAGAAACAGCATCAAGCTCATGAGTCTGCTCAGAGCGCACCCACACCAGCTTCAGCCCCTCAGACACCAGTGGCAGACACACTAAGTGCGTCCGGTTGAGGCTGGACGTGCCGGAAGATGCAGTGCTCTCACTTTGGTTTCCTTTGCTAGACCCTGAAGAGCATGAGGCCTTCCTCCGAGGCAAAACGGAGGCAGGAACTGGACTTTGGCTGGCCTTGTCGGCTGGTGCATTTTTCGCAGTCTCCATTTGCTCCACTTCTGGTACCTGGTTCTCCACAATGCAGGTACTTCTGCTGCTTTCCTCTGAGTCCTTGGGTAAGGAAGACGTGGATCCCTCAGAAAGCTCAGGCTGTGGGGAGTAGTGGAAACGTCAGATATGGAAGTGTGTCAAGTGATGAAATGATTAAGCACTGCAGAAGATAACTGCAATTAAATGCTTATTTGCAAACCTCGGCCTACCTCCAGTACTACTTTGCTAGATGTAATCCAGTCAGATTTTGGGCTGCATTAAAACCTCTGAAACTGGCCTGCTTTGGTATTTCAGAGATTTAAATCTAGAACAGGAACCAATATTTGACTATTTAAGCAACTAAAGAAAAACAAAACACAAAAGCTGCCACCTAACTACTGGAAAATATATCAATATCTATCTATCTATCTATCTATCTATCTATCAATATCTATCTAACTAGAAAATTCACACAATACATATACTAACCACATGAGCCATATATAATGACTTACAGCCATAATCTTAAAGCCGTCTGCTTTGTCATATAGGAAATGAATGCAGTGAGATTGGGTCTGGCCTGTTAAATTACAGATTTCCTAGCTGTACAGTGCACACATGGTCCAAACTTACAGCTGTGATTACAGTGGAGCAAAAAACACTGAATTAATCCATTATATTCATGTAATAATAGTGCACTCAAGCAGGTCCATGGATGAGTTGTAACCACAACATGAGTAGGAGCCCATTCTCTGTACATTTACCTGAAAATTTACACAATACACAGAGGCCTACATGACAGCAGTATAGAGCTGAGCAGGATGCCATCTTATACTGACCCACAGACCAACGCTGCAGCACAAAAACAAAAATAAAAAACACTTACGTTTTCCACAGGAGGGCTCTTCTGTCTCTCTGGGCTTTGCTCTCCGTCCACATCAGGAGCCTGTGCAGCTGCAACATCATCCTCAGCAGCAGCATCATCTTCCGCCTCCTCCTCTTTCCTTCTACGTTTCTCCCCCTTTAGTGAGCTCGGGCCGGGCAGCGAGGTAACAGGGTGGACAGAGTGGAGATGATGGCTAAGCGAGCCAACGTCAGCTGCTTTATAGCCACAGATACGACAGTCGTAGCTGTCGGTGGTCGTTAAACTCTTACCCCTGACTTCATCTCCATCCTCACGCCTCTCCTCAGGGTCCCGCGTCGACTCAGCAAAGCGTGGTGGCTCACACTGCTCCATTGCAACCTACAAGGGACGAGGACAAAGTTAACTAGCTTAACAACAAGATCGCATTCGACATAGTAACACCAGCTAACGTTACAGCAACACACCAGCGCCGAGGAGGTAACGCTGCTAAGCTAGCTAACACAAATCCGTCGTGTTGCGGTAACTATGGTAGCTGGTCAGCTAACGTTAACGTACTTGACTACGAAAACCTGAGAACGTTAACGGGCGACGCAGACGGTGATCGACAGATCACATCTATAACTCGCCCAGTTTATTTTCCCTTTTAAATTCGCTTTCTACAACGTTAGCTGTCGAGCCGCTAGTCGGAACAAAGGCTTTTACCCCTGCAGCTAGCTACCTAACGATGTCGCTAGACACCTACATAAAGCTACATAAAACTAAGATTGCGTCTAACACGTTACAGTCCCGGGACAAAGGTGGGTGTTAATGAGGCTCTAACGAGCCCTAGCAAGGTATGTACACTCGCCTCGGATAGCTGTTGTCAATCTGTCACAGTTTGGTTTGTCGCATCTTCGGTCTGTGAAAACAGAAACGGTTATCGTTCTGGGCCTCCAGAATAAAAGCCCCAGATCACGACCGGAGATTAAATAGTTTGCCGGGATGTTTAAATATAATAATCTTTTATTTATATACAACAAGTACATAATAACGTGACAAGCACACAAGCGATGAAGTAAATAAGTAAAATGCAATGTTGTTTAAAGTAAAAAGGGAGAACAAAGGTTAAATGTAGCTACCATACAAAGAAAAAAAGTACAAAATACAGTGATAAATAAAAGTTGCAACCCAGACAGCAGGGAACGTTCCCACAACTTTGGTTAACGTTACCTACAAGTTCTAATAATGTTTTAAAGTAATATTGAAAGAACATTTTAAAGACCCTCTCCAGGCATCGATAAAATCCCTAAAAACATCTCAGTTAATCACAATTACATATTTTGAAGTTATTCTCCACGGAAAAAAACCCTAATGCCTTAAAAGTTGTTTAGATATAACTCTACACCTTTGCCTTCATCCACTATGCGCGGATCTATGAATATGCAGATAGAAGTTTGCCTTCAGGGCTTTCTGTCAGAAAGAAGCAGCTTTCTCCTCCTCCTATGAGCACTTGAATTAGCTAACGCTATACTAGCTGCTCACGAGGACGGCCTTTATCATGACATGCCTTCTTCATGACCCCAAAGCCATGAATTTTCCTGACAGAATTATCGCAATGAATAAAGCCATCATCTAATTCAGCAAGCTTAGCTATCTGACACACTTTTAAAGTAACGTTTGCCCCAACTTTCTTCATGCATTTTCTAAGGCTAACGTTATCTAACATTATCTAGCACGTTGCAGCTTTTATACGAGGCTGAAGTCAGCTTCTGATCCGCCAGCTTTTTGTTCGAATTTTCCGTTCCACCCTAAATGGTGCAGCAGTTACATTCTGGCGCCTCAAGCCGCCTTGTTCGAATTTTCCTGTAACTGCTGTACCATTTAAGGTGGAACGGGAAAATCCGAACAACAAGCTCACAAATAAGATGACTTCAGCTTCGTAGATTTACTGTACAGTTAACGGATAAAACACGAGAAAATAAACTTACCGGTTGGCTCGTACTCGCTGTGTCCCCAGCACAAATGGATGGAACAGCGTCCAGCCTCAATATGAGTTTAGTGGCAAACCCCATCTGTTTTTGAGTAAAATTTACAAAACAGTCCTCTGGAAAATGGCTACTGCAAACCCGAGTTTTCTCTGGAAGTTTGGCTGGGACAATCCGATTTTTCCAAATAAACTGCACCCATTTTTCTCTGATTTTCAGATCCTTTGGCAACATATGAAGGCTCACATTTTCTCCTTTAACTTTGCATCCGAATACAAAACATGTCTCTGCCATCGTTTAAAAAAAATACCACACAAGCCACACCGGACTCGGATACACCCCTTCCACCTTATTATTATGCTAATGATATGGAAATCCCGAACCGTCAGTGGACGGGATTGGTTCCTTAGGTTTGTGACGTATGAAACCCTGTCTCTCTGACCACTGTAGTCCTGTGTCATTTTGTAGTCGGCGCCATGCGCTTATGTCCATATTAGGAACTCTGGGTCTAAGCTTGATTTCTCTATGGCCAGAATGAATAGGGTTTTCGAAAAATCACCTCTATTGCACCCTGTGGTAGATAAAAATGTTCAAAACCCGATACATTTTGTCCTCAATCTCATACTGCACTGTCACTTTGTTTATTTGTCCACTAATATTGCACTTTGCACTGTCACTTTGTTTATTCATCCATAAATGTTAAAGGTAAACTGTACAACTGTTAACATTTATTTCTACAGTACATAGCCAGTAGTTCATTCACTGGAGGGACAGGCATGACAGCATTGTCTTCTGCATAGTAGTCATGCAATTACTTAGTATATTTTATTCTATTAATTATCTCTACTTTCTTTTTATATATCTGTAAATAGTGTACAGCAATACTTTGCTCCTGTTCATTTTGCTCTTATTATGCTCTTTACTGTGCTTTGTACTGCCGCAATAGAAGAATTTCCCTCTGGGATTAATAAAGTAATCTATCTATCTATCTATCTATCTGAATTGACAACATTAGACTGGCAGCCTCCTTAAAGAGTAACTACACCCTAAGACTTAAATCAGCTTAAATGCACTGCTGAGTAATAAACTATACCAGCCTTGCTTAAAATGTGAAAACATCTTTCTAAACTGTAAAAATATAATTTTTATCATGGTCAGTCCCGCCTCTGCAGCGCCCCTCTGGTCCAACTCTGCTATAGGTGCGGATGACCGGTCTTCATACCAAAGTACCATGACACACCACAGTATGCAAATCAGTCATACAACACTACTGCCCCCTGATGACGGCCTACTCGTTTCATATCTATGGTAGTATTTTTGATGAGTTTTAGCCTATCAGAATATCCTACGTAGAGGTTTTGTTTACAGGTATACCTGTAAATATGTGCTACGGTAGAACATTTTGATAAGGTAGCACAACTTGCCAGAACACCGCCATAGCCAGCCTTAGTTTCATGTGTGTGCCTTAATGCTAACATTGCTACATGCAAGCTAATGCTACTGCGCATTAATTTGATGTCACTAAGCTACACGAAAGGAAGTCTGTCGCAATATGTAGACATTTGCATTTGTCTGAAAACTACTGAAAACTAGCTTTTAGCTAACTTTAGTCAAATGTTAGGTAACTTAGTTAATAGCTTGCTGGTCAAGTCTTTGTAGTGGTGGTTCTGGCACATTGTACAGTCAGCACAGACCGCCATGCAAATTTCTGAGATATTTTAAATGACTCCAGCACTTCCAGTTACAATATGTAATTGTCAACAGGCATTACTTTTCACAATAAGATCAACCATAGAAGGCCAAGTCAGTTTCATTAGTGCAAAATAAAAAGTTATTTTGGTATTCTCATTATATAGCAACCTATGAATTAAAATTGAAATGAGTCAACCAATATTTTTTTTTATTTGAATAAACTGTGAATTCATGTGTTAATTACATTACATACTGTTTGATGTAGTACAATTAAATTGAATACATTGTGCTCAACAAATATAAATAAAAATAGCGTTACAGTGTGCAGAGACTTTTGTAATGCAACACATTTTAAAATGGATTAACTGGTTTAGAGCTTAACAAAGTAAAAAAAAGGTAACTTTTTATCATGTAAGCGAGTGACTGCTGCACATATATATGGCAGTGTTTAATGCAGACACTACTTTATAAGTAGTCTTTGCTATGATAATGCTATTTCTATTACACTGGGTTAAATGCCACTTACGACAATTCTAACTTTGAAATGGGCATTTGAGGCTTATAACACACTCAATTAACATATTTTAACTTTGTATATTGTAATTTTCAATGAAGTATTCAGTGGCTGCGTCCAGAAATTTTTGCCACTGCTCCTGTCTTCCCCTTCCCTTCTTACTGCTCCTCTTCTACCCCAGAAGAACACGGAGAAACCGTTGCGAGTAAAGGAGCAGGAAGAATGGAGAGACAAGCAGAAATTAGGGAAAAAGTGCCCCTTGCTGTAATGCTCAGAATGCAGCTCGTGATTACATTGCATTTTAAATTACGTCGTGACACGTGTTAGAATGCAACAATGCGCAAAACCATGCCTGCATAGCTCAACATGTCCTGCTTTTACATCCTCGAGTGAAGTACTGGAGGACCTTGGTAGCCTGTTATCGATCTGCCAAACTGCAAATTACACAGTGTTTTTCCTATGCTTGTATTAGAACTTCAAAACCAGAGGTCACAACTCCATGTTTAACAAAATATATATATTACTAAACTTTGTTCTTTATTAAAACTCTCAAAAATAAAATGACAGCTAGCTGCTAATGGTTAACCTAGCCAGTTGGCTAGCTGTCTGTTTTTAATTTGTTTAAGGTTCACCGGGGCTTAATCCTATGTCATTTTGCCTAATAGCTTATCCTTTCAAAAACATATTCAATTTTGTAGCAATAGCAGTGAAATTTAAATAAAATTTCTTACCTCCATAATTCTGTTGATTAATCCTCAGCAGTTAGCCTTTTAGCTAAGGTGGGAGACCTGGAATGCATTTTGCATTTACATCTTGAACCTGTTCCAACCACTTCCAAGCAGTTATAAAAACTTGTCTTTTGTCATTAGTTGAAATGAATTATGTGGAAAAGCAGAGAGAATTGTAGGTTATGCCTTATCCTCACGTTCTATACTCAAGCCCTACCATTCTTTCTTGTACTCTAAAACAGATAATTATGTACCGCATGAATCTGTCTGTATTTACAATATTTTATTACATTTATAAGCATGCACTATTGCATATTTGTGCATTTATTAAAAAACAGCCAAGATACTATTAGAAGACAACTACCAGAAATAATAATCAATTTTGTTTGGAAAAATATGTAAAATTAAATGCACTTTAAGATATGTCAAATAGGACCCATGCAGGAGCCACACATAGTCAGGTATGGACAGCTTAACTGGGGCCCACAACTGTAGCCTAAATGGGGCTTACAATAAAGCCCACTAAGCCCATTTAAAACCTACATGAGCAACCAAGCTAGAGTTAGCTAACTATAGTAGTTTGCTAGTTTTTTTTTTCAGTGATGGGTTTTGCAAGCTAATATTAGCAAGCCATTAACTAACTTTACAGTTGTGATTCTGGTGATCCAAATTAGTTGTGTGCAGTAAGGTTCTAGCGTTAGCTAAATGGATTGCTAGTTGCAGCAGTGTCTCTGGGGAACTCTGCAAATAATAGGCTATACCTTGCTAAAAAAAAGGGAGTGTTCCTATGTTCCCAGCGTTTTTATATTCCCAGGGTCCTACGCTCAGCTTTTTGATTAATACATCTAAATGATGCATTTAAGTAACCAATGAAAGGGCTCCCAAATTTATGGTTAATGTTAACATAGTGTCACCAAAGGTCAAACAGGAAAGAAAGTGCAGGTTTTTCCATAGGAAAGCACATTGCCTCAGCTCTAGCTTAAGCCTTGACTAGCTAAATAGCTAAGCAAACTTTGTGATTGTCTATTTTCTGAGAAGAATACATAAACCTTTAAAGAATCACTCTGGTTAAGAGTGGTGTATTGCTCTTCATTTTGTTGTTCTTGTTTGTTGTGTAGCCCTTACGTTGCAAACAAGCATGTTATCAGAATAAAGTAAAACACTTGAGATGGTAAGGGGAAATTGTGAGGGCAAGTTGACAAGGGCATGTTGAAAACAGCATTGAAATGGAGGGTAAATGTCATTTTGGATGTGCTCAATGATTCCACTGTTAGCACAAATGCAGTAATGTTTTTCAATGTTGTTAATTTTGTGAATTTTTAATGACTTTTTGACTAAACACATTTAAATGCTCATTCTCGTTTAATCGGAGGATCTATGTGGAAGCAGGATGTCCCTAAAAACAATTTCAGATTTTATTTCCTGAACATATGACATTAGAATATGTACAATTGTAAAGGTATGGACAGTACTCTCACTTTAATGTTGAGTAAATCTAATACATTTATATAATTTAGGCAACATGGGAACATTTTTTCCCATGAAAATTTCAACGAGGGAACACAGGGCAATAGGAATACAGGACTGCATCCAAAATTACAAAGAGAAAACACATGGCTTGGGGAGCACAGAGCCCTGAAAACATAGAGCTGTTTCCTAGACATTTCAAAATAGAATCCTGGGAACACTGGACCCTGGGAACATATCCATTGAGTCAATCACCTTCTTTCCCCCATCTTAGATCAGCAAGAGTATATAGCTAATAACCAACATAGACAAGCTTATAGACCATGTGAAACTCGCTACCAAGAAAACTGACTTTAACTTGATTGTAGTAGCTCATCTGAACGGGTGAAGCTGATTATTTGTTTAGTCTTAAATATGTGAGATGATCAATGGAGCTGAATTTTTTCCTTTGTCATTATTGCGGGGGCTGAAGTATGGATAGAGTTTCTCAATGAAAGACTGACCAGTGAAAGAGTAGATATGAGATCTGGCTTCCACATCAAAAAAGGAGACCAGACCCTCCTCATAATCCACAAACACCCCCACCTTCTGGGGCGTCTGTCTCAGGTAGAGGGGAACGGGAGAACTAGCACGAGCCTCATATTGATTCCCATTTCTCAGAACCACAGCCCAGAATCCATTCTCAGGGCTCAGTGTAATCGGACCCTTCCTGTTAATAGACTCTCTGGCCACTCCTACATCCCACTTAGTCTTTCCCCTGACCTGTGCCTCATAGTAAAATCTCCCTGAGGAGAATCCCTCCTTTGCGAGAACATTGGCATACTGATTAAATCTCTTTGGGTTGTCAGGAAGATTCTGTCTTGTGTCTCCACATCTCACTTGTTTTCCATCAGCAGACAGGATGAGATAGGGATATGCCGTGTCTGGATCCAGAGTCACATCCACTAAGAGAAACACACAGTATATGATAAGAGTATGAAGGTGACAAATTATGCAGTGAAGTAAAATTTCTGAGAAAGCTTGTAGAAGACTAAAGTGTACTTCATGTCAACGGTCACCAAGACTCCTCCTGGAGAGCTACCTTTCTGCATACCTAATCCAGTTAATCAACTTGTTTATAATATCACAATCATTGGCATCATGTGAGCTACATATAGATTGGAAATGATTTCTGCAAGAGGTGGATCTAGAGAAGGTTGGTGACCACAAGGGGTTAAATTGTGCCAGAGTAAATCTATGGGACCTTTGGTTTATGTCAATGGCAAACGGAGCTAAGCTCACAGTTTTTTTGAATTGTCTGATGTGGTGCAACACACTGTACCAGATTAGACAATTTCAGTTCATATAAAACACTAACAGAAACATTTTAGGAACAGGAAAGATTCTTGAAGTCAGATAAGCGGCATCACTATTTGGAACAATTCATTTTGCTGTTTTAATGGCTTTAGCGTGCCTTTAATATTTGACAGAAAAAAATCAGATCATGTTTTGCTATAACTTCGATGCCAAAACTCACAAACAAGGAATACTAAAACACAAAGTAACAACAAAGTGAGTCGACATAAGTCCATAAGACTGAAACAGAAAGGCTATTAGTTGTATCATATTTTTTCATGATATCATCTCCATATAATAATTCCACCATTTCAACACCTAACACCAAAAATGAAGGTAAATGAAATATTGCCTTTTAATGATTTCATGTTAGTAGTATATGTACCCTTCAAAATAAATAACAAAATCCATGGTGCACTATATGACCATGACAGACATAATGGTATACATAAAGAGTAGTGCAACAACACATGAAAAGAATGCTATTACTAAGTGCTATTGCTAAGTACTATTGAAATTAATTTTAAAAATCTTTATGGCAGAATAACTTTTGACGATTTTTGGCAGCATTGGGAGCATAAAAGTAAAGTTTAGCACTAAAACTAACTAAGCAAACTACAAACAACTCCTAGTTTGAATTGTAAATGTAACTGCTGTACCATTTAAGGTGGAATGAAAAGTTGTGAATGTTGCACTTGTTTTAACTGCAGAAGCTGTTAAAATCATTCAGATCAAGAGACATCTGTTGTGGAGAATCCCATCTGCAGCCGGACGCCTCTCCACATTTTTTCCACTTTGAGTCTCGAGTCTTTCCAAGTCATAAGGCTCGAGTCTAAGCCAAAGTCTGAAGCACTGGTGTACAAGTCAAAGTCGAGCCACAAGTCTTTTTTTGTTTTTGTCGAGTCGAGTCTCAAGTCATCAACCCAAGTCCACACCTCTGACTAACTCTACTGTCATGGCATCTCTGCCCTAGATCCTTACCCTCATCATGTGCACGTGTCTAGTTAATGTCTAATGTCTATGTAACATTATTCTTTCATCTGTTTTGTGAACACCTGTTTGTGTTACATTAGTTAACTGTGTTCATTTTTCATATGTACCTAGTTTTAGTGCTTCCTAGATATTTCCTGAGCTTCCTGTTTTGACTACAACACCTGAAGAAGCATGAATAAAGTTACTCGGCACTTACTGTTTATGGTGTGCATAATTACATCCATGAATAATGGAGCTTTATATACTCCTTTGGTTTTAATTAGACTTTTAACCTGAAGCAAAGTAAAATATGTCGTAAAAAAAAAGGCAACCATGTGATAACAGTAGGAACTGTAGAGTGTTTAAGTAGTTTAAGCTGAGCAGCCACTTCATTAAGTACATAAGTACCTTGTATCTACATTCTTTATGCATTTCATCTGCTCAACTTACCACATAGGAACATTTTGAAGTTCTACAATTGCAGGCTGTAGTTCATCTGTTTGTCTGCATATAGCCCTTGTCACCCTATTCTTCAGTGATCAGGACCACCACAGGGCACGTATTATTTGGGTGGTGGATCATTCTCAGCACTGCAGTGACACTGATGTGGTGGTGACATGTTAGTGTGTGTTGTCCTGGTATGACTGGATCAGACACAGCAGTAATGCTGGAGCTCTTAAATACCTCAGTGT
Organism: Colossoma macropomum; assembly: GCF_904425465.1. Classification (NCBI taxonomy): domain Eukaryota; kingdom Metazoa; phylum Chordata; class Actinopteri; order Characiformes; family Serrasalmidae; genus Colossoma; species Colossoma macropomum. The sequence continues at coordinate 29,274,123 of NW_023494805.1, read as the reverse complement.
CACTGCTGAGAATAGTCCACCAACCAAAAATATCAAGCCAATAGCGTCCTGTGGGCAGCGTCCTGTGGGCAGCGTCCTGTGGGCAGCGTCCTGTGACCACTGATGAAGGATTAGAGGATGACCAACACAAACTGTGCAGCAACAGGTGAGCTACTGTGTCGGACCTTAAACCTACAAGGTGGACCAACAAGGTAGGAGTGTCTAATAGAGTGGAAAGTGAGTGGATGCAGTGTTTAAACACTCCAGCAGCACTACCACTCGTACCAGCACAACACACACTAACACACCACCACCATGTTAGTATTACTGCAGTGCTGAGAATGACCCACCACCCAAATAAAACTGGGATGGGGATCTTGAACGCTGAAGAACAAGGCAAAATGTGGTAAACAAATTATGTATATACTTAACGTATAGGTGCTGACATAGTTTTACAATTACAGACTGTAATCCTATAATCAGCACCTATATAGTAAATGGAGCTGATACAATGGACATGATGAGACAATGAGTGTAGATGGTGTACTTAATGAAGTGGCCAGCCTATGTACATATATCTTTTTAAGTTTAGTAGGTTTTAAAGAAAGAAATACCAGATCAATATTGGTCAGTTCTCAAGGTTTCAGTATCGGTATCATAAAAAAACATATGGTAACATGACATCTCTAGTTTAATATAATAAAATGCAATAGAATCTAATATAAACAGAGGAAAAAACAGAAACCATACAGCACCTGCATACTTCTGCATCATCTTCAGTTCTGTAGAGAGATATGTTACATTAGCAAGATACAGATACATTATATTTATACATAATATTTCTTAGATTTTAATCAAATTTCAGTCACTTTTCATATAGCTCTGCTCTGACAGAAGATAATATGCCAAATATGACAGTTTCTCACCTTTTCTCCTCAGCTTCTCATTAAGAGTTTTACTGAGTTCTTCATTCAGACTTTTCTGAAGTTGAGAAAAAGCGTTCCTCACAGGCTCTACACTCAGATGAGGGTCAATACTGATGTCAGTCCAGTTGTTGGTGTGTGGAGGTCTGCACAGTGACGGGTAAATCTACAGTCCAAAGGAGAGAAGAGAAATTCCTCAGCATGGGCAGTGTTGTTGTGTGATGTGCTACATTGTCACTGAGCACATAGAGGGCCACTGACCTGTAGGAGGTGGAGGTGGTCCTCAGTGTTGGAGAGCTGCTCCACCTCAGTGTCTCTCCTCTTTAGCTCAGTGATTTCCTGCTCCAGCTCTTTAATGAGGTCTTCAGCCTGCCTCTCTGCTGCTTTCTGCTTCTCCTCCATCACCTCAAGCAGCTCAGCTTGGCTTCTCTCAATGGAGCGCATCAGAGCAGTGAAGACTTCAACACTGTCTGCTTTCTCTTTCTCTGTGTTTCTCTGATGGCAGAAGATAATTTAAAAACATTAAATAACAAGCATATGTTTAATGTTAGATTTGATATATTCTAAAAATGAAATCTTATAGCCTTTATTACGTTTCACCCACTTTTCTGAGCTCTGCTGAGTTTTGGATCTCTTTGATCTTCTTCAGTCTGTCTTGGATCATCTGCTGCACCCCTGTGTGTAAGCTTCTGAGCTGTGTCTGTGGGCAGAGAGGAAACCCATGTTTGTTTTTACATTTTAAAGGTTGAATAGTTGCCTTGGTTTTCTTAAGGAATGTTTGGTAATAACTTACTTATTACACTTTCCATACTACAGTAAAGTTACTTTGGTTGATATTTATGGTTAATGTTAATAAGTGTCTACTACCTTTTTCTCTCCACTCTCCTCCTCTAGAGGAACAATGTTGTGATTCTTGTGCTCTCCTTCAATGCAGAACTGACACACACATGTCTGGTCATCTCTGCAGAAGAGCTCCAGGGGTCTCTCATGCTTGTGGCATATGTAGTCCTCCAGGTTCTTCACTGGGTCGATTAGCTTGTGTTTCTTGAGCTTTGCAACTTTATGTGACTCTAAATGGGACTTACAATAAGACATACCACAATCCAGACAGGATTTCAGGGCCTTAACTTCCATGCCAGTGCAGACGTCACAAAGAATCACAGGTTTATCAACATCTCCTTTGTTCTTGAAGTGGTCTACAACCTCTCTCAGTGTTGTATTGATCTTCAGTTCAGGTCTCTTGGTGAATTTCTCTTTACAGAATGGACAGTGACAGTGTTGAGTGTTGTTCCAGTACAGTGTAAGGCAGGTTTTACAGAAGTTGTGTCCACATGGAGTGGAGACTGGATCAGTTAATATATCCAGACAGATAGAACACAGGAACTGATCTTCAGACAGGAAACTGCTGGAGTCACGTGCAACTGTGGAAAAAATAAGGGGGAAATATGTCACAGTGCACTGTTCCGTAATTTATAATACTAACATTGCTGAGGAAACAACAATGTATACTCGACCAAAAAAGAAGAGCAAGGAGAGCAGGTAAATTGTGTATATTTCCTTTTCTTGCAGACTGGAACTTACACTTAGCTGGTTCTTCCATGCTCTTCATTAAGTGCAGTGATGAGGATTCTGCCATTTTCACTTCTTCCACTTTAAACCTTTTCAGAAAGACATCACCTCATTTACTCACAAAAATGAAATATGGAATTTATTTAAAAACATTATGTTATGGGGTTCCATGGAACTGTGCTAAATAGCTTTTAAAATACTTGATAGAGTAATACGTACTCAGTGAATTCAAGCAAATCACACGAAAGTGATTTGAGTAAACTGGACTTATCGTTTTTATGTGTCACTCCAACATTCAGTTTAATATGGTTACGTCCAACTAATGAAAGTAGAAGAAGCAGCGCAAGTTACAGGTTTAAGTTGGACCTAGATAATTTAGTTAAAGATAGTTCTTCAAGGGTTCTTTAGTAAAGGCAATAGTTCTGTTTAGAACTATGAGTTCTATATAATGTTCTACACTGCATTACTATATAGAACCTTTTTAAAAATGATTTGCTCACTGGATTATACTGGCCTACTTAAATTGTTGTAAACATTGTAAACATTTGTTTGCTCATGCCAGATAAGGCAAATGGGACACCCAAAGCAAACATATCAATGTTCATAACCCCCAACCCCCCAATTCAGTCACTTACCTGAGTGTTAGAGCTGCTTCAGTTCATACAGTTTGTTTTTTTTTAATGCACTGCAAAGTGAAACTATAGCTTCTTGATCGACGTGAACCAGTGAGGAAATCACTTTCCTCTGCAATGTCATTGGCCCTCCTTGTTATGACTCGTTGTTTTTCCTGGTATGGATACCGATGCAGGAGAACTGCAGTGTGAACCACTTCTTCCGCTCAATAAACTAGTCAAACGTGAAACGTTGATCGATGGATAATGCAAATTTTAAATAAAAATAAAACATTATTTACAACTGTATTGGATGCAGATAGAGTCTGTGAAAGGATTTAAAATTATCAACTGGTGTCAAAACTCAGACTGTTTGTGAGACAGTGTTATTTGGTGCCCTTTTTTGTTGTGCATAATTATAAGATATAAATATATATAACTGCGTCACGATTTCCACCGGCTCGGTCGCTTCAGAGGCTGACTTCCCACAAAACTCCAATTCCCAGAATGCAACCGCTAATCACGTGATCAATACGTCACCGCCATCGACCAATCGGGAGCCACTCCTGCGATCTAACTCTGCGATCAGGCACCCTCTAGTGGTCCGCGGGCCTGTACTCTGAGGGAGTAAGTCGGGCCGGTAACGTCAGTGTAGGTCATAAAAACATAAGTAAAGAATAATTAAATAATTAAAAATCTGAGAAGTAAACGTTTTCACGGTGTAACCACTATAAATATTAAAAGAGACGTACAATTAAAAACGCCACAGTAGTGGGCTAATTAAACGTCATCAGTCTGTGACAACGCTCTCAGGGCGCTTATCACACCTTTATCACTCCACCTGTATTCGGGTCTGCAGCAAACAGCTCAACCGTGTTCAGTTCACTGCTAACGGAAACGCGCTCTGTGATCAAACGAGGGAGTTCATCAACAGGGCAGGCTTTCCTTCTCTTCTAGAGGCAGGACGGCGCTGTACAGTCAGCATAACGACCGACTCTTTAGACACGGAGCACAAGCTGCTGTTAAAAACAACAGACGAGCCATAAAGTAATAAAGCTGATATGTGTTTTGATTTCAACGCATGGATCGCGGAGCGTATATTTGGTCGAGCATCAGCGACCTGAGCGGTTAAACTCGAACTGATAAACCAGTATAACGACGCTAATCCAAAAGCCCAGTATTTCAAATGAATCACAAAAACCCTCAAAAAGCCAGTGGAGTATTTTCAGTCAAAATACGATTGTCTTCAGCTCCAAATCACATCTACCTTGTACATATTTTTTTTTCTTTTCACCCCCTTTTGACATCACTACAACCATGTGGTTGACATGTTTCATGTTTTATAACATACCTGCAAATTTTGCAAACCTACTGACAGCCAGAATGGCCAATCTGACCTAATTTTCATGTTTTCAGTGTAAGCATTTAAGAAAAGAAAAATGAAGTTGTGTTTAAAAAAACCTATTTTAGTTTTCCGGTGGGCCGCTGTGCTTTGTAGTTATACCAGAGCCGGTTTATGAGGAGCCCGGCCACTCCCTATTCCTCCCGTTATATCAAAAACAGGACTGCTCAACAGCAGAGGGCGCCCGCGAGTGAACGAAAGATAAAATAGTTTCTAATTACTCGCCCAGAACGTTTCTTTAATTTTAGAAAGTAGAAGGATGTATTTCACTAAAAAACAAAGAAAACTCACCTATATGTTTCCTTTTTCTACAGCAAATGGGTTTTGGGCAGCAGGAGGCGGGCTTTACTGCTAGAGCGTGATGATTGATTGGCGAGCGGAGCAGCTCATTGGCTGTTCGCGCTCACTGACGTCATGAACACGCATGAGGTGCCGTTTTAAACTCCTATAACTCGAGTTTAAAAGCTCTTAAAAATATAACAGCGGTGTTAAAATATTTTATGATATTCAGTGTTCAGGAAATGATTGTATTCTTTTACATTAAAAATGTTTAAGCATTTATAAACTATGATTTTACTCAAATGCTCCATATCAACCCATTCATTTTGGACTCACTCGGGAGCGCCCTCTAGAGTTTGAGAAAACCGGAAGACATTGCAGAGCGGTAATTCTCCTCTCTACAAGTTCTCTGGTTATACACAGGTGGGAAAGCCCTTAGGGTGGAAAACTCCTGCATTAGAGAGAAAGGAGGGGAGTACTGTTCATGAGCTATTGCTGTGCTACCATCTAGTGGCCGGTACAAAATCCTGCACTGTGAACGAGTGAGAACAGTTGAGAGTGAATGGTGAAAGAGTGTAATTCACACAGCATAACAATCAGTACCTGTCATAGTGCGGTCTCACATTACACACCAAGCACTTTAAAGACACATCAGTATATCAGAGACTGACTGTAGGTGTGACAGAGCTTTTTACTGTCTGCGTTGCACAGGCAATACGGACAGTAGGACTGTACAAAAAACACAGTGTACATGTTGCAAAACTCTTTCAGTGCAAACTATTGTTACACCAATACTGAGTGGGAGTGTGAGTAGTTTCAGTGACAAGCTGTAGTCTGCTGAGGGTTTTCACTGGTGTCTAACAAATCCAAAAAACAGAAACAAGATGCTAATATTAGCCAACCTAGAACTGGCTCTGAAGTCCTGGATAATAGTTACTTCAAATTGTCTCTATATGTCAGAAAAATATATTAATAATGCTGTCGTGAAAATGATTTAATGTTTAATATATAAACAACCAATTTGTCACTTAATGATTTTGTCACGTTTATGGGAGCATTTTAGGGGCAACAATACAGGTTAAATGGTAGAACAGTGGTTTTTACCCTTTTTTGAGTCAGAACCATCCGAAAAATGTAGTTTAAGGTTTGTGACCCACCATCTTGACTCACCCCCTGAATGCTCTTCACATTTCTCTGCACAGGTGATGTGGACTTTGGGAATGGAAACTCTTCTCTTCAGTCTGTTTCTGTTGCAAACACTTGCTACATTTCCAGTTCTGCTTATAGCATGTTAAAAGCGAAGATTCATTAATGTTATCACACAAGATAGCCAATGAGAAAATGAGAAAAAGGTACTTTTGACTTTTTATGTTGAAATAATGAGCTATTAAATTTGAAGAAAGTAGTTATTTTAACATAAGTCTAGGTTTTGAGAAAACGTTATTTTTCAAGATAGTCACTATTATTTTGAGAAAGTAATCCATTATTTACATAATAAGCAAATATTTGAGAAAATAAGTCAACACAGGCATTCTTTCTATATCATTTTATTTTCAGTGTAACAATATTACCTTGATGCAACATTGTGGAGTAATGTTTTGCTTTGCACACTAAACATTCACTGAAAACCACAAGTAACAGTGCAAACCAGCATAAAACTTAAGAGACATCTCACTTGCTACTGTAGGCTTTACTCATTCCAGTGCTGCACAATGTTTCTTCATGTATACATTTAAGCAATCGCTCATAATATAGAATTAGTTTACATTTTACCAGATGTCACCTTTTCTCAAGTTTTTTGGAGACAAGTACAAGCTTTTTATTGGATTATTCAAATGCTTCCTTTCACCATTAACTCTTTGATCAGTGAATATGGAAGATTTTATTGTAAAGTGAGGAATACAGGGTCAATGTCCATAATTAAGGAGAGGCCTGAAGCTCAGGTGTTTGACAGTGCTCAACACTTTAGATATGCAAACCAAGCAATAAAATCAGTCAATCATCTTGTTTGTTTGATTTATTCCCAACAGCAAGTAACAAGAATTTAAGGAACAGGACCTGACATCACTGTGGTGAAGTTGTTGGGTCTCTGAAACAAAGTATATCTCTAACAGATTACATAGCAACTGACTCCAGAAATGTATACTGTACATGTACTTATTGTTTACATCTTATATTGCTTAAGATGTAAATAATGTAATATGTCTACTTTCACATTTAAGACTGTTACTTATGTAAATAATACAACATGTCTACTGTCACATTTAAGACTGTTACTTATGTAAATAATACAACATGTCTACTGTCACATTTAAGACTGTTACCTATGTAAATAATGTAATATGTCTACTGTCACATTTAAGACTGTTACTTAAGCTGGAAATATTGTTATATGTCTACTTTCACATTTAGGGCTGTTACTCAAGATTAAATGATGTAATATGTGAAATTTCACCTGTAATGACAGTAAAGGGAAATTTATCCCAAAAGTATTTTTGCCAGTTTTCTTACAATATTAATTGTTGTCAGTTTCCAGCCACTACATGTTTTTTGTTTGGATTTTTTAAAGTTTATATGAACAGATAGAAAACTGCATCTAAATTATTGAGTTGAACTGCTCCTCACTCACAACGTTAATACTAATATTTCACATTAAATCAACTGGTTTCATACTAATAAATTCTCAAAACAGGTTAATTTATTGGAGAGCATGTTTTCTGCATGTAACATCTGAAACTACAAGGAAAAGTTCCAAAGGATACAGAATTTGTTTTTTTTTTAAAAAAAAATCACTTCATAAAATTTTTTAAAGTGTGACACTAAACTCTGTGGTTTACGCCATGTGTACATGAGTTCAATACCCCTAAATTTTAATCATCCCTCCAATTGGAAATTTTGCTCTCATGGACTGCAGATCACACTTGGATGGTCTACTTCTTCATATATTTACAATGAGAGAATAAAGGTCATGTTACATCATGGTACTACACTTTCCTATGCATAGAATCAGAAATATTTTCCTACTCTTCTCATTGCATACTGTATAATTATTCAGTCTTTTATACGGGTGAGATAATCAGGGGAGCTGAGTTTTTACCCTTATCATTATTACAGGGGCTGAAGTATGGATAGAGTTTCTCAGTGAAAGACTGACCAGTGAAAGAGTAGATATGAGATCTGGACTCCACATCATAAAAGGAGACCAAACCCTCCTCATAATCCACAAACACCCCCACCTTCTGGGGCTTCTCTTTCACAAGGAGAGGAATGGGGTGACCAGCACTAACCTCATAATCATTTCCATTTCTCAGAACCACAGTCCAGAGTCCATTCACAGGGCTCAGTGTAAGCTGACCCTTCTTCTTAATGGACTCTCTGGCCACTCCTAAATCCCACTTAGTCTTCTCGCTTACCTGCACCTCATAGTAAAATCTTCCTGAGGAGAATCCGTCTTTTCCCAGGACACATGGACAAACCTCTTTGGGTTGTCAGGAAGATTCTGTTTTGTGTCTCCATGTGTCACTTGCTTTCCATCATCAGACAGGATGAGATGGTGATGAGCTGTATCAGCATCCAGAGTCACATCCACTGAGAGAAACACACAGTATTTGAAAGGAGAATGCAGCTAACAAAATGAATCAATTATCTAGTGGATTAGACTAGGTGGGCAAACTTCGAAAAGGGTTTTTGAAAAAAATATATTTGATACTAAATGAATAAGGGTACTTGTAAAGTATGATCAACAGTGGTGTGATGATGGTGATTTAAAAAATAGCATTTTAGAATATATATATGTATATATATATACATATATATATATATATATGTATATATATATAAAGATATAATGTTGTACCTGCATACTGTTGAATCTTCTTCAGTTCGGTGGAGACTAAATCCAAAAAGAAACAATATTAATCAGATTTTAAAGATATGATTAACAGAAACTAAAAAGAAATCTTTCATAGATCAGTAATCCAATGAACCAACCAATCACTTGATATTTAACATCCTTCAACTTAATACTTCTGTCCTGTAAGTTCCTCACCTGCTTCTCTCATTTTCTCGTTAAGGGTTTTACTGAGTTCTTCATTCAGACTCTTCTGAAGTTTTGACAGAGCATTCCTCACAGTCTCTACACTCAGATCAGGGTCAATACTGATGTCAGTCCAGTTCTTGGTGTGTGGAGGGGTACACAGTGATGGGTAAATCTGCAGTCCAGGAGAGAGGAGAAATCCCTCAGCATGGACAGTGTTGTTGTGTGATGTGCTGCATTGTCATTAAGCAGATAGAGGGACACTGACCTGTAGGAGGTGGAGGTGGTCCTCAGTGTGGGAGAGCTGCTCCACCTCAGTGTCTCTCCTCTTTAGCTCAGTGATTTCCTGCTCCAGCTCTTTAATGAGGTCTTCAGCCTGCCTCTCTGCTGCTTTCTGCTTCTCCTCCATCACCTTTACCAGCTCAGCCTGGCTTCTCTCAATGGAGCGCATCAGAGCAGTGAAGACTTCAACACTGTCTGCTTTCTCTTTCTCTGTGTTTCTCTGATGGAAGAAGATCGTTTCATTTTAATCAAATCACAGGGAATGGTGAGCATGTGTTTAGTACCAGTTTGCTAAATCCTACAAATGAACTTAAAACTAGATAATATCATAGATATTATAAAGCAACCCACTTTTCTGAGCTCTACTGAGTGTTTAATGTCTTTGATCTTCTTCAGTCTGTCTTGTATCATCTGCTGCACTTCTGTTTGTGTCTTCTCCAGCTGTGTCTGTGGACAGAAAGATAAATTATTAGTCTTTAGATTTTACATTTCAAAGATACAAATTGTTCCATTAGTTTTTTAAAGAGAATTTTATATAAATACATTTTTTAAAAGCATATTTTAAATAAGGATATTACATGTTCATCAGTGCATCTCCCACCTTCCTCTCTCCACTCTCCTCCTCTATAGGTGAGCCTTGTTGTCAGTCACAGTGCAGAACAGACACACACACATCTGGTCATCTCTACAGAACAGCTCCAGGGGTCTCTCATGCTTCTGGCATATGTAGTCCTCCAGGTTCTTCACTGGGCTTATTAGCTTGTGTTTCTTAAGTTTTGGTACATTATTATGAGGCTCTAAATGAGATTTACAAAAAGTCAGACCACAATCCAGACAGGATTTCAGGGCCTTCTGCTTCACACCAGTGCAGGCATCACAAAGAATGTCTGGCTTAATAAGACCACTTTTCTTCTTGAAGTGGTCCACAACCTCTCTCAGTGTTGTATTGATCTTCAGTTCAGGTCTCTTGGTGAATTTCTCTTTACAGAATGGACAGTGACACTGCTCACTGTTGCCCCAGCATGTTTTAATGCATTTCATGCAGAAGTTGTGTCCACATGGAGTGGAGACTGGATCAGTGAACACATCCAGACAGATGGAACACAGGAACTGATCTTCAGACAGGAGACTGCTGGAGTCGCATACTACAGTGCACAAGTGAAAAAATAAGAAGTCTTCATTCATTGTATCAGAAAATTATTGTAAATTATATTAACAGAAAATATACGAATTATCATCGCACCTTTTTCTTATACTGGAAGTGAGTCTCAAAAGTAGGCTACAAGTAATGAAATGGTTTAATGTTTTTTTCTAGCATTCTACGGCTCATAATCTACATGCAGGGCTGTACAGTGTGACAGTATTGTTTCAAGTTCAAGCTGAGGCATCCTCGCTGCATATACTGTATTTGCCACCTTTAGGTTCTTCTCTTTTTAGAATTAACTGAATGAATTAAAAAACACATATAAAATAACAGTGAGCAATGCATCACCTACTCTGCTTCCTATTTTTTTTTATACCTGCGTATAGCCCTGTAAATGCCTTTTGATTGCTGTTGCGTCTCAGCAATACCTTGTACACACTAAACATAAACCATCACTGGTTTTAATATACTGCTCTAATGTACATGTTGAGACAGTTTAGCCCTCAACATTGCATCAGGAATGTAAAAAGCATTTCATTCTTGTTAATAATCTGTTTTCACTTTGACTATACTGGACTGATACAGCCACAGTTAAAGTCAAGTTACCCTGAGCTGAAAAGAGAGTTGGAGAGTATAGCCAATTTCAAATGCTATATATGAATAATGTGTATATGTTAACTTATAGTTATGTGGATCAACCATGCTCCTTTTACCTTCTCTTAATTGTGGTGATGAGAATTCAGCCATCTCTGTCCTCCTCCTATTTTCAGGGAGACACTGCATCACATTACATCACATTTAACAGCATGTGTAATACAACATATCTGCCTACTGCCTTAAACATACTCAAACAAATATTATATCAAGCACTTTCACAAATGCACGGGAGGTCCTGCGACCACACAATACCTGCAACCTGTTCCCTTCATAACACTGATCATTGTCACAAGTCACAAATGATCATTCCCACTTTCTCACTGAATGTCATTTTTTTTGTTGAGGGTTTTTGTTGTCGTTGCTGCTCTCAGAACATTACATTATATTTTTTAGCTTAGCTCACAAGGAACAGTATACTGTGATCTCGTTGGAGATAATATTATACTTGCATTCCATTCCATTCAATATCAGTATTTCATCTGTTGATGATCACTTTCCCAGCGCTAAAACACTTTTCATCCGACATTGTTTACTAACGTCGATCACCCTGATGAAGCACACACAGGTAAAAAGTCTATGAATCTTCTGCAGAAGTACATACCTTTATTTTATTTCTTTACAGGTTTTGGAGTGTCAGAACTGTCTGTGCTTAAAATTCTCTCAGTGAAGAGGCTGGTCTTCTTGCATGTGAACTTCCGGATTAATTCAGTTTCACTTTCACTCAACTAGTGTGATGTCACTTCCTGCCTACATTATTCATATTACATTATTAGAACTGGAATGGGGTTGAAGTGGGGACAGTGCCTTTCTCCACATGCAGGAGATATGGAAAGTGTAATTTAATATATAAAAATATTGTTTTTGTTTGTTATATAAACTTACGTTTCTTAAACTCTTACATCCTGTTTTTGTTTGTACCTTTTATTTTTACTTGATGGTAAATTCATGTTGTAGATCTGCAATTTTCTTGTTACTATACTATTGTACTATTGTACTATACTATTACTATAAATAATACACATTCTTATCAAGTTAAATTCAAGGCCTGTATCTCACTGCAATACCTGCAATCCTTGGCTTGCTACTGACAATAATATTTTTCTACAAGCTCACTTTAACCTTGCTCAATGAATCAAAAATTATAAAATTAGGAATTTATATGTAGTGAGTGGACAAAATATAAGAAACAAAATATGAATAACATCAAACTTTGACTTAACTAAATTGCCATTACAAAGCCAGCCACACTAGTGAGTCACTTCATGTTTAATGCCAATTACCAGCGTCAGTGACAAGCGGTCTGACTATTAGCACTTTAATATAGATACAAAGTAGGTGTACTTGATAAAGTGAGTGTATTTCCAGCTCCTACCCTTTTTGAAAAATTCAACTGAAAGTGTAATAAAGTACATAAAAATATGTTCATCAAAACAAATAGGTTTAGTCAACATGGACACTGTCAGCCACTGGCAGCTTGATCACAAAATAGAACATGCAGATATGCAAATAATGCACTGTCAGAAAAAATGTACTGTTCACATACGTTTTTCATTCCTCAAGATACAAACAATGCAAATGTATCTTCAAAGATGCAACAGTAATTTTAAGCTTTTTAATTTAAGTTTGTGCAATTAATAAATGTTTCCCAGAGGAAGGGTACACATTTGTACATTTTCATAGCAATGTTTTAAAACATTAGGTTATCAAGATAAGAAAAACTGCTGGAGACAAGACAGGGTGTGTGTAGTTAATGCAACTTAAAAAAAAATTGCAATGGATTGTTTTAACATTATGTTCTCTAATTAAAGGTAATGAAGATGCACCCTTGAGGGTACCACCCCAGTGACAGTTTGGTACTTAGATATTGATTATCCATCAGACAGTAATACATTAGAATTCATTAGACCTCTAGAGACATTCGATGTAAAGCAGCATGTGGGCAGCCCCACCCACCAGCTAGGTCACATCCTGGATCTGGTACTAAAGATTTAAACACAAACATGTCCCTAATCTCTGATGTTTTCATTTCAGATCATTTCTGTATTTTCTTTCAAATCAATATTGAAGTAAGAAAGAAAGTGCCTGAAAGTTACTTTGAAAAGCGTTAAATTGTCAAGTTTAAAAACATTTATAATAGTTCAGTGAATGCAGCTCTGACTCCCTAAAACTGACAAGAGGAAACTCTTGACACTCTTGCTCCAGACACAACAAAGAAAAACTTGCGTACTCATAAAAATCAATGGATGAATGCAGAAAATATGCCAGATCAAGAGAAATTGTCGTGAATCAGAGCGCTTATGGAGGAAAATTAAACTGCAAGTACATTATGATATTCTCAAAGATCAGATCTCAATCTATAATAATGCTACGAAAATATTCAGACAGTCATACCTTTCCAGTGTAATTAATAGACGCAAAGATAATACCAAAATCCAAAATATTGTTCCTGGTAAGCCATCTGCATCAGTAATGATATCTTTCTGTGCTATCAGTTATCAGGAGCTTGCGACTGTTATAAACAAATTAAGCTTGTCCACATGTGATCTTGACCATGTTCCTACTTCATTCCTTAAGATGTTTGTTGATTATGTTCAAAGTGATGATTTAACTATTGTAAATTGTTCTCTGTCAGCAGGTGTTTTTCCAGATGCTTTTAAAACTGCCTTAGTGAAGCCTCTGCTAAAAAAGAGTAGCATGAATCCTTCCATACTAAATAATTTTAGACCAATTTCAAATGTTCCTTTTTTAGGTGAAGTCTTAGAGAAAGTTGTTTTCAAACAATTAAATGTGTGACTAATACCAAACAAGTCATAAGAGAAGTTTCAATCAGGTTTTCGTTCTAACCAGAGTACTGAGACAGCAGTGGTTCATGTTGTGAATGACCTCAAGCAGCGCTTATGGACAAAATCCTTCTATTCTGGTCTTATTGGATCTTAGTGCAGCTTAGTTCAGTTGATCATAAAATTCTAATCCACAGTCTTGAACACTGAGTCGGCCTCTTAGGCACAGTTTTAGAATGGTTTGAATTGTATTTAGTTAATAGATGCCACTTCCTTGCTCATCAGTTATTATTACATAAATGCCTTGTGCAATTTGTGATGAACTGCTGGGAAACTGATTAAGTACAATATTTTAAAAATAACCTGAAGTGATGTGTAATTGGTTTATTATATGTGTGTGATTTATTACTTAAGATAGTATTTTTCTACATGGTTAGTGTTTTAGTGAAGCTTTTCTAATCCCCACAGGGTACTCCTTTTTTTAATGTATTAGCATTCATACACAGCCTATACTGACCAACACTTCCTAAAAAGCTCAGACATAAACACATCATGAATTAGAAAGAATGTCTCATCCATAATTGTATGCATTAAAAAAGCATATAATTCTAGGCAAAATTTTGGAGACCTCAGTAAATTACTACATAACACAGATGATGAAAAGATCTGATTTATCAGGATTTCTTTATTATGTTTTAAAGGCTAGTACTGTAAACCACAATATATTACAAACCATATGTTTTATTATCTATAAAATACACAAGCATTTTATACATTACTTAAGATTAACTAAACACTGTAATATAATATGTAATAATTATCTCACGTGTTTATTTTCCATAATTTTCTCCCAATGGTAGTCATGGTTAGTTCTCACTTGCTGCATGTGTGATTGGTCCAATTATATCATCCCTAAAAATTATACATTGTTATTTACAGTAATATTAAAAAATAAGGACACTCCATTAAATAATTAGTTCTTTATTAAGAAATATGGACATATTTGATCTTCTTTCAAACAATATATATAGATAAAGATGATTTAACTGCATCACCTTTGCAAAAACAATGTAAATTTGACTGTGTTAACATTTATTAGAACAAAAAATGCCAATTTCTACTGAGAAGAAAGTTAGGACACCGTATGCCCTAATAGCTGGTATTTCACCCCAGTTCTTTCATCTGTGGGAGTTTATTGCATGCACAGCCTGTTTCAAATCATCCAATAGGATTGGATAGCATCATTTCAATAGGATTAAGATCCAGACATTGACTTGGCCGTTCCAGAACTCTCCATTTCTTTTTTTGAGCCATTCCTTGGTGGATTTTCTGGAAAGTGTTGGGTCACTGTCATGTTGCATGGTCAACATCCACTTCATTGTCAGGTTTTGAACAGATGGCCTCACATTTTGCTCAAGCACCTTCTGATACAATAACAAATTCATAGTGGATTCTATGATGGAGAGCTTGCCAGGCCGTAGACCTGACATTTCCACCTCCATATGTCACAGTTGGTTCATGAGGTTCTTGTGCTCAAATGCTGTGTTTGGTTTGTGCCAAACATGTCTTCTGTTACTGTGCCCAAATAATTCAACTTTGGATTCATCTGTCCAAAGCACATTGTTCCAGAAGTCATGGCCTTTGTCTAGGTGTCCTCTGGCAAATTTTAGTCTTGCCCTGATGTTTCTTTTTGACCTCCTTGCACACCTCCCATAAAAACTTGTGCAGTCTCTGTCTGATGGTAGATGCATGTACTTTGACATCAACAGTGGCAATATAGGTATAGGTCCCATGATGACATTTTAGGATTGTTGGAGACTTCTTTACACATCTTGTGGTCTGCTCTTTGGCTGAACTTGCTAGGACAGCCGGATCTGGCCATGTTGGCAGTTGTTTTAACTGTTCTCCATGTGTAAATTATTTTCCAGACAGTAGAATGCCTGATTTCTAATTGTTCTGAGATCTTTTTAAATCCCTTCCCAGACTCATGTTTCCACAACCTTCTTTCTGATGACCTCAGAGAGCTCTTTGGATCTTGCCATGGTGACACCACTCACTTCAACAGTCAAGAGTAGACCAAACTAAATGTCTTTCATTTCTTAACATTTCACAGAATATTGAATTGTTTGATCTGAAAATTCATGCAGCTTTAAATACAGGTGTTATGATCAGAGGATCTGAATTTTTGCCTTTGTCATTATTACAAGGGCTGAAGTATGGATAGAGTTTCTCAGTGAAAGACTGACCAGTGAAAGAGTAGATACGAGATCTGGCCTCCACATCATAAAAGGAGACCAGACCCTCCTCATAATCCACAAACACCCCCACCTTCTGGGGCTTCTCTCTCAGGGACAGTAAGACTGAGGGGCCAGCAAGAACTGTATACTCATTCCCATTCCTCAACCACACAGTCCAGAATCCATTCTGTGGGGTCAGTGTAATCTTCCCCTTCTTGTTAATGGGCTCTCTGGCCACTTAGTCTTGCCACTGACCTGCACCTCATAGTAAAATCTCCCTGAGGAGAATCCCTCCTTTCCCAGGACACAAGTACGTGTGTGAAATCTCTTCGGATTGTCAGAAATATTCTGTTTTGTGTCTTTGTGTGTCACTTGTTTTCCATCATCAGACAGGATCAGATAGTAAAAAGCGGTATCAGGATCCAGAGTCACATCCACTGAGAGAAACAGTGTAAGATAAGAACAGATTATAAATAAATGCATTATCTTTTAGATCAGATTGAATGAACTTTGAAAAGTGTTCATGGAGGACTAAAATGTATTTTGTGCTGATCTATGAGGAATTTCTGTTTATGTACAGTGGCAAGAACAAATATGTGAACCCTTTACAATTAATGTACTGTTGTTGAAAAAAAATCATTCAAACTAACAAACATTTGAGTATGTTATTCACAAGCAGAATCTGCTGATGTGAACCATGCCTTGCAATAAAAGAGATCTCAGAAGATCTATAACCAATAATTGTTGATTTGCATGAAGGGTTACAAAGTAATTTCAAAGGCTTTATATATTCATCAGCCTACAGTTAGACAAATTGTCTATACATGAAGATGACTGAGTACTGTGTCTACTCTCCCTAGAAATGGACACCCAGCCAAGATCACTGCAAAGACACAATGCTCAGTGAAGTAAAAAAGAACCTTGAATAAAATCTAAAGGTTGAAGGAATCAGTGGAACTGGTTAACATCTCTGTTCATGAGTCTATCTTATGAAAAACATTCAACAAGCCTGAAGTCCATGGCAGGACACAATGAACTGAGCTGCTGCTCTCCAAAAAAAAAACAAGCAAAAAAAAACATTGCTGCATGCCTGAAGTTTGCTGTCAAAAGATGTTTGGCCAGTCATTAAATCCAATGGTTCACTTATTTTTTTTCCCACCAGCCCAGTAAGTGTTTGACTAGTGTGCACAATAAAAACAGAAAATATTATAATTGTGTGTTATTAGCTTTAGCACATTGTGATTGTCTATACTTATCACATTCTATGACTAGTCAATGTAGAAAACTAGGTAATTACAAAGGGTTTACATAGTTTAGCCACTAGGATTCACATAGTCTATCCACTGTACTTCCATGACTTGCAGCACTGTCATAATGATTTTAAGTGAATAAGATAAAAAAAATAAAAAAACTAGCATACCTGCATACTGCTGAATCATCTTCAGTCCAATAGAATCTAATTACAACAAAAGATAATATTCTTTAGAATTTAAAGACATCAAGCTAATCTAAATGTATTCATTTATTCATCTTCTTAACCTGCTTGATTCAGCTAGGGTTGTGGTTGCAATAAGAAAAGCAGAGAAGCCCAGACGACCCTGTCTGTCACAAATTCCTCCAATTCATTCTGGGGAATAGTGAGCCACTCATAGGCCAACTTGGAGATATAATCTCCCCAGCAAGTCCCGGGACAACCTCAGGGTCCTGTCCCAGTTGGTATCCAACGGGAGGTAGCCAGGGGGCATCCTAAATAGATGCTTGAACCACCTCAACTGGCTCCTCTCAATGTGGAGGAGTAGCAGCACTACTTTGAGCTCCTCCCAGATGACTGAGCTCCTCACCCTATCAAGTAGAGTGTAGCGCGCCACCCTGTGAAGAAAGCTCTTTTCTGCTGCTTGTATCTCTGATCTCATTCTTTCGGTCATTACCCAAAGCTTATGACCATGGGTGAAGGTGGGGATGTAGACTGACCAGTAAACAGAGAGCTTTACCTTATGGCTCAGCTCCTTCTTCACCACTACAGTCCGGTACAGCGACCACATTTCTGCTGCCACCTGTCCCAGCCTGAAGCCGATCTCACAGTCCCTCTTCCCACTACTTGTGAACAAGACCCTGAGAAACTCCTCCACCCGACGCAGATCCTCTCCCCTTACCTGGAGGGATCATGCCATCTTTTTCCAGGAGAGGACCATGATTTGGAGGTGCTGATCCACATACCAATCATTTCACGCTCAGCTGCGAACCACTCCATCGCACGCTGGAGACATCCATGTGATGGAGCCAAACTCCTCAATGGCCTCTCCAAACTCCTCCCATGTTCTGGATTTTGCTTCTGCCACTGTCGCCGCTGCTTCCTTTTTTGCCCATTGGTACCTATCAGCTGAGTTGGGAGTCTTCCATGCCAACCAGTCCCTAAAGGCCTCCTTCTTCAGCTTGACTGCCTCCCTCACCACCAGTATCCCACAGCAGGCCCTCGGGTTCCATAATGGAGGTTTTGAGTCCAATCGAACTTCATGTCTCCTATCTCCTTGTTGTTTGGTGCATAAGCACACATAACAGTGTTTTTCTCTCTGCAATTTTAATTCGCATTGAGATAACCTTGCATTCCATGGTAGACAGCCAGGGGCTTGTGAGTATTTTCACACCACAAACAACACTTCTCAGAGGGGACCAACCCCTCTCAACCTCCCACACAAGCAACCACCACTCCCATGACAGGAAAAGATTCTTTCTACTATGAACTTCAATTTGAAAAACACAGTTTGTCAAGTATTTGTCTCACCTGTTTCTCTCATCTTCTCATCCAGACTCTTCTGAAGTTGAGACAGAGCATTCCTCACAGTCTCTACACTCAGATGGGGTTCAATACTGATGTCAGTCCAGTTCTTGGTGTGTGGAGGTCTGCACAGTGATGGGTAAATCTACAGTCCAGCAGAAGAGAGGAGAAATCCCTCAGCATAGGCAGTGTTGTGTGATGTGCTGCATTGTCATTGAGGAGATTGAGGGACACTGACCTGTAAGAGGTGGAGGTGGTCCCCAGTGTGGGAGAGCTGCTCCAGCTCAGTGTCTCTCCTCTTTAGCTCAGTGATTTCCTCAGTGAAACCCCCATATTTTTGGGTAAATGCTAATAAATGCATTTGTAACATAGATTTGAGATAAAAAAGAAATGTCTAGAACTACCAACAAGTCATTTTCAGAGATTAACTTATAACTGGTGGTTTTGGGGGTTAAACCAGCCCTGGTATTAAAGATTCTCAAGGCTTCTAAAACTACATGACTTAGTTAAATTTTAATGCATTCTATTCAATTACAATCACATCATATTCTATTTACTTGTACACACTTGGTGCCTCATCAGCACTGGCGTCTTTTCGCTGTTCTTTATCATGTCCTAAGATATCCTGGCATAATGACCGTCTGTTAAAGACACTCTATTCTGAATGTAGTATTTGGTCACTGTTTGCATTATTACTTGATAACAGTCACTCTAAATGAAAAGTAATTACATTAATTAATCTCATGTGCTGTACAGTACATGTCCACTGTGCAAGTCACAGTCAGATGATTCATCTACATTCCTCCTTTCGCCTTCTCTTTGTTGAAGTGATGAGGATTCTGCCATTTCCTTCCTCCTCCTTTTTGAGCCTTTTCCAAAGGAAATCATGTCAGCCGTCTCACACATTTAACATTATAAAGTATTAACATGAATGTTAATTTAATACACATCAGATATACACAGTTAACAGTTTAAACATTATTCAGCTTCATTTTGCTGCTCCCTCATGTCTAAAAAGCCTTGAGGGAATCTAAACTCAAGTAAAAAGTTAAAAAAGATTAAAAGTCATGTGGCGAGCAAGAATTGATTCAGAAGTAATATATAAAAAGTAAAATAGTTGTGTTTGTGGAAATTTGAGAACAGCATGCTCGAATTAAAAGGTTCCACAGTAAAGATTAAAAGGTATATCCAAAATATGAGCTGTCAGACAATGGGGATGTGTTTCCAAAGCTGCTGTGAGGCTTACTGTGACTGTATGAGTTATAAATATTAATGGATGTGACTGACAGTCTTCATAAATCAACCTTCACAGAATTCTTAAAATGTATCATTGCATGACATGGTTTGAAAGATTCATACACAGTGTTTTCGCTTCTTTAAGTCAATCTCTCAGTTTCCAACTTCCTTATATTTTGGTCCCAAACTTGAAAGCTTTATTTTGTTTTAGGCTGTTTTGGTCTCGTGATGGCCATGTTAATTTAAGTCGTTATTTTAAAAGAAAAACTACGGAGCCCTGCTGGTGACATCCCATATAAATAAAAATAATGCGTGGCCACGCCTTATTAAGGCGTGGGAACGAGATCCTAATGCGTGGGCACAACTTACTAAGGCGTGGGAATGAACCACGCATTATTTTATTAATACAGGATGTCACCAGCTCCGTAGAAAACACCACAGTACGCACTGTATATGAAAACATAAAGTACGACAGTTAGCAGGGTTGTGGGAAGGTGTTTTAAGTTGGGGGTGCTGGAATTTTAAGCAGCCACGCAAAATGATGTGCCTTTTTCATTGATTCATTTCATGTATTCATACTGTATGACAAAAGTGTCATACAGTACTATAATGAGGAGAGACGCACATCCTCTCTCGCTCCGCATGAACTTTTTGAACTTTGAACCCACAGACAAACATTGAGATTGAACAGTGAAAGGCTCAGCGAGTGGGCGATATGACGGTTAATAAAAATATGGTACATTAGATTGTTGTTTTCAGGGTAAAAGCTGCTTGGGACTTAGAACTAGCCTATAACTGTGCACAGACCTTCTCTCTTTGCACCTAAGCCTGCGTGTGTGTGAGCGACGCGCCTCAAAGCGGCCAGTTTTCGGTTCACTTAAACAGGACAGCTACTGCAGATTTTTAGAATATAACAATACAAACTTCACTATTTAACAAGCACACATGGATCTTTACTGCGCTGAAATGATTAAACAATTCAGAACGTTTTATTATTATTTAAACAGTTGCAATCCTGAAATCAGGGAATGCTGCAGCCCCTCAGCACCCCCACTTCCCGCATCCATGACTTCTAGATGCACAAAAGTTTATTTCTGTGGAGACTTACACTCAGGTGGCTCATCCAGGAAATTTCCTCTGCTCTTTGTCCGAGGTAGTCGTGATGAAGAACGTGCCATTTATCCTCCTCTTCTGGTTTTAACCCTTTTAGCAAGAAATCACATTATTCAGCTCACTATTCCAGTAGTGTAGAGAACTGTGACTGGATAACTCAGACTGTATGTCAAAACTGTACGTTATATTTACCTCACAACCACTGAATAAACACAGCAGTTCAGAAAGACACCACGTGTAGTCTAGACAAACCTAGACAAAGTCTCCTGATCAGGGGAATTTGATCAGTGCTGGTTTACTTTCGCTTTCTCAACTGATGTGATGTCATCACCCTTCTCACCTTTCATTTGAACTGGACTGGATTTCTATTGGACTAGTTTGATTGGATCGACCACATGTTTACACATTTGAGAAAGAGCGCAAAAACTTACGCAGGGGGTTCTCAGTAGAAACTTAGGCAGGGCGAGGTTGTGGTCCATACTCAGCTTAACAACTCAGGAACAGCGTACAGAAGGTGAAAAATGCAACTTGAAGTCCACTTTTCGTCTTGCACTGTTGGCTCAGCTAAGCTCTGACACTCAACTACAACCACAGAGACCATAAATCCTTCAAAATGAGAATCTCTAAAAAGTAGAGCATGACAAATGCTAACATAACATAAATGCTAAAATAGACAAACACATTTCTTAAACAGATCCACGCATATGACTCGCTGGCTATGCTTCACAGATCAACGCTGTACTGGTCTGTGCCACTCAGCAGTTTATCTGTATGACCATGTTTTCATAATTCATAAAAGTGCTCTTCAATTCACTTGATCGCAATATTTTTTCAGTGAATTAAATATATCTGGCGATGATATACAAATCCATTTCCAAAAAAGTTGGAACGTTGTGTAAAATGTAAATAGAAACAAAATGCAATGATGTGCAAATCATTTAAACCCTATATTTATTTGAAAGTAGTAAGACAAAAGACAGCATATCAAATGTTAAAATTGAGAGATTTTGTTGTTTTTTGAAAAATGTATACCCATTTTGAATTTGATGGCAGCAACATGTTCCAAAAAAGTTGGGATAGGGCAACAAAAGACTGGTAAAGTTGTGTAATGCTAAAACACCTGGTGGATGATTGGCCACAGGTTAATAACATGATTGGGTATAAAAAGCATCCCAAGAGAGGCTGAGTCTTTCAGAAGTTAAGATGGGGAAGGGTTCACCACTCTGTGAAAGACTGTTTGGGCAAATTGTGCAACAATTCAAGAATAATGTTTCTTAACATAAAATAGCAAAGAACTTTTGCTTTACATCATCTACGGTACATAATAACATTAAAAGAGAATCTGGAAAAATCTCTGTATGCACGGGACAAGGCTGAAAACCAGTAATTGCTAGCCAAGATCTTTGGGCCCTCATGTGACAATGCATTAAAACCAGTCATGAACAAGAACACAGTTCATCACTGCATCCATAAATGCAAGCTAAAACTCCACCTTGCAAAAAAGAAATGATATATAAAAAGGATCCAGAAATGCTACCACATTCTCTGGGCCTGAGCTCATTTGAGATGGACTGAGGCGATGTGGAAAAGGGTCCTGTGGTCCGTCAAATCAAAATTTGAAATTCTTTTTGGAAATCATGGACACTGCGTCCTCCGGGCTAAAGACCATCAGGCTTGTTATCAGCACACAGTTCAAAAGCCAGCGTCTGTGATAGTATGAGTGTGCATTAGTGCACATGACATGGGTGACTGGCACATCTGTGAAGGCACCAATAATGCTGAATGATATATACATATTTTGGCAACATATGTTGCCTTTCAGACAACATCTTTTTCAGGAAAGGCCTTGCTTATTACAGCAAGACAGTATCAAACCACATTCTGCCCATATTACAACATCATTGCTCCGTATTAAAAAAGTTAGGGTGCTACACTGACCTGCTTGCAGTCCAGACCTGTCACCCACTGAGAACATATGGCACTTTATGAAACGAGAAATACGACAGAGGAGACCCCGAACTGCTGAACAGCTGAAATCATATATATAAAGTAAGAAGGGAAAAACATTTCACTTTTACAAACTACAGCAGTGGTCTCCTCAGTTCCCAAATGCTTACAGAGTGTTGTTAAAAGAAAAGGTGATGCAGCACAGTCGTAAATATGCCCCCGTCCCAATAAAATGGGCATATATTTTTCAAAAAACAAACATTTCTCGGTTTTAGCATTTAATATGTTGCCTTTGTAGTATTTTCAAATTAATATAGGGTTTAAATGATCTGCACATCATTGCATTTTGTTTTTATTAACATTTTGCTCAGCATCCCAACTTTTTTGGAAATGGGGTTGTGTATATGGAGGCATTCGCAGGTGTCACAGCTATATACTCTTACATGAGTAGACAAATCATAGTAGTGAGACAGAGTAGCACAGCACACATGTAGCATACATAAAATCTCATGAATCACATTACAACATGCACAAACTACATGCCACATAGTTTATGGACTATGAAAGACAAAGGCAGCACACAGTTTAAGTGAGAGCAAAAGGTTTCTTATTAACTCAGGTGAGAGTGTTTGGGTGAGGTATGAACGATCAGACTGTGTAAACATCCCAGAACACAGAGGAAAGAAATGTTCCTCACTAAAATTTCATGCTTTTATTTTTTTTTTTTCAATAAACACACATGCAGTGTTTGAGTGACCCTCCCTTACAATCAAAGCTACAGAGACAGACCTGATTGTGCCTCCTTCATAAACCTGTGCTATGGTGAATGTATCTTCATTATGATGAATGAAGCATTAGTGTGTGTGTGTGTGTGAGACACTTCTTACAGTCTCCGTACACATCTGATTGTGCTTCTTCTGAAGAAAGTCTTTTTTTCTTCATCGGACCCCACTCTAGAACTGCTTCGCCTTCTGAAATAGCAGGTGTATGTGTGTGTGGTTTTGAGAGGTGCACTCTAGATGGTAGAGGTTGCTTTACGTTTTTTGCTTAAATCTTATAATAAAAGTATGCACCTACATCCAAACTGACTAGAGTCTCCTTCTTTGAACATGCCAATAACTAAGAAATTAAGAAATTATTTAAAATGACTGTAAAAGGTGTTGGTCACACTTCAAATGTATAAGCATATAATACACGTGTATGCAGATGACACTGTTTTATACTGTTCAGCTGACTCTGTTTATGCTGCAGTAAGAAAACTACAACGCTCATTTAATGCTCTACAGGTCGCTTTTTTTATAAACACAAACTGGTTTTAAATGCTAAAAAAACTAAGTTCATGCTGTTTTCGAGATCTACTAATACTGATTTTAATACTGTTACTGTCACTACCCTGACAGGATCCAACATCGAAAGAGTCACAGAGTATAAGTACCTTGGCATATGGCTGGATGATAAACTCGCTTTTAAACCCCATATTAATAAACTGGTTGGCAAATGAAGACAGAAGCTTGGTTACCTATATAGAAATAAATCCTGTTTTCCTATGTTTGCTAGAAAAAGAATTGTTGAGGCAACCTTGTTATCTGTCATGGACTATGGTGATGTAAGTTACAAACACGCATCAGCCAGTTCCCTCACACCACTGGACTCCGTCTATCACTCTGCACTGAGGTTCATTACTGGAGACCCGTATAACACTTTTCACTGCAGACTGTATGAAAAAGTTTGGTTGGCCCTCACTAGCAGCACGGCGGGAAACACACTGGTTTATTTTTATTTATAAAACACTCTCCGGCCATATGCCAGAATACATGACTTCAATGATATCTGTAAATAATGGTATTGCTCCAGTGGTTGGATCACGGTTTTTACTGAACCAGGGAAAATCTGCTTTTAGTTACAGAGCACCAGCGAGCTGGAACTCACTACAGGAAACACTAAAACTCAGCTTGCTGGTGTCACTCTGTCATTTTAAACTTTTACTCTCTAACCACCTCCACTCTGCCTGCAACTGTTTTACATGATTTTTTACCTTTCATATTTTATTTTCATTATTTTATTATTTATTTGTTAGTTTATTTATTATTATTCCTATTCTTATTGTGATTATTTTATTATTATTTTAGTCATTTTAAGAAATCTACTTTCGTTTTTAGTTTACTTTTCATCTTATTTCTCCTCTTATTTTATTTTGATTTGATCTGATTTTATTAACCTTTACATTTTAGCTATGTTTTAATTATTGTTAAATAATAAAAACACATTTTTATTTCTCTAATGATTGTAGTGATAATCATAGCAGCATTAATATCTCTTGTAGATTAGATTAGATTAGATAATCCTTTATTAATCCCACAATGGGGAAATTTGCAGTGTTACAGCAGCACAGAAGACAGAGCAGCAGGAAATATACAAACAATATACAAAATAGAATAAACAATAAAAGTATAAAGATATATATGTATATGTACAAAGATTACAAGAAAAATATACAAAGTATTAAATTTAAATTTAGAAATGTAGAAATGTATGTATTGTATGTGTAAAGCCCACTCCCAACAACACAGATCATGAAAAATGTTTAAAAATTACAACTTGTGTCACATTTATCTCTCAGTCTTATTCTATAAAAATATACTGAAAACTTTTACCCTGACCCTGTCTGCTCAGAGACGCACACAATCTGTGTTCGAAACTGTGCCCTATTCACTGTATAGTTAAGGCAAGGCAAGCTTATTTATTTTTTAGCACCTTTTATACACTGCTGTCATTCAAAGTGCTTTACAAATGAGAAAATACAGTGAGAAAATACTGATTTGTTGTAAAAAAGTAAACGTGAATAGAAATTAAAAACATGATTAAAACAATAGATTCAAAATGGAAAATCATTAAATTAAAATCTAATTGTTACTGTTAAAACTAAGATCAGAGTCCATTAGCACACCAAGGTTACATACTAGTTTTTTAGATTGCTATTACCCAAATAAAATAATCTCTGTTTTATCTTTATTCAACTGCAGAAAGTTTTGTCCTATCCAGTTAGTGATGTGCTCAAGGCTTTAAAGTGGGTTAAGGGGGCCATAGTTGTTTGTGGGGGAGGGAGGGCCAAGTAGATGTGAATATGATCTGCATAGCAGTGGTAAGATATCCTATAGTCTTATAGTATAGCATAGTACAGTGCACTATTTCAGGGTTGCACCATTTTGTAGTGGTGACTGAAAACATAGTGCAGAAGATCCAGTGCACTCAAACAATCCCACAATAAGTAGTGTACAACCAATGTACCCTAGCAGATATGGGATACCCATAATGCAGTGTGTTGGTCAGTGTAAAGATCCACGAGCAACTTCTCTGAGGAGGACTAACAAGCCCAGCTGTAATGGCAGTATCTCAACAGCACTCTCTTTACGCCTGTTACAGATGTAAGTCAGCTCTTCTGATGTGTGCCGTCAGACTTAACAATTATAGTGGACTGGAATGACGTTTATAGTATTTATGCTACGGAATCTGCTGTCGCACAGTAATGAGCAAACCTGTACAACGTAGTGTCCTAAATCGTTTACTACTATTACAAATTCTGTTGTCTATAATAGTGCTCTATATAGTAACCCAGATTTTTAGACATAGGATTTAATGTTTCAGGGTCCTTTTCGGGGCATGGCAACAGTGTCAGAGAGCATCGTGATCACAATAGGCATCTGAAAAAAGCACCTCCTCAATGCTTCCTCTGCTTTCTCTTCATTAAATAAACCTAATGAGGCAGTATTCCATAATACAGTTATTAAAACCGAATAGGCTCTGGTCATTTAAGATTTCTTCATTATGTATTATATTGCATTATATATTAAAGGGGGGATATTTAGTTAATCAAAATTAATGCAAAACATTTTATACTGTACTTATTGAGTTTAATTGGGTGTGCTAGAGTAAACTACACTGTAAAGCACAATTTAGACCTTTCTTAGTGTTTTACAGAGACGTAATAGTCTCCTTTTGCTGTAATCCAGTAATTGAGTGTCAATGATCTCATAGGTTACATGTTTTCATAGGTTAAAACACAGATTTTCTTTTACAGTAAAGTTTGCTGTTTACTCTTAAGGACCTGAGTTCAATGTTCATAAATTGTACCCAACCTAATAAATTATCCACTCATGTACTGCTGGCCACAGATGGCTGTGGATACTCTCTCTAATCTACTCCTCTATGTATATCAAAGAGAGAATAAAGTTCATTTCTAAAATAATTTCACATAGTTTTCATACACTGATATGGTTTTCCTGTGCACAGAAACATAAAATATGTGTCTTTCTCCCATTAAATGCAGTTATTGTTACATGCTGTGAAAATATTATTCAGTCTTTGATATGGGTGAGATGATCAGTGTGGCTGAGTTTTTTTGTCCAGGGCAGAAATATGGATAGAGCTTCTCAGTGAAAAACTGACCAGTGAAAGAAAAGATATGAGACCTGGCATCCACATCATAAAAGGAGACCAGACCCTTCTCATAATCCACAAACACCCCCACCTTCTGGGGCTTCTCTTTTAGGCAGAGCCAGCGTTGGTAATTATCATAAGCCTGATACTCATTCCCATTCCTCAGAACCACAGACCAGAATCCATTGTGAGGGCACAGTGGAACCTCCTCCTTCCTGTTAATGGACTCTTTGACCAGTCCTAAATTCCAATCAGTGTTCTCTCTGACCTGCACCTCATAGTAAAATCTCCCTGAGGAGAATCCCTCCTTTCCCAGAACAAAACCAAACTGTATAAATCTTTTTGAGGTTTTTGGAAGATTCTGTTCTGTGTCTCCATGTCTCACTTGTTTCCTATCATCAGACAGGATGAGTTCAGGATGAGCTGTGTCAGCATCAAGAGTCACATCCACTGAGAGGAACACACAATAGGTGATATGAGACTGCATGTAATAAAAACATTCATAATCCAAAAGAATACAATAGGTAAACTTTGAGAATGGTTTGAGAATGAAGGCTAAATATATTTTTCTTTATTTTCATTGGCAGCAATGCTGTGACAATTTAAGGAAATATAGAAACAAATAGAATTTTTACAGACTGTACCTGCATACTGCTGAATCCTCTTCAGTTCTGTGGTGACTAATTACAACAAAAGACAATGTTCATTAGAGCTTATAGGCATAATTTTAGTCTAATCTTGGACACACATAGAATCACTGGCTAGTTACTTTTCATGGAGCCTCTGACAAAAAGTTCCTCTGCTACAGAATTATGCCTGGAAAACAGATCAAATATGAAAGTTTCTCACCTGTCAGCTTCTCATCCAGACTCTTCTGAAGTTTTAACAGAGCGTTTCTCACAGGCTCTACACTCAGATCAGGGTCAATACTGATGTCAGTCCAGTTCTTGGTGTGTGGAGGTCTGCACAGTGATGGGGAAATCTACAGTCCAGCAGGAGAGAGGAGAAATCCCTCAGCATGGGCAGTGTTGTTGTGTGATGTGCTGTATTGTCATTGAGCAGATAGAGGGGCACTGACCTGTAGGAGGTGGAGGTGGTCCTCAGTGTGGGAGAGCTGCTTCAACTCAATGTCTCTCCTCTTTAGCTCTGTGATTTCCTGCTCCAGCTCTTTAATGAGGTCTTCAGCCTGCCTCTCTGCTGCTTTCTGCTTCTCCTCCATCACCTCAATCAGCTCAGCCAGGCTGTTCTCAATGGAGCGCATCAGAGCAGTGAAGACTTCAACACTGTCTGCAATCTCTTTCTCTGTGTTTCTCTGATGGAAGAAGATAATTTCATTTTAATCAAACAACAGTGAATGATAAGTATATGAAGATAACTAAATGAAAACTGCAGAGTAAAACAGTTACAGTGTATGTCATGTTTAACCCACTTTTCTGAGCTCTGCTGAATGTTTGATGTCTTTGATCTTCTTCAGCCGGTCTTGGATCATCTTCTGCACCTCTGACTGTGTCTTCACCAGCTGTGTCTGTGGACAAAGGAAAAAACTGTTCTTAAATGTATTTATTCTAGGCTTGGAGTTCAAATCAATAATGTCAGTGTAATTATTTTTTGTTGTTCAGATGGATGTTTAAGGTCAACATTAATCAGTGTCACCTTTTTCTCTCCAATTTCCTTCTCTATTGAAACAGTCCTGTGAGTCTTGTGGTCTGTCTGAGTGCAAAACTGACACACACGCATCTGGTCATTTTTACAGAACAGCTCTAGGGGTCTCTCGTGCTTCTGACATATGTAGTCCTGCAAGTTCGCCACTGGGTCAATTACTTTGTGTTTCTTGAGGTTCCCAACTGTATGTGGCTCTAAATGAGACTTGCAAAAAGTTGCTCCACAATTAAGACACGATTTCAAGGCCTTCTGCTTCACGCCAGTGCAGACGTCACAAAGAATCCCAGGTTTATTCAGACCACTTTTCTTCTTGAAGTGGTCCACAACCTCTCTCAGTGTTGTATTGATCTTCAGTTCAGGTCTCTTGGTGAATTTCTCTTTACAGAATGGACAGCGACAGTGTTCAGTGTTGTTCCAGTACTGTGTAAGGCAGGTTTTACAGAAGTTGTGTCCACATGGAGTGGAGACTGGATCAGTTAATACATCTAGACAGATAGAACACAGGAACTGGTCTTCAGACAGGAGACTGTTGGAGTCATGCCCAGCTGTGTTTGACAGATCACGAAGAAGAAATGTAAGAAATTTATTCTAAATAAAATGTTTACAGATATAAAATCAACTAGTATTAACATTTTAAACATCTAAATTATCTTTAAAGTTGAGAAGTAAGCTGCAAAGAATTTAAAGGTGCAGCATTATCTATAGTAGCATATAGTAGTACATTATTTAAGTACTACTCTGTAAACACCAATTTGGATTTACTGTATACACAATAAATACACAAATTGAATGTGAGAATACAGGACAATGTAGTTAAATACACAGACAATGGTCTGTTTTGTATGAGTTGTTTGACTTACACATCTCTGGTTTATTCAGTCTCTGTCGTCTCTCTTTTGGTTGTGGTGATGAAGATTCTGCCGTGTATTTTCTCCTGCACTTTAACCCGTTGTGAGAAAAAAATAGAAAACTAAGTCTACATCTTTTTATAGCATGATGTGTTACAAATTACTGATCTGACACCTGCAAATACCTGCTTGCCTTGTTAACTGTAATTACACAGTGCTGGGAAAAAGTCTTTTTCTCCTGTCTGAATTTCTGAATTGGTGTACATTTTTCACATTGCATTTGGTCAGATTTCATTATGGATTCTAGTAGTGTATATTTCATTTCTTTCATTTGCAAGGTAGGAATTATGCTATCTCCAGGTATAGGAAGGCATTTGCACCTCCAGATAATGCAACCAAATTAAAGGGTTATTTAAGATTAGTTGTTTGAGTGCTTCAGTTAACAAGCAGCTGTGATTTGGGTCAGTCCTGCCCAATATAAATCTAGCTTTGACGCTACTGATCACAGTGAACTTGCTTGCACATAGATTGTAAAGTCACATATCATATCACGAACAAAGAAAATTTCTGAAGACCTCTGCAAAAATGTTGTTGAAGCCTATCCATTTGGAAAAGGCTGCAAAGACATTTCTAAGGATCTAGAGCTCCACCAAACCCCGATCAGAGCCATATTGTCCAAAAGGAGAAAGTTTGGAACAGCTGTTCATCTTTGCAGGAGGGGCCATCCTGCCAAAATCTCTCCCAGAGCGAGGTGAGCAAATCACCCGGGAAGTCACAGACACCTTGAAAGCAGCATCCAAAGATCTTCAGGCCTCTCTTTCCTTGGCTATGGTCAGTGTTCATTACTCTATAATCAGAAAGACACTGGGCAAAAATGGGATCCACGGCAGAGGAGCAGGGTGAAAACCCTTGCTCACTAAAAAGAAGAAGACACATCTTGAAGATCTCCAAGAGTTCTGGAACAATGTACAAATGAATAGAACTTCTCAGCAGAAAAGCAAACACTGCATTTCACAGTAAGAACCTCATACCAACAGTCAAGCACAGTGGTGGCAGTTTGATGGTCTAGGGATGTTTAGTTGGATACTTTATCAGAGAATTTTACAGGAGATGTCTGGCAGGCCAACTGTCTGTGAACTGAAGCTGAAGTGCAGTTAGACCACTGAGATGTTGTGGCAGAGTGCAGTTTGTGTGTGAAAGGCTACAAACATAGCTGAAATGGTTTTGCAAGGAGTGGCCAAAATTCCTCTACAGTGTTGTTAGACACTGTATTGCATTATTAGGTTTTGCTTGAAGATCTGGTGACAATCATTGCTAAAATTACACAACAGTGCTTTAATTCAGACAGGAGGAAGACTTTTTCACAGCACTGGGTCAACCATCTCTATATAGATAAGGTGGTTTTGAAACTGCATGGTTTCTTTATCTTCAAATTATTAAATCTCTTTTCTTCCTAATACTGTCATAAAACTGTTTTTCACTGATCATTCTCACAGGTCTCAAGTCAGTAACTGGAACTGTCATTCACACAGTCTCACCAGCTGCTCTTTTTATTTGATTGTATATGGTTCACTCAAAATCCATCACTCTCCATCTCTACATACAGACAACAGAACCCAGTAATCTTTAACCATGTTCACTTAAAGTAGCTCACAAGCGTTAGAGTGACTTTGCCCTCACCTAACTTTGCTCAGTGCAGTTCCCTGTGTTAAAGCACACACTGACAGAATTTGCAAAATATGAAACATTTCCTGAAGTACATACCTTTATTTCCCTCTTTGCTTGTCTTTTAAGTTGTCTCAAAGTTACTCAAATACCTGGTAATTACAATCAAAATCTACAGTGTAGAGAACTGTGCTAGCTTGATGAGAGCCTCCTGATTCATCTAGTTTCTCTTTCTCTGAACTAGTGTGATATCAAAATAATTCTGCCTAATACATTTATTAATGTTAATTAGGTGTGACACATAATTCTGTTTGTGGTTTATTATAAGACGGCTATCTCGCTGTCTATCTGACTATCTTACCTGTTAGGTAATTTATTACTGTTCAAGCTTACTTGACCCAAAATGTTGTTTATAGCATAATCAGCTAATAGTTTCCCTTATTTTGGCACTATGAACCACTGACTTTATACTGCTGCTCTAAAGCTTTAGGGTGGCTCAGACTGATTAGAGTTTCAAGATTTGACTGAATCTGCTGTCTTAGTATGGTTATATTAAAATTATTTTGAGCACATACAGTGACGCAGATAAAGTTCATCTTACCTTGGAACCAGCATAATCCTGTCGGTTAATAGTTTTTACTTGTCTGAACACTTTATGAACACTTTTACATGTGATCATTTCAACCTTGTACCTAAATGAGTAGGTTTCCCGGCAGAGTAGCTGAGATTAAAATGGTACGAAAAATATAGAATAAGCCCTTAAATATACAGCATAGGGGTACTCCAGTACCGACGTTGGGAAACACTCTGTAATGTCAAGAAACATGCACTCCACTAGATGGCAGCAATGACTACGAAACAAGGGCCTCAATAGCAAAAAGTGAAGGGTTGCATGTGTTTCTGAATAAAGCTTAAATAAAACAAGTCGGATTTAGAATCCAAGAAAGAATTAGGTCCCTCTGAAAAGAAACATTCAGGCCTCTCAAACATATTTTGAGGGTTGTCTTTAAATTATTAAGTAATCTCTTTTCATCACCATTAAGAAGCGCATGATTAAAATTCAGGTTAACTGACAGAACTATGTGGGTGCAGCAGGGAAGGTGTTTGACTACCTGGATCGCAAGCCTGAAGAAAAAATCCCATGCCTAAGAGCTTACTGATTAATAATTTTGTTTATCTATCTAAATATCCATTTACCTTAATGATGAACAATGGGTTAATGGATTCAAATCAGTCCTGGATGTGCTAACTTTAGAACTCATCTCTGGAGCTGAAACCAGGTCAAATGACTGCCCTGGTAGGGATTTCTGATTGGGGAAAGAGTATTTGTGTGAGTCACTGCAGAGGTTCTACCACCTCCAGCATGGTCAGATCTTACTGGACAGACCATATGCTCCATAAATACCTATCACCAGTTAACATTACATCGATATATAATTTAGAGTTTTATTTATTTAGTATAATTTCTAATGTTTCTGAAGTATTCTTAAGTTAATTTTCTAATATTGTTCATTATAGGCAAAATGTAATTAATACCTACAAGACTAAGCAACAAACATTAACTCAGGAGGATCCATGGCACTGCTTATCATGTAACATTCATAGGAGTTGATTAAGGCAATATATCCATATTTTCAGAAAAGAGATAACATAGTGATTTCCAGGTAGCCTAAAAGCACAAAAATAACGGACACGAAGTGTCACTGATGCAAAGCACCAGCATGTAGAACCCCAAAGGTTCCCAGAACTTCTCATGTGTCCACAATGCTTGATAGACTTAGCCACATTAGCTAACACAATTTTGTATTCACTCTGATTACTAGAGTGCCTGTAGCTCTGCAAATGAAAATGAAAAGGAATATGTTAAATGGCAATGTATTCTTATGGTTGAATTTAAATATCCCAGTCAAATATGCAATTTTGGACTCAAAATAAAAATTCAAATTCACACACACTGGAGCCTATCCCAGCGGTCATTGGGCAGAAGGCAAATGCTCTGGACAAGTCGCCAGTCTATCGCAGGGCAGACAGACAGACATATACATTCACACACACATTTACACCTAGGGGCAATTTAGCATGTCCAGTTGGCCTGACTGCATGTCTTTGAACTGTGGGAGGAAGCCGGAGGACCCAGAGGAAACCCACACAGACACGGGGAGAACATGCAAACTCCAAACAGAGAGGACCCTGGTCACCTGGCCAAGAATCGAACCCAGGCCCTTCTTGCTGTGAGGCGATAGTGACATTTCATCACAGACATTTAGACGCTTTCCAAGTAGCTTGATTTAATTCAAATGTATTTCCAGAACTGCGTATGTATGTTTTATGTGATTATACAATTATGGTTTTAAAAATTATAATGAAAATATAAATTACCTTCTATGCATTTGCCCTCCTTAATAATGCACAACAGAACCTCTTTTTTGAATCTACATATTCTTGTCTACTGTGCTTTTCTGTGGCAAAATGCCTTTGAAAAAGCATTCGACCCGACTGTATTTTCATTTTAACGGACTTCACAACCCGTCAATCATATTGGGGGCAACAGCACGGTGTTGTCTGCACCATGTTGGCTGATTTACGTTACAAGATGGGATGTAACAGAGCAATATATCTACTTGTGACGATTACTATGTCACATCTTCCACAAAGAATCTTTAATTGAACGTGTGGCAGATTTTTCAGTTTTATCAGTGGGTCGAGATTATTGTCCGTGTTAACTGCTACAGAGAGGGATTAATCCAGCATTGAGAGTTATCTTATAGTGTACATAGTGAGCATCAGATGTGGATACACTGCTGTGTTCCACCTTATCTGTCACCAAACATGTACTCATAAAATTAAATAACACAACCAGTCACAGTAGCTGAGCTGGCTACAGCTGCTGTACCATGTCGGGATGACTGACAGTTCGGGAGGTTCATGAAAATGAACACTGTTTCCATACTGTATCAAGCTCTTACTTCAAAAAGGTTAGTAAAATTAGTTTTTCCGTGATGTGGATCTTTTTCTAAAAAACAAGCATGTTGTTGTAACGAAACAGAGCCACGATAAAAATACTGCAGGGGTTCAGTCCCGCTTGACAAAACTCGTAGTGAAAAGACAGGCGGTAGTCAAATACAAACAGGCCAAAATACAGAAAAAGACAAACATAACCAACAATATCAGGCAGTTATGGCTCCCTTGAGTCTGAAGCTTCGAGGCGTGTGTCAAAAAAATGACACCCATTGCTTCGAATCACTGTGTCGGTGCTTGATTCGTTCTACAATGATCATTGTACCAATGACCAATGACGTCCGAAGCTTCATTTCGGCACACAACCACGTGACTGCTCCGGGAAAAGATTCAAAAAGCAGCAAAGCCCGGGGCGCGCTTGTCGTTCGAGGAGAGAGAGAGCTACAGATAGATAGATAGATAGATAGATAGATAGATAGACAGACAGAGATTGAGATCAAAAAGATACTGAAACACAGACGAATAAATGTATTTTTAATATTTTACTGTTTCATGTATTGTAACAGAATACATTGTTCATCCATCAAAGTTTTCAGCCAAACCCTGGATGTGTACCCAAATCAGCAATGACATATTGAAGACGCGCGCAACAATTTAGTTTTATTGGTTTATTTTATTCAAACA
The DNA here is from genome assembly GCF_904425465.1 of Colossoma macropomum. Lineage (NCBI taxonomy): Eukaryota > Metazoa > Chordata > Actinopteri > Characiformes > Serrasalmidae > Colossoma > Colossoma macropomum. Next base: position 29,238,898 of record NW_023494805.1, on the reverse strand, counting down.
ACAAATACCATGGTTGTAATTCACTCGAACACACTTTTAAAAGCTGTAAAACGAATGTTCGCCAGATACACGAAGCACTTTGAGGTTTTGGCCACCAGATGGCACTAATGTGCACTGTGTCATGAAGCTTCGAGTAATGAACCACAGTTAGGAGGACAGCTTCAGAAAGCTTCAGAAAGCTTCGGTTTGCCATCACTGATATTAGGCAACCAGATCCGAAAGGGCAGAGACAAAAGTCCAAAAACACGGTCAAGAAACACAGAAGGTAAAATACAGACAGAAGCGCTGAGTATCTCTACGGAGAGAAGCAACAGCCCGCTACCATTGGCTAAACTACAGCTAGTCATATGACATACATCACAGGTGGTCAGTATTCCGGTGAACTGGAGTTGATTGGTGAATCGTGGACGTTCACGGATCCTGAGTTGGTGCAGGGGCAAGAAGGGGTATCACCTGGCTTCTTCTTGCCCCTCCCAAGTAGTTCAAACCTTTTGATTTGTACACCATTATCTCCAAATGTCACAGTCACCTCAAACACCAATATTTCCAAGCCATAGATTATTTCTTTAATTAGATTTTCACCTCATTATTCACGTCATTATTAAAGTAATCATTTTTTATTTTCAAAAATTCTTCCCTTATTTCCAAGCCAAGAATTAATGTATTTTTGTAAGTAATTACAGGCCAATGCCACACTCAGGCCTAGGCCTTTGAGCTTTATTTACTTTATCCATTTAATGTATGTGGTTTCAGTTAAGTCTCTGCTAGATATGCGCTTTTATTTTTCAAAGCCATTTTAAACAGTCTCACTGTGTTTGTGCCCGTCCAGGTCGCAGCCTTTGATGAGGCCTTCTTGGCACACACCAATACACCACGTTGCCCCACACTCAAGGTCAGTTACACATACACTCTCTCTCTCTCTCTCACACACACAATGAGAACTAACCATACACAGATAGAGCCATACAGCACAAATGAGTAGTTATGATTAAAGTCATCTATTACTTAAACAAACTTTGAAAACTCTTTTACATAATCAAAAATTCTCGCTGATCTACCAGTTTCATGTTTTTTGTGGTGGGGGCTTGGTGGTGCTCTGGTGAAGAGGAATGCCCCTCGCAGGCCTATACTATATTCCTGCAGAACAGGAGGCAGCAGTTTCAGGACCGCAGTTTCAGGACTGCAATTCCAGGACCATATGTTTTTGCGACACTGCCCCCTAGCGGAGGGGATGACCAATGCTCCTTCCTGTCTACATAACTACAGTTTTAAAGGCTTATTCCACCCAAATACTACTACTTTATCTAAATTATAGTTTTAAAGGCTTATTCCATCCAAATACTACTTTGTCTCATAATGAAACTTGTTTATTAAGAGTTGCATTTTGTGTAATTGTGTAAAAATAAAGATACAATCAATTGCACATATTGCTTTTACAGTCACCAAATCTCAACCAGATATTTGAGACACAAGAAAGGCTTTGGTGCCATAATATTTATTTAATATATCAACAATAACAACCAACAACATTCAACAAGTAAGATATAATCCCCCTCAATAACACACACACACACAAAAAGCAAATGGGTTAAAAAGAGACATTTAAAACTGGGATGGTTTCTCAACCATCGCAGAGATGCGAGAAAGATGCGAGAAAGATGCGAGAAAACCTAATGTTATTGGCATTTGATGTTTCAATTTCAATACTCAAACCCCACTTTGTGAATTAGGTTACAGCACTACCTACCAATGGAATGGTCTCCCTTCTTTCTTCAATTGTTTATCTATCACTCTGTTAAATTCCTCCACTTCACTGAAATAGTAAAAAGACAACATAACCACTGCTCACTTAACAGAAATAACTTTCATGGTATATTAATTGACGTTACTACTTTTTAATTTAAAGAATTGACCAATATTTTATGCCGTTATGTAAAAACAATTACATTCTCTACTCTTACCCGTGTTAATAAACTGGAGCACAGAGGAAGACCTGCTCAGCCTGCTGCAAGGATAAATTCTTCAGCACAGCTAGGCCATATATGATGGCCTACCAAAGGAAAAAGGATCATTTTTTAAACAATATATTTTAAATATACTAGTATACCAATACAGAATACAGAACAGCAAGTCTTTGTCATAGGTCATAGGTCTGTAAACACCTTTTGATAGAATGAACACCACATATAGTGGGGTAAACAGAGAGTCAGGACAGTTTAATTAGTAAGATTATTAAAACTTAATTAAATGGTAGAACAGTAAGTATTAAGTATTTACACTGAAGACAAACAGCTATGCTGATTTAATGCAGTGGACAGACATATATTATACGGACATTCTTTTATCGTCTTTTGAGTTCTAATTAATGTGCTGGGTAGAATTCATTATCATAACCATTATGGTAATAATTAGTATATGATATCTAGCTAGATAGTTAGGCTTGCCAAAACGGTGCTACGGTTCCAAAAAAGCAGGCTAACAGTTCGTTTTGAAGCAATCTAGCTAACAGATAACTGCGTATAGTGCCTTGACTATGTAGTTAACTTTGTTAATAGCGAACAGTTCGTTAACTTTGTTAACTACATAGTACGTACTATGTACGTTAACTTTGCTGTCTAATTCAAAACACCAGAACGTTTTAACGTTAATTATATAAAACTTGATTCACGTTCTGTGCTCACACTCCCACTGTCATCATCCATCTTTTCCACGCGTAAAATCGGTCCTTGTATCCACTTCGCTAGGAAGCAGTGTCGCGAAAACATATGGTCCTGGAATTGCGGTCCTGAAACTGCGGTCCTGGAACCGCTGCCTCCTGTTCTGCAGTCAGCAGGCAGTGAAAGTGAAACTGAAAGAAAATGACACTCAGAAGAAGCTGTAGCTAATATGGGTAAACTTTTCGCCCGACATCAGTTCAGGGGAGGGCAATGGACGCTCTCAGTAGCGGTCAGCTAACCGTAAAACGAAGACGACTGCTTTTCTTTGAATGCGCTGGACAGCGAGTGTTTGAGGTTTAGGCGCCTAAGCGCAGTTTGGCCATCACAGTCTCCTCTGCAGTTCTCTCCGGTCAGTAACCATGCGAAATGTTCTGGTTTTCGTTCTAACAGTATGTCTGGACTTCATCATCATCTACGCGCTGGATTTTGTAGGCACACACCTGAGATCTCGGGAAAAGAGTTTGGACGGTAGTGATAACCTGCTGAGACAGTGGCTGGAGTCAGTAGTGCGGTGTGTCTTTCTGTACGGAGTCCTTCTCCCGTGCGAGGACGCTAAAAGGCCGGTGGTGAAGCGATGGCTTTTAGCTCACTGTTTTATAGGACCGGTGTGGGAAACGGGTCGCTTAACTGTTTTTGGAACCTTTCGGCTGGCGAAGGTTGACACATGGCTGGTCGGTAGTGTCGCTGCTGCTCTGGGATGCTTATTTTGGGAGACACTGTTGCCTGACAGTGAGGAAAACAACGGAAAAGACAAGAAGCAGAAGGCTCGAGTCCTCTTCATGAGAGTGGTCCGTTTCTACAAGCCTGACTACCTTCTTCTGATCGGGGCGTTTGTGTTTCTAGCCTTAGCTGTGCTCTGTAAGTATTACGTTCATTTTGGTTGTTTGAATAATCAGTGAGTGAAGCATCCGAGCTCAGGTCCTATTGTTCTTCAGGTGAGATGTTCATTCCACTGTACACTGGAAGGCTGATCGACATCCTGGGAGCTGAGTACCACCGGGGTGATTTCCAAACTGCAATAATATTCATGACGTTGTTCTCTTTTGGAAGGTGAGTAAAATAAACTGGACACAGTGTGTGTTCCTGTAGAGTTAAGCAGCTCTGTATTCACTACACAACATGCGGTAGCCCGGGGTGTAAAGAGTACTGAACATCCCTACTCTAGTACAAGTACTGTTACTGTAGTGATAATTTACTCAAGTACAAGTAAAAGTGTTAGTAAATAAAATTACTCAGTAAGATTAAATAAGTAGTTCGTTGAAGAACTACTTAAGTACCGAGTTACTTAGCTACTTTTTCATGTTTCTGCTGTCACAACCCAAACATATTTCTGAGCTGACTCGGCTACATCATTAGAAATAATCTGTACAGAAAAACACTAAAGCTAAAGTTCTGAGAGCTGAGACTGATCACAGTCCGCTCTGCTAGTGCACATTTACACACCTTTCTGTGAACTGTGTAAGCAACAGGGTTTACATTAAACTGCATGCATTTCACAGTTAAATGATTAGATAAGATGTCCTTGTTTATCTGTTTCCAACAAAGTATTTTCGAGTCCCTGAAAAACTGTGTAGAGGGTGTTAGTGTTTAATTAAGTTCAGTTAAGAGAAAAAAACTGATTCAAAATTATGAGTAAATTGCTTAATTAATAATGTAATTTTAGTGAGAGTCCTGCTGCCCATCAGCTCCCTAAACACTAGCTTACATTGTTAGTAGGTGTGAACCTCTACAGACAGTAAACACATTCACAGCCTTCAAACTGTACATTTTCACTGATATCTGTTCAGAACATTTCTACCATTAAAATTAGCAGCAGCATAAGCAACTTACCCAGCTTTGATTTTACTGTAATATATTTCACTAATGATGCTGATCACTTCACACAGAACCAGACGTTATTACTGCATTTCACAGTTAAACAACTACACAGCTTAAAGACAAACACAAAGGCAGACAGAGACAGAGAAAGAGAAAGAGAGAGAGAGACAGCGAGAGACAGTGAGAGGGCGGGGAGGTTGGGAGGGATCAGATCAGGCCAGTCAACAACGGCGCAACAGAATCACTGCTCAGAGTTTATGAAGATCCTGTATTAGACCAGATTTCTTGTATCAAATGACCGTTTATCTCCAAAACAGCAGCTAAACTAGGCTGTATAAACAGGTAAACTGTAGTCTGCGGGCGACACCTGTTAACTAAAGTAGCTCACAGGCACTGTAATAAAATATACGCAGCAGATTTCAAGTTTAATAAACAGAATCATTATAAAGAAAGAAAACCGTAAACACGGTACCTGTTTAGCTGAGATCAGCTAGCTCAGCTAATGCTTCCTCAGGCTGGAGTCGAATTGTGAGAGCGGATCTCAGCAGGTTTCGTGTTTGGCAGCTGATAATAACGCCGTTTCCTTTGGTTTGTGTGAAAATGAATAGAGATGACCGTTTGGATGTGGTCTTTTCCTCAAGTGAGCTGGTCAAGGTCTCCTCTGTCCTTCTCCACTAAACTGGACATCTCTGTAGTGTTTTTAAGGCCGGAGCTGCTGTTTTTGATTGGTGAATCTTATAAATTTAGCCACCCTTCGTTCATATTGGTTTCTAAGCTGATACGCTCATAATTTATTTTTACTCTGTAACGTTATGAAAATTAAAGTAGCGAAGTAAAAGTATTTCATTAAAAATTAATTCTACTCAAAAAAGTACCGTTACAGGGAAAACTGTACTCAATTACAGTAACGAGAGTAAATGTAATTCGTTACTTACACCTCTGGCAGTAGCTGATGCTTATGTTAACTGTAGCTTAACCAATAAAGCTTTTTGTCTTTCTTCAGCTCTTTCAGTGCAGGCTGCCGAGGAGGCCTCTTCACGTGGGCTGTTAGGAGCTTCATTCGTAGAGTGAAGCTTCAGCTCTTCGGCTCCCTGGTCAGGCAAGAAATTGGCTTCTTTGAGGTTACAAAGACAGGTACACACTTACATGATGCTCTGAGATTTCCTTCCCCCATGCTTAGACTGCTCAAGACCCAAAGACTCACTTCTGAACACTTGATAATGTTTAAAGCCAACATGAAATCAAAATTGACCCCCTTACCTTGTCAATTCATGTCTCTGGTCATATTAAGTGTGATTACTCATATATCATTTAAAATTTGGTTTAGTGGCATTTTTGATTGAAGTGTAGTGAGTATTTTAGTAGCCACAAGCCACTAAAATAGAGTCTTTGAATGAAATTTGCTTTCTTGTGGTGCTGACACTGATTTTAGCATGAAAGTCATTTTATTATATTTCATGTGCTTTTAAACTCCTGTTACCATAGAGATTTACTCCCTAAGCTGTGTGACATGGCCATGGACAGCACATGAATTTTATTTGACTGCAATGGTTGTCAAACCTTGCGATGTTGCAAATTTTCCTGCAGGTGACATCACATCCAGACTGTCCACAGACACCACTCTGATGGCCCGAGCTGTAGCCCTGAATGTGAATGTTCTTCTGCGGACACTGATTAAAACCATTGGCATGCTATACCTGATGTTCAACCTCTCCTGGAAGCTGACTCTACTGATGCTGATGGAGACACCTTTGACTGGCCTGTTACAGAACATCTATGACACACATTATCAGGTACTGACCAAACAGACTTAGATATAAACATTGTCAGTGTGGATGTCCAGCACTTCCATACTAAACACAAAGCTTCAGTTCGATGTCTCATATATTTGTGAGTGGTGAAATGGTTAATGGTTTAAGACATTTGTCCACCAACAAAAAGAAACAATGCCTACCAATGTCCAAACAAATACTTGCATGAAAATGTAGCAGCCCTGAAGTAATTTTGTTCGCAAAATTCAGCAGAGCTGCTTTGCCAGTCTTTCCATCATAGCACTGATTCCTCCTTGTATTTGGTGATCTAGAGGTCATCATGATCTTTATTTCAGCAAAATACCTGCCACAGAAGTCGGTGGGTGGTTCTGTTTCTGGGACACTTATCACCTCTTATCTTTTTAAGTAAGATGCTGCTTTGTTTCATGATTTGTGTAAAGTATTAACAGTGAATGAAGTATAAATAGTTTAATTAATAATTTCTAGAGATGGCACAATACCACTTTTTCTTTTCTGATACCAATGCCAATATCGAAACATTTTTCTCTCCGATACCTGATCCAGCATATTCCACTGCATTTCTGCATGGTATTAGATTGGTGCCAGCTCCAATAATTACACATATGAAAAGAAAGTAAGAGTGTCATTTTAAACTGACTGTAGTTATAAGAGTAATAATAAAATATCCAGTGGTTAAACAGATTAATGAAAACTCAAGATGCTGCACTTCAAGAAGGTATAAAGCTTGCATACCTCAATTAAAAAAAATTAGGATAGTATGTAAAACATTATTTCTATAAACATCTTTAAACATTACTTCCATAAGCAGTCAGAACTCCACTGTGCATTAGTCCATTTCAGATGAGCTTGAGCCTGGAGTTGTTGGTGTATTTCCGGACTTGGTGACATGGCTTCCGATGTGCATAGTATAGTCTTGACTTGTATTTGTGGATGAAGCAACAAACTGTGTTTTTTAGGGGTTGTAAAGATATGCAAAATTCTAAGTTTGATTTGATACAGTATTGTGGTGTCCTGATACAATACTTGTATCGATGCAGCAAAAACAAGTGCCTGAATGTGTGTTAATGTGTTAATGTTTGCATCATGCGCAAAGGACAGATAAGGATGTATCGATGTACATATGTTCAATTTAGAGATGATGTTTTTTTTTCAGAGGTCAAGATTCAACTTGATTTATTAATATTCAGTGCACTAAAAGTGTCATGTTACAGGGCTATAATTATAAACTGAACAGATTGGTTTAATTAAAAGCCATAGATTTTATAAGCTCTTCAAAAACACAGAACACAGCCCAGTCATTTGACAGGTCCATATCATAAGCCGTGCCCACTTTACTCTGATATAAGGCACTCGGATACTTAGTTTTGATCATTGACAGTGGTTTTCATGAAAGGCAGAAAATGAGAGACACTCTGAAGGGGAACAAGGAGAAAACATTAATGATACAGTTTTACATTTTGATACAGTGTTTCAAATTTGATTTTTCGATACATATTGAAATCGTTACAACCTTTTATTGAGAACCATTTGTCAAAGTATTCTCGAGCCTGTGTGATGATTTATATCATAGAAGCATGTCGGTTTTTAATGCTGTGCTGTCTGTGGGGTTGAAAGTTGCAGGCATTCAGTTGTGGCATTGCCCTTTTAGAGACATTGTTCTGGTTTCCCTGAAACCTTTGCTGATATTATGCACCATAGAGATATCTAAAATCCTTGCAATCGCTCACCAAGGAATGTTTTTTTTAAACTGCTGGATTATTCACTGTTTGTGTGGATTTACAAATTACTCACGTTTTTATTTGCATTTCACATACTGTCTCAGGTTTTTTGTAATTGAGGTCTGTATTTTTCTGCCATTACTGAATATGACTTAGTGACCACATATTCATGTTGGCAGTGATGCTTAGCAAGAGTCATATGATGTCAGTAAGTTAACAATGATAAGTTATCATACTGCATACACTGACCTATGCAAAAAAAAAGTATTGTTGCCATGCCTTGAGGAGATTAACATGCATCGCATGGTTCAAAAAGACCAGAGAAGTCATAACTTTGGGAATACAAGCAGTTGGATGAAAACCTAGGATGTGGCGTGTTTGTGACGTTTACCATGTAATTTTCAGCACCTATTAGTGCTGACACAAGCGCCTCTGACCCTCTGAATGAGTGGTCTCTAGCATAAACAATACACAACAATTTTGCTGAATGCATTTATACTGTCTGCAAACTGCTAGGCAGCTACAGAATGCCTTTTACTTTGTAAAGCTTTCAAAACTAGCTAAGAAACAGGAGAAAATGGCTTGTTTATGTTTATTGTAGAGACTCACAAAGGAGGTGCAGGACTCTATGGCAAGAACCAACGATGCTGCAGGGGAGACGGTGTCAGGCATCAGGACAGTAAAGAGCTTTAACTCAGAGCAGAGTGAGTCGTGTCGTTATAATGACCGGTTGATGGACACCCATAATCTAAAGACTCGGCGGGGCACAGTCAGGGCAGTTTACCTACTGGTGAGACGGGTGAGTATGAAATTAAGCCCCTCTATTGTCTTTGTAATTTGACTCTTTTATTTAATTATAATTATTCATTTCCTTTAAAGGCTAATTTCTGCTTTATTTAATTGTTAAATTCATTCAGAGTGGTTTGATGTGAAATTCACCATTCTGGAAAGACCAAGTCAGAATTGTTCCATTTGCCTTTTTCATTATGCCTTAATTCTAATTTCTGAGTAAGGCTAGAGTTTAAACCAGTGTATGCATTCAGAGTATTCGCAGTATTAAACACTCTAGCTTTTTGATCATAACATTATTGAAAGATTGCTAATCACAGGCCTCTCTTTCCCACTGAGTGTATTTGTATGTGAAACTGTATGTCTATGTATGTGTGTCATTTTCAGCTAGTGGGGTTGGGAGTGCAGGTGGCTATGCTACACTATGGCAGGCTGTTTATCCAGTATGGACAGATGACCACAGGCAGTCTGGTCTCATTCATCCTCTACCAGTCAAACCTGGGGGACAACATTAGGGTATGTCTACCTTTGACCGTACCTAAAGAATAAAGGTGGGAGACTCCGGAAGCTGCAAAACCTTTATTATAACAACCTGCAAAACCTTTTTTTGCTATACCTCTCTCAGACCTTGATCTATAGATTTGGAGACATGCTGAACTGTGTGGGTGCAGCCAGGAAGGTGTTTGAGTACCTGGACCGCAAGCCTGAAGTGAGCACTGATGGGACGCTTCAGTCAGAGAAGCTAAAGGGAGATGTCAGCTTTCAGAAGCTCAACTTCTGCTATCCAACACGGCCTGACCACAGTGTGCTAAAGGTACAGCTCTTAGATCAGCTTATGTTCAGTTAACCTGCGACAAGATCACAGGGCAAAATATTTGATTTACTTTTTTTTGTATTATCAGTTGAAACACACTTGACTAATTTCTGACAGCTCACATTAAATAAGATTCATAAGCATTTCTTATGAATAAGATTCATAACGCTGTTGTCGGAAGGAACCACGTATCTCCAAAAAGACAACTTTCCAGGAAAAGGAAAAAACCTACTTTACTTTTAATGTAAGTCAATGGAACCAGACATTTTTCCAAGTAATTTTGGGCCGTTTCTTTTTGTCCATTCTTCATGAAATTTACACACTATGTAAAGAGCCACAGGCTTTTTCAAATCATGTTAAAAACTGAAAAACAAAAATGGAGATACGAAATTTTCTTCCGACAACAGCAATAAGAAAGCTTCATCCTCTTTTTGTTATATGAACATGATAAACATGCTAATATGCAATCCATGAAGCACATTTTGGAACAAAAAATATATCAGTTCATGTGTAATCCATTATGAAAAATGCAACATGCTAACGTACTACATGCTGTTATTTTTGGAATTTAACCATTTTATAGTTTCAAATGCAATTATTGGGAAAGAAACATTAAATTCAATCCTGGATTTTGTTGTTTCAGGACTTCTCTTTGGAGCTAAAACCAGGTCAAATGACTGCCCTGGTAGGGATTTCTGGTGGGGGGAAGAGTACATGTGTGAGTTTACTGCAGAGGTTCTACCAGCCCCAGGATGGACAGATCTTACTGGACGGACAGCCTCTACAGAACTACGAGCACAAGTATCTGCACAGCAAGGTATGATACTTGTACTTGCATCATAAGATACTGTTGTAGTGTCACTGTGGAACTGCTATTGGACTGCACAAATTTTATAAAAAATTCTTAACATTTAACGTTTAGATTACATAAGACATCTGAATATGGCATTTTGTATTAATGTGAGCTGTGGAGTTTGAGAAAATGCCTGAAAACCCGCCATAAATTCTAATTTGAGTGTGGCTATTTTAGTAGCAGTTCCTTCATTTAAAACAGGGCTTTGCTTGCATCTATTCAGAATGGGTGTTGAATGTAAAGAAATCTTTTAGTCCATTCCACATTTGTCTTTGTAAGTAGAAGAGGTTTTATTATGTTATTTTTGTCCACACACTTTTGTTTTGTGAAAAGAAAATCATTTTTTTCAGTAATTTGTACTGGAAGGAGGTAAAGACTAATTAAAGTACGGTCTTGAAGACAACTTGATTTTTTGGGTTTTGTTCGTGACCCAGTCCTGCTCTCATATGGACTCAGTCTTGACTTGGTCTCACTCTGATTTGGACTTGGCCTCCTAGAATTTATTCAATGTTAGCAACTATTGTATTATATGTTGATCAAAATGGTTGCATTCATAATTATTATCTTTTGCAGATTGCTGTGGTGGGCCAGGAGCCTGTTCTCTTCTCTGGTACAGTAAAAGACAATATTGCCTATGGCCTATCTAACTGCTCACTTGAGAGCATCCAGGAAGCAGCTCGTAAAGCCAATGCTCATGATTTCATCCGTGAGTTACAGAAGGGTTATGACACAGGTAAATACACTGGCTCAGATTTTGAATTTGCTGCATATAACAATTAAATAAGAAAGCACATAAGGTGGCACAGAACTACAAGTGTTGCATAATTTTACCATAGTCTTTACATTGTGATTTCAACAACACTAACTCATTTAACATAGAAGGTAGTCTTAAAAACAACATGATTCTGAAAAAATGCTGTCAATAGATGTAGGTGAACGAGGAAGCCTTCTTGGTAGTAGTCAGAAGCAGCGCATTGCCATCGCCAGAGCTCTGATCAGACAGCCACAGGTTCTCTTACTGGACGAGATCACCAGCTTTCTGGATGCCAAAAGTGAACAAGCGGTAAACATACAAACACACACACACCCACACACACACACACACACACACACACTGTATAGTGAGAAAAACAGTGTTATTTGTAATACATGTAACAGATTAAAAAAACATGTAACATCATGCTTCAAAATATTTCACAGATTCAAGATGTCTTGGCCAACTGCCCCAATCAGACATTAATGGTGATTGCACATAGATTGAAGACCATTGAGAAGGCAGACCAAATCATTGTGATTGACCAGGGGACAGTGCTTGAACAAGGCACTCACCAGGAACTGATGGAGATGAAAGGGCATTACTATAAACTGAAAGAGAAACTCTTTACTGAAGATACTACTAATCTAAGTTAAGATACAAAGCAAAGAGACTGTAGTCTAATGAATATTTTAATGACAAAAGCTGAGGCACCACCAGTCTGGATGTATGGCATTGCATATATCCTGGCAATGGATGTATTTGGAATTGTACATAGTTTCTCATAGTCTTTTGAGTTGCACTGTTGTTTTATTTGTTCAACAATGAAGCTTAAGTACTTGTATTGCTGATCCTCCTTCCTCCTCCATTTCTTTTCTGCTCCCCAAAATTGTGCTCTGTAAAAAAGAAACATGTGCATATGCTGAAAGGGCAGTAATGAATTTTTAGTTTCTTCAGTTGATGCGTTGTCCTGTCCTGACAAAAACAACAATATATGTATATTTCCCAATTTCAGGTACATGGGGATGTTGCCCTTATTACTAGTACCAATGATGCATGAATATTTCTTTTCTTACACATTGTAAAATCACATTTTAGCATATTATCCAGCGAAAATTGAAGTGCTTGTCCTGCCTTTGAAACTAGGATAGTTCTGTACAGGTGCCTTTGGTGCCTAGAACAGTGACCACCTCTGAAGCAATGTGCTTGAAATGTTTAATGTCCTAGTCTAAACAAAATACACTCCTAAAATACAGTGCCTCCCTGGGGTTGTTCTGTAGATTTTGTCAGGTGAACACATGAAAAGGCCATAATAAAAGAGTCCAGGTGCAAAACTGGCCTGCCTGCAGTCCAGCTGTCACCCATTAGAAACTACAGCAATTGGTCTCCATAGTTCCCAAACACTTGCAGAGTGCCGTTAAAAGAAGAGTTTGTGCATCACAGTGGTAAATATGACACTGTCCCAACTGTTTTTGAAATGTGTTTCAGATATCAAATTCAAAATAGGCTTTTTATTTTTCAAAAAATTAACTTTGACAATTGACAAGTCTTTTTATTTAAATATGGGTTTAAATGATTTGCACAGCATTGCATTGTTTTTATTTACATTTTGGACAGCGCCCAACTTTTTTGGAAATGGGTTTGTACAATTTACAAAGTGCAAATAAATGTTAAGTGGACCCGATAAAATGGATAATTAGAATGAGTGTTGATACAACATAGTTAGTATAGCTAGCGGTCAGTGAGTGTAGGTGTTTACATGTGTCTGTTTTATGCTTGGGTTCTGAATACTAATGAATTATCTGACTCCTTTTTAAAGCTTGGCTTTGTGCATCTACCACAAAAGTGTATGTCCATACCATCCGTGTGCACTTGGCTTCACCACTCTGGAAAATCCCTTATACTCAGTCTCTTTCACTTTCTTTTCACATTTTCGTTTGATCCTTCCGCATGTTTGCTGTAGCGTCTGATTTGGCTGTGGTTGGTAACATGCCAAAGCCAAGCCTAGTATTTAATGTCTACTGAGGAGGGGGATTTAGATTACAGAAATAGGCTCTCTGAGACTTGGTGCTCAACAATTCAGCAGCGCACCACAGTCACACCTGCCCAACTAGTTACACAGGCCAAAACATCATAGCCCAAACCCTGCTCAGGGTTCATCTGAGGACTTCCAAATGCTCATTAGTTCACTATAAAGTTATGGATGCAATGTGTCAATTTCTTTTCTGTAGAAAAAAAATTGGACGCTAGTATTTTTATTCAGCACTGGCGTTTCAATATTAGCTCTGTAGTGATGCTAGTCTATTAATGATGTATCTGCCAGCCTCTGAATTTCAGATATGTATTCTGATGGAAGCTTCATTTTATGCTCTTCCAAAAACATTGTATTTCCTGCCTCTTCAAATGTATCCTTGATCCAGTTTGTCTTTTTATTATGAAACAAGTACCCATTACAAGAATGACAAACTAATTTACTTTAATGTGTATGCAGTAGGATCGCCTGTCAGTTCCCTGGTGTGACTCTGATATTCCCCTAAAATCCCTAAGGGTGTAACACAAAGCAAAAAGGTGTCAAAAGTCCCTTCATTATGTGTATGTTGAGTTATTAGACAAGTTAAGACTGTCCTCAATTTGGGAGACAGTAAGTTATTTACACATATAAAACTGCAAAAAACATGGCTTAAAGTTCTCTGTCTGAGAACCTCCGGTGCCAGGCCAGATCATTTTAGATTAAAAAATAGATAAAACAGATCCAGTCTTAAAATCTGATTGGCTGAGCCGCGTTCAAAGCTATTTTAAAATATTCAATGTAAGCACATCCTGACCACCTCACAACAACTGACCTCTTTATTACTGTGCTATTTCACAGCAATCCTTGTACTGTTAATGGAATAACCTTTGATTGCAATGCTGCTTGCTTGGACCACTGAGTGTACTGATAAAGTAACCTGTTTTTGTTTAAACTGAGGGGCTTACACCTTATTTTCTTAACTAGATCTAGGCAGGTCAGCTAGCCAACAGGCTAAAGGACAGCAAACACAGCAGCAGTACAAACACTCATTTGAAGTGCAAGTCTCTGCAGAACTAAATGGCTGTAGTTTGTAACCATAAGTGTTTCAGTGAATTATGATAGCAGTGATCAGTAATGATTTATTCTGTACAATATTTTATAAAGCACTAATGTTAATGACTGAGTGCTCGTGACCTGATTTGCTGTTGCTGAAGAGAATTGTCGTAACATTTTGAAGAGTATCACTGATGTCAAGATTGGATATGATTGGCTTACAGGGATTTGATTGGCCAAGCTGGGTGTCATGCTTACCCCCAATGCCATTTCCTTTGTATTAGAGAGAATCTCTGAACATGTGTATTCAGACCTGAGCTTCAATTGAGCGGCTAACAAGCTAATCCACTGGAATGTTTTCCAGACTACCACAACCTGGCTGAGTCCCAGAAAATGCTCCAAAAGGAGTCAGTCCAAGGCCTATCGCTGAAACATACAAGTCCAAGAGAGAGCGGACATTTATTCCCACTTTAACGGATGAATTGAGTGGGTGAGCTACAACGAAGAACAAGGGATGTTTTGCGAACCTCACTTTGGCTGAAAAGTAAGTAGTTAAGCTGCATGGGCTACAAAAGTAACATCAAACTGCACCTCTTACTCAAACGATACATTGTTATTATTATATTAATTTTATATAAAGTTAAGAAGCAGAACTCGGAGCTAACTCATTAGTGTCTTTAATTTAGTGGCTTTTACTGAACGTTAGCACTCCAGCTATTCACTTAGCATTGACGTTAGCTTTTTACCTCAGAAGAACATTGTGTGTGTGTGTGTGTGTGTGTGTGTGAGAGAGAGAGAGAGAGAGAGAGAGAGAGAGATAAGGTGACTTAACAGCTATCAGCAGCAGAGAGTGAGAGGGGAGGTCTTAAACAAACATGACAGTGCAGTGGTCAAAATAGAGTGAAAATAGTCAAGTCAAACTTGACAGAATGAAAATAGTCAATATTTTTATGGTAGTGTCACTGTGTTTACTATTTACCTAGACCACATCTTGGTGGGGTACATGGTTTCAGGCTGTTGGCAGCCTGTCATGGTGAACCAGTGGGCATGATGGCACACTTCTCATTTCTTACCTACTTGTTTGTCTCCTGGAAGAACAGGCTTATTCATGATTTTGCTTTGCCATCTACTGCTTTTCTTTGCTGCCATCTACTGGTCACTAAAAGTTGTTGCACTCTAAAAGAGTGAGGACAAATTGAGGGTTAACTAACACAGATTTGTTGCAGTGCTTTTATTTGCCATGTATAAATACTGACATGTTGATACTCAAATCCAGCTATTTAACTGATCTGGAGTCAGTCTTCCTTCATCCACTTAGGTAGAGCCACAGAGAGCTGTTTGACTGAGTTGGGTTTTAATTTAGTCTTCATGTCCACAGAACAAGCCTCTATAACACTCCCCCAGTGTCTAGACAAATATGTAAAGGAGCACTTGCCTTCATTATGGCTTCTCAGAACTAGTTTTCCATTTGGGTAGGTTACCCTCTCCACAGTAAGAAGACAAAGCCTGTGTGTTTGTTTCAGTGATTCATTGTGTACACAGTGTTAAGACTTTGTGTTTATATAATAGGGGTTGACTCTGGAACAATAGCTCCTTCAATTAACCAATATTAACAGTGATCAGAAAGTGTTTAATTGATTAATGGTTAGTTCTAAGTGTTCTTTTTTTTTAAAGATTTTTAAAAAGATTTTAATGGTTTTAAATTGATAATTTGGCTCAGATTGCCCCAGGTGTGGGGTAAATTGATTATGGTACTGGGATAAATGAAGCTTCTCAGTCAATATGGAGTAATAATCAACTTATGTTGAAACGCTCCAAGAACAATGCACACATTGTAGCTATTGTAAGAAAAATGTCAGATTTCACACAGAGAAGAAAAAATATGGTTATGATGCATAGTATTCAGCATCTGTCCACACCAACCCAGATTTCTCCAATAAACACCAACAAAACCAAACGCTGGGTTGACTATACTATACTTGTGTTTAATAGTTAAAAGTCTCTAGAATGTTCTCTATTCACAATGTTCTAGAACACTATGTGTACTCGATAAGCAGTGTAAGCTGTTCATCAATCTATTTTTTTTGCAGAAAACAGTTTGGAATGAATACTTTTACAGCCTTTTAAATCTAGGTATATTGTGCATTGATCTGGTCTTATTGATGATTTCGCTATCCCAATTTCCCAAATTCCAAAGTAAAAATGCATGAAAGTCATGCAACGAATACATGAGAAAGAGTTCTTCAATGATGCATTTGACTTGCCGAAAACATTTTAATTTAATAATCTAACAGATTGTTAAAAGTGGCACATACCGACAGGTCTAAATTAAAAAACAACAACAAAGAATGTGTTAAATATTTAGCGCAGGTAAATCTTTAGTGTTGATAGCATGACCAGATCATGGTTTTGTAGTCAGGAAGTTCTCATCTGTCTTTGGTAACACAAGTGAAGCCAGAGTACTCAAAGTAAAGTCACCAAATACTATTACTTGCCCAATAAGTGAATCAGAATTTAAACTCTCTTTAAACTCTCTTTGAGGCAGTTCTATTCGAGGCAAGGATAATATTCAGCTCTATTACATGTTTAGTCTCGCAATACTACAGACTTGCATTGGGACTACATCAAATCTGAAAGTTTCTCACCTGTTTCTTTTAACCTTTCATTAAGAGTTTTTCTGAGTTCTTCATCCAGACTCTTCTGAAGTTCAGACAGAGCATTACTCACAGGCTCTACACTCAGATGAGGGTCAATACTGATGTCAGTCCAGTTCTTGGTGTGTGGAGGGGTACACAGTGATGGGTAAATCTACAGTCCAGCAGAAGAGAGGAGAAATCCCTCAGCATGGGCAGTGTTGTTGTGTGATGTGCTGCATTGTCATTGAGCAGATAGAGGGGCACTGACCTGTAGGAGGTGGAGGTGGTCCTCAGTGTGTAAGAACTGCTTCAGCTGATTGTCTCTCCTCTTCAACTTGGTGATTTCCTGCTCCAGCTCTTTAATGAGGTCTTCAGCCTACCTCTCTGCTGCTTTCTGCTTCTCCTCCATCACCTCAATCAGCTCAGCCTGGCTTCTCTCAATGGAGCGCATCAGAGCAGTGAAGACTTTAACACTGTTTGCAATCTCTTTGTCTGTGTTTTTCTAATTAAAAAGAACATTTCACTTGAATCCCATTATAGTGAATTGGAGCATATGATTAATGCCATTTGATAAATTATATAAAACACAGTGAAGACTCTATTTATGTAATTACATGATGTTTCACTCACTTTTCTGAGCTCTACTGAGTGTTTGATCTCTCCAATTTTCCTTAGTCTATTGTGTATCAACTCTGCCAGATGTGACTAGGGGCAGAGAGGAAAACAATTGACTGCTTGCAGAATTATAATTAACATAGCCAATGACAGTCATCTCTAAATGTTATTTCCTCCATCAAGCGAAGGAAAAACTTCACTGAACTACTTAGAATGAACCTGCAGTGAGAACAGTGGTGGCTGTGAATTAGTCTGAATTATTAGGTTAAGACATGGTGGAAATGTGTTGCTGAGGTACATATTATGCCTGACACAGGCAGAGTGGTTGTTTTTGTTTCATTCCTGAAGCTGAATAAAGTTTGTATTAATCTATGTGGAAGACCAAATTCACAGCTCAGACAGACATATGCTGGCTCTAAGGTCGGTTAACATTACCTGGGTTACTGTGATTGCTAACATGCATTTTTAATATGATGTCTTACTGGAAATAATGTTACATAACAGAATTAAGATCAGTTCTCTAAGTTAACCAAATTAGTTTTGCTTATTTTAGCTGCTGACAATGGGCGACCATCAGCTTGCTGAAAAGCTGAACATGTACTACTGTAAGGTTTGAAAAACTCAGCACAACAAACTTCTCCCGCTCCAATTCACATGCCATTCAAACCACAACACAAACATCAGCACCTCTGAATGCCAAGGTTGTGCACCAGGAAAGCACTAGGCCTAGATGGTGTTTCACCATCCGTTCTGATGGTTTGTGCAAACTAATTTGCACCAGTCTTCACACATATCTTCATCTGATCATCGTAGCTATGTGAAGTGCTTTCCTGCTTCAAATGCTCCACATTAATAGCCATCCCCCAAAAAGCTACTATCACAGGACTGAATGACCACAGACCCATCACCCTGACCTCTGTAGTCATGAAATCCTTTGAGAGACTGATATAAGCACATCCGAAGGACATCACAAGCACAACATCACAAGTTCCTGTCCTCCCAGTTCCTGTTGGACCCCCTGGTGTTTGTCTACCAGTTCAACGTGTCTAATGATGCAGTGAAGATGGGACTTAT
Organism: Colossoma macropomum; assembly: GCF_904425465.1. Lineage (NCBI taxonomy): Eukaryota > Metazoa > Chordata > Actinopteri > Characiformes > Serrasalmidae > Colossoma > Colossoma macropomum. Next base: position 29,220,253 of record NW_023494805.1, on the reverse strand, counting down.
ATCACCATATCCTTCAACAACTGAACCAGCCAAGGACATATGAATCTTGGTTTCAGACTTCAGCTCAGCTATTAATACCATTCTTCCATAATGCTCCACAATAAACTCTCTCAAATCAGTGTACCAACATTCCACCAGCCATAGCATTACCAGCTTCCCAACATCCACTTTGTCGAAAAGAAAGCACTGCAGAGGTACATCCTGCAGCAGCTGAAGTTTAACCTTCCTCAAGAGCTGCTGGTTCAGTTCTATAGAGCGTGTCATCACCTTCTGGCGCAGCTTTGCCACCAAACACTCACAAACTGCAGAACCTTTGTCACAAAAGGCCACTGATATTAATTTACCCACACTGCTTAGTCTGTGCATCTCTAGAACAAGTACGCTGGCAGAGAAAATCATCATTGACCCATCTCACCTTTGTCATCATCTGTTTCAGCTCCTCCTCTCAGGCACACAGCCAAATAAGGGCTAAAGCAATCAGACTCCAAAAATGTTTATTTCCCCACATCTTTACACCACTTATGAACAGTTGTTGCACAGAAACATTGTGTTAATCTATGTACTGTTTCTGTACATAACCCTTAATTTATTTTATTCTATTTTATTTAATGTTATCTTAAGGATCCTACCCCCTACTACGTCCTTTCTGGCTAACGTTCTCTGCACTTTAAATAATATTTTATTCTCAAATGTATATTTGGGTGAATGTCTACAGGTATAGGTATTTGCATGTGTATGACCATATGTTTATGTGGTAGAACTCTTGTCTGGATGTTGGTTAGTGCACAAGCATGGTAGAACTCAGGCATGGATGTCTATCACTGTACAAGTGTGGTAGAGCGCAGGCATGGATGTCTGTTACTTTAATAGTGTGGTAGAACTCAGGCATGGATGTCTGTTACTGTAATAGTGTGGTAGAACTCCAGTATGGATGTCATTTTACTGTACAAACATGGTAGAACTCAAGTGTGGATGTCTGTTACTGTACTAGAGTGGTAGAACTCAAACGGTTAATTGTCCCACAGCTTTCTTATGGAATATTTTGTAATTTTTTAATCTTAATCTTATCTTTTTTCTAAGTAAGGTTTTATAAGGGGGTCGCACACTGTATAGCGCTGTCGCCTCACAGCAAGAGGGGCCTGCGTTTGATTCCCCACATCCTGTGATGGAATGGCGACCTGCCCAGGGAGGTTTCTTGCCCTCCGCCCAGTGACCGCTGAATAGGCTCCAGCACCCCCCCATGACCCAGGAGGATAAGTGGCTTAGATTAAGTGTAAGAGGGTGTTATTTATAATAACTTTATCTTAATGAATGTGTATTCTTCATAATTATGTTCAAACAGAAAAATCTCACCTTCTTCTCTGCACTTTCCTCTTCTATAGGAACAGCCCTGTGATTCTTGTGGTCTGTTTCAATGCAGAAATGACACACACATGTCTTGTCATATTTACAGAACAGCTCCAGGGGTCTGTCATGTTTCTGGCATATGTAGTCCTCCAGGTTCTCCACTGGGTTGATTAGTTTGTGTTTCTTAAGTTTTCCAACTGTATGCGGCTCTAAATGGGTCTTACAAAAGGTCACACCACAATCCAGGCAGGATTTCAGGCCTTTCAGCTTCACTCCAGTGCAGATGTCACAAAGAATCTCAAGATTATCAGGACCACTTTTCTTCTTGAAGTGGTCCACAACCTCTCTCAGTGTTGTATTGATCTTCAGTTCAGGTCTCTTGATGAATGTCTCTTTACATAATGGACATTGATAATGTTGACTGTTGTCCCAGTACTGTGTAAGGCAGATTTTACAGAAGTTGTGTCCACATGCAGTGGAGACTGGATCAGTTAATACATCCAGACAGATAGAACACATGAACTGATCTTCAGACAGGAAACTGCTGGAGTCTCACCCAGCTGTGTTTGACAGATCACGAAGAAAAAATGTAGGGAAATATTAATTTATTCTATAATAATATAATCTGTTGGTTACAAATATAAAAGCAATAAATATTAACATTTTAAAAGTCAGAATGATCTATAGGCATTATTTATAAATACTGTGAACCTGAAGTTAAGAGATCTCCCTCTTATCAGCTTTGAGTGTCTTCATACTTTCAGTATAATGCTACTCTTTTAGCTTTAAGATGACTAAGATTGTTTAGCATTGATGATTTGAGTGAATATGTGAAGACTACATTATTTTTATTTTGAGTATGACTCCATTTGTTTATGTAAAATATCTACCACAAAGAATTATAAACCAACACAATTATTTAACGATTATTTAACACTGAACCTGTAAAAACGTGAAAACCAATTTGGATTTACTGGATACATAGTACACAATACACAAAAAATAAACTTACAGGACAATGTAGTTAAATACACAGACATATTCCTTGTTTTTGTGTGCATTATATAACTTACACATTTCTAGTTTATCCATACTCTTTCTTCTACCTCCTCTTGGTTGTGGTCAGGAAGATTCTGCCATGTATTTTCTCCTGCACTTTAACTCTTTTTAGAAAATAAAAACAGACCACTCATTTCACACATTTAACATCATAAGGTATTACTGATTACTGATTTATCACAAAATACCTGCCAGCTCTGTAAACTGTAATATACACACTGCTGTGAAAAAAATCTTCACTCCATCTAAATTTCTGAAGTAGTGCACATTTTTTACATCTTATTTGATCAGATTTTATTTTAGACTGTAGTAGTATATGGTATATTTAATTTATTTGGTGTGCAATGCATCAATTATTCTATATACAGGTGTGGAAAAGTATTTGGAACTTTAATGCAATCAAATTAACAGGTTAGTCAAGATTAGCTGTTTGAGTGCATTGGTTGACAAGCAGCCCTGATTTGGGTCCGCCCTTCCCAGTATAAATCTAACTTTGGCTCTATTAATCAGATTGAATCTGACAGCCCATAGGCATATCATGTCATGAAGAAAAAAAATTCTAAAGACCACTGCAAAAAAGTTGTTAAAGCTTTCATTTTGGAAAAGATCACAACGATATATCTAAGAATCTAGAGCTCCACCAAACCCTGATCAGAGCCATATTGTCCAAATTGAAAGTTTGGAACAGTTGTTCATCTTTGCAGGAGGGGCCATTTTGCCACAATCTCTCCCAGAGCAAGGTGAGCAAATCATTCAGGAAGTCACAAAGAACTTAAAAGCAGCATCCAAAGCTCTTCAGGCCTCTCTTTCTGTGGCCATGGTCAGCATTCATTACTCTACAATCAGAAAGACACTGGGCAAAAATGGGATCCACGGCAGAGTAGCAAGGTGAAAACCACTGCTCACTAAAAAGAAGATAAATGTTCATATCATGTTTGCCAAGATGCACCTGGATGATCCTCAAGAGTTCTGGAACAATGTACTTTGGACAAATGAATAGAACCTAGAATCAACACTGGATTTTACAGTAAGAACCTCACACCAATGTCAATCACAATGGTGGCAGCGTGATGGTCTGGGGACGTTTAGCTGGACCTGGACACTTTGCTCTCATTGAAGGACCCATGAATTCTTTACCAGAGAATTTTACAGGAGAATGTCGGGCCATCTGTCTGTGAACTGAAGCTGAAGTGCAGTTAGACCACTGAGATGTTGTGGCAGAGTGCAGTTTGTGTGAAAGGCTACAAACATAGCTGAAATAGTTTTGCAAGGAGTGGTTGATCAATAACTTTAGGAAGTGTTCAGTTGCAGTTATTGCTGCTAAAGGGGTGTAACAAGTTATTAAATCTAAGGGAACAATCACTTCTTCTACCCAGTGGAATGTATATCACATTGTTGTGTTCTTTGTTCACTCAGGATCCCTTTTATGCATTATTAGATTAGGGTTGAAGGTCTGGTGACATTCATTGCTAAAAATTATGCAACAGTGCTTAAATTCAGATGGAGCAAAGACTTTTTCACAGCATGGGGTCAACATAGATAAGGTGTTTTTGAAACTATTAAACCTCTTTTCTTCCTAATACTGTAATGGAATAAACTGATCATTCTCACAGTTCTCAAGTCAGTAACTGGAACTGTCATTCACACAGTCTCACTGTTTATTTGATTGTATATGGTTCGCTCAAAATCCACCACTCTCCATCTCTACATACAGACAACAGAACCCAGTAATCTTTAACCACGTTCACTTAAAGTAGCTCACAAGCTTAGCATAAAATATCATTGTGTTTTGTGTTAGAGCGATGTTCCCCTTACATAACTTCGTTTGCTCAGTTCAGTTCACTGTGTTAAAGCACACGCTTCTCTTAATGTCACTTCTCAGTTATTAGTGGAATGGGTTAGGCTGCAACTGGATAGTTATAAAGTGTAAAACAAATTAAGTAATGCCTCCGCTTTCGAGCAAAAGACTTTGAGCGCGCGCTCCCGTGAGGGGGTGCATCTCGCGGCAGGGCCACTTCCTATGATATTCAAGGTTCATGAAATGATTGCATTCTTTTACATTAAAAATGTTCAAGCATTTATAAACTATGATTTTGCTCAAATGCTCCATATCAACCCATTAATTTTGGACTCACTCGGCAGCGCCTTATAGCGTTTGAGAAAACCGGAAGACATTGCAGAGCGGTAATTCTCCTTCCTACAAATTCTCTGGCTAAACTACAGCTGACATACATTAACGCTACAGGTGGTTAGTATTCAGGTGAACTGGAGTTGATTGGTGAATCGCGGACGTTCACGGATCATGTCAAATCAAATCAAATCAGATTTATTGTCACATCACAAGAGTACAGGGACACAGGTGAGTGAAAAACTTGAGTGCGAGTTCCACAAATTATGCAGAGAACAGTATTTACAACATAGATAAACAAAACTATAGATAGGATAGAAGAATAGATAAAACCAATTTAACTAAAATATATACATATAATCTTAACAATAACTTAAAAATAATAATATTGCACCGAGACATATAATATTGCACTGGGAATGTAGGGTGGGTGTAATCAACTATATACTATATATAGTAATGGATATTACAGTGCTATGTAGATGTGCAAATAATCACACTAGGTGTGGAGGTAGAAGATGGTACAGTAGGTGGCAGAGTATTTAGTAAAGTGCAAGGTACAGGAAGTTAAGTGGAAGCGCAGGGGGAGAGTATTGTCTTTGGATAGGTATTCAAGGTCCAACTATGCAAGTAAAGTGCGGGAGTACAGTGGGTGCACGTACGTGTAATGGGAAGGGTTGGGCTGGGCAGAGCAGTGATTACTGGCTGTTCAATAGCCTGGTTGCATGGGGGAAGAAGCTGTCTTTGAGCCGACTGGTTCTGGCTTTTAAGCTTCTGAGCCTCCTACCACTCGGCAGCTGAGAGAACAGACAGTGGCTAGGATGGGAGGGGTCCTTCATAATCTTCCTGGATTTCCTCAGGCAGCGGCTGGTGTATAAATCCAATAGGTTAGGGAGCTGAACCCCGGTGATGGATTGTGCTGTCCGCACCACCCTCTGCAGAGATTTCCTCTCACGAACAGTACAGTTCCCGTACCAGGTGGTGATGCTGCCCGTGAGGATGCTTTCCACAGTGCAGGTGTAGAAGGTCTTAAGGATGCGATGTGATCTCCCAGAGAGTTCTGGGAAATGGAGTCTCTGCGTACGTCAGAGCCGAGAGGATGTGTGACAGTTGTCTTGAAAACATTAGCTCAATTAAGACACATTTTAGCTGTATTTAAGCTGATCATTTCACACAGTAAAGCAAAATCTTACAAAAATACATTTCTGAAAAATACTAAAGGTATGCGAATGTGGAAGCCTTCTCGCTAGTGGTCAGAAACAGCTTACCGCCCAGCCTGAGGTCTGACCAGACTGGCTGTATAAGCGTTCCTGTGTCTTTAAGTATGACTCATGTGTTGCTAGGTAAACACAAGATGAGTAGGTTTGAGAAAGACAGTCCTCCTCAGTGGCTGCTAACAGAGAGAGGATGAATTTTTTACACTAGCAAACCAAGCAAACAATCATCTTTCAAAACTGTTGTTTTGTTACAGGTATGTTTTTAAATGCTTGCACGTTTGACAGAAGAATGAAGGTTTTAAATATTTCACTCATACACTTTGAGATCTATGTTGTGGAAAAAATATATATGCAGCTTTGCTCCAGACTCAAAATTAAAATAAAAGTCAAAAGACCAGGATTGGCAGCAAACGAGCATTGATCCTGAATTGGTCCAGGGGCAAGAAGGGGTATCACCTGGCTTCTTCTTGCCCCTCCCCAGTAGTTCAAACCTTTTGATTTGTACACCATTATCTCCAAATGTCACAGTCACCTCAAACACCCATATTTCCAAGCCATAGATTATTTCTTTAATTAGTTTTTCACCTCATTATTCACGTCATTATTAAAGTAATCATTTTTTTATTATAAAAAATTCTTCCCTTATTTCCAAGCCAAGAATTAATGCATTTTTGTAAGTAATTACAGGCCAATGCCACACTCAGGCCTAGGCCTTTGAGCTTTATTTACTTTATCCATTTAATGTGTGTGGTTTCAGTTAAGTCTCTGCTAGATATGCGCTTTTCCTTTTCAAAGCCATTTTAAACAGTCTCACTGTGTTTGTGCCCGTCCAGGTCGCAGCCTTTGATGAGGCCTTCTTGGCACACACCAATACACCACGTTGCCCCACACTCAAGGTCAGTTACACATACACTCTCTCTCTCTCTCTCACACACACAGTGAGAACTAACCATACACAGATAGAGCCATACAGCACAAATGAGTAGTTATAATTAAAGTCATCTATTACTTAAACAAATTTTGGAAACTCTTTTACATAATCAAAAATTCTCCCCAATCTACCAGTTTAATGTTCTTTGTGGTGGGGGCTTGGTGGTGATCTGGTGAAGAGGAATTTCCCTCGCAGGCAGTGAAAGTGAAACTGAAAGAAAATGAAACTCAGAAGAAGCTGAAGCTTATATGGGTAAACCTTTCGCCCGACATCAGTTCAGGGGAGGGCAGTGAACGCTCTCAGTAGCGGTCAGCTAACCGTAAAACGAAGACAACTGCTTTTCTTTGAATGCGCTGGACAGCGAGTGTTTGAGGTTTAGGCGCCTAAGCGCAGTTTGGCCATCGCAGTCTCCTCTGCAGTTCTCTCCGGTCAGTAACCATGCGAAATGTTCTGGTTTTCGTTCTAACAGTATGTCTGGACTTCATCATCATCTGCGCGCTGGATTTTGTAGGCACACACCTGAGATCTCGGGGAAAGAGTTTGGACGGTAGTGATAACCTGCTGAGACAGTGGCTGGAGTCAGTAGTGCGGTGTGTCTTTCTGTACGGAGTCCTTCTCCCGTGCGAGGATGCTAAAAGGCCGGTGGTGAAGCGATGGCTTTTAGCTCACTGTTTTATAGGACCGGTGTGGGAAACGGGTCGCTTAACTGTTTTTGGAACCTTTCAGCTGGCGAAGGTTGACACATGGCTGGTCGGTAGTGTCGCTGCTGCTCTGGGATGCTTATTTTGGGAGACACTGTTGCCTGACAGTGAGGAAAGCAACGGAAAAGACAAGAAGCAGAAGGCTCGAGTCCTCTTCATGAGAGTGGTCCGTTTCTACAAGCCTGACTACCTTCTTCTGATCGGGGCGTCTGTGTTTCTAGCCTTAGCTGTGCTCTGTAAGTATTACGTTCATTTTGGTTGTTTGAATAATCAGTGAGTGAAGCATCCGAGCTCAGGTCCTATTGTTCTTCAGGTGAGATGTTCATTCCACTGTACACTGGAAGGCTGATCGACATCCTGGGAGCTGAGTACCACCGGGGTGATTTCCAAACTGCAATAATATTCATGACGTTGTTCTCTTTTGGAAGGTCAGTAAAATAAACTGGACACAGTGTGTGGTATTACCTGTGTTCCTGTAGAGTTAAGCAGCTCTGTATTCACTACACAACATGCAGTAGCCCGGGGTGTAAAGAGTACTGAACATCCCTACTCTAGTACAAGTACTGTTACTGTAGTGATAATTTACTCAAGTACAAGTAAAAGTGTTAGTAAATAAAATTACTCAGTAAGATTAAATAAGTAGTTAGTTGAAGAACTACTTAAGTACCGAGTTACTTAGCTACTTTTTCATATTTCTGCTGTCACAACCCAAACATATTTCTGAGCTGACTCGGCTACATCATTAGAAATAATCTGTACAGAAAAACACTAAAGCTAAAGTTCTGAGAGCTGAGACTGATCACAGTCCGCTCTGCTAGTGCACATTTACACACCTTTCTGTGAACTGTGTAAGCAACAGGGTTTACATTAAACTGCATGCATTTCACAGTTAAATGATTAGATAAGATGTCCTTGTTTATCTGTTTCCAACAAAGTATTTTCGAGTCCCTGAAAAACTGTGTAGAGGGTGTTAGTGTTTAATTAAGTTAATTTAAGAGAAAAAAACTGAGTCAAAATTATGAGTAAATTGCTTAATTAATAATGTAATTTTAGTGAGAGTCCTGCTGCCCATCAGCTCCCTAAACACTAGCTTACATAAACACATTCACAGCCTTCAAACTGTACATTTCCACTGATATCTGTTCAGAACATTTCTACCATTAAAATTAGCAGCAGCATAAGCAACTTACCCAGCTTTGATTTTACTGTAATATATTTCACTAATCATGCTGATCACTTCACACAGAACCAGACGTTATTACTGCATTTCACAGTTAAACAACTACACAGCTTAAAGACAAACACCAAGGCAGAGAGAGAGAGAAAGAGAAAGAGAGAGAGAGACAGAGAGAGGGCGGGGAGGTTGGGAGGGATCAGATCAGGCCAGTCAACAACGGCGCAACAGAATCACTGCTCAGAGTTTATGAAGATCCTGTATTAGACCAGATTTCTTGTATCAAATGACCGTTTATCTCCAAAACAGCAGCTAAACTAGGCTGTATAAACAGGTAAACTGTAGTCTGTGGGCGACACCTGTTAACTAAAGTAGCTCACAGGCACTGTAATAAAATATACGCAGCAGATTTCAAGTTTAATAAACAGAATCATTATAAAGAAAGAAAACCGTAAACACGGTACCTGTTTAGCTCAGATCAGCTAGCTCAGCTAATGCTTCCTCAGGCTGGAGTCGAATTGTGAGAGCGGATCTCAGCAGGTTTCGTGTTTGGCCGCTGATAATAACGCCATTTTCTTTAGTTTGTGTGAAAATAAATACAGATGACTGTTTGGATGTGGTCTGTTCCTTGTTTGAGCTGGTTAAGGTCTCCTCTGTCCTTCTCCACTAAACTGGACATCTCTGTAGTGTTTTTAAGGCCGGAGCTGCTGTTTTTGATTGGTGAATCTTATAAATTTAGCCACCCTTCGTTCATATTGGTTTCTAAGCTGATACGCTCATAATTTATTTTTGCTCTGTAACGTTATGAAAATTAAAGTAGCGAAGTAAAAGTATTTCATTAAAAATTAATTCTACTCAAAAAAGTACCGTTACAGGGAAAACTGTACTCAATTACAGCTTAACCAATAAAGCTTTCTGTCTTTCTTCAGCTCTTTCAGTGCAGGCTGCCGAGGAGGCCTCTTCATGTGTGCTATTGGGAGCTTCATTCGTAGAGTGAAGCTTCAGCTCTTCGGCTCCCTGGTCAGGCAAGAAATTGGCTTCTTTGAGGTTACAAAGACAGGTACACACTTACATGATGCTCTGAGATTTCCTTCCCCCATGCTTAGACTGCTCAAGACCCAAAGACTCACTTCTGAACACTTGATAATGTTTAAAGCCAACATGAAATCAAAATTGACCCCCTTACCTTGTCAATTCATGTCTCTGGTCATATTAAGTGTGATTACTCATATATCATTTAAAATTTGGTTTAGTGGCATTTTTGATTGAAGTGTAGTGAGTATTTTAGTAGCCACAAGCCACTAAAATAGAGTCTTTGAATGGAATCTGCTTTCTTGTGGTGCTGACACTGATTGTAGCATGAAAGTCATTTTATGATATTTCATGTGCTTTTAAACTCTTGTTACCATAGAGATTTACTCCCTAAGCTGTGTGACATGGCCATGAACAGCACATAAAGTGTATTTGCAATGTTGCAAATTTTCCTGCAGGTGACATCACATCCAGACTGTCCACAGACACCACTCTGATGGCCCGAGCTGTAGCCCTGAATGTGAATGTTCTTCTGCGGACACTGATTAAAACCATAGGCATGCTATACCTGATGTTCAGCCTCTCCTGGAAGCTGACACTACTGATGCTGATGGAGACACCTTTGACTGGCCTGTTACAGAACATTTATGACACACATTATCAGGTACTGACCAAACAGACTTAGATATAAACATTGTCAGTGTGGATGTCCAGCACTTCCATACTAAACACAAAGCTTCAGTTCGATGTCTCATATATTTGTGAGTGGTGAAATGGTTAATGGTTTAAGACATTTGTCCACCGACAAAAAGAAACAATGCCTACCAATGTCCAAACAAATACTTGCGTGAAAATGTAGCAGCAAGTGATTTCATTCGCAAAATTCATGAGAGCTACTTTGGCTTGCCAGTCTTTCCATCATAGCACTGATTCCTCCAAAGAAAACTGCAACATTTGTATTTGGTGATCTAGAGGTCATCATGATCTTTATTTCAGCAAAATACCTGCCACAGAAGTCGGTGGGTGGTTCTGTTTCTGAGACTCTTATTACCTCTTATCTTTTAAGTAAGATGCTGCTTTGTTTCATAATTTGTGTAAAGTATTTACAGTGAATGAAGTATAAATATTTTAATTAATAATTTCTAGAGATGGCACAATACCACTTTTTCCTTTCTGATACCAATGCCAATATCGAAACATTTTTCTCTCCGATACCTGATCCAGCATATTCCACTGCATTTCTGCATGGTATTAGATTGGTGCCAGCTCCAATAATTACACATATGAAAAGAAAGTAAGAGTGTCATTTTAAACTGACTGTAGTTATAAGAGTAATAATAAAATATCCAGTGGTTAAACAGATTAATAAAAAACTCAAGATGCTGCACTTCAAGAAGGTATAAAGCTTACATACCTCAATTAAAAAAAATGGGATAGATGTAAAACATTATTTCTATAAACATTTTTAAACATTACTTCCATAAGCAGTCAGAACATTTAAATCCACTGTGCATTAGTCCATTTCAGATGAGCTTGAGCCTGGAGTTGTTGGTGTATTTCCGGACTTGGTGACATGGCTTCCGATGTGCATAGTATAGTCTTGACTTGTATTTGTGGATGAAGCAACAAACTGTGTTTTTAGGGGTTATGAAGATATGCAAAATTCTAAGTTTGATTTGATACAGTATTGTGGTGTCCTGATACAATACTTGTATCAATGCAGCAAAAACAAGTGCCTGAATATATGTTAATGTGTTAATGTTTGCACCATGCACAAAGGACAGATAAGGATGTATCGATGTACATATGTTCAATTTAGAGATGATGTTTTTTTTTCAGAGGTCAAGATTCAACTTGATTTATTAATATTCAGTGCACTAAAAGTGTCATGTTACAGGGCTATAATTATAAACTGAAAAGATTGGTTTAATTAAAAGCCATAGATTTTATAAGCTCTTCAAAAACACAGAACACAGCCCAGTCATTTGACAGGTCCATATCATAAGCCGTGCCCATTTTACTCTGATATAAGGCACTCGGATACTTAGTTTTGATCATTGACAGTGGTTTTCATGAAAGACAGAAAATGAGAGACACTCTGAAGGGGAACAGGGAGAAAACATTAATGATACAGTTTTACATTTTGATACAGTGTTTCAAATTTGATTTTTCGATACATATTGAAATCGTTACAACCTTTTATTGAGAACCATTTGTCAAAGTATTCTCGAGCCTGTGTGATGATTTATATCACAGAAGCATGTCGGTTTTTAATGCTGTGCTGTCTGTGGGGTTGAAGGTTGCAGGCATTCAGTTGTGGTTTTTGGCGTTGCCCTTTTAGAGACATTGTTCTGGTTTCCCTGAAACCTTTGCTGATATTATGCACCATAGAGATATCTAAAATCCTTGCAATCGCTCATCAAGGAATGGTTTTTTAAACTGCTGGATTATTCACTGTTTGTGTGGATTTACAAATTACTCGTGTTTTTTTGCATTTCACATACTGTCCCAACTTTTTTGGAATTGAGGTCTGTATTTTTCTGCCATTACTGAATATGACTTAGTGACCACATATTCATGTTGGCAGTGATGCTTAGCAAGAGTCATATGATGTCAGTAAGTTAACAATGATAAGTTATCATACTGCATACACTGACCTATGCAAAAAAAAAGTATTGTTGCCATACCTTGAGGAGATTAACATGCATCGTATGGTTCAAAAGGACCAGAGAAGTCATAACTTTGGGAATACAAGCAGTGGGATGAAAACCTAGGATGTGGCGCGTTTGTGACGTTTACCATGTAATTTTCACAAGCGCCTCTGACCCTCTGAATGAGTGGTCTCTAGCATAAACAATACACAACAATTTTGCTGAATGCATTTATACTGTCTGCAAACTGCTAGGCAGCTACAGAATGCCTTTTACTTTGTAAAGCTTTCAAAACTAGCTAAGAAACAGGAGAAAATGGCTTGTTTATGTTTATTGTAGAGACTCACAAAGGAGGTGCAGGACTCTATGGCAAGAACCAACGATGCTGCAGGGGAGACGGTGTCAGGCATCAGGACAGTAAAGAGCTTTAACTCAGAGCAGAGTGAGTCGTGTCGTTATAATGACCGGTTGATGGACACCCATAATCTAAAGACTCGGCGGGGCACAGTCAGGGCAGTTTACCTACTGGTGAGACGGGTGAGTATGAAATTAAGCCCCTCTGTTGTCTTTGTAATTCAACTCTTTTATTTGATTATAATTATTTATTTCCTTTAAAGGCTAATTTCTGCTTTATTTAATTGTTAAATTCATTCAGAGTGGTTTGATGTGAAATTCACCATTCTGGAAAGACCAAGTCAGAATTGTTCCATTTGCCTTTTTCATTATGCCTTAATTCTAATTTCTGAGTAAGGCTAGAGTTTAAACCAGTGTATGCATTCAGAGTATTCGCAGTATTAAACACTCTAGCTTTTTGATCATAACATTATTGAAAGATTGCTAATCTCAGGCCTCTCTTTCCCACTGAGTGTATTTGTATGTGAAACTGTATGTCTATGTATGTGTGTCATTTTCAGCTAGTGGGGTTGGGAGTGCAGGTGGCTATGCTACACTATGGCAGGCTGTTTATCCAGTATGGACAGATGACCACAGGCAGTCTGGTCTCATTCATCCTCTACCAGTCAGACCTGGGGGACAACATTAGGGTATGTCTACCTTTGACCGTACCTAAAGAATAAAGGTGGGAGACTTCGGAAGCTGCAAAACCTTTATTATAACAACCTGCAAAACCTTCTTTTGCTATACCTCTCTCAGACCTTGATCTACATATTTGGAGACATGCTGAACTGTGTGGGTGCAGCCGGGAAGGTGTTTGAGTACCTGGACCGCAAGCCTGAAGTGAGCACTGATGGGACGCTTCAGTCAGAGAAGCTAAAGGGACATGTCAGCTTTCAGAAGCTCAACTTCTGCTATCCAACACGGCCTGACCACAGTGTGCTAAAGGTACAGCTCTTAGATCAGCTGATGTTCAGTTAACCTGTGACAAGATCACAGGGCAAAATATTTGATTTGCTTTTTTTGTATTATCAGTTGAAACACACTTGACTAATTTCTGACAGCTCACCTTAAATAAGATTCATAAGCATTTCTTATGAATAAGATTCATAACGCTGTTGTTGGAAGAAAACCTTGTATCTCCAAAATGACAACTTTCCAGGAAAAGGAAAAAACCTACTTTACTTTTAATGTAAGTCAATGGAACCAGACATTTTTCCAAGTAATTTTGGGCCGTTTCTTTTTGTCCATTCTTCATGAAATTTACACACTATGTAAAGAGCCACAGGCTTTTTCAAATCATGTTAAAAACTGAAAAACAAAAATGGAGATACGAAATTTTCTTCCGACAACAGCAATAAGAAAGTTTCATCCTCTTCCTGTTACATACATGAACATAATAAACATGCTAATATGCAATGAAGCACATCTTGTTACAAAAAATATATCAGTTCATGTGTAATCCATTATGAAAAATGCAACGTACTAATGTACTACGTGCTGTTATTTTTGGAATTTAACCATTTTATAGTTTCAAATGCAATTATTGGGAAAAAAACATTAAATTCAATCCTGGATTTTGTTGTTTCAGGACTTCTCTTTGGAGCTAAAACCAGGTCAAATGACTGCCCTGGTAGGGATTTCTGGTGGGGGGAAGAGTACTTGTGTGAGTTTACTGCAAAGGTTCTACCAGCCCCAGGATGGACAGATCTTACTGGACGGACAGCCTCTACAGAACTACGAGCACAAGTATCTGCACAGCAAGGTATGATACTTGTACTTGCATCATAAGATACTGTTGTAGTGTCACTGTGGAACTGCTATTGGACTGCACAAATTTTATTAAAAAATTCTTAACATTTAACGTTTAGATTACATAAGACATCTGAATATGGCATTTTGTATTAATGTGAGCTGTGGAGTTTGAGAAAATGCCTGAAAACCCGCCATAAATTCTAATTTGAGCGTGGCTATTTTAGTAGCAGTTCCTTCATTTAAAACGGGCTTTGCTTGCATCTATTCAGAATGGGTGTTGAATGTAAAGAAACTTTTAGTCCATTCCACATTTGTCTTTGTAAGTAGAAGAGGTTTTATTATGTTATTTTTGTCCACACACTTTTGTTTTGTGAAAAGAAAATCATTTATATTTTCCAGTAATTTGTACTGGAAGGAGGTAAAGACTAATTAAAGTACGGTCTTGAAGACAACTTGATTTTTTGGGTTTTGTTTGTGACCCAGTCCTGCTCTCATATGGACTCAGTCTTGACTTGGTCTCACTCTGATTTGGACTTGGCCTCATTGAATTTATTCATTGTTAGCAACTATTGTATTATATGTTGATCAAAATGGTTGCATTCATAATTATTATCTTTTGCAGATTGCTGTGGTGGGCCAGGAGCCTGTTCTCTTCTCTGGTACAGTAAAAGACAATATTGCCTATGGCCTATCTAACTGCTCACTTGAGAGCATCCAGGAAGCAGCTCGTAAAGCCAATGCTCATGATTTCATCCGTGAGTTACAGAAGGGTTATGACACAGGTAAATACACTGGCTCAGATTTTGAATTTGCTGCATATAACAATTAAATAAGAAAGCACATAAGGTGGCACAGAACTACAAGTGTTGCATAATTTTACCATAGTCTTTACATTGTGATTTCAACAACACTAACTCATTTAACATAGAAGGTAGTCTTAAAAACAACATGATTCTGAAAAAATGCTGTTCAATAGATGTAGGTGAACGAGGAAGCCTTCTTGGTAGTAGTCAGAAGCAGCGCATTGCCATCGCCAGAGCTCTGATCAGACAGCCACAGGTTCTCTTACTGGACGAGATCACCAGCTTTCTGGATGCCAAAAGTGAACAAGCGGTAAACATACACACACACACCCACACCCACACACACACACCCACACCCACACACACACATACTGCACTGTATAATGAGAGAAACAGTGTTACTTGTAATACATGTAACAGATTAAAAAAAACATGTAACATCATGCTTCAAAATATTTCACAGATTCAAGACGTCTTGGCCAACTGCCCCAATCAGACATTAATGGTGATTGCACATAGATTGAAGACCATTGAGAAGGCAGACCAGATCATTGTGATTGACCAGGGGACAGTGCTTGAACAAGGCACTCACCAGGAACTGATGGAGATGAAAGGGCATTACTATAAACTGAAAGAGAAACTCTTTACTGAAGATACTACTAATCTAAGTTAAGATACAAAGCAAAGAGACTGTAGTCTAATGAATATTTTAATGACACGACCTGAGGCACCACCAGTCTATTATACAGCCATAATAATAAAATGTTGCAATGGATGTATTTGGCATTGTACACAGTTTCTCATAGTCTTTGGAGTTGCACTGTTGTTTTATTTGGTCAGCAATGAAGCTTAAGTACTTGTATTGCTGAACCTTCTTGTGTTTATTTTCTGCTCTCAAAAACTGTGCTCTGTAAAAAGGAAACATGCTGCATATGCTGAAAAGGCAGTAATGAATTGTTAGTTTCTTCAGTTGATGCGTTGTGCTGTCCTGACAAAAACAGTGTATGTATATTTCCCAATTCCAGGGACATGGGGATTTTGTGCTTGAAATTTTTAATGTCCTTGTCTAAACAAAATGCACTCCTAAAATACAGTGCCTCCCTGGGGTTGTTCTGTAGATTTTGTCAGGTTAACACATGAAATGGCCATAGCGAAAAAGTCCAGGTGCTAAACTGGCCTCCCTGCAGTCCAGAGCTGTCACCCATTGAAAACATTTGGCGCATTACTAAACTAAGCAAGAATGGAAAACATTTCCCTTTTAAAACTACAGCAACTGGTCTCCATATTTCCCAAACACTTACAGAATGCCGAAGAGTTCATGCATCACAGTTGTAAATATGACACTGTCCCAACTGTTTTTGAAATGTGTTTCAGATATCAAATTCAAAATGGGCTTATATGTTTCAAAAAATTTATTTTGACATGTTGTCTAGTTGTATTTTGAATTAAATATGGGTATAAATGATTTGCACAGCATTGCATTGTTTTTATTTACATTTTGCACAGTGAAATGGGTTTGTACAATTTACAAAGTGCAAATAAATGTTAAGTGGACCCGATAAAATGGACAATTAGAATGAGTGTTGATACAACATATCTAATAGCTAGTGGTCAGTGAGCGTAGGTGTTTACATGTGTCTGTTTTATGCTCGGGTTCTGAATATTAATGAATTATCTGACTCCTTTTTAAAGCTTGGCTTTGTGCATCTACCACAAAAGTGTATGCCCATGCCATCTGTGCACACTTGGCTTCACCACTCTGGAAAATCCCTTGTACTCACTCTCTTTCACTTTCTTTTCACATTTTCGTTTGATCCTTCCGCATGTTTGCTGTAGCGTCTGATTTGGCTGTGGTTGGTAACATGCCAAAGCCAAGCCTAGTATTTAATGTCTACTGAGGAGGGGGATTTAGATTACAGAAATAGGCTCTCTGAGACTTTGTGCTCAACAATTCAGCAGCACACCACAGTCACACCTGCCCAACTAGTTACACAGGCCAAAACGTCGTAGCCCAAACCCTGCTCAGGGTTCATCTGAGGACTTCAAATGTTCATTAGTTCACTATAAAGTTATGGATGCAATGTGTCAATTTCTTTTCTGTAGAAAAAAAATTGGACACTAGTATTTTTATTCAGCACTGGCGTTTCAATATTAGCTCTGTAGTGATGCTAGTCTATTAATGATGTATCTGCCAGCCTCTGAATTTCAGATATGTATTCTGATGGAAGCTTCATTTTATGCTCTTCCAAATACATTATATTTCCTGCCTCTTCAAATGTATCCTTGATCCAGTTTGTCTCTTTATTATGAAACAAGTACCCATTACAAGAATGACAAACTAATTTACCTTAATGTGTATGCAGTAGGATCGCCTGCCAGTTCCCTGGTTTGACTCTGATATTCCCCTAAAATCCCTAAGGGTGTAACACAAAGCAAAAAAGGTGTCAAAAGTCCCTTCATTATGTGTATGTTGAGTTATTAGACAAGCTGAGACTGTCCTCAATTTGGGAGACAGTAAGTTATTTACACATATAAAACTGCAAAAAACATGGCTTAAATTTCTCTGTCGGAGAACCTCCGGTGCCAGGCCAGATCATTTTAGATTAAAAAATAGATAAAACAGATCCAGTCTTAAAATCTGATTGGCTGAGCCGCGTTCAAAGCTATTTTAAAATATTCAATGTAAGCACATCCTGACCACCTCACAACAACTGACCTCTGTATTACTGTGCTATTTCACAGCAATCCTTGTGCTGTTAATGGAATAACCTTTGATTGCAATGCTGCTTGCTTGGACCACTGAGTGTACTGATGAAGTAACCTGTTTTTGTTTAAACTGAGGGGCTTACACCTTATTTTCTTAACTAGATCTAAGCAGGTCAGCTAGCCAACAGGCTAAAGGACAGCAAACACAGCAGCAGTACAAACACTCATTTGAAGTGCAAGTCTCTGCAGAATTAAACGGCTGTAGTTTGTAACCATAAGTGTTTCAGTGAATTATGATAGCAGTGATCAGTAATGATTTATTCTGTACAATATTTTATAAAGCACTAATGTTAATGACTGAGTGCTCGTGACCTGATTTGCTGTTGCTGAAGAGAATTGTCATAACATTTTGAAGAGTATCACTGACGTCAAGATTGGATATGATTGGCTTACAGGGATTTGATTGGCCAAGCTGGGTGTCATGCTTACCCCCAATGCCATTTCCTTTGTATTAGAGAGAATCTCTGAACACGTGTATTCAGACCTGAGCTTCAATTGAGCGGCTAACAAGCTAATCCACTGGAATGTTTTCCAGACTACCACAACCTGGCTGAGTCCCAGAAAATGCTCCAGAACGAGTCAGTCCAAGGCCTATCGCTGAAACATACGAGTCCAAGAGAGAGCGGACATTTATTCCCACTTTAATGGATGAATTGAGTGGGTGAGCTACAATGAAGAACAAGGGATGTTTTGCGAACCTCACTTTGGCTGAAAAGTAAGTAGTTAAGCTACATGGGCTACAAAAGTAACATCAAACTGCACCTCTTACTCAAACGATACATTATTAATATTAATTTTATATAAAGTTAAGAAGCAGAACTCGGAGCTAACTCATTAGTGTCTTTAATTTAGTGGCTTTTACTGAACGTTAGCACTCCAGCTATTCACTTAGCATTGACGTTAGCTTTTTACCTCAGAAGAACATTGTGTGTGTGTGTGGTGTGAGAGAGAGAGATAGAGAGATAAGGTGACTTGACAGCTATCAGCAGCAGAGAGTGAGAGGGGAGGCCTTAAACAAACATGACTGCAGTGGTGAAAATAGAGTGAAAATAGTCAAGTCAAACTTGACAGAATGAAAATAGTCAATATTTTTATGGTAGTGTCACTGTGTTTACTATTTACCTAGACGACATCTTGGTGGGGTACGTGGTTTCAGGCTGTTGGCAGCCTGTCATGGTGAACCAGTGGGCATGATGGCACACTTCTCATTTCTTGCCTACTTGTTTGTCCCTGGAAGAACAGGCTTATTCATGATTTTGCTTTGCCATCTACTGCTTTTCTTTGCTGCCATCTACTGGTCATTAAAAGTTGTCGCACTCTGAAAGAGTGAGGACAGATTGAGGGTTAACTAACACAGATTTGTTGCAGTGCTTTTATTTGCCATGTATAAATACTGACATGTTGATACTTAAATCCAGCTATTTAATGATCTGGAGTCAGTCTTCCTTCATCCACTTAGGTAGAGCCACAGAGAGCTGTTTGACTGAGTTGGGTTTTAATTTAGTCTTCATGTCCACAGAACAAGCCTCTATAACACTCCCCCAGTGTCTAGACAAATATGTAAAGGAGCACTTGCCTTCATTATGGCTTCTCAGAACTAGTTTTCCTTTTTGGTAGGTTACCCTCTCCACAGTAAGAAGACAAAGCCTGTGTGTTTGTTTCAGTGATTCATTGTGTACACAGTGTTAAGACTTTGTGTTTATATAAAAGGGGTTGACTCTGGAACAATAGCTCCTTCAATTAACCAATATTAACAGTGATCAGAAATTGTTTAATTGATTAATGGTTAGTTCTAAGTGTTCTTTTTTTTAAGATTTTTTAAAGAGTTTAATGATTTTAAATCAATAATTTGGCTCAGATTGCCCCAGGTGTGGGGTAAATTGATTATGGTACTGGGATAAAAGAAGCTTCTCAGTGAATATGGAGTAATAATCAACTTATGTTGAAACGCTCCAAGAACAATGCACACATTGTAGCTATTATAAGTAAAATGTTAGATTTCACACAGAGAGGAAAAAATATGGTTATGATGCATAGTATTCAGCATCTGTCCACACCAACCCAGATTTCTCCAATAAACACCAACAAAACCAAACGCTGGGTTGGTGTACTATACTATACTTGTGTTTAATAGTTAATAGTCTCTAGAATGTTCTCTATTCACGCTGTTTGAGAACATCATGTGTACTTGGTAAGCAGTGTAAGCTGTTCTTCATCAATCTATTTTTTTGCAGAAAACAGTTTGGAATGAATACTTTACAGCCTTTTAAATCTAGGAGTATTGTGCATCGATCTGGTCTTATTAATGATTTCGCTATCCCAATTTCCCAAATTCCAAAGTAAAAATGCATGAAAGTCATGCCACGAATACATGGGAAAGAGTTCTTCAATGATGCATTTGACTTGCCGAAAACATTTTAATTTAATAATCTAACAGATTGTTAAAAGTGGCACATACCGACAGGTCTAAATTAAAAAACAACAACAAAGAATGTGTTAAATATTTAGCGCAGGTAAATCTTTAGTGTTGATAGCATGACCAGATCATGGTTTTGTAGTCAGGAAGTTCTCATCTGTCTTTGGTAACACAAGTGAAGCCAGAGTACTCAAAGTAAAGTCACCAAATACTATTACTTGCCCAATAAGTGAATCAGAATTTAAACTCTCTTTAAACTCTCTTTGAGGCAGTTCTTTTTGAGGCGAGGATAAAATTAAGCACTATTACATGTTTAGTCTCGCAATACTACAGACTTGCATTCGGACTACATCAAATCTGAAAGTTTCTCACCTGTTTCTTTTAACCTTTCATTAAGAGTTTTTCTGAGTTCTTCATCCAGACTCTTCTGAAGTTCAGACAGAGCATTACTCACAGGCTCTACACTCAGATGAGGGTCAATGCTGATGTCAGTCCAGTTCTTGGTGTGTGGAGGGGTACACAGTGATGGGTAAATCTACAGTCCAGGAGAGAGGAGAAATCCCTCAGCATGGGACAGTGTTGTTGTGTGATGTGCTGCATTGTCATTGAGGAGATAGAGGGACACTGACCTGTAGGAGGTGGAGGTGGTCCTCAGTGTGTAAGAACTGCTCCAGCTGATTGTCTCTCCTCTTCAACTTGGTGATTTCCTGCTCCAGCCCTTTAATGAGGTCTTCAGCCTGCCTCTCTGCTGCTTTCTGCTTCTCCTCCATCACCTCAAGCAGCTCAGCCTGGCTTCTCTCAATGGAGCGCATCAGAGCAGTGAAGACTTTAACACTGTTTGCAATCTCTTTGTCTGTGTTTTTCTAATTAAAAAGAACATTTCACTTGAATCCCATTATAGTGAATTGGAGCATATGATTAATGCCATTTGATAAACTATATATAAAACACAATGAAGACTCAATATTTATGTAATTACGACATGATGTTTCACTCACTTTTCTGAGCTCTACTGAGTGTTTGATCTCTCCAATTTTCTTCAGTCTATTGTGTATCAACTGCTGCACCTCTGCCTGTGTCTCTGCCAGATGTGACTAGGGGCAGAGAGGAAAACAATCGACTGCTTGCAGAATTATGATTGACATAGCCAATGACAGTCATCTCTAAATGCTATTTCCTCCATCAAGCGAAGGAAAAACTTCACTGAACTACTTAGAATGAACCTGCAGTGAGAACAGTGGTGGCCGTAAATTAGTCTGAATTATTAGATTAAGACATGGAAATGTGTTGCTGAGGTACATATTATGCCTGACACAGGCAGAGTGGTTGTTTTTGTTTCATTCCTGAAGCTGAATAAAGTTTGTATTAATCTATGTGGAAGACCAAATTCACAGCTCAGACAGACATATGCTGGCTCTAAGGTCAGTTAAACATTACCTGGGTTACTGTGATTGCTAACATGCATTTTTAATATGATGTCTTACTGGAAATAATGTTACATAACAGAATTAAGATCAGTTCGCTAAGCTAACCAAATTAGTTTTGCTTATTTTAGCTGCTGACAATGGGCGACCATCAGCTTGCTGAAAAGCTGAACATGTACTACTGTAAGGTTTGAAAAACGCAGCACAACAAACTTCTCCAGCTCCAATTCACATGCCATTCAAACCACAACACAAACATCAGCACCTCTGAATGCCAAGGTTGTGCACCAGGAAAGCACTAGGCCTAGATGGTGTTTCACCATCCGTTCTGATGGTTTGTGCAAACTAATTTGCACCAGTCTTCACACATATCTTCATCTGATCATCGTAGCTATGTGAAGTGCTTTCCTGCTTCAAATGCTCCACATTAATAGCCATCCCCCAAAAAGCCACTATCACAGGACTGAATGACCACAGACCCATCACCCTGACCTCTGTAGTCATGAAATCCTTTGAGAGACTGGTATAAGTACATCCGAAGGACATCACAAGCACAACATCACAAGTTCCTGTCCTCCCAGTTCCTGTTGGACCCCCTGCTGTTTGTCTACCAGTTCAACGTGTCTGATGCAGTGAAGATGGGACTTATATCACCATATCCTTCAACAACTGAACCAGCCAAGGACATATGAATCTTGGTTTTAGACTTCAGCTCAGCAATTAATACCATTCTTCCATAATGCTCCACAATAAACTCTCTCAAATCAGTGTACCAACATTCCACCAGCCATAGCATTACCAGCTTCCCAACATCCACTTTGTCGAAAAGAAAGCACTGCAGAGGTACATCCTGCAGCAGCTGAAGTTTAACCTTCCTCAAGAGCTGCTGGTTCAGTTCTGTAGAGCGTGTCATCACCTTCTGGTGCAGCTTTGCCACCAAACACCCACAAACTGCAGAACCTTTGTCACAAAAGGCCACTGATATTAATTTACCCACACTGCTTAGTCTGTGCATCTCTAGAACAAGTACGCTGGCAGAGAAAATCATCATTGACCCATCTCACCTTTGTCATCATCTGTTTCAGCTCCTCCTCTCAGGCACACAGCCAAATAAGGGCTAAAGCAATCAGACTTCAAAAATGTTTATTTCCCTACATCTTTACACCACTTATGAACAGTTGTTGCACAGAAACATTGTGTTAATTTATGTACTGTTTCTGTACATAACCCTTAATTTATTTTATTCTATTTTATTTAATGTTATCTTAAGGATTCTACCCCCTACTACGTCCTTTCTGGCTAACGTTCTCTGCACTTTAAATAATATTTTATTCTCAAATGTATATTTGGGTGAATGTCTACAGGTATAGGTATTTGCATGTGTATGACCATATGTTTATGTGGTAGAACTCTTGTATGGATGTTGGTTAGTGCACAAGCATGGTAGAACGCAGGCATGGATGTCTATCACTGTACAAGTGTGGTAGAGCTCTGGCATGGATGTCTGTTACTGTAATAGTGTGGTAGAACTCAGGTATGGATGTCTGTTACTTTAATAGTGCATGGTAGAACTCAAGTGTGGATGTCTGTTACTGTACTAGAGTGGTAGAACTCAAATGGTTAATTGTACCGCAGCTTTCTTATGGAATGTTTTGTAATTTTTTAATCTTAATCTTATCTTTTTTCTAGGTAAAGTTTTATAAGGGGGTCGCACACTGTATAGCGCTGTCGCCTCACGACAAGAGGGGCCTGTGTTTAATTCCCCACATCCTGTGATGGAATGGTGACCTGCCCAGGGAAGTTTCTTGCCCATGGCCCAGTGACTGCTTGGATAGGCTCCAGCACCCCCCATGACCCAGGAGGATAAGTGGCTTAGATTAAGTGTAAGTGGGTGTTATTTATAATAACTTTATCTAAATGAATGTGTATTCTTCATAATTATGTTCAAACAGAAAGATCTCACCTTCTTCTCTGCACTTTCCTCTTCTATAGGAACAGCACTGTGATTCTTGTGGTCTGTTTCAATGCAGAAATGACACACACACGTCTTGTCATATTTACAGAACAGCTCCAGGGGCCTGTCATGTTTCTGGCATATGTAGTCCTCCAGGTTCTCCACTGGGTTGATTAGTTTGTGTTTCTTAAGTTTTCCAACTGTATGCGGCTCTAAATGGGTCTTACAAAAGGTCACACCACAATCCAGGCAGGATTTCAGGCCTTTCAGCTTCACTCCAGTGCAGACGTCACAAAGAATCTCAAGATTATCAGGACCACTTTTCTTGAAGTGGTCCACAACCTCTCTCAGTGTTGTATTGATCTTCAGTTCAGGTCTCTTGATGAATGTCTCTTTACATAATGGACATTGATAATGTTGACTGTTGTCCCAGTACTGTGTAAGGCAGATTTTACAGAAGTTGTGTCCACATGGAGTGGAGACTGGATCAGTTAATACATCCAGACAGATGGAACACAGGAACTGATCTTCAGACAGGAGACTGCTGGAGTTGCGTGCAACTGTGTTTGACAGATCATGAGGGGAAAATGTATGAAAAATTTCTTTAACAAACAGTAACATTCCTTAATGATAGTTATCTTTAAACATTTTTCATACGCACTGTGGCCTCAACCATGTACAGAATGTTTAAGATTTTATTCTTTTCATTTTAAGAAACTGGTCTAAGGAAAAGTGTCTACCACAAAAATAAGATGCCAGCATGTCAAGAGTGCATTCTGTTTACATCATAGATGTCTATGAAAAAAAAAAATCAAGCATAAGCTTCAGTTCTATGCAAGCAACAATGCAAAATTTCAAAGCCATGCTAAAATTAATTTTTTGGTTATGGGTTTTAGACTTTGACCTCTTCAGGTTTTCAATTACATCTTAAATATTGAATGTAACTGCGTACAACACTGAGAATGATATTTCCTTACTTTTGTGCTAATGAATGCCTTCAATAGGTTAATATATTGGAGGACGTACAATATGGTTGTGCAATATTTGATCTTTGAATATTTAATCTTTGAAATGTAATCTTTCAAATCTTAAATCTTAATAATTTTTGAAAAGCAATCTTTTTCTGTCAAATCTATACCTATGCTTCCCTGAGATCCCCAACACTATCTCAAGCTGATTTCACCTCAGTCCCTAGATTCTGCTGCTGGTTTCAATGATGTTCTCTAAACCTCTGTAAGCGTCCTCTCCTGATACACTCATGAGCCTTTTGCTGCAGGAAAATCATTTTGTTGGCTAGTAAGACAGGATGCATTTTGTGTGCCTCTGCAAGATATGGGTATAAAAGATCCCCCAAAAAACAGAAATATAAGAACATATCTCAGGGGGTGTGACAATACGTTGTGAAATTGTGATATTGATAATCTGAAAAACTGTACATTGTCCAATAAATTAACCTCTTGAGAGCAAATATTATTTTTATTGTTGTTTTTATACCTTGTTAATATTTCAGCTATGTTCAGTCATTTTGTAAGCAGTTTAAAACACGATAGGGAAAACTTAAAAAAAATCATAGCTGAAAACTACTTGATGTACAGTTGCAAAATTTTGCATGGCTTCATTAACTGCATTGAAGTTTTTGCTTGAATTTTCATGGAAATGCATGATGTGACCAGTCGCTGTATGTAGGTTTGTGTGGAATAGAACATTCAGTGTCCTGTGTCATCAGGAATGACACTTGGCTCATGCCTGTGACCAAATCACAGCATTGATGTTATTCGTGATTACACACTCCCTCTCATGTCCTATTGCATAGGCATATTTCATGTTTATGTGTCTGTTGTGTAACTTACACTCATCTGGTTTATCCATATTGTGTCCGTCCTCCGCTGGCTGTAGAGAGGAACATAGTAAGACTTTTCTTTTTTGCTCCTTTTAAGTCTTTTCAGCAAGAAATCACATCACTCAGTTTACATACAGTATGATATATCTCTGATCAGTCTATTTAACATGTCATACAGGGAGATTAGGGAGAGTTGTAACATGGGGTAAGCTGTAGCACTCCCAGTTTAATCAATCACAGGCAGATCACTATTGCACACCCTGCTGAGCTGACAGGTGAAGTTGGAAGTCTTTGTGAAACTCAGTGGTAAGACAAGATCATAACTTGGTTAGCACCCATATTACTGTGGATGTTAAATGTTCTAAATGATATGGTCAAAATCAGCAATGTAGTTTAATCTGATATGTCAAATGTATGCTACCTATTGCACTGCTTTCTTACAAATGCATACATGCACATACATTTGCAGTGTTGTGCTTTGAATAATTTGGTATAGATTAAAGGGACACTGACTAGAAAACCCTTTTCTGATGACATTTCAGAAAGTGGACAGGAGGTTTTGAAAACGACAAATGCTTTGGAGTGGATTTTGGGTAGCAGGCTGTTTGAAATATTTTTCCTGGCTTTCCAGCAGTAATGTAAGCCATCTGGCTTCTGGTTTACATTTGCATTCTCCAGCTACTGTAAAATGTTTTGGCATACCTGGGCAAATTACATTTTGTTGATTTTCTAAGTATTTTAAGTAAGGATTTTCTAAGAATACACTTCTGCACATGTGCTAAATTTAAGATAGTGGGAGAAAAATAAAACATAAAATGTGATTATTCAACATTTTACATTAAATTTTTTTCCAAGCCAAAAAAAAAAAAAGTTCACTAATACTTGCAAAAAAATGTCATATTTAATGTCATATGTGTGTGCATATATGTACACACACAGCAGCACAAGTGTGTGCACATGCAACCCTCCATCACTTCCTGTACAGCCCCAAAAATCCAACAGCAGTTATAGTTTTTTAAAACTTCCTTTCGGTGTAAATTTGAATACTTTTTGTATTTATTTCCTGATTTGAATCCTATGAATGTGATTGAGTTGACATGAGGGAAGGTGGTGGGTAAAATAGGCGCCTAAAAAACTTGCTTCCTGAAAGTTTCCGTGGTTCTGTTTCGACCTACCCCACCCTTTGTTACAAACCTCTCTGGTCTCCAACACCTTCCTTCAGCTTTAAACTTAAATATACTGTATCATCTATACTACACTGTTAATCATTTCTAAGCCCAATATCTTCATTATACTATAAAAAGAGAAGAGTTTCACTAACCATTCTCATACATCATAGGTCAGCAACACTGTTTATCAATCATGACTTCCTGCTGTTACTTTGGTATAAATGCTTAGTCTTCACACAAAACTCACCACTGAACTTCTAACAGACAGCAGAACACAGCACCAATCTTTGGCATTGTTTACAGAATTTAGTTCTTAACTTAGACAGCATATCATTTTCTTTCAAGGTGACAGTCTTCATCTGACACTGATTCTTTATGTAGTTCAGCCTAATACAACACAGTCTGTCACACTTAAAATATGAAACTCACTGAAGTACATACCTTCATTTGTCTCTTCGCTTATGTTGAGTGTTGCTGAGTGTCAGAATTGGCAGTTTAAACTTTTCTCAAAGATACAGGCAAGCCAGTCATTAAGGTCAACGCTTGCTGTGGATAAGAAGGTTGCTGTTTAACTTCCTAATTCCTTCAGCTTCCATGATGTCACTTGCTCACCTGTTATCAGAACTTATCAAAAAACTGGAAACCGCGTTACTTCAGAGTTCAACTGACAGACCTTCTGACTCTCAGCCACGCCCACACCCACATCCTCTTACATGGCCAAAGGCTGAATAAACCATACCAAGTGCACTGCTGCACTAATATGACAAATTTTTTAAAGCAGGGGTGGAGAATTCTGGCCCTAGAGAGCCGGATTCCTGCACAGTTTGGTGATTTCCTGTTCAAGCACACCTGATTAAACTCATCAGCTAATTACCAGGTTTGCTTGCTGTGCTAGAGCAGGGAAATCACCTGTGCTGGACTCTGGCCCTCAGTTTCCCACCCCTGTTTTAAAGCAATGTTTACCTTTTCATTTAAATCCATTGTTTTAAGTCTTGGTCCTGTAGTATCAATATGTAGTCTGAATATTCTTCACATTTTAGAATCTCCTGCTCCACAGACACCTGATGCCACAAATTAACTAATTAAGAAGCTCATCCTGAATTGAAGTGGGTGTGTTAGAGCAGGGAAAACACTACAACATGCAGAGCAGTGGTACTCCAGAACCAGGATTGAGAACCACTGATTTAAATAATTAAAGTAATGCATATTTCAGTCTTGTGTAAACGTATAGAGGACCGTTTGAAAGAAGCTCTCAATTCACTTCCATTCTTTTTGGGCTGATTTCAGTCCAAATAAAGGCACACCTGAGCCATTTTAGATCACCTCATGGCCCTGTCGTCTTCTACAGAGACTGGACTGTCTGTCTTTTCATCCACAGGCCTGTCAATCACTTTATAGTGTCAAAATGTTTTTCTGTGACTGTATACAAAATGATGTGATATAGCTGAAACTGGAAATACTGTGCCGTAATGTTTGAAGCATTACTCTTCTGTAATATAGTGCATGGAATGGATTAATAATAATAATAATAATAATATTAATAATAATAACAGTAATGATAAGACGTGCTAAACAGTCATTCTTACCCATGTCAATTTAATCAAAATTCAATGTCTGAAGTTGTTTGGTGCATCAAAAACAATTTACTAATAGAGACAGGCACTCACAGTACATAAATTCATAAAGTGGGTAAAAGCATTTTCATAACCTGTTTTTTTCAGGAATCTGTTGTTTTTATGTAGTTGTTATTATTTATTTTTATTATGTATTTATTTATTTAGTATTGTATGAATTTAATTTGATTTATGCTTTGATTGTATTATAGTAATAATAATAATGATGATTTATGTTCATTCAACACCAATTGTTGGGGGCATCTACTACAAAAGCGGGACATATGCGTCATTAAGGTGCCTGTGCATTATCACGCATTACTATTATCCACCCCACGAGAAGCTGATCAGGAAGTGACACGATTGACCTCACATGGTCCCCACTGAGGACAGCGGGATCACTAGGTCCAGTTTATATATACCGTCAATGATTTTAAAGGGCACACATGCTTTGGAGGGAGGGGCTTTGGAAAAGAATCAAATGGAAGGTATGAGAGTAAAGCACGGAGGTAAGGTCTCTCAAGCCAACCTTCTGATTGTCTTCAGAGAAATTGTGAGGTTTTGTTGCTGTGTGGTCAGAAACCTCTATGTGACAAGAAGGGGCCATTTGACCGGCCTTTTTTACAATGTTAATTAAAATGCTATTTAAGATCAAATGAATCCTGACACATAATTTACATTCCCTTTTACTTTCCCGGGTATAATAGTAATTTAGTTACATGAACAGAAAACTATGCAAAGTGCGTCATTAAGAAGATGCTTTTCATTAAGCCTCATCTCCCATGTGTGTTATCGTCATTTCAGCTAGTAACATCTGCTCCTGTGTTGGTGCTGTCAGTGCTGGTGCCCCCTTTTGGTGTGGAGTCTGAGTGTTTAGGAAAGCGCAGGAGATGGAGCTCCTGCATGTACTCTCTCTCCAGCAGTAGCTGCCTCTGCTGTGTCCGCAGCAGCTCCTGGTGGCTGTGTAGAGCATGAGCTCTCTGGATCAGCTGCTGCAGCTCCTCACGCAGACGCTGGTTCTCCTGAGACACTTCCTGCGTGTGAGAGAGCAGACAGCGTGATGCCTCCTGAGAGAGAGAGAGAGAGAAAGAGAGAGAGAGAGAGAGAAAATACCGAAGAAAATAATAAAATAAATGTTCAAACAACAAGAAGCAAATTACATCATCATGGACTGGGGGGAAAAAAGGGAGGGATTGCAGCCCATACCTGACCTATTTTTTTTAATGGGCCCCTAAGAACCTTACCTTATCACTGTATCAGATCTATCTTACACAGATACAATGAGTTTCTAGTTTATCAGGTACACCTATCTAGTAATATGTGGCGCCTTTGGCATATAATCCTATGGCCTTCAGCCTGAAGCATGGATTCCTTAAGTTTCTGGATGTGTACAGAAATGTTGTAATGATTGTGTTGGGCAGTTTCTGCAAGTTGGACTGCTGCACAGTCTAGCTGCAAACTGTCCTTTCCACCTAATCCCAAAGATGTTTCATAAAGTTGAAATCTGGGCACTGAGCAGGCCAATGAAGTGCTGAAAACTCACAATCATTTTTTTCAGGAAACATCCAGTAACGGTTGCTTCACTGTGACATGGTGCATTATCATTACCTCCCCTGCAGTTTTGGATATAAGGAAGAGCTGCCCCCCTTTTTTCTTAAGTGATCTCAGGTTCAGTGGTAGCTAAGTAGGGCTGAGAGATTAATCTTTTTTTTATCAAAATCACAATTTGAAACAGTGCAATTTTAAAAAATTGTCAGAGTAGCAATTTTCATCATAGCCTACACCTTTATCGATGCTGTCTCAACAAGTTTTAAGTGGGGAAAATTAAATTTAATATCACAGACCTCATGAGCTGCCTACAGATGAGTCAGACCAATCAGAAATAACCAGACACACATTTGACAACTAACTGGAATTCTGGCACACAACATTCAGCGTTCAAGCATCAAGTCAGAAAAAGTGAATGTGTTTGTCTTCTTGGCCCAAAGTTATGTAACTTACTGACCTTAACTTATAGAAAATAATTGCAATTTAAGT
This sequence comes from Colossoma macropomum, assembly GCF_904425465.1. Taxonomy (NCBI): domain Eukaryota; kingdom Metazoa; phylum Chordata; class Actinopteri; order Characiformes; family Serrasalmidae; genus Colossoma; species Colossoma macropomum. The sequence continues at coordinate 29,189,843 of NW_023494805.1, read as the reverse complement.
GTAATCCACAATACTTGTCAGCAAAATAATTAATAATAATTAGATATTTCTCCAAAATCATTCAGCCCCAATAGCTAGAGTTCTGGTTTTGCCAGCCTTCATGCCACACAGTTTTGCTTTAATAAAGTGCTTCATTTGGGAATTTGTGTGTGTAACTACTTATTAGTATTATTACTTGTTATTATTTTTTTTAAATACATGGCATGAGTATGTATATTTACAGATGTATTTCAAACATAATGTTTATGAAAACATTTTTTACTATTATTCATTCATATTATTCATATTAGTTTTGTTAAATTTACATGTACATTACCAGCCAAAAAGAAGCTTTGGTCTAAATGCTTATGCCTAAAAATTGAAGACAAACACAAATATTCAAATTGATGCTTATGACTTTATGTCCAAAACTAAAGATGATAATAAGGCTAATTTTCAAGTGTAGTCCCTGAGCAGATACACAGCAATTACTGTGTGTTTCACAGTACAATATACAAAGCAAGAGTGAGCACATCTCATCTGAGTTGGGCACAGGTGTAGGACACAGGTTAAGATCAAACAGTTAATAAAAGCAGATGTCCACACACCAATCAGTCAATGAGTTGTGCTTAAATTTACATTTAATTAAAAAAAGTACATTTCTGACTAATGTAATCTCATATGAACTATGTCATAGTTTTGATGTCGTCATTATTATTGTAAAATGTGGAAAATGGTAAAAAAAGAAAGAAAGAAAACTTGTTCTGTGAGTAGGTGTGTCCAAACTTGGACTGGCATTTATTTTCTGTTTGGGCTGTCTGTTACAACAAACAGTGTGCATGTGTGTGTCTGTGCAGTTCCACACTCACCCTGTTCGCTGCAAGAGTGAGTGTCTGCACCTTGTGTTTGGCCTGTGCCTCATAGCGCTCTCTCTCTCTAAGAAATGCAGCCTTCAGAGCCTGCAGAGACTCAGAGTGGCGGAGACGTGTGGCCGCTACCTCCCGCTCCAGCTCAGCTATGCGGCCCAACTGCTCCTGCTGCAGACTCTATAGCAAACACACCCAAACACAAGGCATTTTTGTACTGCAGATTCATACACAAGCCTTCAGTAAGTCTATAATCATTCAGTAATAATGGGCCTCATTCACCAATTTCTTCCTAAGCTTTTTCTTAAGTTTGTTCTTGAGAAAGGTCCTAAGAAAAAGTCTATGTCAGATTCATGATGTGTTCTTAAACTGCAGAACTTTCTGCACCGTAGTGCTCTTGAGCGCGTGTAGATTCTGTTCTTACCTAAGAACAAAACCCTAATAAGAAGACATTGGTGAATGACAGAATCTTCGTGAAAACTGCGCAAGTGGGTTTAAGAAGAAATTTCTTCTTAAGAATGGTTGGTGAATGAAGCCCAGTTTTCTTTTTTTTTAATCTTATGAAACAAAAAAAGTATCTAAAGTTACAGAAAATGCATAGTTTGTTCACTTCTAAGCAGAAATACAACACAATTTGAGTGAGAAGACACATACAAGAGAGTTTTCATGGCTACCTTAAATTCTCGGAGCTCGGCTATCTCAATTTTCAGCAGAGCCAACTCTTTCTCCTTCTCCAAAATCTCCTTCTTCAGCACTGAAAAAAAAAGTTTTGTTTTCTGAATTTGTTTAATGCTTTAAACACATCCACTCGTCCACACCTTTATTTCTAGCAGGGTTAATTACGGTAATGGTCTTCTAACTGTACTCCCTAAAAAAGACAATCAAACAGCTTCAGCTGATTTAAAATGCAGCTGCCAGAGTCTCATTACGAGGAAAAGAAGGGAACACATCACCCCAGTTCTTAAATCCGTACACTGGCTACCAGTCTGTTACAGAATAGACTTGAAGAATCTATTACTGGTCTATAAACAGCAGCATATTTATCTGATATGCTGCAGTGATATGAGCTGAGCAGAACTCTCAGATCATTAGGAACTAGTCAGTCAGTCCTGCCAAAGGTGAAAACTAAACATGGAGAAGCAGCGTTTAGCATTAGAAGAGAGACACTCTTAAATCTGGGTTGAAAGTGTTCCTATTTGAGCAGGCTTCGGCTTAGTTTAAAACACTGTTAGCTCTACTGTACCTCTCTCCTGTACAGCACTTTATTATCCTAATTTTTAATTTGATTTTTAAATTTAATGTAATTTTTCTCTTTAAAAATATATTGTTTGAATCATGTTTTTAATTTCTATTCTGCTACATCTTAAATTTTATCTTTGTATTTTCTCATTTGTAAAGCACTCTGAATAACTAAAGTGTATGAAAGGTGCTATATAAATAAACTTGCTGTGTCTTGCCACACTACCCCTCCCCAATCCACATACACACCATTGGCCTGTTCCCTGTATTTCTCCTGTGTCTCCTCTGTCTGTCTCCTCAGCTCTTCTAGCTCCTTTTGACTCTGATCACTCAGAGTAACAATTGCACTCTGCCGCTTCTGTGTCCGCTTCGATATGTATGACATGTACTCTTGCTGCAGATGCAAAGAGAGTGTCAGTGTGAGGGGTGTGTCAGATACCACCTTTACACAGACCACAGTGTGAATCACATCTTCTGGATCTCTATTCAGTGTATGTGGCTACTCACACTCTCCATGCGTGTCTGGTAGGCCTCGTTCTGAAGAAACCCATTATCTCTCCGTCTGGATTTGACTGTGAGTTAAACTGTCTAAATCTCAAATGTTGATCTGTGTGTGGTTATTAGCTTTTTGTGTGCAGCAAATGCCCTTAAGATGATGGAAAACGTGAACATTGGAGAACATTTAGCCAGTCCTCTCAAAAACACCAGCAAAAATGTCTTTGTAGGGTTCTTTTTAACCCATTTGTGTAACTAATTTTAGTATGATAATGAAACGTCACAGAACTTAACTGGTCTAAAGTAGTGGTTCTTAATCCTTTTCCTGGAGAACCTCTGCCCTGCACATCCCAGTATTTTCTTCAGCACAGCATGAGTTGTTATGTTAATAAATGGGTGTGATTAGTTGGATCAGGTGTTTTGGGAGCTGGGAGAACATTAAAACCCAAAAAAACACTGAAAAAAACAAAACACTTCAAGCTCAAGTAACCCGCTTTCCCTGTAATCAGCCATGTGCTCAACTCTGTGTCCTCCATATTTGATTTAATATGTTTTTATCAGAATTACCACACACAGGGAATAAGAGGAAACTGAGGAGAAGGTGTCTCCAATTACTAATACATTCTAAACTGCAAAAGGAAAAAAATAAATAAACTCTCTCAAAGTGAAACACCATTATGCTAGTTAATGCTAGTGAATTTGTATACTACCTGCACCGTTGTTTAAAAACTTAGGACTCTATATAGGAATTTTTGGCAAGTTAGGATGCTGCTGTAATCCTTTTTTCTTATCTGGAGTTATGATAAGATTTTAAATTTAGGAAATGTTATTATGTAATAGCAACTGTCCTAATTTTAAACCTAACTCTAGCTTCATTACGGCCAAACAGATAAGATTTCAGAGTCAGGATGTTTGTGTTAAAAAGCCCCAGGAGTCTAAAGTGGTCAAAGTGATAATTCTGAAGTGCCTAGTTTCTGAAACTAACGTGATGGTTGTGAATAATTTCACCTAACAGTAACGTTTCACATGTAATTTTCAAAATTTACTGCCAATCAAGTTTTATATTAGAATCAAATTCACATTCAGATTTACTACACTAAACGATTTTGTATACGTTTTTGTTAAAGATCAATAGTCTCATGTGACCAAAAGACTAATTATAATGTGGAACAAAAAAAAACTCACATTTTAATAAGACTGTAACAATATTATATAGTTCAATATGAGCCTCTCAATTCAACATATACAAATCAAACACTGAACAATACATTGAACAGACTGGAGCAAATATTATTATTTCAATACTGATTACAAAGCATGAAGTAAAATAAAAATAAACAAGCAAGCCCACAATGAGGGCCGACCCTCCCTGCTCTGAAAATATTCTTCCTCTTTAGCTCAAAATTGAGAGCAGAGAGAAAAAGCACGCTGCTCATAAGCCTTTTAGATTGAGACTAATATTAAAAAATATTGCACTTTTCCATTGTTAAATGCTGTAATTTCCACAAGGCACATTTTCAGGCACTTCTCACTTCTGCTGCATCAAGACGTATCAAACCAAGGCACCACCATACTGTACTGAACTGAATTATGAATTAGTAAACTGTTGGAAAATTCCCTTTGGGTTCCTGAGGTTGATCAGGGTTGGATCAGGTGTAGCTATTTATGTATTCAGCAGATATGAGTGAAATACTCCACAGCTGTCTGCTGTGTGTAGAAAGGATACAGCTGTTCTGCTCTCCTCTTCAGCAGGTTCAGTGTCTCAGTCAGTGTGTCGTACCTGAAGATCAGAAGCCAAACAACATGTTATGAAGGGAAGACAGTAAGCCGCGTAGGTTAGCTAACGCTAGGTTAGTCGACTCCATGTTTCGAAACATTCTCTCTCACTCGGTCTGGAGGTGTCTGTCTGTTTCTGAGCTTTCCTGCTGGTCTGTCCTCTGTAGAGCCATTCTGAGGCAGTGACTGAGGCGGAGAGATCAGAGGATCAGTGAACTAAGGCGCTAATCAAAGTCAGTGATCAGATAGACTGCTGTTGTTTTATCTAGTCTGTCCGCGCTGTTAACTCACGCTGTAGCCCGTTTCCGTCGTATGATTGGCTGCTCAGTAACTAAGCAACGAGATACACAAATCTGAACACTGCGGAGGAGAGTTAGTTTTTACGTGTATTGTTTAATAAAAAGTTTAATCCTACAGCCTTTATTAATAAGTAATTTTCTAATGAAAACACGTTTACCTTTACTCACGTACTCACTTTACTTCCTGTTCTTATGTAATAAGAAGTTCCATAGTTCTGAATGTTTTTGTTGTTGTTGTTTTCACAATAAAAGGCCCATTAGTCCAACACAACAAACAGGTGCACCCAGCAATAGCATAAATTAAATACATTAAAATTAAAAAATAAACTTACATTAAAAAGTTAACATTTTTCCCGCTCCTGTAAAGTTTCCATTTTGGACATACACGTTTATTTATTTAACAGCTGCAGTTTGAATAAGTGACCCTTCATCTTTCTTACGTTTCCAACATAGAGGGGGATCCAAAAATCTGAGACCATAGTAAAAATCTGGGATTTTTTTTTAATTCATATCTGGAAATAAAACTTTAGAATTTTGAAAACTTTAAAACAGAGAAATGTTAGGACAGTAAAAAGAAGAAGAAATACCTAAGATCCTGCACTATTTAGGTCACTGTTCAAATTTAAGCAAATTTGTGACTCTGCCGATGTTAAGGCCTTTAAGGCACTCAAAAGGTCAGGTTGGTCTCATCCCTCCCATTGAAACATCCACTGATCACTGGCATTTGCACAACCGTGTGGAGTTCATGCCAGCTGGAGAGCATGCTGTCATTAAAGCGGAAGGGTGACAAACCAAATACAAAAAAAATCCGAAATGCATGTTAAAATTTCAAAGACTCGTCTTTTCATGAAAAAAAAATTGTAATGAAAACCTGTGTATCAAAACAGAAACGAGTGGAACGGTGGCGCAGCGGGTAGTGTTGTGCCCCACAGCAAAAAGGGCCTAGGTTTAATTCCCCAGCTGGGCGAACAGAGGCCTTTCTGTGTGGAGTTTACATGTTCTCCCTGTGTCTGTGTGGGTTTCCTCCCATAGTCCAAAGACATGCAGTGAGGTGAATTGGAGACACTTGACGCTGAGAGTGTGTGTGTGAATATATGTGCATGTCTGTGTGTCTGCCCTGTATTGGACTGGCAACCTATCCAGGGTGTTTCCTGCCTTCCGAATAGATCTTAGCTTCATCGTGGGAGCAGAGGGTTTCATATTGTTACATATAAGATTACAGGACTCTCCATCTAATGATAGCAAAACAAAAAGGCGCAATATCCCTCCAGGTGGAAGCCACTGTTGTGGCTGAAATTTTGTGGTGGCGTCTGGATGGCCCATCAGATTTCAGGGATAGACACCGGCCACCCTGGCCAACCCTTTAAAACAGTGCATGTCTGTGAAGTGGAATTATAACATTCTGCAGTTTTCTTATATAGTTTGGTCACAGTTTTTACAATTTAAAATCAAAGTGGTTTCAAAAGAGGAAGGTTTTCAATTGAAATTTGTAGCACTAGTCAACAGCCTCTCTAAGATGAAAATAACAGATAAGAAATCAGAGGAGCTGATATGTTATAACTATAAGCAAGAATCTTGATAGTTTTTAAATTGCTGCTCGAACTGTGTTTCCCCTGCAAGGGCTATTTAGGCTCCTCGGCCAGTTAAAGTGAAACGGTCGAGGTGTGTGTATGTGTATGTGTGTGTATGTGTATGTGTGTGTGTGTGTGTGTGTGTGTGTGTGTGTGTGTGTGTTTATGAAGAGTGCTCACTAGGTGTCGCAGGTCTCTCTGAGCCCCCTTCTCTCACTGACACACACATTCTTTCCTACGACAAACACAGAAGTAGCAGTAAGGACTGGTGGAGGGAGCGACTGCGACTCTCACCATGTATCAATTGGCGAATGTCTACATAGACTAAACTCTATCAAATACAGCCTGATTGATTATTAGAAGGTTAGAATTTGGTTAGGTTGTTTCTTGGTCAGTCTCCCGGTCAGTCCGGTAGTCAGAGAGAGAAAGAGAGGGAGAGAGAGAGAGAGGAGTGCAGGGTGATGCGCCGCTGAAGGCTCAGGTTTCCGGTCATGGAGAAAGCGAAGGCACAGTAGCGTGGATGTGTTGACACAGGCGACGTGAACATACAGGCTTTGTGTCGTTTTAAAGGCGATATCAGCGACGATGGAGCGGAGAGACGAGTTTCTGTGTGGGGTGGTTGAAGGTAAGAGGAGCGTGTTGTCCTGGTGAACTGGGCTTTGTTTGTTGAGTGTGTGGATCATCACTTCATTGCAGTCTCCTATAGAGGCTGTACAGGCTAATCGACAGTCTGTCAGGCGGTTATGACCCATGCTGTTCATCATAATGAGTGCCTGAATGCAGTGGTTTTGTTATTTGACCCATTTCTCTTTTATAGCTGGAGTACCAGGGCACCCATCTTATGCAGCCTCAGTGCATTATAAATAGCCACATTCAGAGTGAGTGTGAATAGGGGCTGTTCAGGCAGGCACACACACACACACACACACACATACACACAGACTGGCACATACACACAGACTCACACCTGTTCTATACTGATGCTGACACACACACACACACACACACACACTGAGAGTCTAATTGGCCCAGCTTGTGTCTGTAGGTTCATGTCATATTATTGGCTGTATGAATGCTTTTAATCTCTTGCCCAGCAGGGAAATGTCAGTGTGGAGGTGTCTGCTGCTCAGTCTCTTCATTGTCTCTACTGACCCACTTCTGTCCTGCAGCAGCACAGTACAGTGTAGCCACATACTGTTAGCCTATGGCTGAGCTGAAAAAGCCTTGAGCAGACATCAGGTTATGTAGTACAGACACCTCAGAACACCTTCCCACTCCTCATTCTTACTTAAGATTCATACTGCATGTTCAGAATGTGCACTCAATGTAAAATGTTTCACATGTAAGCTGCACGTGCATATACTACGTTCTCACTAAAGATCCATAACGTGCATTCAGATTTATCATTGTTACTAAAGATTGAAATGATTAATGATGCATTAATTTACACCAGAGGTGGGGGACGTACACAAGTTTCTTAAGTAGAAGTACAAGTACTCTGAAAAGATACTCTGGTAAAGGTTGAAGTACAGTTTACATTTTGTACTCAAGAAAAATGAATCAGCATGTTTATAATTTTAATGTTAATTAGAAGTACAGAAATAATGCTTTATACTAATGCTTTCATACGTGCATCAAATTACAGATTTGATTTTTTTTTTTGTAGAGCATATGCCAAGAATTGTATTTTGAACCAACCAGGTCACTTGATGAGGTGTCTGAATGGAGAAGAAGTTGCCTGATTTAAAATAAAATAGATAAATGAAAATTTACAGTAGCGAGCCTGGTTTGAAAATGTATTGAGAAGCGCTTACAGACTTATCTTTTAAAAGGTGGTGAATAAAAGTAAAAATGCCAGAAATACTCAAGTACAGATACTTCAAAATTTTACTTAAGTGCAGTAACGAAGTACTCTTTTCTTTATTACTTCACATGCCAGTTCAAAATTCATACTGCATGTTCATCATAAACATTCATTCACCACATTGTTACTAAAGATTTATACTGCATGTCCATAATGTACATTCAAGCTCCACATTCTTACTAAAGATTCATACAGCACGTTTATAATGAATATTCATAATGTATTCAGGTACTGAAGATTCATACTACATATCCAGAATGCACATTCATACAGTACAATCTTACTAAAGCCTCATACTCCATGTTCAGAATGTACATTCAGCCTCCACATTCTTACTAAAAATTCATACTGCAACTTATAAAGTACATTTATACTCCAAATTCTTACTAAGATTTAATTACATACATTCAAATTCCACATTCTTGCAAAGATTCATACTGCATGTTCATGATGTGTATTTATAAGAAACATTGTTACTAAAGATTCACACTGCATGTTCATGATACATGTTTATAAGGAAGATTGTTACTAAAGATTCATACTCCATGTTCACGATGCATATTTATAAGGAACATTGTTACTGAAGATCATAATGCACACTTATGCTCCACATTCTTAATAAAGATTCATACTGCACATTCATTCTCTGCTCCTGAAATGTGCCATTGACGGAGAGAAAGTTGACGGAGGGTTTCTGTGGGTATTGTGGTTCATATCATTTGTGCTTTTATATATGTATTTGTATACCTATGTTTCTGCATGCATATCATATGTATCTTCTGTGCAGGTTTCTACGGGCGACCATGGTCCATGGAGCAGAGGAAGGTCCTGTTTCAGTGGTGAGAAACACATTAAATTTCTTGTTTTCGGACCTTACTCTGGCACTGGCTGTAGTTGGGATTGCACACTGTTGTGCACACTCGTGTAGGTGGGGTGGCAAATGGCCTTTGCAGTAGGAATGACTGGGCACTGGTGCCAGCATGGCTTCACTGAGCTGCAGTTTGACACACCATGCATTACTGTCAGCCCTCAGAGAAAGCAGCAACACAGAATGGCTCCATTTCCCCTGAGTGAGGAGGTAATTGATAAAGTGATGATTACAGTGGTGATGTAAGGGGTTAGATGATAATTGGACTGGCTTCGGTGAGAGGGAAAAATAGAGAGTGAGAAAAAAAGAGAGAATGAAGTGTGAGGGGAGACGCTTTGGTGTTTATTCAAGATTCAAGATTTACTGCCATACCAACTCAGCTCATGGCAGTGAGACAACAAAGAAAAAACACAAGGAGAACTGATACAGCATACAGTAGGATCATAACACTTATGAATGGCTGCACTTTAGTCAAAATAAAATGACAGATGCATTTAAGACAGATTTAAGTCTAACTCTAAAAGCATAATAATACACTTATTTTCAGGTTCAGTATGATTTTTTTATATTTGGATCAAATAAAGTAATATCTTTCATCTGTGTATAGAGATATACAGAGAAATTAGAGAAAATATTAAAATAAGCGCATCCTAAATGGTTCTTTGCTTGGATGTACAATTCTTGGAAAAACCTTTGATTGTTATAGAAGATCCAGCCATCTCTCTGCATACTGTATTGTGCAGTATACACTATATGGCCAAAAGTATGTGGCACACCTTCTATTTATTGAGTTCAGGTGTTCAAACCACACCCATTGCTAACATGTATAAAATCAAGCACATAGTCATACAGTTTCCATTGACAAACATTGGCAGTAGAATGCTAGATCTGCCCCAGTCACCTGTAAGTGTTATTACTGTGAAATGAAAGCATATTGGATCAATAACAGCTCAGCCACAAAGTGGCAGACCACACAGCCTCACAGAGTGAGACTGCTGAGTGCTGATATTGCTCACTCACTAAAGAGTTTAATGTGGAGGATGAGTTTTAATTTGATGAGTTCGAAATGCAAATGTGCAAAATGTACCACAAAATATTCATATTCAGAAAAAGTATACATATCCACACCATGTAAATTAAGTGTATAGGATATTTACAACAACTTTGATCAGCTGGGATATGACTATAACAGGTGCAGATATGCAAAGAAGGAAATGTCAAACGTGTCACTCAAGATGTGCAAAATGTACAAGCACACTATTTGTCCGAAAGTTTGTAGACTCTTTCTCATCTAACGTCTTCTGAAAATCAAAGGGGAATAATAAAAGGGAATTCCACAGATTTTAAAAAATGTCTGCATAATTAAATAGATAAGTTGTTCAGAGTGGTTTGCTGTGAAATGCTTCATTCTAGGGAAAGTTAGAGTCATAACTGTTCATGATGATGGTGATAGAAACCAGACATCTGATAAGTTTAATGCTTTTTAAACTTACCTCAAATAAACTTATTGCATGAAATGATTATGAATATGCTGCCTGATTGCTGAGACATTGTATTATGATAGTTTTACAACAAAGTTTTGGCCTAAAACATATTTTTAAAAAGTTATTCATGGTACATGCAGGGTGTTGTAAGGCAAAATAGTCCCTAAAGAAAACTTATTTTTTCAGATTTACCACTATTTTACCATCATTAAAATCACATATAGAAGACATGTAAGTTCACTGGTAGTTTTGGATAGTAAGTAAAATGGCTATATATGTTGTACACACAACAACCCCTGGTTCTTATCACCACCACTGAACATCTGAGTCAGTAAGTTTCTCTACAACGAACAATTTCATATCAAACCACTCTAAATGACTTAGTTGCCATCTCAACCACTGATTTATGCAGAAACTTGGAAAAATCAGTGTAATTCCCCTTTAACCCTGTAAAATCACAGGCTTATTACATCCTCAGGCTTATTATTCAGTAACTAAATGGACAACACTGGAAACTGAGTTATTCTTAGGTTATAGAAGTGGGTAAAATGAGTTTGGTCCTGGCCATTTAAGGGGTTAAAAGGGAATTTGTCCCAACCTTGCTGTGGTAACAACCTACATTGTTATGAGGATTTGATGTGTTCAGCCACAGGAGCATCATTGAGGTCAGCCACTGGTGTTGGATGCTTCTAGATGATTCCAACTCATCCCAGAGGTATTGGATGACACTCCATCACACAAGAGAACACAGTTCCACTGCTCCAAAGTGCCATGCTGGGGAGCTTTACACCCCTTTAGCTGATACGTGGCATTGGGTATGGTGACCTTAGGCTGATGTGCTGCTGCAGAGTGTCCCATTCATTTGGCAGTGCTTTTTTTTTTGAGGTTTGTATGCCCGATTGCCTGTGTCAGCATGGACACACCCTAAAGGAGTGTATGGATACCGAAATACAGTGCAAAACACAGACAGGAAAGAAGATTTATAACTTGTCTTAATTGTTCTTGAAGCAGCTCTCAAACAGCTCTTTCATGAGTTCATATATTCTCTCGTTCACGTGTTCTTGTCTGTCGGGAATGGTACCTCACCTTTTTTTCCAAAGCATAACATCCCACGACACCTTCTGCTAGCGGTGGGCCTAAATGTGTGTGTGGTTTGTCAGAGAAGAGCACAAATGTGTAGGACACCATCTGCACAGGAAGAGAGGATAAGAGAGAACATTCTACCCACACAGGAGGAGAGAGGAAAAGAGAGGGCACTGGTCCAAAATGAGCGATGGGTGAAGGGATTAATAGTAAAAAAGGAAGAGAGAGAGAGAGAGGTGTGCAGCGAGGATGTGGGAGGAGAGAATTTTTACACATTTGGTCAAGGCTAGTGATCCTGCTGGTGCGCTGGGTGGAGTGGAAGAGAGCTGGGTGTAGATGTGTAGGTGATCTGTATTAGACGTAACAGACAGAGAAATGAAGTAAGAGAATGGGTGATTTGAGAGGAACTGAGAGAAAGAGCTGTAATGTATGTGTGAGAGAGAGAGTCTTTAAAGCTTGGGCAGAGGTTTGTGTTCTGTTGGACAAAACAACGTTTGCAGTGTTCACGCGTTTGGCGAGAGGTCAGCCCTGGGGAGGCATGTTTTAATATTTCAGAGAAACTAACTCAACCTCACTGTATGTAGGGCATCTGCCTTAGCTTCTCTTTAGACCCACATACACTGGCCAAACACTGTCCCTGCACAGACATTTAAGAGAGCTGGGGCTTAAAGTGAAAAAAGAGCAACATGAACATGAATTAAACTTAAATTATTTTACCGTATGTTGCAATCACTCTCCTCAAGAGAGACAGTGTAATCATGTTTCAGATAAAATATGCCAATATGTTATTGTTATTGTGAGACATTATGCTTTTCTGAGTATATCGTGGGTATTGTCTGTACATCTACTCCACTGAGTAACTGCATGGATATAAAGACGGAGTCTCTAAACAACCACATGTGTGTAGTAACTAGAAACTCAATTCTAAAGAAGTTGGGATAGTGACAGTATGAGAAATGCTTATAACAACAAAAAAGAAGTGATTATTGAATTCGATTTTGATCTGTATTGTATTGAAAAAGGTACAAACCCACAAATTTTATATTTTACCTTGTGAACTTCTTTGTTTTGTGTAAATATGCTCTAATTCCAAATTTGATGCCGGCAAGGCATTCCCAAAAAGTTAGGACAGGAGCATGTTTACCTCTGTGTTACACACCTTTTCTTTCAACAACATTTTTATGTTTTGAATGTGTTTTCAATAGGAGACAGATCTGGACTGCAGGCAGGCCAGTCTAACACTGACACTGTCTCATTACACAGCTGCTGCTGTTTAAATGCATGCAGAATGCGGCTAGGGTGCTTTCATGTTGATATAAGCGTGGATGTCCCTGAAGAAGATATTGACTAGAAGGCAGCATATTTTGCTCAAAATGTGTTTAGCCTTAATCGTATCTAAAGTTTCCCATTAATACCCCCCATTCCAAGATAGACTCTGGCTTTTAAACTTTACACTAGTGACTATCTGGATGCTCATTTATTGAATGGTCTATTATTTCCATAAACAGTCTAAAATGTTGAGTTGTCAGACCACAAAACACATTTTCACTGTGCATCAGTCCATTTTAGATGAGCTCGAGCCTAAAGAAGTCAATTGCATTGTACAGTCATAACCTTCATTTTTGGATGCAGTGACAGACGATGGTTATTGACAGTGGTTTGTCAAAGTAATCCAGAGCCCATGAGGTTTTATCCATCACAGAAGCATGTCAGTTTTCAGTGCAGTGCCATCTGAGGCATTCATTTGTGGTTTTCAGTCTTGCCCTTTACACAGAGAGATATCTCCAGATTCCCTGAAACTGTTGAAGATGTTATGCACTGAGGAGGGTGAAATACCTAAAATCCTTGAATTCACTCGCTGAGGAATTTTTAAACTGGTGGCTTTTTGCTGATTCATTTTTTTTGCAAAGTGGTGAGACTCAATCCATCCCTGCTCATATAGGACTAGGCCTTTCGTAGATGCTCCGTTTATACCCAAGCATGACTGAATAACCTGTTTAGGATTTTTTCTGAACATTTCACAACATTTCTAGTCTTAAATTGCCCCCGTCACAACCTTTTTGGAACATGCTGCAGGCATCAGTTTCAGAATCAGTGTGTGTTTACAAAAAAACAATGAAACAATGAAGTTGTTAAGGTAAAACATTACATATCTTGGCTTTGTACTTCTTTTGTTAAAATACAAGTCAAGTAGATTTATAAATCACAGTTTTATCCACATTTCACATACTGGCCCAACTTTTTTGGAATTGGGTTTGTATATAAACGGTATAGCGGTCTCAGCCTCTGTTTATGCACTCAAAGATGGCCACAACTATCAGGATTTTGAGAGTTGCATGCTGACTTGCTATCTGCACGTCCACATATATGCACTTCCATGCAATGTTTTTATTGAACGTTTTGTTTTTCCAGCTAAATTCTAGTTAACAATAGCATTCCTATAGCATTTGATTACCACATAAAGCTTAGTGATAACTGTATTGAAGAGAAGTCCCTGTTTTTCTTAAAGAACAAAAGCTTGGTGTAGTTATTAAACCCCTCATTGCTGACATATGTTATTGTTCAAAATAACCACATTATAGAATGTCTCGCTCAAGAGATTAAGAGTTTAATGGTAGGATTTCCCGTGCTCGAAATTACTGGAGAAATCTTGAAAGGCAGTCAGTACTGCACCAAAGGGAGCACTCAAAAGCAATCTTGGAGAATGTCAGGAGCAATATACAACACTGTTATACACTCCGACCAAGAGGGAACTTGTACCAACTGAGGGCAATTGGGAAGGGGGTGTCTAAGCTTGTTCCTGTGTGGCTGGGCAATATGCCAATATATTATCGTTACTGTGATAAATAATGTCACAGTATGCTTTTCTGAGCATATCATGGGTATCATATGTACATCTAGAGCTCTGAGCTCTGCATGGATTATAAAGATTTAGACCAATTATAAAGCCTGTAAACAACAGCATTGTATTGCATAGTAGCTACATAGACTGCAAAGTAGCCTCAGCCTCAGACAGTCCTTTTTTCCGTGTGATATCTTTAACAAACAAAGCTGGCCACAACTATCAGGGTTTTGTCAGTTGCATTCTGATTAGCTGTCTGCACATCTGCATATACGCACTTCCATGCAGCATTTTTATCATTCAAATAGGATACAAAGTTACATTTTTTCCAGCTAAATTCTTATCAGCAATAGCAAACAGCTGCCTGCACTGGACATCATGACAGGGCCTTTCAGAGTAAGATATATCCGTGGGATTTTCACAATCGCCTCCCGTTGCATGTCGCACAAAAACAACGGTCTGTGATTGGCCATTTTGCATGTTAGTCAAATGCATAATATGGCAGTGCTTGGCCACATTATGCAGCGAAAAGCACCAGACTCATATGCTGATAGACAGAAGTCTTGTTTGCGAGAATAACCTCATAGAAACAAGCAGCTGATTGGATGTCAGCGGATTATAACATCATCTTATTTGATTTAATTTAATTTGTGGCAGGGGTCGCTCTGTGTTTTTCTGGAAGTGGAAAAAATGTGAGGCGAACTGCAATTGTCTTTTTTTCTTTCTTCACACTGTTTTCTGTCTCCCTGTTTCCTGGTTCCCCTGTGCTAGCAAGCTGTCATTTACAGACGTACAGGCACAAAGTTTAACTACCACTATTAACCAGCAAACATGGTGCTGCTAGCAAAAATAAGCTAAACTTACAAAAAAGCTGATTTTTGTTTATGTCATGAGTTTAGTCATGTTTGATCTGTGAAAGACTGCAGCCCCTGATCCCCCACCATTGCAGCTGTGTCTGAAGGCTCGCCTTATCTTTATCTGATTGATCACAGGAAAAAAAACACTACTGACATGAGCAACTTGACTGCATAAAGTTAAACTTTCTCAACTCTGGGCTTGTTCAGCGCTCCGCACAGAAAGCCACATGCAGGGCATATCTCCTATTGAAAACCGCTGGAAATAAGTGCTTTGAATCTTTCCTCTCATTTCTTTTTAAATAGTTTATTTTTTACAAATGTTAAAATTAAGGAATCATTGTACTGTATTGTATTGTGATGTTATATTTGTGCCATACTGCCCACCTTATGTTTTTTAATGCTGTTCATGAACTGCTTTTATTTTTAGCTTTAATTATAGCAGTCAATTAGCCAGATGTTCGCATGATAAATATAGACAGAGCTTCTTTTTGGCAAGCTTACTTTCTCATGCCACAACAATTAGAAGAGGCATCAAACTGTAGATTACTGACATTGAGCCAACTCTTTGTCAAGGTTATCTGAATTCACAAATTTGGTTCAGGTTTTTTTTATGTTTTTCTGTATTAAAACACATTCATATACTATATGCACATCCCCTTTGTTATATGACATCATGAAAGAAAAACATCTCAGAAGTTCCATTTGGCTGCACACATTGGGTCGACTGTCTCACTCGAGCAGACAATGACTGTCTCACTTTTATTGCTCCGTGACTCTGTTTGCAGTCTTTACATTTCTCAAATTGCGTTTGCATCGACCACACTGGTCCAATAAACATTCATTTTACTCACTTACCTAAAGACAGCGCCAGCTTGCTGCTTTACCGCAATGGCTGTCACACTGGTAATGCTCTGATGTAGAACTTCCAGTAAGGATTCTGGAAATAGCTCACTCTAGTGCTCTCCTCTTTGAGTATAAATGCGGAGACGCGGATCAGTTTCTAAAGCAGAGATTTCTAGCTGGGGTGTCATCGCACCAGCAGTGATGAACTCTACTGACCTCTTCAGAGTCATACAGAGTGGAACTGGCCTCAGGTCAGTCTGGTATTAGCAGTATTGATCCAGTCCCCAGGCCTTTCTCTGCAGGACATCTGACCCGCTCCATTATTGATGATGGAGAACAGTGGAGGAATCACTGCCATTATCGTCTCCCCTGCTGCCCAGGATGCTCAAGGAGAAGGGATGTGCTGTTTGTGGCATGTCTGTTTTTCTGTGGGTTTAAACGTTTTTTTTATGATCCTGCAGTTCATAATGTAGAAAAATAATGTGTTTTTCTGGTTGTAGTGTTTGTTGTTTCATGTTTTTGTTGATTACAGATCCGAGAGAAACAGGAGGACACGGATATGTCTTTCATTTAAGTTTTTGTTACTTAGCATGCACATTAAGAGAGTTTGAGTTATCAGGGCTGTAAGACGTATATATCAACACATTTTGATTTAACTACGATGCATCATGCATCAAGAAAGCATATTTTGGTCCAGTTCTTTTTGATTTGATTCAGTTATTTTGTGTGTGATTCAGAATTATCTCTTATTATACTCAGGTTCACTTTGGAATGCTATAAAAATCATTTTAATAGAAATTATATAAATTTATGCCTCAAATATTTTTTCTCTCTCTCTCTTGTTTATGTTTCACACATAATCAGGATGCAGAGATGGGGTCTGAACACTTACCTCTATGGCCCTAAAGATGACCTGAAGCATCGGCTGCTGTGGAGAGAGGTGTACTCTGCTGAAGAGGAAGGTATGGCATTCATTTGCTCATGTTAGGCTTGTTTACTTTTGCAAACCTGAAGAACCGATCAGCTTAACCTCCTCTCTTAAAAATAAAGCTGCCAAATGAAACCAAAAAAGGTTCTTTGGAGAAATACCATAGAATAATCTTTCAAGGACCATTTTTGTAAATGAAAGTTATGAAAAGAAAGAAAAATATGTTAACAAAGACACTGGTGCACCAAGGTGACTTTAAGAGTAGCTCTTATTCACTGTGCTGCTCATCTTATTCACTGTGCTGTTGCCGCCGAGTTTTGTGCTTCTGGTCCAAAGTTTTTAGATAAGTCTTGACTTATCATAAATGTTAGGTCTCAAAATATGATGTCTGTCAAATTTTAAACACATTGGCCTTTTGACCTTAGTATGGAAATTTTGAACAAAAAAGTCAAAATACTTAAAGAAAAACTATAAAGTGTTTTGTAATGACTTATATTTGTGCAGTTGTTAAACTCAATGGACCAAAGAATTTTACAGCAGTCACCCTTGTGCTTTAGTATCAGAGCACACCAGAATTTTCATGTTATAATCACTGCCTATAGGAGCAATGCCACCAGATCCACTCATGAATTTTCTGATTTATTTTAAGAGTCTATCTCTCTCTCTCTCTCTCTCTTTTTAGCCCAGCTGAAAGCTCTAGTGTGTGAGGCTGAGTCAAGGGGTTTGAGATTCGTCTATGCGCTCTCTCCTGGTCAGGACATCGTCTTCTCCAGCTCGTCTGACCTCACGCTGCTCAAGCGCAAACTTCGACAGGTACGCAGGTGCACACAGATCCATCCATGCAGATTTAAATATCAGAAACTAGACAACAAAAACCTTTACAGTTTTTTTACAACTGAATTGAAATCTATAAGGTTGACCAGTACAAGTAGACTGCCATCATTTTACACATTATTTTGCAATCAGATTGGCTTCATTTCACTGAAAATGCTGATTCCAAACTTTTGAATGGTAGCATTAAAAAACGCTATGTAGGAATCATCACTGCATGACAAGGACAGCTATTTTTAGCTTCCACTTCCTTAAATGTTCATATAGCCACACACGCTCCTACACGTACGCACACACAGCCCTACTTTATTATTCAGCTTACCATGGTTCTATTAAGATCTGCCCCACTCCGACAACTTTAAAATCTGTCCTGTTTAGCTCCACTTTTCCCTTAAGTGTTACAGAAGCCTGAATCTTGCTCTACTTTCTGTTGCTCTTTCTCCTCTTTAACACTAGGTAGCAGAACTGGGCTGCCAGGCGTTTGCCATCCTGTTTGACGACATCGACCACTCTATGTGCCAAGCCGACACTGAGGCCTTCTCCTCGTTTGCTCATGCTCAGGTGTCTGTGGCCAATGAGATCTTCCGTTTCCTGGGGGAACCTCCCGTCTTCCTCTTTTGCCCCACTGGTAGGAAAGTTTTCATATCATTCAGCAGCCTATCAACATCAACCACTCAGTGATGATGTGTTAGTGAATGTCTTTAAATTTTGCTTGTGTTGTTCTCTCAGGTTTGCTGTACTTAATGACAGTGATCTAGATGGCAGCTTACTTAGTTTCACATTGGTTGTATTTTTTGCTGTAGTATGAATAATTTTCCATGCTTATGTTATGATTGCTCTCACACTATTTCTCACCTGTAAATGAATCTTCATATACATTTTGCAACAAAAGAAACAACAACAGACATTACATACAAGCAGACTAGCACAAAGCTCAAAGGATGTAGATGAAGACTGATACAAATAAATATACTTAAATTAAAAAAGAGGTGATCGGTTCCAAATGAAAGTTTACATGAAATT
Source organism: Colossoma macropomum (assembly GCF_904425465.1). Classification (NCBI taxonomy): domain Eukaryota; kingdom Metazoa; phylum Chordata; class Actinopteri; order Characiformes; family Serrasalmidae; genus Colossoma; species Colossoma macropomum. The sequence continues at coordinate 29,170,995 of NW_023494805.1, read as the reverse complement.
AGAAAAAAATACATTTTTCACACAAGAAATAGCTTTAGAGCAGTTTTCCATGTGGGGAAAATTCTAGTACTGTATGAATGGGGTGGCCATTGGGTGACCAAGGCAACCTTAGGCGAGCGTAGCTAGGACTTTTACAATGTAGTGACCAGGTAAGACCATAAAATTCTATTGGGGTGGCACGCTGCGGAAAAAAATTTAAAAAAATAGTGTTACTGTATTACAATGACATCATTTCCACATGAACATAATATTACAGCAATACAGTTATTACTGGTAGTAAACTGAAAGAAAACTGTGTAAATGTAACACATTTTAGTCATTCATGAAGAATTAGAAATGATTCATTTATGTTGCATTCACTACTGGTTATACATAAGTCTACACACACACACACACACACACACATTGTCTAAGCCACTTTGGGTCATGTGGGTGCTGAAGCCTATCCCAGCGGTCATTGGGCAGAAGGCAGGAAACACCCTGGTCAGGCTACATAAGTCTAATGATTAGAGAGCTGGCCAGACAGCACTGTATAAGATTACCCACAACACATGCATGTATTTACTTATAATAGATTGTGATGGCAGATTTTCACAGTAAACAGTAATTGATGCTTTATTGATGATGGCTGGATGATAATGGTTGACTGTCTCACTGTCCATAATTGGGTGGCCATGCTTCATTCCAGGGTGACACTTGCCACCCCAGGCCACCCCTTGGCTTTACCTCTAGATCCAAAGTCCATAAATCCAGAAAAATATTTATATTTATCAAAAATGACTCAGATGAAGTTGAAGATCTATCCATTTCTACCTTTTTTGTATGACCACACATTATAAAAATGGCACTGGATGAACGAGTAAGACATTTTTTCCACATGTTAGAGTAATGAAATCACTGAAGGGCATTACTTTGACTGATATATTTAAACAACATTCATTGCATCATTAACACACAGTGCCATTGTGCCATATAAATCTTTCACCTACACGCTTTAATAAGAGATATACAAAATATCCTAACTCTGTTAGCTACATTCAAGAACATCTAATCCTAAGAAAGGTAGCACTGCTGCAAGTCTTGTTGCATCAAGAAGTAGCTGGAAGAAATACTGCAATTGAGATTTAGTACATTTCACACAATATGGTAGTGCAAACTATGACAAATGTATATTAGTTTGTGCATTAGAGTAATGTAATGCTCACTGAACACAAAATCATGCAGGTTTAACTTTATTGGAACTGTCCTGCCCCCCCCGGCTAAAGTTTGCTGCTACTGAGTTTGACTAGGGAGAGTGCAGATTCTTTTACTACCAGCCAAGTTGCAGTTTTCTGAAGCCTATTTTTGGGCTGAAGTACTTTCTCCTAGATAAGTGGGTGGAAGCATTCTGATAAGCCATTTATGTTTAAAAAACAGGGTGGCTCTTAGGGTGGCCACGTAAAATAGCCAGTGCCATGCCAGCCACCTTTCTGGCTTCACCACTGTTTCATAATGACTTGTCTTGATTTTTGCAGTTTGGGAGTGTAAAAAAGTGTAAAAGCACACAAAACAGATTTTAAGATATACTCGGCTCTGAGCAGATCTTTAAGATGATCTTCTTATATCTGTGGTTCTCTCTCTCTCTCTCTCTCTCTCTCTCTCTCTCTCTCTGTCTCTCTCCTGTGTGGTGTAGAGTATTGCGGGTCTCTCTGCTCTCCCAGCGTGTCTAAGTCCCCATATCTGCTGACAGTGGGTGAGGACCTGCTGCCTGGCATCTCTGTCATCTGGACAGGTCAGTGTGTTGATCTAAGAGCAGTTTATGTCTTTACCACTCCACTTAAAAGACCTACATGGACAGCTGATCCTAGTTTCACTCTAAAGCGCTTAATAAACAGGTTTAGTGTCTGTGTTGATAAAGAGTCTTTTATTGGTTGCTATGAAAGAGCTAAGCTAAGGCAGTAGTACTGTTCTACATTAGGAAAACATTGTTTACTGACACATTCAAAATACAGTTTATTCCAGTGCCTGGAAACATCTCACAGGTACTGTTAACAACTATATAGTTGTAAATGGTACAGTTATAGTAATATGTATAATCAGCTTATATCTTTGTACTGTTCATTCAGTATTACTCTTCCTTGTATTATGCTCATTTTAATGTGTATAAAGAGTGTAGAGGAGTTGTTTTGCCAAGTTCACAAAACTTGATGCTGTGGGTTGGATAAAATATTTTCATTATGTATTTGTCCTTTTCTCTTTTTGCAATTGTCTATGCCATTTTAAGGGCCTTCCCAATACTGTATAAGCTAATGTGAAGTTTTTTAGATGACCCCTTGAAGGAGGAGAGGTTGATGTCATTATAAATGTAGGCTTTGCAGAAATCATTGCAGTCTGATGTGATTTCTTAAACTTAAAAAATGGAAGACAGTGCTGTTTATAAGCCAGATCAATACAATGTTTTTAAAATAATGAATATTTAAAAATATAATGATCTGCTACTGTCAAACTGGGATGCGTACCATACAACTCTATTTGTTATTATTGACTGCTGGTGCAACTAAGATGTTTCATGGATGAAACATTGCTTTTTAACCAAAGCTGGCTTTAAATGGTGTAATTTTAATGCAGCTAGTTGATCTGATTAGTCAACTAATGAGGCTTATTAACAGGTTGTATTTTGTAATATTTTGTAATATCATTATGGCTATTTAAAGTCATCTTCAACATGATATATGCAGTTGCATATTTTTAGCATTTTTATCTTCTTTGTATAATTTTTTTCACCTGACATTGCCATTTTTTTATCGATGTATCTAATGTTCTGTATTAAATTTGTCACTCATACTCTTCTAGAAGCACTGCGAGTTCATCAAGGATCACATCACTGTCTTACCTGTAATGATTTGAATGAATGAGCTGTAACTGAGTGTTTGCCTTTAAGGAGTCCTGATTAACCAGTGTGTTTTTCTGTCTTAAATCTCTCCAACAGGGAGCAAGGTGATCTCACGGGAGCTGAGTGCTGATTCGCTGGTGGAGGTGCAGTCGGTGCTGCAGCGCCCTCCCCTGGTGTGGGACAATCTTCACGCTAATGATTACGATTCTCGCCGCGTCTTCCTGGGGCCTTTCAAGGGCCGGCCACCTGGCCTGCGGGCCCACCTCAGGGGTCTCCTGCTGAACCCTAATTGCGAGTTTGAAGCCAACTACATCCCTCTGCACACACTGGGGACCTGGCACAAAGCAGGGAAGGAGGAGAGAGAAGGTGAGAGAGGAGAGGAGGTGGCTGGAGAGGAAAGAAACGTTTGATGAGTGATGATGGGGTGCAGAAAATGGAAGGGAAGAAAAGGAGTGTGATGAAAGAGGACTGTGAGAATGAAGGAGGGTGTGAGATTGTGTGGGAAATGGAGGATTTGATTGTGTCAATGAAGGACGATATGTCCTGAAAGAAAGTGACAGTGGGTGAAAAGGGCAGTGGCACTCAAGTGAATCATAGAGGCATAGTGAGAAATGTGTTTGGTGGGTAGTAGCTGAGGGAGATGGAGATGGAGATGGAGGGAGGGAGAAAGAGAGAGAGAGAGAGAGAGAGATAGTGTTTCATGCTGTAATGAGGGCTGAAGAAGTGGAAAAACTGTGAACATCAAGGCCCTCGGGCCAGAGGTTAATCATCATGGTTAGAAAAGAGCAAGTGCCCAGTGACATAGTATGATTAGCTTTTTATCATCGAAAGGGCTCAGTGGACAAAACATACTCTGCACTCACACACACACACACACACACGCACACACACACTCAGTCGACCACATTCTGTGTCTATGGGGAGTTTCTGCAACACTAGTTTACTCTCTCTCTACCTACGATTGTTACACCCTGGTGATACACCCCTGGTGATATTTCCCACATCTGAAATAAACCTGTGAAATAAACTTTTATACATAACAGTATAAACCTGTGAAATAAAGCTTTGTGAAGGCACATGCAAATGTTTGAACTCCCACAGTCAAATGACGTTTTGTTGATTTTCTGAGTGAAAATACATTAACACTTCCTTTACAGGGAACAAACTTAAATATGGCATTTTTCTGCCAATTTCGGTGCACATTAATAAAATATAAAAGGTGCCATAACTTTTGCAAAGGCCACATTTTGTTTTTTATTCAATATATTAAATTAAAACATGTATGTACATGTAAAATGTGTTCTTTGCAGAGAATGTGTCAGCTGAGAAAATCAACTAAGTGTAATTTGACCGGGCCGCTCAAACTTTTGCATATGATTGTACATATCAATATATATCGTATTTTGGAATTTGTTCAAATGGGATAAAATGATAATTGGAAATCGTTCAGTTGAGATAAACTATACTTGCATGACTGTCTACTTGTAGGTCTTTGGGGGAAAGTTATGTTGGCAAAAATGTCAGCTCCATAAAAGAGCGGTATAATATAAATGGCAAGAAGGGTGGCATTAAAAAGAGCAAGTCTTTTATTTTTTTGTGATCAACTTTTTATTGCATTTTTTATTATGTTTTACAACAAGGGTGGGGAAAGGTAAGGGGGAGGGGAAGGCGGGGTGGTGACATACCTTTTTAGGAATACACACAAATCAAAAATAAAGCAAAGACAATACATAAACAACTACACCACTAAACAACATCACATAATTTAATTGGAGACTAAAGTGCTTGAATAGGGTCATATAAATTCTCCCAGTTTCTTATTGTTGACACTTTTGCCTTGTTAGGCTTAGCTGTAAGATACTCTGTCCTAACTATATTTTGAAAACTAGATATCCAGAATTTCATAGCTGAAAGTTGTGGGGCAATCCAAAGTTGCAAGAGAGTTTTCTTGGTGGCTGTAAAACCTGCCATCAGCATCCTTCTTGAATCAAAGAAAACTGAAGAGCTAAGGCATCCTTTAAAAGACATAAATGTGGCGACAGTGGAATACTGACATCAAGTACTTTAGATAATATATCTACCGTCCATATATCTGCTACTTTAGAACATTCCCAGAATATATGCATAAATGTACCAGGTGCAGAGTTACAAATGTTATAGGTATGACTAGAAATACGTTTCATTTGACATCTCCTGTAAGGTGTTGCGTATGCTCTGTGAATTATTTTGTAATGGATAAACTGATGTACCAAATTTTTAGAGGAGTGACTTAAATTAGCCCATATAGTGTTCCAATCCACAGAAGGACCAGTAGAGGAAAGCTCTCATTCCCACAGTTGTTCGACTGCCAACTGCTTTATATGACAAAGTTTTGTAAATAAACGATACTCTGCCCCGTAGATTGTGCAAAGGTCTTATCCAGTCTAGCAAGGGGTGAGAGTTGAGAGTGCTGCCCCAGGGAACTCCGTAGGCTCGAAGTGCAGAACGAAGTTGTAAATAAACAAAGTATGAAGTAGTTGGAGGATTAAAAAGCATCTGAAGCTTCTGAAATGACAGCAAACCACTATCGCCACACATGTCCTCTACTGTATTTATACCTTGAGAGGACCAAAGAGGATTATAAAACGGTTTACCCCCAATCAAAATCTTGTAATTATTCCATAAAGGAGTCTGTAGACAGATTTGGAGTGGAACGCCCATAAATCTCTCCACTTTTCTCCAGATACTCAGGGAGTCAGACATTATACAACCCAAACTTGAATTACGATTTGTCCTACCATTTCCAGTAAACAGTCTTGTAATCTATGAGGTTTTGTTAAAGATTCTTCAGTGTATCTCCAAGGACTGTTGGTCTATCAATACATAGAGAGCTCTCATTTGAAATGCCTCGTGATATTACTTAAAATTTGGAAGGGAAAGACCACCGTTTAGTTTAGATTGCTGCAAAGTAGTTAAACTTATTCTAGGGCGTTTACTGCTCCATATGAATTTAGAAATCATTGAGTCAATATCTTTGTAAAAATTTTGTGGAGGAGGCAAAGGTAACATAAAGAACAGAAAATTAAATCAAGGGAGTATGTTCATCTTTACTATATTAACCTTGCCTTGTAGTGATAATGGTAGATTATTCCATCTCTGAATATCTAATTAGACTTAATGTCATGCAGAACTTCAACAAAATTCTCTTAAATAATTCTTATATCCAGGTATATTTTAATACCCAAGTGAGTAAAGGAATCCCTTGTGGGAATACATGATGGCATGACAGCCGAACCTGCTGAAATATTAAGTGGCATCAGTATAGATTTGTCCCAATTAATTTTTTATCCAGACAGGCTTCTGAAGTCCTTAAATAACTGTAAAAAAAGAGTGATTGAGGATTCGATTTTGAATAAATAAAGAAGTATATCATCAGCAAAAAGTGAAATATGGTGAGCATGACCGTGAACAGTTATAGGAGTTATGAGGTTATTCTGCCTGTTAATTTGTGCTAAAGGCTCAAGACAGAGAGAGAAAATGACCGGAGATTAAAAAAAAAACAGTAAAATGTCAGAAATGTACAATGTGCCTAGGAAAAAATAAACACCTGTAAAGGTTACAGCAGATGTGTTGTATAATGTTGACACTGACCTGTGTGGGTGTGTGTGTTTGTTAGGTGAAGAGCATCAGTACTGTCCCGATCAAGCTCTTTCCGCTGCGCTGCAAGACTGGATGGATGAACTGAGTCAGCCGCTACAGCCTGGTACTGACTCACCTACAGCCTTTTAACACCTACCACTCACACACCGCAGACACACAGCTTACTGTTGAGTTACATATCAGTTTTTCCCAATGCAAGAGGTAAATGTTATATGCATACTGTAAATGCATTGTGCACCGAAGCAAAATAAATGTACATCAAACTTAATTTTTTGCTATACTAATTTACTGTAGCTTTAATCCTAATCTTGTTATCTATAGTATTTGTGATAATTCAACCAAAGCCCAAATTTTGCTATTTAAAACTTTTTTTAAAATTTAAAATATCAAATAAAATGACTATATTTGTGTTATAGACACTGCTACCCCTGGTTCCTATTACAACCATAAACTAATTCAAGATGGTAAATTTCTTTATAATGCACCATCTCACATAAAATCCCTCTGAATGACCCCTCATTACATCCCACTAACTGATTTATGCAGAAATTTTGAAAAATTGGTGGAATACTACAAGTAGAAGTATTAATAAAGGAAATGACTACAAGCAGAAATATTAATAAAGGAAATTACTTACGTAAAAGTATATAAATAGTTTACTGAAAGCTTGAGTACTTACTTTGAATTACTTTTTTAGATATTAACAGTCACAAACTGCAAGTATTTCTGAGTGGACTTTGGACAAAGTTTTGCGTCCTGACAGTCCTGGTCACAGTATTCGCCACTAGTTCACATTTACACATCTTTCTTTGTACTGTATAAGGGACAAGATCTGCATTAACCTATAAGCATTCCTCCTTAGATGATTAAATACTGCTTCCTAGTTTATCTGTTTAGAATAAGTCGATTTTTTGCTTTGGCTTTAAAAAAAGCAAAGAGTATTTGATTAAATGTCAAATGAACAAGTAGATTATTCAATTAAAAATATATTTTTTAATGACAGACAAGGACAAAAAAGGACACAGTACCTGTCTAGCTAAGACTAGTTAGCCAGTCAGCTAATTACTGGTATTCTTTGTCACTAAAGTAGCAAACTAGAGTGTGCTTTCTTAAGGCTGTGACACTAGCCACACACATTGTGACCGTAACTTACCCTTGAGTTCTCTCTTGTATCCGATTGCACAGCTGACTAGCTAGCTTAACTGGTTATCTACATTAGATTTTTATAAATAATATTTGTTATTATGAATAAGGATTAATGTTTCATTATTTAGCCTAGGTTAGCTACAATAGTCTCGTACCTCCAGTGCAAACTAAAGAAACATGCTTCGTCTGTTGACTATGTTTTGAGTAGGGAGGAAATTGCATGAATTCTTTTTGCTCCATTTTTACTTTAAGAGCCAATTTTCTTTCAATCACAGATTGTCCTAGTAGAGGAGAAGTGGAGAATGTCCACTGGCAGTGTTATTTAGGCTAGCATGAGCTTAATCTGTGTTCTCTCTCTCAGGTCGGCAGATCAGGCCTACAGAGCACAGGTCGTCAGGCCCCTCCTCCAAACACAAGCCTTCTGACAGCTCAGACAATCAGCATGGGGCTCAGTCCAAACCTGCCTCCACAGCGGGGGCCTGCTCCGCCCAGTCACATAAACCTTCAGCTGCTAGGAAAGAGACAGTGGCGGGGCCCCTGCGGAGTGAAGAGCGGGCTCCTGGGGGCCACAGTCGAGAGAAGGCGCCAGGAAAGGGCCTGTGTGCTGGGAAGGGTCCGCTGAGCGAGGCGCAGGTGCGACTGCTGGTGGGCCTGTACTACCTGCCGCATGAACACGGTCCACCAGCCCAGAGCCTGCTGCAGGACCTCACCTGGCTCAAAGCCAACTGCCACTACGTCAGTGTCAATGGCAACGGCAAGAAGACCCAGCCACAGAAGGTCACTATAAGTGGTGATGATAATAGTGTGGATGTATGAGAGATGGAGAGATGGAAAGATGGAGATCATTAATATAAAACCAAATTCATTGCAGGTTTAATTATTCTAACATGCTAATCCTGTGCAGCATCACAGGTTTCAAATGATCAGTAGGAAGACGTAAAAAAGTAAAGAAGAATGATAAAGCTTTAGATTATTGCAAAATTAAAGCTGTATAGCTTCAGTAATTAAGTTATAATAAAATGAATATTTTAAATGCTTTTTATTTGAAAATCTCAGGGCAGATAACTTGTAAATACACAATAACAGTATTAATTATCATTTAATAATTTCATGTTTAATAAAATACAAGTAGGAAAAATAATTTCTCTTTTTTCCTGAAATATTGAACAAAACATCCACAAATACCCTTTAATATCTACTTTATGTATAAATCTACAATATATGTTATTGTTTAATTAACTATTAATTATAAAATCATTGATATGTGTTTCCAAACTTTCGAACAGTAGTGAATTTTTCCCTCTCTCTTCTGTTTAGTACCGTGTGTTTTACTTTTAAATGTCACCCTCTAACTATCTTAAACTCTCTTTTAAATATGAGTTATCCTCCCACTCTTTGCACGTTTTGTAAGCTGCTTTGGAAAATGTGTTTTTCAAACTGACCTTTACTAGTCTATGAATATTTTCCAAAATGCTGCCTAAGCACCTCTCTTTTAACTCAATTTTCTGTCTTTTTTTTCTAATAAATCTCTCCATCCCCTCTCTCTGTCAGGTGGAGGAGTGGCGGGCGAGGGCGGGCCGGTTTCTGGCTGCGTGTGATGAGATTGCTGCGCTGCATGGCTGTGTGGTTAACAGCGTGAACAGGGCTGTGCTTTATGACCTTTACCCCTACGTGTGGGATCTGAGGAACACCATACTAGTAGCCAAGGCCTTCATCAGCTGGCTGGGTGAGAGAGAGAGAGATATATACAGGAAAGATTAGAAAGAATGGAGGAACGGAGAACATGCATGACTTGTAGCAGGAGTTATGCTGGTTTTGATTAGCAGTTGATGTTAGAGGTATCACATATAAAAGTGATTTACAGAGTAACATTCTCGCATGACATGGGTTTTACCATATTGTGGATGCCAAGAAATGCTAAGACACAAACAATCCCACCTACAATCAGGGAAGTGAAAAGTTGTTTTAAGTTGGGGCTGCTGAAATTTTTAGCAGCATATAAGGGATGAACATTTTGACCTCATGGCAAATACTCTGAATTGTTCTTTTTCCTCTTTCATTTGAATTGTTTTGAGAGAGACAACAAGATACAGTTGTACATGTGTAACCGTTGCAGCAGATGCACAACCTGCTGTCTCTGCTCTGTCTTACTAGACAAACTTTATGCAAATAAGCTCAGCAAAGGCCAATCAGCTTGTTGATCAGAGGCTTGAAATGCCATAGTCATGCTAGTAGGAGATTATTAAAATGAATGAGAGAGAGATTATTGTTTTGGCTTAATTTTTTTTAAACCAATATCAGGCCGCTTCAGGGCACAGAACTAGCCTGTATCTCCTGCTTGTGATGTAGAGACGCCCCCAAAGTGACATGCACAAGTTACATGACCAAGGTGGCCAACAGTTGATGAGGGAAGCAATTCACTTCGCTCTAAAATGCAGTGTTTTTTAACAGTACATGGCTACTGCAGATTTTGAACATATATGAAAACAACAAAGTTAAAATACAAACTCTGCTGTACCAAAAAACACAAGGATTGCTTTTTTCCTTTTTTTATAGTTGCAGTAAAATATTCCTGAAATGTAGGGGTGCTACAGCCCACTTTACCCCCCCCCACTTCCCACATCCTTGTCTACAATACAAAATAAAATTTAATTAAAAAAAAATTTAATTCAACAAAATGTATGACACACCATTTGACCATTTACAGAACTATTCAAATGAAGAGTGTCCTATTGACAGATTATTACTTTGCAAGAATAGGTTTCCTTATTTATTCTTTTTTTGGACTCATATAATGTGGAATAACACATATGTGCCTATGTGGAATAACAAGGTGCCTTTGTTAGCTATAGCAAGGTGTGAACTTTGAGAGACCAACTGTGAGCTGCAAAATACAGTATAGGATGAGCAAGGAGGCAAAAGATAACAGGATTGAGGTTGAAGGAGGGAACTATATCATGATATATCATTATTGCCTAGACACTGACAGATATTGTGATTATAAAGGTCATATCGCTCCCCTCTACCAAGCAGCTGCTGTATGACAGCGCTCTTTTACTGCTTTCTTTGATCCTTATATTTTTCACTTTTTTCTCCAACTCACTTTCTTTGTACCTCTGCCCTTTTTTCTTAGTCTTTCTTTTTCTTTTTCTTCAGAGGGGCGTGTGATGAGTGAAAGTTCTTCACTGGGTTCCTGGAAGAACTGCTTCCACTGTGAGTAGAGCTCGTTATGCCTTGCTGTCATAGCCATTTTACAACTCAGCTCCAAAAAAATTGGAACAGCAGGTAAAATGCAAATAAAAACAGGCTTTTGAACTTTGCATTGGTAACAATGATCCTTTTCCTCTTTGGCCCGGAGAACACAATGGCCATTATTTCCAAAATAATTTGAAAGGTGGACTCCTCAGATAACGTCACGTTTCAACCTTACATTAGTCTATTTCAGATGAGCTTTAGCCCAGAGAAGTCGGCAACGTTTCTGGATGTTGTTGATATATGGCTTCCACCTTGCACAGTAGAGACTTATCTTGCATTGTTAATGCAGCAATGAACTGTCTTTACTGACAAGGGTTTTCCGAAGTATTCCCAAGCCTGCTGTTTTTTTAATGCAGTGCTATCTGAGAGTTGAAGGTCACAGGCATTCAGTATTGTACGTCTTGACGTTTACTCACGGAGATTTCACTGCATTCCCTAAATCTTTTTATTATAATATGCAGCATTAAGGGTGAATCTTTTGATTATATTATGCACCATTAAGGGTGAATCTTTTGATTATATTATGCACCATTAAGGGTGAATTACCTCAAATCTTTGCAAATGCTCATTGGGGAACATTGTCCTTAAACTGATGTCGCATTTTTTGGCTAAATGGTGAGGATTGCTTTAACCCATCCTCGCTCATAAAGGTCACAGGCCTTTCCTGGATGCTCCTTTATACCCAAGATTCACCTGTTTAAGATGTTTTCTTGTCCTAAATTGACCATATCCCAACTTTTTTGGAACGTGTTGCAGGTATCAGTTTCAGAATGAGTGTATATTTATAAAACATAATGTAATTCAAAAGGTAAAACATTATCTTTTCATTGTGTTTTCATTTAAAGGAAAAAGTAAGTTTACAAATCACTTTCTAGTTGTACAGTTTTCAAGTAATTACAGGTCAAAAAGGATTTGCAGATCAGTGCTTTCTGTTTTTATTTACATTTTAACTACTGTCCCAACTTTTTTTGTGCTGGGTTTGTACATGACACTATCCATTTTTCCAAAAACTGAGACTAAGGAGCCTCTTCTGAACAGGGTGTGGGGCCTCATCGGGGGCGGAGCTTCTAGGTGTGGAGGCAGAGCCCTGGGTGTTTAAAGGGGGACTCTCAGGGGAAGTACAGGTATGATCAACATCATGCATGTAGTGTAGATATGTAGCATAATATTTGTTTGAACATGACTTGTTTTTCCCTTTAATCTGTATTCTCCTTTAATAACACCTTTAATAACATGATTCTCAAAGCTGATCTACATTTACTTTGGTATGTAAAGAACATTATCAGACAAAGCTGAACATTTACTCAGAAACTATTGCAGTGCATCCAACAATAAAAGCATAATGGTGCTTCATTTATACAGTGATATACAACATAGTAGCGCATAGAAAGCTCCAGTTTCACAGGCAGATCCATTTTTCTATACCCAGTTTGGATGAGCACACAGCACAACTATTCTGGAGGCAAATTTAAATGAGTTAAACAGGACATCGCCATAACCCCTTCTCTCGTATTGCTGACGAGACGTTAGATAACACAGGGTTAATCTTGGCCTCTCTCTCTCTTTCTCTCTTTGCGCTGTCCAACTGGAGTAGATGCTTCTTCCTGTAGGCACCAGCAGTGAGCTGTTCAGCCACCCTCCTCCTCTCTTCCCCACCTCTCGCCTCTACAACATACGCCCCTTCCAGCACAAAGACAAGGTGAGATATATACATACACACACATAGATGTCTACACACTTTAGCACACACTTTCGCATATAGACAGTCATAAGCCAGAAAATTGTTTAAAATCATTTATTTGGGCAATATGTTTGTTGTTGCTTGTAAAAACACTGCATACATTTTTAAATAAATAGAAATGGACATTAATAAAAAATAACAATTTCTTCTTACTGTTAATTATTAATTAATAAGTTTTTATTTATATCTTTGGTCTTTGGATCTGTCAATGCATGGATTCGTATCATAAATTCCATCACATGCATGCTTGATTTAACTTAATTAAGTTATGGGTGTCAAACAGTTTACCCATATTAAATGTTTTGTTTGCAATTTGCTCAGAGCACCACCTCACTCTGTACTCTCTCTCTCTCTCTCCCTCTCTCTCTCTCTCTCTCTCTCTCTGACTGCCTTTGATTATATTTGTATGTGTATTTAACTGTGCTGTGAAGGAGGCTTTTTAGCTGTTTAACTGTCAAACAAAGCAAAAATACATTTCTGATTCTGCATGAAGTAATTAGTATGATTATCAGACATCAGATTATCACAGTAAAGAAAATCAAAACAGGATAAATTGCTGTTGTTGACAATGATTTCTATCCTAGAAATGTTCTGTAAGGTGCTGCTCTAGAAGTTGAGTAAACCTTATATTCACCAATGTGAAGTGTTGATTAGCTGAACTAGGTACTGAATAGGTACTACATATAACTACAAATATGTGCAGTATTGTGCACTTTTCACGGTATTGTACATACACTCACACATACCCACAAATTATTGTCCAAAAGTGTTGTTGAAAACAGCAGCTAGGAGAGCTTTAAATGTAGCTAATGACTTAAATCAGGTATGTCACATGCACACTGCTGTTGCGCTGTCTTCACTCTAATGTTTGTGTTCTTATCTTCCATACCACCAGGTGGAGCTATACCGCATGGTGCGTCAGCTACATCAGAGGGCTAGAGGTCCTCAGGACTCTGCTCTGGCCCATCCAGACTTCATTGGTGACAGGTTACATATGTTTATGTGAAAAACACCTTGACAGAGAGTAACATCCCTGTAAAATTCCTGGACACTCGATCTATGGCTTGAATTTTGGCTAAATTCAGCAGACAGGTCGCTGTGCTCCCAATGCAGTCTAAGGTAAATAGATGTCAGTTTAGTTACAGAAACTATTCTTCTCAGTGTTTGCGTTGAAGTGCTGCCTGTTGCCTAAAGATGTGGTGCACCCTTCTAAAACAGTTTTCCCTACATTAAGAGAAATCTGAGCTTATAAAACCCATTGTATACAAGTACTTTGAGGTTTAAATTCATGAGGTTTAAACAAATGAAAATACTTGGATTCCTGGACATTTTGTGTCCAAACACCTGGACTATTCAGAGAAATTCTGGATGGGTGACAACCCTAGCAATGTCACCCCCTTAATTTCAAATAACTCCACACATAGTTAACTTTACAAAATGGTCAAAAATGGGAGTGACACATTAAATGGGAAGGCAGGTGGGTGCTAATATACAACACAACAGAACAAACAGAGAAGGTAATAATACAATTACAGTACAGATGAAATACAAGCATGCCTTAACAAAACAGGTTCACACTCTAGGACTGAACTATGTAATTCAGGTCTATAGCACCATTAAACCAGAGGGGGTGCTGCAGACACTGAACTGACCATGATGAGGATTTCATTTTGACAAATTGAAAAGTGTTAACACTTCCACTAGATTGATGTCATTTATTATTACAAAGCAAAGCACTCCAGTTTTTAATGGAAAAATATGCTTTAGGGTGAAATTACTCTTTAAATCAAAATAGCGCACTGCAGTCATCTTGGCAGTTTCAGGATGGGGGGATACTACTAATGTTTGTGTCTTCAGGTGTCTGGGTGCGTCCTTGGCGCTGTGCCCAGAGTACAGCTTTGTTCTGGAGGATGAGCTGGGAGTGTGTGGGTGTGCTGTTGGCATTCTTGACGTGCGCTCCTTTGCCAAGCGGTGTCAGGCCTCCTGGCTGCCTGCTATGAGAGACAAATACTCTGCGCGTCCACACGGAACCAACGGACACACTGCTACAAAGGTCAGAGTCCAACTCAGGACAGCCTAATGTGCAGCTATGATGTCTTATATCATCACCAAACAAAACCATAACTTTTTTGTTAATATAATTTGAAAATGCTACGGCTACTGTTTACACTGACTGCTAGAAAAAAAACAGCATAGACCAGCATTGCCAGTTGCCAGAAAAAACAGTATGTGTTGTGTTTTGGATGCTGGTATGCTGGTCTGGAGCAATGGAAGTTAATATACTGGTAACCACCAAAACCGGCATATGTTGTATTTTAACGCTGGTATTTTGGTCAGCCAGCATGACCATGCTGGGGTGACCAGCTAAACCAGCTCCAAGTCAGCAAAGACCGGCCTTGATCTGCGGTTGGCTGTGCTGTTTTTTTTAGCAGGGCTGTGTCAAAGTTTCATTATGAATGGACCAACTGAAATGGTCCAAAATGACTTTGAATAAAATCTTGTTGCATTAATGTAAATTGAAAGTTGAAAATGTTTTTTCATTCTCCCTTAAAGTTACTTTACGAGATATGAGCTTTTGTTCCAACAGCAACAATATAAGCTTCTTTAATATTTTTTCAAATATCCAAATGAAGGCATGTAGAAATAGATTAAATCATATTTCATTATAATATTCTTACAACAACCCCATAGTGTGAAATATTATATACATAGATTAAAAGACTAGATTTAATATCATTTGCTTAGATATCTTTTTTTTTTGTAGTGTAATAACTGAATAATAAATCTAAGGTTTAAGGGGTAAGTGCTATAGAGTAGTAGTGTTCAGTTCAGTTCTGTATTGTTAGACAAAAGCTCGCACTGTATACAATGCACAGAAATGTGCTTGTTCTCTCAAACACGTACAGAACATTCACCATTTGCCTCCCTCTCTGGGTGTGTTTCTCCTGTGTGCCTGCAGGAGGCACTGCAGAGTTTTCTTGAAGAGCAGGATTATCCAGACTCTCTGCTGTACCACTTCCCCTCTCAGCTGCGGCTGGAGGCTCTGCCTGAACTGGTCGACTGCAGCGTCAGCAGAAGCCTCCTCACCTCCCTGCTCACAGCACTCAAAGCCAACGGTGAGAGAGAATGGGAGAAAGAAAGAAAGGGCTCACCTTTCAGTTTCACCCAGTATTGCCTTAGACCTCTGAAACTGTGTTGTCATTCAGTGATATGCTCATATAAGGAACTCTGGGTCTAAGCAGATTCATCTATGGGAAAAATGATTGGTGTTTTCAAAAAACCCTGTGCCCTGTGATAAACAGGCCAAAATGTTCCAAACTCAATAGGTTTTGCCATGTGTACATTTACAATACAGTTGCTTTAACAGTAGTAGGCAACAGTTTGAGTAGCTAGTGTTGGTATATAACAGTGTTGAAGTTTGTGATAGTAGACTTGCTTTCACATGACATCATTTCAATGTGCAGGAGTGTTAGCTTGAGTATATCATGTATGTAGCATTAGTCATGTTTTGACTGCTAAACGACACCATAATTCAGATAATCCAGTGAAACTTCAAAGGTTCTATTCTTAGTATCACCAACAGTTAACATTAAGGAACTTACAACACTTAGATTATGATTTTGTAAAAAAAACATGGTTGTTTAGGAAAGCATGAAATCTCAAATTTTATGACAGTTTGATTTGATTGCAGTACTTTGGTCTTATTCAGAATTATTGACATTTACAAATATCACTGGAGGAACTATTTACACAGTAAATCACAGACAAAAATAGAAGCTTTTTCATTATTTTTTTACCAATTTCTGAACAGAAAACAAAATGAATGCATAGGTAATTGTCAGTTATTATAACACCTTGTGTTATAAGAAAGGTGGTGGTGGATGGAAAAGGTAAAAAGTATGGGTTCAAGATTTTGTTCCTACTAAAAATTTAACCCGGTGTTTGGGGCTTGATTGGCCAGTAATTTTGATTTCTATTGCCAAAGATCATGTTACAAAGTTTGTAAATAAAAGAAACAATAAAATAAGACACTGAACATTGTAGAACCATTCAAAACTCTCTTTCTCTGTTTCTCTTTATCTCACTGCAGGCTCCCAAGGTGTGTTTTGCGAAGTGCAGCCCACAGACCGTCTGAGGCTGGAGTTCCTCACTAAACTGGGCTTTCTGGAGATCTTGCGGGGGGAGGCTCGCTCCACAGAAGGGCTCGTTCTTGGCAGACTGCTCTAGAGCCTTAATCAGCCTATGAATGACCACCAGGGACCTACATGGACTTTTCTGACAGAGATACAGCAAAGGGCTCTGAAGTTAGAGATTAAAGGAATACTCTAGCATTTCACCTCTGTAGTATATGCTTGATTGCTATGGACAATAATATTACATTTTCCTTTTTTAAAAGAAACAGAAACAAAAAATGCATTGATTACAGAAAAAGCCAGAGGAAAATGTGCTTCAGCAGCAGCCCTTTGACTTTTATTATAAGTATGTTTTGAATGCACAGATTTTCTGTTCCTTTTTAAGTAAAGGAAAATTATTCTCCATGGTAATTGACTTTATGCTATATAAGCAGCAAATAGAGATTAGGTTGAAAAACACAGGGTGTTCCTTTAAGTAAAAGGGCCGAGTTCAAGGAATATCTCATTCAATCTCATTCATTGTTAGCCATGTTAGTTTTGGGTGAAGTATAACCCTGATTTTTGCAGTAAAGACCTTGTTTAGGGCTGAAGGGTTGCTTCCCCCAAATATGCGGTGGCCGACAGCTGAAAGCATGTAATAATGAACATCTTCGTCAGAACAGTTTATTTAGAGTCTACCTACAGGACTGAGCAGAAGAGTTAAACTGGGCTTAGATCAAGCTGGTCCTGGGGCAGCAATTGCAGGTACGAGGGTCCCCATCAGCCCTCTCTGTTTACCAGGGCCTGTGTTCATAAAGAGTCTGGCAGTACAAGCACTGATCTGCAGACACTCTGGTCCTCAAAGGGCTAGTATGGGTCCAAGATTTTGTTCCTACTAAAAATAGGGCTGGAACTGACAATTATTTCTGTAATTGATTGATCTATTACCCTTTATTCAATTAAGAGATTAATTGAAGCATTATCATGCAGTTTCCTCTTACTTTGTCTACTTCATAGCCTTACCCCAGCTGGTGCACTTGCAGTCCTCATTTGTGTGTGCTTGCACGGACTGGTATCCCATTAAAAGAGTGCTCACAAGCAGCCTCTGTGCAACCTGTAGGCAAGTCTGCAACAATGCAGATTCAGCTGCTTTCCAGTCACACCAGTGTTTCAGAAGCATATTTGAAACCACTGGTAACAAAAATCATACAAACACTTTGTGCTGTTTGGCTCAAATAATGCACAAAAATGTTTTTTTTCCAGGTTGCTCTGGCATATATCACAGCAAGATGATTTTCTAAATACACCTTTACCAGCAAGGCTCTATTTATTGAAAGGCTAGACTTTCCATAATACAGCCATTATCGAGCATTATGAGCTCATGTTTCAACCAGTGAACTGAACTTGTGCTTCTTTGTGCTTTTACATGCATCGCCTGTACATCACACGAGTCTTTCCCAAATGCATGCTTTTAAACCAGGTGAGCATGAGCACTCTTGCCCTATACATACACATGTTGTTAAGGCAACCAAAGTTCTGACTTGAAGGAGGGCGGCAGGGCTGAGGGCACATTTGGGACTAAAGTTCTGTTTGTGCAACCAGCAGTTTCTTTTTTATGGTGCAGTGAAACAATAGAAGCCATATTGCCTGTATGGTTCCACTAGTGTACGGCAGTCTGTTAGAATGACAGTGTGGATTGTATAAACATTATAGAGCATTATAGTATTTTAAGTATGACATTTTCCATTATCAAACTTGTCTACATGGGTAATCGACTTTGTTGACTAATTATTGCGGGCCACAGTAACACTGAAAATTACTAGATTCCATTTAACACTTACCCTTTGTCCAGTTGGTAAGTCTGATTCCTTTATAGTGGCTCTACATGTGTGGTTGATGTCACTTGGAGACAAAGGCTATTAATTATTTGAATTATGCATGTTGCTGTTTGATAGGAACAAAAGCTTGGACCCACACCAGCCTTTTTATGAAGAAAACTGGCCACCGTTGGTCTGCATTCATCTTGTTTACTGTGTAATAGCAATTACAGGAATCTTTGCCTCTGCTCTAGATTCTTTATGAATAACACCCCCTGATCACTACATCTTTACCCAATTCAGTTTGATTTAATTCAGTTCACTTCTTTCTGTTGGTTTCTTTAATGAACTGGTCACTTCTCCAGTGGATCACTATTCCTAGCTTTTGGTGATGATGTGTAGCTTGTTATGAGTGGTTACAAGCTTGTGTGTTGGAACTGCTGATCACTTTAGGAGCCTAAAGCACAATGACTAGGTTGTTGTATATGGTGGTTAGGATGTTGTAGGAGAAATAACACTGAAATAACACTGTCAGCTCTACTACCCTTTCTATTTTATCATGTACATACAAAACATACACAGACATACAGTCACTGATTACTTTATTAAGTACTCCTACCTTGTATCTATGCTCATTGCCCATTTTATCAGCTTTATCAGCATTAATTGGTAGCCTTTCTTCACCGTATTCATAATGCTCCCCCACAGGACCACTACAGAGCAGGTATTATTTGGGTGGTGGATCATTTTTAGCACTGCAATAACACTGACACGGTGGTGACATATTAGTGTAGTCCATATTAGAATAGTCCACCAACCAAAAATATCCAGTCAATATCCAGTCCTGTGGGCAGCGTCCTGTGACCACTGATGAAGGACTAGAGGATGAAAAACACAAACTGTGCATCAACAGATGAGCTATCGTCTCTGACTTTACATCTACAAGGTGGACGAACAAGCAGGTGTGTCAAATAAAGTGGACAGTGAGTGGACACAGTGTTTAAAAACTCCAGCAGCACTGCTGTGTCTGATCCACTCGTATCAGCACAACACAAACTAACACATCACCACGTCAGTGTCACTGCAGTGCTGAGAATGATCCACCCCCCAATAATACCTGCTCTGTGGGGGTACTGACCATTGATTAACATGGGAAAGGGTTGCTAACAGAATATACAGAGAAACTTATGAACTACAGTGTAATCATAGAAATAAAGAGTGCCCCTAAAGTACTCTGCAGAAGTCAGAGACCAAATTTCATTTATTCAATTTACAGTGAAAAAGGCTATTAAGTTCAAGTTATTCTTTTTTCAGGTTCTGAATTCTAACAGAAAATTACACCGAAGCCTCACTAACCAAATATAATATTACATGATATAAATACAAAACAAAGAAATCTGCAGGGATATTTTTCTACACCTCCAGTTCAGTCTTAGAAGTTGATTGTATTGTTCACTGATGTTGAGGT
Source organism: Colossoma macropomum (assembly GCF_904425465.1). NCBI lineage: Eukaryota > Metazoa > Chordata > Actinopteri > Characiformes > Serrasalmidae > Colossoma > Colossoma macropomum. Next base: position 29,150,945 of record NW_023494805.1, on the reverse strand, counting down.
CTGGACTCTGGGGTGGTCAGTCCATTGTTCTGAGAACACCAGCAGCTTCTTTGTTCTTTTAATTATTTTTTGAGCTCCAGTTTTGGGAAATATCACTTATGTTCTTGCGTAAGTTCTTAATAAAATTTAATCTCCTAAGAAAGATCTGAAAAATGAATAGCTTGTATTTAAAGGCTGTTTTAACTGGAAATAACATAAATGAGGGGTGGTTTCTAATTTTGCACGGTACTGTATATAGAATGGACAGTGGCGTAGATACAAGGTAAGTGTGCTTAATGGCGTGCTTAAAAGTGACCAGTGACTATATTTACCTTAACGTTTGAGTCATACTATACAATGACAATACAAAAAGGTAGATGCTCTTTCTTGCTTTCACTCATTTGTTCACTCACACACACACGGTGCGTAAAGTGTATTAAATAAGGTCTTGGTCTAATTCCTACAGGAGGTAACATGATGAATCACTGAATGCCACTATGAGCTTTTTATAGCTCACCTTTTTCTGCAGAGGATACTTCACTACCTACACACACACACACACACACACACACACACACACACACACACACACACAAGTGTATAAATATCTCTGTGAAGGAGAACTATTATCATCACTTTGAACCCCCTTACTGCATGCACACACACACACGCATTCACAGAGAACATCATGTCTGCTCACGGTTCTCTTTTACCAATAGCTCATGATTGCCATAGCAACTAAAACTCATAGGTCATACAGCTTTTTTATCTCCTGCTAGATATTGTTTTGTTAGAAATTTGCCATCATTATTTCATTACAGTTAAAGGATGGTGTTATTTTGCATGTTGGCATTCTTGATGTTGTGTTTCACTTCACTTTTGCACTGATTTTTTGGCTGGTTTTAATATTGCTGCCATGGTTTGTTTACTAAAAGGCCTCAGACTGGGCTAATAATGATATTGTATTGATAATGTAGAATCCTTTATGTTGGATGTTTTTAAAAGTTCTTTAAAAGTAACGGTTAAACTTTTTTGTACTGGAATGAAGTCTGTTTACAGTACTATTAAAAGCTTTTTGTTTGAACTCAAGCTCAGCCTTTATATGGCTCATTACAGTGCAGTACAGATGTTGGACAGTTTTTTTGACATTTACAAGTCATTACGATTGTAAACAGTTATAGCATGGCTACATTTTTCTTCTATGTTTGTACCACTCGTACACATTTGAGGACGGACTAGTTTTACACTGTAAAAAATCTAAATATATATGTACATTGCACTGCTGTTAACCCAACAACACTGGACGCTGCAGAGACCGCTAACTTCAGAAGACCTCATAATGGCTCTAAATTGCCGTACAATTTTAACCATACACAATTTTTCTTACTGTGTAGGAGACTAGGAAGAACAAAAACAACACTGAAAAGAACAATTCAGCATTCTGAAAGAGTGACATTGTTTGAACAGGCTGTTATAATGTCAGGAAAATGGATAGACAGCCATGATAAACTTCCTGAAATGGAAACAGCCTAAAAAAGAACAACCGAATTCTGAACTGAATGCAGTCACAAACCGAACTAGCTTTACAAATTTTTAACAACTTTTTATTTTTTTATTTTATCATTAGCTTTACAATGTCAGCAGTTTGAAAACCACTTAACCAAATGTAATGTAACACACCCAGCACAGACCTTAGTACAGTGAACGTTAAGTATTACTGACTGTTGAACAGCCTTTCATGTCTATTATTTCTTTATTCTACATGCATGTTTTCGTCTGTTTGTTTGGGTTTTTTTCACCTCTGAAAGCTGAGCAAAGTACTCATCCTACGCTGCCCACTCCAAACTGTCCAGCATTACACTGGCTCTGTTGTTCTTGAGGAATGGCTCACTTTTCCTCCAGAAATTCTTTAAATGTGAAATGTGTATAAGTACATTCCATGAGAGCTAAAGCCTAACAAAAGGCAAGAGGATAAAAGGCAGCCCTGTTACAGCACCATCTGTATGCTGGTGTTGCCATCAATAATGTGTGTCAGCTTAATGTTTGCAATTTCATCCTCACCCCAAATTTTATTGATCAGCTAAGACATGCACTGGAGCTACAAGGCTAATGAAGCTAATGAGTGATGGAAGTTCATACTGCCCTAATTAGCACTGTGCTGTATGGCACTGCATGACACGCTGTCATCAATAAATACGGACAAGTATGGACACAAAATCCAGGCTTCAGGAAGACCGCAGCTACTACTGTTTGTAGATTTACAACTTACTTTTCTCTGTTTTTATTGATGTCATACGGTGTCAGAAACTACAGAAGTATTTGAGATTGCTAAACATGGATTGAAAAGTGTGTAATAATTTAGACATGGAGTTAGCACAGTGCTAATTGGAGAGCTCTAAGCTTCCATAACTTGTTAGCTACATTAACTTTGTACCTGCAGCACAAAACTAAATGAGCAAAAAACTTATAGGTCATACAGCTTTTTTATCTCCTGCTAGATATTGTTTCCTTGGAGATTTGCTATCATTATTGCATTACGGGTAAAGGATGATGTTATTTTGCATGTTTGCTTTCTTGATGTTGTGTTTCACCTAACTTTTTGCACTGATGGCTGGTTTTAATATTGCTGCCATGGTTTGTTTACTAAAAGGCCTCAAATTGGACTAGTAATGATATTAAATGTAGAATCCTTTATATTCATTTTAAAGGTTCTTTAAAAATTATGGTCAAACTTTTTTGTACTGGAATGAAGTCTGTTTACAGTACTATTAAAAGCTTTTTGTTTTAACTCCAACTCAGCCTTTATATGGCTCATTACAGTACAGTACAGATGTTGGACAGTTTTTTTTGGCATTTACAAGTCATTAACGGTTGTCAACAATAATATTATGGATATTCTGACATTGTATGACATCTGTAAAAACAGAGAAAAGTTGTAAATCTACAAACGATAGTAGCTGCAACATTTTTAAAGCTTAGATTTTGTGTCCATACATTTGGGTTCAGCAAAGAATTGTTTGTCTGTCCTTTCTGAACTGGCCTGCCAAAACTCACCTTTGAGCTGATGTATGGTTTGTGGAGAGAGCAAATAAAGTAGAAGAAGGAGGATGATAGGGGGACATTCCACATAAAGCAACCTGCCTCCAGCCATAAACTCTGCCTGTCCAAATCTCATTTCCCAACAGTGTTATCAGAGGAAAAATTGATGGTTGCATCCAGGCTACCCACACATAGTTCTATTTTAAGGAGTTGTTTTTATTGCAGAACTAATTTTACACCCCGTGGGATGCATTTATCAGGCTCTTCAGAGTGATGACACAATCAGTTTTTGCTTGAACAGAGCAGTTACACACAGCGGAAACTTTTGATAAATATGGTGCAGTGGGTGTTCGTGCGTGTCTTCATTTTTCAAATTTTGCATATAGTTTTGTGTGTGTGTGTGTGTGTGTGTGTGTGTGTGAGTGATCACACAGTGTTGCTGCTTGTGTTGTTCTCAGTCCATTGGCTGGGAGTTTGCAGGTATTGTTCAGGTGAGTTTCGTCTAGGATGGATGCGGTATGAGGAGAGGGCTCGTCCTGTCACTAAGAGCATCAGGGTGACGGTCAGTGTGGCTGCCCAGCTACTGGCAGGGAGACCTGCCTGCACAAGAGCACAGGTCAGACAAAACCGCTTACAATAGATGTTCAGGTAAGTATCAAGAATGATGGAGCACAATAGGACAATAGCACAAGTAAAAATAAACATAAAACAACTAAACATGTTTATAAGTATTTTGTAGGTCCTTGCCTTGGCCAGACTTTCATAAAGTTATTATTAGAAAGCTACCTACATGGGGACTGAAGCATGCATGTCCTTAAATAACATATTTAAAAAACAAGAGTCTTTATGCATACCCTATTCCAGTGATTGCAATATAATGCAGGATGTTTCATGAATTTAATTGTATTGACATTAAACTAAAGTGATGGGTGTTTGTTCCACTTATAATGTGAATAAATGAAATATCATTCCCAAGTGATGGAATTTATAAATCATCTATCAGCTATATGAAAGACTTTGATGCTTTCAACCTTAAGTGATCATTTTCATACTTATTTAAACATATAGTTAAGGTCAAAACTATTAGTCCCCAAGGAAACATGAAGCATTTTCTTAAAATTCTGTCCAATGTTAACATCTTTCATGAAACTTTACAGAGTAAAGCATTCATCAATGTAATGGTCTTCATTTGGTACATTTTAGAAAATGCACCAAATGGGGATGTACCAAATGGGGACCTTGGAGATTGAAAAATCTTCAAGACTGCTGTGTAATATGTGTATTGAAAATTGGGATGGTCAAAAGTGTAGGCCACCATGTGATTTTTTTTCAAGAAAATGTAGCAAATTGAAATTTACAGCTTTTAAATACCAAACACCTAAACCCCATCTGACTTGATTGGCACAATCAATCAGCACTGAACTCTACTAAATGGACTGCATGAAATGAACAAGGCTAGTGGCACTTGGAGGCTAGATTGAGAGGCACCACTCTTACCACTTGTTAGAAACAAACCTGGGCATGCTCGCTAGTGCAAGATATCAAAGCCTCTCAACAAGAATGCTTGGATCTCTGCATAAATGACTATTGCTGAACTGGCATCTTCTGGACTTGAAGTTTCAGGAAAGACTGTTTTGAGGGCTCTTCATCATGGTGGGCTTTGAGGTCTTCTCCCGAGGAAAACTTCATTGCTCACACAGTGGTACATCAAAGCAAGACTGGAGTTTGCTTGTAACTATTTGAGGATGACTTTGGGAAGACTTTCCTTTGGTCTCATGAGACTAAACTTGAGCTGTTCAGGCACATGGATGTTGCTTTTATTTGGCAAAAGAAGAGAGAGGCCTTCAATCCTAAAAACACTGTGCCCACAGGTACACATGGTGGTGGGAGCTTAATGATGTGGGGCTGTTTTGCTGCTTCAGGCACAGGGAACCTTCGGCCTCATTCACCAACTGTTATTAAGAAGATCATGAATCTGATGTAGCCTTTCTTTAGGATCTTTCTCAAGAACAAATTTAAGAAAAAGCTTAGGAAGATATTGGTGAATGAGGCTGCTTGTTCAGGTGCATGGGGACATGAAGAAAGATTATGTTGATATTTTGAAGGATAATGTGAAGAAATCTGCTGCCAGCCTAACTTTTGGTCACCGTTAGGTCTTCCAGCAAGACAATGACCTGAAGCACATCCAAGTTGGTCCATAACTTTTTTGAAGGACACTAAAATCAAGGTCCTGGAGTGCCCTCTCAAATCCCGATCTCAATCTTATTGAGAACCTATGGCGGGAGCTCAAGGTTAAGATCCATGCTCGAAAACTATGATTTGGTGATTTGGATGAGCTGCAACAATTTGCCATGGAGGAATGAGCTAAGATCTCTCAAGAGACGTGTGCCAGCCTAGTTAGGAACTACAGTAAAAGGTTGCTGTCAGTTCAGAAAGGTTATACTATTGACTATTATTGTCAGAGGTCTAATAAATTTGGCCTTGTCATGTTTGTTTTTTCATGTTTCAACTCAGTAAAATATCTTCATCAAACTTCATGGAGATTTTGTCTTTGTTCATTTGGAAGTAATTATACTGTAAACATTTTTGGTACTGGTCATTTTTTGGAAAACATAGGAAAAAAGAGTTTTGTTTGATTTAATAAAGGGGGCTAATAAGTTTGGCCTTAACTGTATGTAAATACCAGTGGTTATTAACGCATGAAAAATCTATACTAAATGCAGAAAACCTTGATTGAGAGCAGAAATCCTCTATCAACATTTCCATGTGAGAATGACTTGCTTTTGAATGTACCTAAGTATTAAAAGTAAATGCTCCTACTACAGTTATTTTTGTTATATTATGCTGATGAACAGTTTCTTATAATGAGACCTGTGTGACATAGAAAACAGGGTTAGTGTAGCTATTTCTTTCATTGTTGCATCCTGTTACATTTTTCAGTGCTATCCACAGACAGAGATTTTTCTCCTCCACTTACTTCCCAACATAATCCCATAAGTTATCAGTGAGATTCAAAGGGTCTATATCCTACATTTTTTCTGCCATTTTCTTTTTCTGCCTCAGGTCTGGGGTCCACAAACGTGCCTGCACATCCAATTCAGTTTTTCTATATATCACTGTTGTCGGAACAAAACCTTCTCCAAAATGATAACTTACAGAAGAAGGAAAAAAACATACTTTACTTTTAATGTAAGTCAGTGGAACCAGTGTGTTTTCCAAGTAATTTTGAGCAACTTCTTTTGGTCCATTTGTCATGAATTTTACACACAATGTAAAGGGCCACAGCTGTTTTCAAATTATGTCAAAAACTGAAAAACGACAAAAATGGAGATTGAGGTTTTGTTCAGACAGCCTTGATATGCTTCTCTGTCTTTGCAATAATACAGCACAGAAATATGGTTCAAACATTTAGTGAATCTGTAGAATCGCCCTTTCCATTCCATCTAATCACGAGATCTTACGTGACTCACATCTGAACTTATGAGGCTATGAAGAGGGGTTGATACATGTCATCTGCCTCTTACTGTGTTTAACTGGTAAATTCGTGTGTCCATCTACATTTTGTGTGAAACTGACAAATGGACACTCAGGAAATCACTAAGGATTTACACACCATGTTCAAAACCTTTCATTATTTATTCAGTTGGCTTCGGAAACACATGTAAAATGGTGTGCTACCAATTTGGTAAGTAGTGATGAAGATAACAGAGCATTTTGACATGAAACATTGGGTATCATTTTCTATGCCAGTGCTATTAAAGGTGAATTTAAGAAGATATGCAAAAATTAAGAAAATGCCCTTAGACCCCAGAGAGTTAAGTGAGCAGAGAGTATCGATCCCTATATCTAAATAGTCGATAAATATTAGTGTGTGGCATTTTGATATGCCAGCGTCACTTTTGTATTTGTGTGTTATGTGTGTGTGACAGAGAGTGTGTAGTTTGTGGACTCACATTTGCCAGCACATTGCTGAAGGCGATGTCTGCATATGAAGAGAGAAAAGCTGTATGAAAAAGAAAGAGTGGAGTTGATGATTAAAAAAATAACACGGCTAAGCAGGGCTTAGGGTTACCCTACAGTTTGTAGACCAGAGTTAGTCAGCCTGGAGAGGATGTGTTAATTTACTTTCACGTAGAAATCAATAAAATCAATAAAACATGTCATTTGACACACGTTTGTGTGCAACTAATAATTTTTGGCTTTCACATCTCCATAAATTTTGTGTTGTGCTGCAGGGTACAGGCCTAGAGACCAACTGTAAATACATTATGAAAAATGATAATGGTAAAGAATAAATGTATTTATAAAATATGGATAAATAAACAAACAACACTAATGAGGGAGAATAACATTGTGGATTACCACAAACGATAGCGAAGACATGAGTTCTCCAGTTCAAGCTGAACAGTAGTCCTCCTACAGCCATACAGCCCAGAGCTCCATTAAAACCTGTTAATCCTGAATACAGAGCGTCCCGTCGCACTGAAACAGAAAGCCCTGCAGAGAGAGAGAGAGAGAGAGAGAGAGAGAGAGAGAGAGAGAGAGAGGGAGAGAGAGAGGCTTCATATTACTAGGTTTTGATATTCATTGCCATAGTTTCATATAACATTGTCTTAGTTACTAGCTTTCAATTAAGATTCTTTAGGAAGCAATTCAATGTGTCATCAAATCTCAAATTTCACCACAATTTGATTCCATTATTTTGGCCCCATTCAGAATTCTTAAAAAAAATAAACAGAATATACAAATGTGACTGGAAGAAGAATCTGTACAGCGAATTATAGACAGAAAATACAGCTTTTAATGGACTTGTACATTTAAAAACAGCCTCAGATTTGTATTTTGCATTATTAATCATTATAATTGATACTAACATTCCAAATCTAATGTAGCTGATTCACCAGTGATGCATCACAAAAGAGCGATAGATTTTTACACCTCAGTTTAGTGTATTTGTGCTCTTCATTCTGATACATATATCTAATGAGTGTATGTTTCATTTGGAACAGTTACTCTGTAGCAGCAATTTGTGGTTGATGTTTAAGTTTTAGGCTACAGCGCTGATCATTGCCAGGTGGAGGCGCTGTATACTTAAGCATGATTTCCTCTTTCTTCTCTACACTCCACTGCTCATGATCAGCCTCATCCTCCTCTCCCTCTCTCTTCCTTATCACCCCACCCACAATTTAATTCTTTCTATCTCTCTCTCTCTCGCTCCCTCCCTTCTATCTTTCCAAACTGCACAACCTGAAGACTGTTAAATGTGTGAATGGCCCTCAGTCGCTACAGTGAAGCCTGTGAACATCCACACCCTGCTCTCTCTTAGACAGTTAGACATTAAACCTGAGGGTCTTCTTGCCACTCTAGCAGTTGCCAACAGTAGGAGAGTGTACTCACTCTAAGAGTGGATGATAAGGCAAAAATATAACATGAAGATACTGGAAGATATTTCATGATACACAATATATTGCACTATTTATTTTTCTGAGGTTTGCAAGCAAGTTGGAATGGACAAAATGCACCAGCAAAACAGCAGCGCATTTAAAAATGCTATGAATACCTACGAGTACAATATTTATTTTCATTCAAAATATGCAAAAAGAGAGTATTTAAGAAGGAACAGGAAAAAAAATAAACATTTGAGTAAAATCTGAGTAAACAAAATCTTGTAATGAGTAAAATAAGATAATGACATAATGGACCAGCATCCAATCAGCTTCTTGTTACTGAGCAGTTTATGCAGTTACTATGCAGTTACTGATTCCCATAATTGGTCCAAATGTATCTTTGTTATTACACATACAGTTGTTAGTTTTCTAGAAATACTGACAATGCCCAGTATAGATACACTCAGATATTATTATGCTATCAGCATACTGTGTAAGTAAATTAAAAATTAAAAATGATAATGTGATAACACATCATCTGTTGTCCCTTTAGAACAGTGTGAGAGTGCCACCCTCTCTCTCCATGCAGAGCAGAGCTTTATCTCATATCCACTACAGCTCTACTGACATTTTCCTCACACAGTCAGGAAATGAAGCTTGTAGCTTCAGACTGCAATCCTCCGGCTCCTGGGCGAAGCCAGACTATAATGGATGACTGCTGCAGACCGGTCTGTGTGGGGGCGTTCCTAAAGGATGCTTGCACAAATACTAAAGCAATAAGCCACTCGAGGCTGACTGTGCATTACATTGCATGGTAAAGGGGTCTTGTTAGGCACAACCCAAAGCAAATTAATGCCCCCCCCCCATAACCATGATAAACTCAAGCACAGCCTCAGGTAGTTTATTTCTTTTAAAAAAGGTGACATGGTAATACACACTAAGTTCAACACATCATGTAAATTATATTATTAATAATAATCATCTTAATCATTTTACCACCCAGCTATGTAGTTTGCTAACATTTGCATTTACAGCATTTGGCAGACGTTCTTATCTTGAGTAATTATATTCATGTTACATAGACAAGTGAATGTAGCATTAGGCATCTTCCTCAAGGACTTTTTTTGGTATAGCATGACATGCTTGCCTGAGGAATCAAATAGTGAGCTGTAGCTGCCAAGCAATATAATGGTCAAAGATTATTCCATAAACAGCATAATAGCTTTTAATGAAGGAGTGCAGTTTTCCCTACCTGATCCTCACGGCCCCCAGACAGTCCACATTTTTCATTTATCCATATTTGGTATTTGCAGAAGGCCAGTATCTGCAGATCTAAGATCATGTGTCAATGTAAACACACAGACATTCTGCGAGGTATGCAGGTGCTTTAAGACCATTTCAAGATTTAAAAAAGAGGAAAAGAACTTTAAAATCTATTCTAAGAGGTGCAGGCAGCCAGTGCAGTTCTTTCAGTCTTTTAATTACATGGCTTTTGCGAATAGGAAACTTCCACATCTACACAACTGCAAAAAAGACAGCACTGATAATATAGTGGAGAAAGGACACACCCTGTGCTCCTTCAGGACACTTAACAGACTGGCCTCTTCCTGTATTTTATTTTCCACCTCTTCTTCGATGTTCCCTCTGCTCTCTTACTCATGTAGAAGCATCATTTCTTGCTTAACGTCGTTAAGACTCGCGGGTTTTAATTGTGTTCTGTTGTAATCAGCGGTCTATTGTTAATGTACAGTGTCTTTTCACATAATGTGAATATCTACAGATGAGAAAGGAACTGTAAAATGAACAGATTATAATAGGCTGTTTGATTTAATTATTCCTGTCCTCACCCACTGTTTTCATGGTTAGCATTAAAGTGTCTGGAGCACAGGTGTAGGTCCTGCGTCTCATCTTCTCTGTCTCTCTCTCTCTCTCTCTCTCTCTCTCTCTCTCTCTTCTCTCTCTCTCTCTCTCTCTCTCACACACACACACACACACACACACGCATACACACACACATTAAGAGTTCCTGTTAGTACACAGTTATAATGAGTCAGTGTGTACCGCATCACTTCCCATGCAAATGCTATGAGTCATTCCTCTCTTATTCTATTAGCATTAATGCTGTCTCTTTCTCTCTTTCTCTCTCTCTCTCAATCTCTCTATCTCTCTCTCTCTCTCTCTCTCTCTCTCTCTCTCTCTCTTTCTCTCTCTCTCTCTCTTCTCTCTCTCTTTCTCTCTCTCTCTCTCTCTCTCTCTCTCTCTCTCTCTCTCTCTCTGTCTCTCTCTCTCTTGCTTTGTTTTATCTTTCAGTTTCAACAGTGCTTTATTGGTGTGAATGTTACAAGTCTCATTATAGCCACAACAATTCACAATAAATAAAAATACACGCTTAAAATGATGGTTCTTCAAGGGTTTTTTAGTAAATAAAATGGTTCTGTATAGAACCATGACCACTCAAAGAACCCTTTGCATGACTAAAGGGTTCTTTGCATTGTGAAATCGTTCTTCAGATTGATGGAGAATGTACTGTAGATGGTTTAGTATAGAAGCTTTTTAAAAAGGTTCTATATAGCACCAAAAAAGGCTTCTTCTTGTATTACAAGCTTGACATTGTAACAGTAGAAGAACCTTTCTTGGTGCTACACAGAGCCCTAAAAAAAAGCTTCTATACTGAACCATCTACAGCACATTCTCCATCAATCTGAAGAACGCTTTCACAATGTAAAGAATCCTTTAATCATGCAAAGGGTTCTTTGAGTGGTCATGGTTCTATACAGAACCATTTTCTTTACTAAAGAACTCTTGAAGAACCATCATTTTTAAGAATGTAGGAAAAGGAAGACAAACATAGCAATACACATAGAAATTGTTAGTGATCTATAGATGATCTACAGATGTTAAAATTGCTAACAAATCTAGTGAAACTGATAGCATTACATTTGTTAGGTTTAGGATTAGCTTTAGGTTTTGGGCTGAAGTTAAGGTTGGGGTTAAGTTTAGAATTAGATTTAGGTTCTGGATGATAAAAGGTTTAGTTTAAGTTTAAAAAAAGGTGTAGGTTTTGGGTTGAAGTTAAGGTTAGGTTTAGGTTTAGGATTAGCTTTAGATTATAGGTTGAGGTTAGGGTTAGGGTTAAGTTTAGAATAAGGTGTGGGTTTTGGGTTGAAGTTAAGGTTAGGGGTTAGGTTTAGAATAAGGTTTAGGTTTTGGGGCAGGTTAAGGGTAGTTTTAGGTTTGGGGCTAAATTATTGTTGTAGTTAGATTTAGATTTAGGATTGGACTTAATAAAATCTATTACATATAACATCATTTCAGATGTATTCCATAAATATTTGGTCAAATGTTAGTTAAAGACAAACTGAGGATCTGCAAAGCATCTACAGTCGACTCTCAAACAAAGTGTTATAAAAGAAGGTATTTACAGTATTATTCATTATTTATATGGACAGAATGAGTTTTTCTTAAATAAGTTGATGCTTTGCCTCACTGGTCATCCCTCACGTTTCTCTCTCTTCTTCTCGTTCTCTCTGTAGCCAAACAGTTTTATTGTTCTTATTTACATTTAAACATGAAGGACGACTCCCTCTGAAGTGCCAAAGTCTGACAGGTATTTGCATATTCAGAATGTAAAATGCTGTTGAGAAGGCTTATATAACCCATACCGCATATGTCATCTGATGTCAATAACCTACATTATGCATCTGTGCCCTAGTACGGATTCATCTCCTTTTTATCTTCAGCATCACCATGGTGACGGTGTTTGAGTGTGTTTGTGTTCGTCTGTTCACCCCGAAACCGGTTCCAGCTCTGGAGAGTTTTATATTTGTTCTAAGCCTAGTGCCTCCTCAACTCTCCAGGGAATTCATTACTTGCACAGATAACTGTAACACACAGCCTTCATAACATTAGAGGATTATGAATCTCTATTTCTACACCTCACTATAGTCATATCACTTTGGTTCACAAATTTATTTGAGTTGTACTAAATGTTTCACTTTTAACGTTTCATCAGCTCAGAATTCTAAGGTTTTAACTGTGTTCAGTGCAGTTTTGAGATAATGAGATTTTACTTTCAAAATAAAACTCTTAAGTAGTACCATTCACTCACATATGCTAACAAAGTCATTGTCTTGTGATACTTTGACCACTGAACATTAAAAATTAGGACATTTTGGAAACAGCGTTTTCTGGAATGGACCAGATGCAGACAGAACCTTTAAATCCTGAAAGCTCTCTTTTGAGTTATGTATTACATATGTTCACCACTATGCTACATCAACCTCTGCATAACCACAAAGCCAAAAAAATTACACCTTTGGGTCATTTAATACATTTAATTACACTCCATGTGCTAAGTACAAATATGGATGTAATAAAGACAGGCCATGTGACTTTTCATACTTCTGCATTATTAGGTTTTGAACTTTGTACGGTGAAAAGATTTCAGATTTTAGGAAACTGGCAGATGGTTTAAAGTATTTTATTCCTTGCATAACATGGTTTGTCCTGTTCTGCCTTGGCAAGGAATTTGCTGTTGGTCTACCCTGTTTATTATCTACAACCAAAAAAGTTGGGACGCTGTGCAGAATGTAAATAAAAATAGAATGCAATGATATGCAAATAATGTGAACCATATTTTAAAAAAAATGCTACAAAGACAACATATCAAATGTTGAAACTAAGAAATTTTATTGTTTTTGGAAAAATATTTGCCCATTTTGAATTTGTTGCCAGCAACACGTTCCAAAAAGGTTTGGACAGGGGCATGTTTACCATTTTGTTTCATCACCTCTTCTTTTAACAACAGTCAACAACAGTCAAAGCATTTGGGAACTGAGGAGACCAACTGCTGTAGTTTTGAAAGTGAAATGTTTTCCCATTCTTGTTTGATAACGGATTTTAGCTGCTCAACAGTTCAGAGTCTCCTTTGTCGTATTTTTCACTTCACAATGCGCCAAATGTTTTCAGTGGTGACAGGTCCGGACTTTAACACCCGGACTCTTTTGATACACAGGCCTGCTGCTGTAATACATGCAGAATGTGGTTTGACATTGTCTTGCTAAAATAAGCAAGGCCTTCCCTAAAAAGACGTTGTCTGGATGGCAGCATATGTTGCCAAAATATGTATATTTCCTTCAGCATTAATGGTGCCTTCACAGATGTGCACGTCACCCATACCATGTGCACTAATGCACCCCTATACCATGAATACTGGCTCTTGAACTGTGCACTGATAACAAGCTGAGTGGTCTTTAGCCTGGAGAACACAGTGTCCATGATTTCCAAAAAGATTTTCAAATGTTGATTTGTCAGACCACAGGACCCTTTTCCACTTCACCTCAGTCCATTTTAAATGAGCTTGGGCCCAGAGAAGGTGGCAGCATTTCTGGATCCTGTTTATGTAGTTTCCTCTTTGCATTTTAAAATTTTTAACTAGCATTTTTTTTTAACTAGCAGTTTTGACAAACTGTTTTCACAGACTGTGGTTTTCAGAAGTGTTTCTGAGCCCATGCAGTGATTTCCACTACAGAATCATGTCTATTTTTAATGCAGTGCCACCTGAGGGCCCAAAGATCATGGCCAGCAAATACAGGTTTTTGGGTTTGTCCCTTGCATACAGAGATTTCTCCAGATTCTCAAAATCGTTTAATGTTATTTTGTATCGTAGATGATGAAAAGCAAAAGTTCTTTGCTATTTTATGTTGAGAAATGTTATTCTTGAATTGTTGTACTATTTGCTTGTGCAGTCTTTCACAGGGTGGTGAACCCCTCCTCATCTTTACTTCTGAAAGACTCAGCCTCTCTGGGATGCTCTTTTTGTACTCAATCACGTTACTGACCTGTTGCCAATCAACCACCAGGTGTTTTTTTAGCATTACACAACTTTGCCAGCCTTTTGTTGCCCCCGTCCCAACTTTTTTGGACCATGTTGTTGGCATCAAATTCAGAATGGGCATATATTTTTCAATAAACAATAAAATTTCTCAGTTTCAACATTTGATATGCTGTGTTTGTACTATTTTCAATTAAATATAGGATTGAAATCATTTGCACTTCACTACATTTTGCACAGTGTCCTAACTTTTTGGGAAATGGGGTTGTAATAATATTACACTATGAACTCTGAATCAGTTTGATAAATATAATAATTCAAACTTTTCTTAAATTGGACTAGACCAGCTGACCTATTCCTATTCATGGTAAAAAAAGGTTATAAAAAAAGTTGGCAATAATCCTGTGCTACCAAACTGGATTATGTTTGTACTGACACTAGGCAGGTTGGAAACAACAGCAAATTCGTCATTATATTAATATTAGCTTGATTACACGATAAAAATACTGGATCTGTCCTAACAGTGTCACTTTTCACACACATACAAAATAAAAGTAATTTGAAATGAATAAAACATTCTAAATTGAATTTTTTAAAAACTATGTACAATCTCTCACTGAAGGGGATTTTTGCTAATGTTCTGTAAAGCTCATAACAGTTGCTACGAAAGAACATGTTTGTGGGCGGAGCATGGATAGGACAGTTTTGGGGGTCTCTGCATTTATTTTTGAAAGACTTGGCAAGGCATATATCGCACTTCAGACTTCCACTGAAGGTCATATTTTGCTCAGAGAGAATGATGGGATGTGATAGTCAGAGCTGACCCCACCCCCCTCGTCCACTCCATTCAGCTCCATATGTCACTGCAGATTTTTATAGCGAGTGACACCTGAGCCACGGAGCACTCATGCGGAAAAAAAAAACAGTCAGTGCAGCCTCAACCTCATTATTCATGTTCAAAATGGATTTAAAACATAGATTTTAAAATACAAAGATACACTCCCAAATATGATATTAAAAATATTAATTACCCAAATACTTCTGACACTTTCTGTATCAGACCACAAGAACTCAGCCTATCTCTCACACAGACGGTGGAATTAGAACACATCCTTGAGTAGAATAGAAATATTGCCAAAATTTTAAAAAGTACCTTTCACTCTTCGGTCCATATATAGCAAATAGGCAGCAGAAACAGCCCGTTTTGAATTCACAGTTTTTGTGATGTCACAAGAACACAAAACATTTACATATATCTGCCAATTCAGCTTCAGCAGTTCAGAATTCTGCCCCACCCACACAGCAGCCAATGAGAGCAAAGGTCATCTACATATCCTTGCTGTCACACAAACAACTTGTATCTTTTTTTTTGCACAATTTGAAAACTCCAATTACTCTTTATATTGTATTAAAATTTCATGATGGACTAATAGAACTGGCCTGAAATTACTTGGAAAAAAATCTGGTTACATTAACTTCTATTACAAGATAAGAATGTTTTTTTCTTTCTCCTGTAATAACTCATGTAAAGTTACCATCTTGAAGATGTTTTATTTAGACAGCAACATTGCATCAGTCTTAAGTGTCATTCAGACAGGATCAGTTTTCCAAGGGGAGGTGGAGTAATGTAATTATTACTGTTATTTCTCAGTGATTTTCGTTCCATCTGGATCCACCAAGACAGTCATTTTTATGTACTGCAAAATCTACCCCATCGTATCCTGTGGAAAAGGATGGAGACACTCAAACGAGCATTAACTATGTAACGTCGTCCTACCTGAAGTGTGCAACTCTGAACATAGAAACATATGAAATAACAGAAAAATAAAACTGATTTTATACTGTTGACTACAAATAGTATGTAATAAGCCTGGGATTTTAAGGGGTTAATATAGCTGGGTAAATAGTTTGGTAAACAGCTTTATGATTAAAATGTTTTCTACTTGTGAGCAGCTGAGCTTAGTCTATGCGTAACTTTTTTGGCGGGATGGCAATACGTAAACCAAGAGGCACTCTCATCTCTGTAACTTATAAATTTACATTTATGCATTTAGCAGATGCTCTTTTTCAGAATGACTTACAAGTGTATTCATGTTACAGATGTAGGTGAATGTAGTCATAGTTTTGCTTAAGGACTCTTATTGGTAGAGCATGGGGCGCTTGCCTAGACAGAAATCAAACTCCTCTCTGCTGTGAAGAGGGCACCAGTATTACCCATTATGCTATACCAACCTGGCTCATGCTTTAAATCAATGCTATGTTATGATTAACACCACCTTTATTAGAGAAATAAAAATGTGTTTACCACTAACATCAGCTGTTATTCTTTTCATAAACTTGTTATATCTCAAAAAATTATGAATGAAAATACAACATTTTGAAATGTGTTATGTAGTATGTTTAATTTCCTTGCAACTACTTGCCAAATTGAATCATATGAATTCAAAGCACCTTTTTTCAGTGTACCAGGATTCCTTATCCTATGAGAATCAGTCATAAACATCACAGATGTCCAGTGGTAAAATTGCATTACCCCACCTCCTAACATAAAACTAATCCTATCCAAATAGTGCTTTAAAGGTGCAGTAACAAAAACTGCCTGTGTAGCTGTAATAGATAAAGAGAGATGGAAATTTGCCATGTAAAGATGAATTATGGCCTAAACCCACACAAACATCATAAGTGGATAAGTGGAAAAATGTATGGCATGGCCTATTTTTGCATCTGTTTTGAGAGTCTGTGTGCTTTTTGTGCATTTAGGTTACAAACATACTGTAGTTTTCAAACTTTAATATTTTGCATCATCCAGCTTTTCTCAATCTTTGCTCTCAAAACAAGTGTAGGAGTTTTCTTGCAGAAGGAGACAGTGGGTCTCTCTGGAGCATTTGGCCTGAGAGAGAGAGTGACGCATGCGATTTCACTCTACATTTCACTCTGTTTCATGCTCAGATGCCCACTGAGCTGTCATAGGGGAAGTGAAATTGGATATCAGAGAGAGAATCCTTCCTTACAGAGGAAGAAGAAGAAAGAGAGAGAGATAGAGAGAGAGAGAGAGAGAGAGAGAGAGAGAGAGAGAGAGAGAGTAAAAGATGAGTGGAGAGGGATATCGATTCTCTCTCTCTCTTCCTCTCTGTCTGTCTGTCTCTTGCTCTGCCATCCTCGGTGACTGTCTTTATACCTCACTCTCAAAACACAATAATGTGTGTGCTGCGCTCACGTGTGTGTGCACGCATGCATGCGCATGTCAGGCGGCCATGTGAGACAATGAATAAGAGCCTATAATTACGAACCATCAATAATTTTGCCTCCCCTTTTTTCCCATCCTTCCTCTCATTTCTCCATGTCACTTCCTGTCTTTGCCTTAAAGCTGAGCTCACTGTTCATTGTCTATAATAGCACAACAAGAGAAACAGAGAGAGCTCTTAGTCTATTGATCCAGATAGAGACTAAGATCAGTGTTTTTAGCAAGCATCTCAGAGGAAGCATGCTAATCAATAATCACTGCCATGTCGACCACAGAACATCATTTTGATGGGTGTGGTCATATCTCAGCGCCCCTCCCACAGACTCCTCAGACTCAGAACACTGAAAATGCATTGAATTTACTTGACTGAAATGTGTGCAACATTTAAACATATATAAAATTATATATTAACACAATTACATTTTTTGATACATTTGATACATTAACACAATTACAGACTGCAACAATTGTGTTTACATAATATGTACAAGCTTAGCATAGTACTAAAAAAGGGTTCTTTGACTCAGTAGTACAATAGTTGTGCTATAAAGAGCTATTTTTAAAAGAACCATATACAACAGTTTCTCCATCACAGAGAAGAACAATTTAACCATGTAAAGAACCACTGAAATGTTTAATTGATTCTTTGAGTTGTCATAGTTTTATATATAACCATTGCCTTTACTAAAGAACCTATGAAGAACCCCTTTTTAAGCATTTGTAATATTGCTAGTGGATGATTGTGAGTGGTCACATTTACATTTATTAGTTACATCTACTCAAAGACAATTTGGGTGGATTTGTACTTTCCTGAGTATTTTCAAATAGAAATAATAAAAATAATTGTAAAAATAATTGTACATTGTATTCTAAAGTATATTTGTAATGGAAAGAAACTACTTTTTAGACATTAATTTATTAAGGTACCTTGTGGTCATTAACAATAAGGGACAGATTTACTAAGACAGGCACTAATTTTTGCACTACCACCATTTTTTGGGAGTGGCCAATTTAGTCGAAGAACTGCAATGTAAATGAACACAGCATAACATGTGACCAGTGCAATATAACTGCATTTATCATGTATAACCACTTTTGTTTCAGGCTCAAACTATGACTCATTAGGTTGAAACAGCGAGTAAGCCATAAAAATACTAAAAAATAATGACAAAGGAGTTATTGCTTGTCAAGAAAGCATGGGATTATTTCAACTTAATACATAATTATTTTGAGAAAATAAGACATTGTTTTGACATAATACGTCAGAAATTTGAGAAAATAAGGGGTTGATTTGGTTACATTTGCATTACAAGCCTCATTGCTCAATTCTGATTTCTTCCCAGATCCAGTTTTGGTAGTTCATATTCATATAAGTAAGTGGTTCAAATCTGTCATTGATGTGAAGGAAGCTGTTTCCTGAAATGACCCGCATGCGCACGTCCTGATCAATAACCTCATGTGTATGAACAGCTTGTGTAATGAACAAAAAAACAACTAACCATCAGAACAAGACTTTGTCTGGAAGATAATTAGCTCTGAACAGCTCAAACAGGGCCAGATGTATTGCTTTTGTACTGTTTACTGGCACTTCAGGTTGGGGGTGGGCAATATGGCAAAAATATCACAAAACTTGAAGACATTTTCAGAATACCTGATAAGATACTCCCAAAAATACTGTAAAAAACTACGAGCATAATGAAATTTCTAATTATACTGTCTTTATGCAGTTGTTTGGTGTTGTTTACGTAGCGATGATAGTCATGATATACTCAGAAAGCATACTGTGACATAATTTATCATGATAGCAATAAAATATCTTTATAATGCCCACCTCTACTTCAGATTAGGCACTGCTGCCATCCCACATGAATTCCAATCTGTGTGTTCTCATGAAGGTCACATGGCCATAAATCATATATATATCAGATGTAGGACCACATATGAAAGAACACATTAAGAATAATCTGACATGGGAGGAATTTACAAGTTCTTCTTCCATCAAAACTCTTTTCTCACTGAGCACAAACACTGAGCCATGTTAGCGCCCAAAATAAGACTATATAAGGAGCTTAAAATAAGCTTTTCACAGGTGTTAAATAACACAGTCAGCATCTATCATCAGTCTTGGTGAATCAGAGTAGGAGCTTTATTATATTAATCTCATCTCATTATTTTGTTCTCTGAGAGGGAAACTCCTATAAGTAAATTTACAGTATTTGTAGATAAGCGCAAAATAGCACGACCTCCCTTTTCGTCTTACATTATTCACACTATTTAGTAGATTACAACAGTCACTCTTTGACATCAAAAGATATGACCAAATGTTCATCAGAATGACAAGAATAGAGGCTAACAGACTTCTGGTCCTATGCTGATAGAAGCTGCATGCACTGAGATGTTCTACTGCAGTTCTGTAAGGTATCTGGTACATCTGTACTTTTACTCAAGTTCTTTTTACCTTTACTTCAGACATTATTTCATAGCCATAACAATACAGTTTGGTGATTTTCATTCTCAAACACACCAACTAAACCTAGCAACTACCTGCTGAGTTGAATCAGGTGTATTTGCGCAAGAAAATTACCAAACTGTACTGAAATCTGGATCCCAATTTGATAACACCTGACATATAGGGATCAATGAGGCACATTATAGGTACATAGCAGAGGTTGGGGTCTGCTACCCACCCAAGACCAACAGCCCCAGACAAAATACTGGGTTTCAGAGTAAAATAATAGATTTAGCTCTTTTTTTACACAGTATTCTTTTCCATTTTAACAATTTGCAGACATATTGACCCTTATTTAAGTTGCATACGGTCAAATCTGACCATAAAATAAGCACACACAGATTTCAGACAGTCTTGTTATGAATGAATTTCGTCTTTGACATATCTGTACGACCAAACTAACATTTGGTAGGACTGCATGTAAATTTGTGTGAAAAATTAACAACCTGAAAAAAAAAAGATTTGCGGTTAACTAACCAAAACCTATATCAATATCATCTATAATGCCCATAGTAAGAATGAAATAATGATAATAAAAATAAAAAAACAATAGTACTAGTAATATTTACACATGGCAATCCAATACAAAATTTGATGTACTTATTTTATGCATTGCTATAAACAAATGTGCAACCATTCCATGTCCATTTAAAGACATAATACACTGTGCTTTTGTTTTATACTACTGATACCACCCAGAAAATATATTAAAAATATAAACCATAAATAATACAGAAGCACACCGCGACCCAGAAGGATAAGCGGTTTAGATGATGTATGTATGTATGTAATACAGAAGCATCTTAGACACAGCAATAATACATCTTTTAAATGTATTATTTTAGGAAAACGATCACACTACGCATTTACATTATTCACTGTCTTAAAAAATGTTTTAAAAAGATGCTGCTCTACCTCAAACTCTGCCTACCAGCACAGCCATTTTCTCATGAGCTGCTGAATGCTGTCATTTGCTCCCTACCAAAAGATCTGCATGAATGAGGGCGTGCTTTATGTAAATGATCTGTAAATAGGTTGTGGTAGGCTGGCACTTGATTAATCAGTTGATCATTAGTTGAACATTAGTTGATCAACTAATGTTAATTCATCATTTATGTTCAAACCTCATTTTGTCTGCATATCATATTAAAGTATCAGGAATCAGATGCAGAGTCGTTCGTACATCATTAGAGGTGGTCAAATCTGGGCTCTTTTTTAAGCAACTCTAAAAAAAAAAGGCCAATCTGCTTAATACAATTTTGTGTCTTATTTTAGGAACTGCAGAGTTGGGGTGGCAAGTGCTACGGAGGAAGCGAAAGCTGCTACCTCCTGCCACCCTGTAGATTAGCTCCATGTGCAAAATTATAATTTCTCCCAGCATGAAATTTTCACTCGATCAGAGCAAGTACTTAGTCACAAAGCACTGCGTCTGTGATAATCCAACTAGTGTGCGTGAGTGAGTTTGTGTTGGGTTCAGGTTTCAAATTTAGTAGCATTAGTCAGGTCTGGTTTTGCTGGGTTGGATCTCAAAAATCGTATGTGTCGGGATTGGGTTTCAGTTTCAGGCCTGTGCAGACCTCCAGCATTGGTACTAATGGTGCTGTGCATTGGTCTGTAGCTGCCCTTAGAGGGAAGCACTTTGCATTTGACTGACTGGCATTCTAACTGCCTTCAGACACCCACGCTGAGGCTGATCATTTGTGTCTGCAGTTGATGATTAGGCACCGCTTGTCACTACACATTCTGCATTGGCTACGCTTTCTCAATGTTTATCTCTCTCATTTTCTCTCTCTCTCTCTCTCTCTCTCTCTCTCTCTCTCTCTCTCTCTCTCTCTCACACACACACACACACACACACACACACATACACACACACAGATTCACTACTCTCTAGTCTTACAGCAGTAGAGAGAAGACCTAAAGTATGAGTCATACAACACCAGACACAGAGGGTCTACAGAGGTGGGGCAGTGTGTGTGTGTGTGTGTGTGTGTGTGTGTGTGTGTGTGTGTGTGTCTGTGTGTGCATGTGTGTGTGATGATATGGTTGAGGGAGTGGGAAGCAGAAGATCACCTCCTCCCCTAAAGCATCTCATACACACACGTCATACACCCTGCAGCTTGGTTCATCTTCAAAGTCTGTATGTACTATTCCACAAGAACTGACTGAGAAAGACAGAGAGAGAGAGATAGAGAGAGAGAGAAGAAGAAAAGGGATGTGTGGGTGGTACATCTGCATCTCTTTTGAAGTTGTATCAACTGAAACTTCTCCACAATCCTGCTATTATTCTCAGTGTGTGAAAGACAAAATGCAGCACTGAATGATGAGAAATGTTAAACTGGCTTAAAGGAAAATGACAGTACTTTCCTTAAAAACATATATTTTCCAGCCCCCTCTGAATTTTTTTGCATATTTTTTCTTTGTGGAAGAAAAATGTACACATACGTTTCACAGGGCATACAATGTGATCTAATAAAGAACAGGACACATGCAGTTTTATAAAATACAGTAAATAGTAAAATATCAAAAGCTGGATGACCAACAATTTCCTTCTTAATCCTAACAAAACTGAGGTTCTACTACTTGGACCCAAAGCAGAGAGATCTCAACTCTCCAAATTTGTATTAAATTTAGATGGCCACACTGTCATTCCAAGCATCACTGTAAAAAATCTAGGTGTCATCTTCGATTCCACTCTCTCTTTTGATGCACGTTTGCAACATCATTGGAACTGCATTTTTTCACTTGCGTAACATCACTAAACTGCGTAATATTCTATCCCTAAACGATGCAGAAAAGGTGGTGCCTTTATAACCTCCAGGCTGGACTACTGTAACACCATTTTGGCTGGATGCTCCAATACATTACTGAACAAGCTCCAACTGGTCCAGAATGCAGCTGATAGAGTCCCTACAAGGACCAAAAAATTTGACCATATATCCCCAATCCTGTCATCATTACACTGGCTACCTGTTATATTTCATGTAGAGTATAAGATCCTTCTTTCAACATATAAATCATTAAATGGCCTGGCCCCACAGTATCTTAGTGAATTAATTCAGTCATATGAACCCACACGTATGCTCCGCTCACAAACTAACGGACTGCTGACAATTCCTAGAATTAGAAAAACCACAGCAGGTGGTCGAGCATTTTCCTACGTACCCCTAAAATTGTGGAATCATCTACCGACCTCTGTTCAGTACTCAGACACACTGTCTACATTTAAAACTAGACTCAAAACTTATCTGTTTGCACAAGCATTTTGCTAATATCAGTTGTTTGCACTATTAACTATCTAATATCTCTCCATAAACAGCCCTGTCCTCTCTCTCTCTCTCTCTCTCCCTTTATTTGAGCCCCACATGGGAGCCACCTGAGCTGCTAGAGTCACCAGAGCTCCATCTCTGGTGGCTGATCTACACCGTTTTGACCACCATGGAGCTTCACGCTATATAAAGCTGTGCAAATCTCACCTGCATGATCTGACCCTCTTGATGATGCTGCTGCTGCTGCATAAACTCTAACTGTCTAATTAACCATTGCTTTGCCTGTTTTTCCCCGTTTTGTATTCTAATATTTTATACTAATGCTGCTTTCCAGTGTCAACCAGAGGAGGATGGGTTCCCCTTTTGAGGCTTGGTTCCTCTCAAGGTTTCTTCCTCTTGCTCTTAGGGAGTTTTTCTTTGCCACTGGGCTTGGACCCGGATTTTTCTGTAAAGCTCCTTTGTGACAACACCTGTTGTAAAAAGCGCTATATAAATAAACTTTGACTTGACTTTGACTTGCAGCTTGTCTGGCACTGTTACACTGCTATATGCGCATATGAATGTGATATATTTCCCTAAATCACGTCTCCTTCTCAAGTGTAGGAACACATGAAACAAGTATGGTCAGAGTACTAACTATCAACCTAAGGGATGAATAAAAGTGTTCAGTGCAATGTTCACATAACGATACTCAATAATTCATAAAATAGTCTAAGGATGCGATGATGAACTGCTTTTATGTTTGTCCTAGACCTAAGTCGAAGTCTTAAAAGTTTTACTGCAGACACTGTGGACCTCACCTGCAAGTGTGCCGATTCCAGAGCCCAGCAAGGCGTGGAGGGCCATGATGGGGGAGAAAAGCAGCACGGCTCCAAGGATAAGCACTGTCGGCCCCAGAGCATCACAGGCATAAATCTGCCCTACTCCCAACACAACACCCTGCAGAAGCTAAGCAGAGAAGAAAGAGAGTTTCATTAAACTATTCAGATGCAGCCCTTGCATGTCTTGGTTGTGAAGTGCCTCTTTATCTGGACCTGTGACCATAGTCTGGAAACATTCCACACTGACCATTCTCATTTCCCTTTTTTTAGATGTGAAGCACCTTGAAGACCTTACTTCCTTCCGACCAACCAACCAACCCACTGACTGACTGCCCCAACAACTGACCCACTCACTCATTTACTCACATTTAACAAGATTGACACTCTAGTAACTTCTGTGTGCATTCACACCAGCAGAACGTGATATGTTTGCAGCAGATATGTACTTAATACTTACTCACTAAATACCTACCTAAATCTAGGAATGCTAGGTTGTGCAACAACTTTGTTTTAGCTGAAATGACCATTATGGACATGCGAGAGGTGCATGCTTTCTATTTCTTTATAGCACTGATGGACTGACCATCAGGAGGACTGGGAAAATTCCTGGTGGGCTGCCATGTGTGTGGGCTGCAGAATAAATGTCCTACATTTGCAGCACATGTGTACGTAATACTTGCTACATACTTACCCAATTCTAGGAGTGCTAGGTTGTGCAACAACCTTGTGTTAGCTGAAATTACTATTGTGGACACACAAGAAGTGCATGCTTTCTGTTTCTCTATAGCAGTGATGGACTGACCATCGGGAGGACTGGGAAAATTTCCAGTGTGCTGCTATTTGTGGGGGCCACTGAGAGAGTGAGAGAGAAATGTATGGTCACTATCCTGCTGTAGTCCTATATGAAATGAATGGAGACCGCTCTGAACAAACGGCATATACTGGGCGAATACTGGAGTGCAAATATCTAAACACATTAGTGACCCACTGCATTCTCAGTGTGTGGACATTGGCCAATCACACAAATACCACTGCCTCAGAACAAAACATTATAATAACAAAGAAAGTTAAGTCATGGAGGCTAACTAGAATGAGATGGACCTTCAAAGCATAAGGAGGAGGAGGGGGTGCAAGATTAAAAAAACAGAAAGTTACTTACTAACAAGATGCAAAGAAATGAAGAAATGAAAGTACATGATTTGTTTGGATATCTTAGCGAGGAACCACAAGGCCAAAATGCAGAAGGGGTAGCTAAGTTATAACTTACATTTGTGTTTACGTTATTTTGATTATGTAAGCTTAAGACTTTTTCAAAGTGAGATAAGATAATGTAAGATATGATAATATTCCTAAAGAAAGATAAGATTTACTTCTGTAATATGAATTTGTGAGAAATCTTTTCATGGCCATCAGATCTTAACTTAGGACTAAAGATAGGAAGTTTCTGTACTGCAGCCCTGGCTTATAACTCACAAAATAACTAGCTAGTCAACTAAGTAACCAACTTACTTGAATATTCTCCACAAGGGGGAGCACTCAAGTAGCTATTATGCACATTATTGAAGGGTGTAAAGCCACACTGGTAGGATCTCATTTGCAGTGCTACATTGTGTGTGTATGTACCAAGTTAAATGACCAAAACACAGCTTTTGTAAGTAAGCAAATGCTTTAATTGCTGATGTTCTTGAAGTAATAAAAAATAATGTATGATATCATGTGGGGATAATCAGACAGCTTCAAAGCTTTAAAGACACTTGTTTTCTTTTCAGACACATATGAAACTGGAGACCTACTGGTCTAACAGGACCATGCTTTGCATCAGTTATCAATTAATTTTTGTGTGAATTTAAGCTAATTAACTAGAAGTTTCTCAATGGTATAAAAGTAACATCCTAATGTCTCCTCATTGTCTACCACACAGGGATCGGAGCTAATGAGAGGCTGTATCTGGACTTTGAGATGTAGGCTGCATGATGAAAGACTCTTTCACAGAAGGAGTCGGTGAGGGTGGTAGGAGAACCCTGCAAACTTCCATTCTCCCCAACAGACTATTAATGACACCAGGAGATGAAAGAAATGAATCTATAAAAGTTATGGCTGCCCTTTCGCTCTTTTTATCTCTCCCCAGCTTTCCTTCCCTCTCTCTTCACACTTCTGTGTCCTCCTTCCACCCCTCGTTCACTCCTAGCTCAAGTCATCTCCATGGAGACGTGCCGGATGCACCTGATGCTGGGGAGCTGTATATTTATGAGGCCTGAAAGGCCTCTGACAGGGCGGAACTGCAGCGAGGCTGCAAATTACAACGAGGAGAGCAGCTCTAGCGCCTGAGGCTGGGTTTGTATGGCAGCAGTCTCTGTAAAACTAGGGAGGTGAATACAGAAAGACCTCCCTACCTGTACTCATGGCAATCTGTTTCATCGATATGCATAAAGCAAGTTATTTCAGTATCTGTCCTAAACAGCTTATATATGCTACAGGGAATGGCACAGAATACAGAATGCTCTGCACATTTACATATACACGTCTTCAGTCCTCTGTACTTGTGAAAAGGGCTCAAGACAGAACACTGGGTAACACTTTATGATAAGGGTACATGAACTGGTAGTAATTAAGGCATTTACTAATGAATAACTAATCAGAAAGTAATGAGTGATAAATCAGGAAAAAATGAATAAGTCATATATTAACAACCACAAGACAAGATTACTAACACATGTACTAATGAATGAAGATGAAAATAATAAAGGCTTTATTCAGTGCCTGAATTAATTAGGAATTCATGTGTTAATTAAGCATACAAAAAGAATGTTAGTACACATGGTGAACTGCTAGAAGATCTGTTAGTTTCATTCTATTCATGCAATTTATGATTACCTATGTCATACTGCAATGTCATACTGTTACAACAGAAACATAAACTGTTGTATGTTTAATAAACTGTAAACTAGCTTATTTACTGAAAATTTGCTATATCTAAATGTTTTATTAATGGAAACACAGCATTTTGCAATGTAACACTTCAACTGTTTCCACAGCTGGAAATTACTGCTATTTTTCTTCGCCAGTAGATGGCAGTAATTGCGGTAAATGCTATATGTCAAGCGGCCACAGAGTCTTGAGTGAATATCTCTGGTACAACGTTTAAGAGCAGCAAATGAAAATAATTGAAATAATGATTAAAAAATTCAATATTTCTCTTTTAGCCTTTTTGCAATATTTCACATTTTTCTTACTCTTAAAGGTGAGTTATGCATACGCATACTGTATTATATACGTAATTTACATCGCAGATATAATATTTACACGTGGTATTGTTGTCTGAGTGTTGTGAGTGCTAGCTAGTAGGTTATGTATGTTCGTGCCTCACCTCTTTTTAGACTAAGGTGTAAAACATGCAGCTGTTATCTGTGGTGAAACAGAACGGATTTGCAGGAACTATTATTTCTAAATTCGTTATAAAGTAGCTTAAATATTTGGTTTGGTGCTTAGTTATTTGCAATAAACCTTTTTGGATTTAATAGTAAGGTGTTTGTGTTTCTCACGAGCGTCGTGTGATTGTAGTAGTAATATGTGGCGTCAGGCACGTCTATCCTGTCTGGTTAAAATCACATGTTAATTTTATGCTGCTTGGTTCATTTGTTATTCCTCCTTTGAAAGGGACTCTTATTGTGAAGGGCTATGTGTGCGGTGGCAGTGCTTCACAGGGCCTAGTAGTAAACAGACTGAGCCGACATCGAGAGGTCGTGCTAACTGCGCTTAGCCGAGCGCTAATGTCTCAGGGGGATCTTGTGACAACATTAATTAACACATGAATTCCTAATTAATTCAGGCACTGAATAAAGCCTATTATTTTCATCTTCATTCATTAGTACATGCGTTAGTAATTTAGTCTTGTGGTTGTTAATATATGACTTATTTATTTGTTCCTGATTAATCACTCATTACTTTCTGATTAGTTATTCATTAGTAAATGCCTTAATTACTGCCAGTTCATGTGCCCTTATTATAAAGTGTTACCGAACACTGCTGTCTTGGTACCAGATGCCTTGAGTTCCGCAGGCACAAGTGGTCACTAGAAGGTTTAACTTTGGAATTGAACATGGTGCTACCAGGTTTGTTGTGATCAGGGTTATGGTACTCGAGTCTGAAACAAGTCTCAAGACCATGAATTTATGGTGTCGGATTTGCCTCAGTCTTGTCTTGGTCTTGAAGTAAGAAGGACTCCATTTTCTTCTGGCCAGCTGACAGCAGGGACTCCTCATTGGTAGTAACTGATCTTTTGTTTACTATCATTCTATAATGATAGTAAACAAAGGATCAGTACGACCAACACATTACCAACACATCCAAACAGAATAAAAATTGTCCTTTTTATACAGGTTTAATACAAAACCTTCACTCTGATTAGCTAAAAGGGAGTGCAGGTCACTGCTGTCCTGGTTCAGTAGCCAATGAACATGTCTTATACTGAAAAACCTAATGTGAACATTGAGGAAAAAGGTCTTGTTGTTAACTCCTGGTCTTTGCCTTGTCTTTTTCTTGGCTCGTACTCGATGTGTCCACGGCTCGTATTTATGCTAACATGGAATGGGTTTACGCCTTTTCCATAGGACTGAATGGTATTGTGTGAACCAGGGGTGCTCAATCCTGGTCTTGGATCTCTATCACCCTGCAAAATTTAGCTCCAATCCTATTCTAACACATCTGATCCATGTGTTGAAAGCCTTCAGGGGCACCTGAATATCAGAGCCAGGTGTTAGATCTTCGGTGTGTATCTGTAGGACCAGGTTTGGGCACCTCTGACATGGACTGATGTTAGATTAGCATTTTTTTATTTTTGAGAAGCTTGAAGAATTCATTCCCGGGTCTTGATTCGGTCTAATTACAACAATGGCCCCCATGATTTGTCTGTCAAGCCTTGTAAAAAGTTGTGTTAGATAGCTAATTCAACATTAGCCGTCACAATGAACACTAATGAGTTTGTTAATGATGATGGATATTAAAAATTTAAGTCTGTCCTTTACAAGGTATGTCAGATTAGCTCCATTGACTCAATAGAAGATACTCTCTGCCTTTGCTGATTTCCAGAGAAGATTCCAAAGAACTTGATGTTTACCAGCAGGTTTTACTAAAAGCTTGTTGTGGTTGTGCACTGTGGTTGTTACAGCCAATTAGTTGTGCATTTGGCAGCTATTTATCTATAGAAAAAAGTTGAATATTCTTAAAGAATCAGGGCTGATTCCACAGTGGTGGGATCAAGACAGTTTTGTGTTACCCGGAATGTGAGGGTAGCATTGAGCTGAAAGAGTGCAGCAAAGGTATAAAATATGAATAGGATCAATGTCTCTCTCTCTGCTCTGTCTCTCTCACACATGTACACTCATAGTTGCTGAAAAGGAAAGAGAAACCTTGAGCAGTAGACAGAGACAGCTGCTTTTGTGGAGTTAGAATTCCAGATTTTTCTTCCCTTTTGGCTAATTTCACTATGTTCTCTTCATAATAAGCACCACTGCACCTGATTTCATTAAACTCCTGTGGAAAAAAGTAAAGAGAAGATATACTGAAGTTACAGTGTGCATTTCTTTCACTTTAATACTACACATGAGTTGATCATATTAAGTGTGTGAAATACCCCTTTGGTATTTAGGGGCCCCATGTTGGCTGGTTACTCCAGCGCTGGCTGGCTGCTAACTCACGCGCCATAGAGGCGCTGATGCTAGCTTTAAAGGCAGCAAAATGTTTGACTGACCAATTCTTCTTTTGGAAATGGTCTTTTCTAGTTTGGTAATGCGCTCTTTCACACTTTAACTGAGATCTTACGCATCTCCTCTTTAGTCAACAGTTCACTCTTTCCACCAGTCTCTTGGAAAATTGGGCAAGTTTTCAGATTTACAACTATGCAGATGTATTGCGGGTATAGTGACAGTCGCTAAGCTATGAAGGACCAATTAGGTGAACCAATTTGCTCGAGTGTCACCCTGAGGCAGACCAGTGCTGCATCTCTAGTAAGTTAAGAACACCAAAGACTGAAGCTCGCTGATTGTGGGTGAAGCAGCTAAACAATGAGCTTTCCCTGAATTTGTATTTGAGCTTCTATTTTATCCCTAACGGACAGCTTAACATCATTATAATTTTATTTACAGGACTTTTGAGACATTCAGGGGTATAAGAGGTTAATCAAGTCCCAGACCCCCCAGGAGGCCCTGTATTTGGTACCTTGATCATACTCATAATCCTGAATAGCAAGTCAGGAACTTGATTGATAAGAGTACAATAAAAAGAGAAAAATCTCCAGGGCTTTGTGATTTGTACTTTGAAGGTCTAAATGTAAGTACAAGTAGTCAATATGCTGAATATATTCAATTTCAATAATACCTGAGTAAAGAATACTTAAACATTGTAACAAAGTACTTGAGTATTTTCACACCTGTCCATTAGTGAAATCATGTCATCGTGCAGGACTGGAATGCCCTCTGTTGAGTGTTAGTGTGTGACCTTTGTTAAGTGTCCTTCGTGTTGCTTTTACTCACCTTCGGCACATGTAGCCGTGTGTCGTTGTTGATAAGCGGTGCCCCCAGTGGCTGGGCAGGGTAGTTGGGGTAGTAGGGGTTATTGGTGCCAGTGCAGGACAGATACAGCAGCAGAACTGTGTTGAAAGGAAACACACTCACAGGCAGATCCCACCGGTCCAGAACAGGAGCCAGACCACTAGAGACAAATGTTCTGAGAGAGAGAGAGAGAGAGAGAGAGAGAGAGAGAGAGAGAGAGAGAGAGAGAGAGAATAAGAATAAGAATAAGAGGAACATAAATCAGATAACAATAGTGTCTGTCTCCATCAAATAAACAGTACTTAGAGTTTTGATCTTTGAGAGAGAGGAGAAGGTCAAGCTCTACTCTTGCTTCAGATCTGAAAAAATCCACAGATGTTTCTGTCCATCCTCCCACTGTGAGAACTCTACACTATGAGTCTGAAAGGATGTGTTACTGATAAAAAGGAAAAAGATAAAAAAGAAGAAAATTTGCACATTAAACAAAAAAGCGGCTGGTGTTCTCAGGACAGTGGACTGTCCACCCCAGAGCCCAGATCTCAACATATCTGAATGTGTTTGGGATTATCTGGATGATGGGAAGCAGAAAATGCAACCAACTTCGAAGACTGAACTTTGGAGGTGTGGAAAAATATCCCTGCAGATTTCTTTAAAAACTGAAAGCAAGTCTCCTAAAAAGAATGGAAGCTATAACAAAGCTTGGGCACACTAAACACTGAGATTTTTAAATTGATATATTATTTGTTGAGGCGAAAAATCTGTGAAAAATATGTTTTCCACTTTTTTCGCCTGACACTGAAAAAATGAATGACTCGTACTTAATGGCTATTTTGACAGGAAAACAAATAAACTAAGGGTGGTCTCTTTTGCACAGTACTGTATGAAACATATTGGTGCTTACATATATATATATAACACATATGAGACACGTTTGTGATGTGTAAAAACAAACATGGATTTGTGTCTTACGTTGTAGCTCCAGCGACACATGCAGGAAGTAATAGCCACCAATACCAATCTCCTGCAGAGTTGAATGCACCTATCAGCAACGCCACCAGCATGCCATTATAACCATACTGACCCCTCGACACCTCCTCTCTGTATCACATACACACACACACGCATGCACACACAAACACACACATTCAACAGTTATTTCCTGTTATACAGAAAAAAACACACAACACACATGGCTGGTTATGCAAAATGTTAAAAATATATTTTCTACATTAACTGACCACTTTGTTAGAAACATCTTGTAGCTCCATCTAGCTCACCTGCTGATGCACAGCCATTCATGTGGGACCATTATTAGCTTAGCAGTGACACTGACGTGTGTAAAAACCTCAGCAACATCGCTGTACCTGATCACATGAGTATCTGCAAATATGTCTGGCGGTGGTCACTGGTGGGTCCAGAATCCTGCTGATGCATTTCTTCATGAACGAAAATGTGGTCATCAAAATTGTAATCAAACATTGTTTAAATTTCCCGAGTACTCTATCTCAAAGCAGACCTTACGGCGCGTCTGTGTGTTTAGAAACTCACACAGCCCCAGTGTTTGCTCATCTTGGGCAGAAAGTGGTTCAAAGTGGTTCACAGTGGTTCACTCACAATGGCTGCCCCACCATTCACCTATTTTTGTATTTATAAACTAAAGTAGGTCACAATGTGTTCTAAACCACATTGATTTGTCTGTGCGAAACAAATAAAGACCTGGATGTGTTTTAAGTGGGTCAAAAGATGTTTTTGTACACGTATTTACAGAGATGAGTTGAGTGACAAACAGTCCAGTGTTTTTTTAGCAACAAAAGTCTAGTATCTCCTGTTGTAAACTAAAGAAGCAAACTTCAGATACCAAACATATCTTGGCTGATCGACTGAATCTGGGGTAAGTGATAAATTATGCTAATTTGATTGTTCCAAACTATTTCTGTAAGGCCCAGTTGTGTAATTTAAATGAGTTTTAAATGTACGGTACATTCACTTTCCTAGAGACAGAACTTATAAACTTTAAACTTAAAAACACAAGATATAAATGATATAAATTATTTAGATATAAATTATTTATCCTTGAGGTCCCCACACCAGTGAGAGAGTTTGTACCCAAAAAACGTTCAGTTTAGTATCTTGTTTTTCGAGAGTGTACAATATCAGTATCACTGCTGTGCTGAGAATGGTCCACCACCCCATTAATATCTGGTTAACAGGAACCCTCTGGTCAAAAACTGACCAATGATGAATGGGTTGGAGCAGAGGCATCCAAATGTTTTTTTAAAGAGGCCCAGATTGGACTATATAGAAATACCAGACGGCCGGTCATTCGTTTCCCAAACTTTATTAAATATGTCATTTATGTTCTATGAGCTGTCTATTTTATTCCATTGATGTCCCTAACACTTACACCTCCTAAAGGGTAGGTGTATTTAATGTGAACTTAGCTCAGTGTAAAAATAGTTTCTAAATATTCAGTATTCAAAACATGAAAAGCACAAACATATAAGTAGGTAATTTTCACTGAACTACTTAATGTGCTCTGATAAAAAGCTGCTGCTGTGAAGTTCCTCCTGCTTTAGTTTCTGTCCCCTCTGTGTGGAAGTACAAATAAGGAGTTTGTCTGATTATTGGGCATAATATTGAGCACTTTACTTGTGGTGTCATTACAAACTGAAACAAAAGCAAAATACGCATCTGACACATCTGGCTCTGTGGGCATCGTACTTTCCTCACCGCTCATGGCCAATGATGATGGCCGTGACTGTGGATGCAAGTAGTCCTATGCTGCCCAGCACAGCCTGCCAGGGGCTGGAGAGAGTCAGAGCTATCAGAATCAGAGCTCCACTCACAGGATTATCCACCATAATCACACCAGACACACCCCGCAAACTCCACTCCAACAGTTGCACAGACAACGGCTGGTCTGAGAGGGAGAGTACAAGAGAGAGAGAGAAAGAGACAGATAGACAGAAGGAGAAAGGGATAGGGTGTATTCAGCGTGGTCCTCATATTAACTCATTCACTATTCACTACATACAGTGGCAAGAAAAAGTATGTGAAGCCTTTGGAATTACCTAGTTTTCTACATTAACTGGTCATAAAATACGATTTGTTCAAGCACAATGCGCACAACACATACAGTGGTAGAGGAAAAAGTAAGTGGATCCTTGGATTTAATAACTGGTTGAACCTCCTTTGGCAGCAGTAACCTCAAGCAAGCACTTCTGGTAGCTAGTAGTTCAAAAGAAATACTCGACCATTCCTCCTTACAAAACTGCTCCGGCTCAGCCATATTCTTCAGATTTCTGGTGCGAATGGTTCTCGTGAGGTCATTCCTTAGCACATCTATTGGGTTAAGGTCTGGGCTCTGACTGGGCAACTCCAAAAGGCAGAGTTTATTTTTTTGAAGCCATTCTGCAGTTGAAGCAATTTGTGGCAATCAGGTCGTCCCAGGAGGACCAAAGCAGCTGATGGCAGGAACATTGTTACAGCTGTGAAGAAAAAATAACATCCAGGGAAATAAAAGACAGTCTAGAGTGCAGAGTGCAGGGGTGAATGTTAGCACTCACCACTTGCAGTAGACTTCAAGAGAAGGACTACAGAAACTAAATAACAAGACGCAAAACTCTCATCAGCAGTAAGAGCATAAGGTCAAGGGTGGTTTTGCAAAGAACTACAAAGATGATGCCAGAAGAGTTCTGGAGCAAATAATCCACCAGTCCATTAGTCACTTTCTAACTAGTAACAGCTAACCAATGCATACACACAGCAACAAATGAAACACTGTAGCATAGTGACACTGAGTTTAGAACCAGGCAATAAACACGCTGCCATGGAAACAGCAGTTTGCAGAGGCTTTTTTGCATTCCATGGAAAAATAAGTGATCCAGTATGGAAGAGAAGACTGTGAACATGTGATGTGTTTTCACAACTTTTATGCTTTTGTTATACTTTGTTAGGACACCCAAATGTGCAGCTTTTAAAACAATGGTTTCTGTTGAACCAGCAAAACGGCAGCATCAATCCAGAAGTATCCGCATCTGCTGAGTCTGCTGAGTGAGAGCCGGAGCCGTGGATGTTAGATAGTGGAAGTCAATAACAGTGGAAGTTACTGAATGTACAGAGTTTGGGACCAAATACTAACAGTAAGCAATTTCATTTTTCTTTCAATGAATGTGTCCCAATACTTATGCACAGCTGAAATTGGTAAACATAATTTTTTTTTCCTGTCGCATACTGTTTTATTTTGTTTGGAAAACATTGCCCAGAAATGAAATATGACATTCTGTCTTTAGTCTCATCTTTTGATCTGGAATACAAATTTTATGAATGTGTAATAAAAATAATCCATTTTACCTCATTCTCCCAATATCTTTGCCTCTCACTATGTGTGTGTGTGTGTGTGTGGGTGTGTGTATCTTCACACATTGGCAGGTAAGAAAACAGTGAATATTTCTGCTTTTAGCTTCTCATAAAGGAGGAAAGCAGAGAGAGGATGCTGCACATTTGTTAACTCTTAAAGCAGTGGTTCAGCCAAGAATTAAATGTACACTGAAGCTACAAGACAAATGTAGTTAACAAGTAATGGAAACTCACAGCAGCCAGTTAGTATCGTGCAACCTGCATGCCTAAATGATTCCACACTCGCCCCAAACCATGTCGAGTTCATAAGTGATCTCAGTAGAGACAGAACACAGTATCACAAAGTCTCTGGGCACAAGAGACCTAAAAAATAACATTAGAAACAACTTATTTTTGTTTATGTACTTTTGTATTATCTCTCAAGGTGCAATAGCCTTTTATTTTCTGCACAGTTATATTTCTGCACACTTTTGATATTTGGGGGCTTTACATTATTTTAAACAAGGTAATAGATTATGGGCTTTACTTCATTCAGACCTTTATTTCATTTATTTATTGATTACGTAATTATTCAGTGGCTTTTCATCCCTTTAATTTTTTGCATTTGTACTGGATTGTCCCTATTCTTTGAGCTGCCTTGGGTCTTGTGTTCTGAAGCTGCTTCAGGCCACCTGGCAGTCAGAGGCCCCTTGCCGATAGCCCCTCTGGCCTGGCCAGTAATCCCTCTCTGAATCTCAGCCAGACTTGCTTGTGTTGCTTCGGTACAGTAGGGCTGCCCAATCCTGGTCCTGCAGTTCAGATGAAGGCCTTCATTATCTGGATCAGGTGTGTTAGATTAGGCTTGGAGCTAAACTCTGCAGGGTGGTAGATCTCTAGAACCAGGACTCGGCCTCCCGCTGTACAGCATATTATTATGTATAAAAATGGGCAACAGTATGTCCAGTGTTTCACACAGTGTCAGGAATTTGAGATGAATTCTCTGCAGTTTGGAACAAGTGTGTGATGTTTTATGCATGCAGTTTTCAATATGCCAGTTGTTAGCTACTTTAATCTTGTAGCTCCAGTGCAAAACTAAAGCAGATATGGAAAATTTTGGCTGATTGACCACGTTACAGTGTAAATAAAGTGTAAATCTGATATTTTTAGGTAAACTGTTGTATGTGAAATGAGTGTATAGTGCTGTGGACTCTTACCCTGCATGAGTGTGTGGAGGTGCTGCATGTCTCCGGTGCAATAGAGCAGTTTGTGGAGCAGGCGCTGCCTCAGGCCCTCCGACCGCTGAGATGACTTCTCTTCAGGGAACATTCTTAACAGTGACCTGCTACAGTCACCAAGCTGAGCCTACTTTATTCTCTCTCTCTCTCTCTCTCTCTCTCTCTCTCTTGTTTACTCCCTCTTCATTGACCCTGTCGTCTTCACTTCTGCTTTTCTGTTAACTGTTCCTTTGCTCTTTAACAATTGCTCTCTGTCTCACGCTCTCTATTTTTTTCTTTTCTTTCTTTCTTTCTTTCTTTTTTGCTCTTTCACACTGTCTATTTTCCCCTCCTCTCTTTCTTTCTCTCACTCTCTCCCTCTCTCTCTCTCTCTCTCTTCATTTCTTTCTTTTTTGCTCTCACACTGACTACTTCTCCCTGTTCTCTCCATTTCTTTCTTTCTCTCTCTCTCTCTCTCTCCCACATTTGATGGTTAATATGAACATTAAACTTGTTTTTTGGTTACTTATTGGGCCCTTTTGGACAGTAATGGTCAAAGTTCACACTCTGTCCTCTAGCTTCTGTCCATCTTTACCAATCATTTAATGTTTTGTTACTCTTTCATCCTGTTCCAGCTGGTTGAATGAGATTAGTAATGAGAGAACACTCTTCATGTCTAACAACATGTTGAGTTTTGGAACATGTTGTAAATGCTGCTTCTGAGATGTAACTGTGTCTACACTGTTACCCACTCTGTGCTGTCTACTGAGCCGCTTAATTTATCATCAGATTACCTGTGAAGTACATTGTCTACAGGGAAATACAGAAAATCTTTCACTAATCTTTGAATTTTTACTTTATGGAGTTCTGATGAGCTGAGAGTGGAGCTAATTTGTATTTTGGGCAGAAATTGGCTCCTGTGTTGTGAACTCTGTCCACATTCCACTTATGTGTGTCTTATGTAATGCAGTGTAATACAAAAGCTCAACAGAAGACTCAACAGGACATGCTGTTTATATAATGCAAGATTTGGGGTCCTTTTCTTATGTAACAGCCAATCACTGTAGTTATAGAGAGAGATAGAGTGAGAGAGTGAGAGAGAGAGAGCGAGAGAGAGAGAGAGAGAGAGAGAGAGAGAGAGAGAGTCTCTTAGAGTCACCACCTCATCACTGGAACAAATCTGTTTGTGCTTCAACACTCAAAAAAAGTACATGAAAATTGAAATAACTTGATTCAACTGAATACTACACTTTCATAAAATATTACATTATTGATGTTGACGTGAATCAGGCTGAAATGTGTCTCAAATGTGTTTGAGAGACAGAGAGTCAACCCTGTTGCTTGTTTGCACACCATGTCCATTCATTCATTTCATTCAGTTTCAAATGATCTAACAGTTTTAAATTATCCAAAAGTTCTAAATTTTCTGAAGATTCTAAATGATCTAAAAGTTCTACATTTTCTAAAGGTTCTAAATTACCCTAAAATTCTACATTGTGTTACAGTTCTAAATTACTTAAATGTTTCCAATTATCTAAAAGTTCTAAATTTCCATAAGGTTCTAAATTACCTAAAAGTTCTAAATTATCTGAACGTTCTAAACTTTCCTAAGGTACTAAACTACATAAACACATAATCCAAATTATCTGAAAGAAATGAACTAAAAAGTTTTGATTTCTTAAGCTTCTAAATGATGTAAAAGTTCTAAATCATCTAAACATTTTACATTTTCTTGAGGCTCTAATTGATCTTAAAGTTTTACATTTCTTAAGGTTCTAAATTACCTCAACGTTTTAAATCACCTAAAAGTTCTATACTTTTCTAATGGTTCTAAATAGTCTGAATTGTAATAAAAAAAATGTCTAAATTTTTCAAAGGATCTAAATCATCTAAGAGTTCTAAACGATCTAAACATTCAAAATTTTCTAAAAGCTCTAAATTAAATGAAAGTCCTACATTTTCTTAAGGCTGTAAATGGTCTAAAAGTTCTAAATCTTTTCAAGGTTTTAAATGTTCTAAAAGTTCTAGATTTTTGAAGGTTCTAAATGATCTAAATTCTCTAGATTGTCTTAAGGTTCTAAATGCTCTAGATCGTCTTAAGGTTCTAAATGATCTAAAATTTCTAGATTGTCTTAGGGTTCTAAATTATCTAAAACTTCTAAATCTTTGTAAGGTTTGAAATGATCCAGAAGTTCTAAATTTTCTTAAGGTTCTAAATAATTTAAAAGTTCTCATTTTTGTAATGTTTTAACTTACCTAATTGCTGCCCAGTGATCAGTATAATGACTGATGGAGAAGGCACTTTTGTGTGTGCGTGTGTGTGTGTGTGTGTGAGAGAGAGAAAGAGAGAGAGAGAGAGAGAGAGAGAGAGAGAGAGACAGGGAGATGATATGAGCGTCCTCATTAGTATTCCATGCTTTACTTTCACCTTAACCGAAGGCCAAAAGGCCAGATGTTTTCTCTTCTTAGTCAACAGGGACCACCAGCCCACTTTAACATTTAAAGTGCACACACTAGAATAAATCCATACAAATCAGGAGCAACAAGACCTCGACTGTGTGTGTGTGTGTGTGTGAGTTACTGAGTGTGTGAGTGACTGAGAGAGTGAGTGACTGCAAGCCCTTCATTTATGATGTTAATCCATGACCTGAATGTTTTTTTTGGTTAAAGAAAGTCACGTCAGTTTCAATTGTTGTTGTAGTTTTTACACACTTTCTTACACTAAAACAATACTAAAAAATTAATTTAAGAAAAAGTTGAAAAGGTTTAAGAGGGCATTTACAGGTTTAAAAGGTTTAAGAGGGCATATTACTGTATTTTGAAAATCATTCTTGTCCTACTTGCAACACAAAACGTAGGAGTGTGTGTGTGTGTGTGTGTGTGTCAGGTGCAGATGCACGTTGCAGTGTGGGTGGAGTTCACAGAAGAGTTCTCATAGTAACAGTAACACTGCTGTTGATGAGTCTCTAGCACATGCACACATCTTTTTCTTTCTCTATCTTTCTTTCTCTCTCCTCTCTGCTTATACATGAAAAATGATAAAATCACCAGAAGCAACAGTGTGTGCGTATGCGTGTGTGTGTCTGTGTGTGTTTGTGCGTGTGTGTGTCTGTGTGTGTCTGTGTGTGTGTGTGTTTTAGGGGTCCAACTAACTGACAGCAGGAGTCTTGAGGTTTGGAAAGTGAGTGACAGTCTCCTTGCGTAGACAGGAACAGTCAATCACTGCTCAATGACAACAGCTCACACACACACAGACACACACAAAGATGCACTGGCTGTCCTGCTGCTGCACTATTCATATTACATATATCATATACTGACCTCTGAAGTCATGTCGTCATTCTGTAGTTAGCATCTTGCCCATATTAGGAGGTCTAGGTCTCAGAAGTTTGTATCTATGGAAAAAATGAAAGATATTTTCAAAAATCGCTGCTACTGCATCCTGTAGTAAACTAAATTGTTACAAAATTGTTTTGTCTTGTGTACATTTTCTCCTAAAGAGTCACTGGATTATCTGAATTATGGGGCCACTTAGCAATCAAATTATGAATAATGCTACATACTTGCTACATCCAAGCTAACTCTCGCGCACTGAAATGACATAACATCATAGCATCAAAGTAAATCTACTATTAAACTTCAACACTATTATATACCAACACCAGCTACTCAGACTGTAGTCTACTACTGCCAAAGAAACTTAACTATCACTGTCGAGTTGCACAGCACATCATGATGTCAATTCAGTGCACAGTGGTGTTAGCTTGTATGTAGCAATATTCATATTTTGGCTCCATAATGATCTTGTAATTCAGGGGATTTGGCAATCTATCCAGTTTGGAACATCTTAGTTCACCACAGGACACAGCAGCAGCTTTTTAAGAGCTTCACTCATTCTTAATGTGGGTATGATGCCAACTACACAATGACAACACGACTACAGAGGTCTATAAAAAATTTATCTAGCACTTACCACCCCCACCTCCTGTTAACACCATGCCCACTTTCACTTCAAATGTGAATACAGAGACTGATACTAAACTTTTACTTTTGCGCACTAAACAGATACAGACACAGATAGTGGTGTTATATTACCTCTCTGCTGTGTGGGTGTTTGTAATTACTTGGCTGTGCACTGCTTTGGCAGTTAAGCAAAATGTCCACCCTCCTTTCTGGGCTTAGTGTTCTCTGGAGTGTGGGTGGGGGCTGGAGCTCCAACATAAGGGGATTGTTTGGTGTTAGTGTGTGTGTATTGGATCTGTGATCAGTGGGGCAGAGGCAGGGAGAGAATCAAGGTTAAACGCTTAGTGGAAGAGAGTAAATGCTTTAAAGGCCTGTTTACAGGGTTCTGCCTGCCTTCTCTCTGTCTACTACACTGAAGGATGTACAGAAATAAGGACACATTCCACACAATGAGCTTTCCTAGCATTATTTTCTGTTTTCACACAAGCTCATAATACTTTATGTGTCCCCTTGGCTTAATAACAGTGTTCACCCTGTTACTGTTTATTACAACTGCTAACAAGCATCTCCTCAATCACAAATACTGTGATAAAATATTCCTCAAACACTCCTCAATCACAGATATTCAGGCAACAATCAAAATGTAAAAATGGTAATGGCTACAGACACAAACTGCTGATTGAATGTATGTAAACAGGCCAATCACACCTGTTTCCTATTCCTGAGTCCAGTCCAGGTGTTGACCATCTATAAACAGGGGTCACTTGTAGAATCATTTTGTTCACAATGGACAGTCCGTGATGGACCGCAGCACATATTATGCAAATGATCATTCATATATGTATAAGCAAAAAACAGATGACATGTGGCCAAACGATGCAGATGAGATACAGTAGGCATTTACAGTAACTGTCATTTTTTTTCTTTGCTAGATAATACAAAGTACTACATTCTTTAGTTTCTAGTACTTCATTTGTTCCCATTCAATAAGGATATACCATTCTGTTTTGTAATGTGTTTCTAATGTGATTTTTTCGCTAACTCAACCTAAAGAATATTTCATGAGGTAACAAACAATTTAACTGCTTTGATTCAACCCAAATAAATACTTTCAATGAAATAATGCAAAGCAAAATTTTAGTTTTGATGAACGAAATCAATATTTTACATCAGTTCAAAACTCAAAAATATTTCAAATCAACTGCTGCCCTGTTCCATTTTTTACAATATTGCTTACATAATTGGCCAAATAATAATAAACTATTACAATATGAAACAAAGCCACAGAGCAAGTAACCCTTTACTATTCATAAATTTATATACAATATGGGAACACCTTAATGCCAACTGTGGTTAGTGTTTTAAGTGACTGTGCCCTGACTGACAAAGTATTCCTGTTAGAAGAACACTAGTGTTGATGTTTTGATGGAATTCATTTATTTTGAGGTGTTTCTGCAGTGTTTTTATAGCTGTAGAGCATTTTGGGCATCAACGAAACTGTTGTGCTGTGCTGCATGTTTCTGCAGAGAGGGGTGTGAAGGGTTTTGAAAAAGTGAATTTGGCCCTGAAAAATGCTTCTAAGTGACTGTAAAAACTTTAAGTAAGGATGATCCCTGTCTTTCTTTCCCTTCTAGCCCACTCCTCCCCCAAATGGGAGCACATTTCAGCCATGTTTGTGAGTGCCTAATTAAACATCCCACTTGCTGTTCCATACAGTGAATTGATATTAAGGTCTGGTGATGTTGCTTGTCAGTCCCACTGTAGAATACAAATACAGACACCCAATTGTCATCCTGGAATTTGAGAGTGTCAGTGCTGTGCTCTGCCCTGACATGAAGCACAAGAGTGTGTTACAAACGGACAGGAACTACCTAAAGAGCCCGGAGATACCTGACAGGATTGGCACTGTCATTAAAGCAACTGGATGCTTAAGTATTTCAGAAGAAATGATGCATGCGACTAATGCTAATGCATGCTTAGATTTTGCCTGTGTGCGTATGTAGCCAGTGATAGTGACACCACCATCAATGTAACACGTCACTGTCCATTAATCATTGAAACGGCCTCACCTTTCAATGCCCTGGGATGTATAAGCAAAGTCGTGTGTGTGTGTGTGTGTGTGTGTGTGTGTGTGTGTGTGTGTGTACGTGACTTGCACTTTAAAGGTTATTCAGACAAATGCAGACAAATGATCCAGGAAGCCGTCTGCCAGGCTGATTAGTGCTTTCCAAAACAGAAAACATTTCCTGTTTACCACTTTACCACAGAATGTGAAACACAGTGAGGGGTAGGTGGTAGATAGTGAGTGGTTAGTGGTAGATAGTGGATGATCAGTGGAAAATAGTGGGTGGTTAGTGATAGACTGTGGGGGGTTGAGGTAGATGGTGGATGATTAGTGGACGACAGTGGGAAGTTAGTGGTAGATAGTGGGTGTTAGTGGTGG
Organism: Colossoma macropomum; assembly: GCF_904425465.1. Lineage (NCBI taxonomy): Eukaryota > Metazoa > Chordata > Actinopteri > Characiformes > Serrasalmidae > Colossoma > Colossoma macropomum. Next base: position 29,108,358 of record NW_023494805.1, on the reverse strand, counting down.
ATAGTAAGTGGTTAGTGGTAAACAGTGGGTGGTGGGGAGTAGCTAGTGGGTGATTAGTGAGAGTGGGTGGTTACAGTGGATAGTTAGTGGTGGATAGTGGATGGTTAGTGGTCAATATTAGGTAGTTAGTAGTAGGTGGTGGTAATGGTAAATAGTGAGTGGTCACTGATGGATAGTAGGCAGTTAGTGGTAAATAGTGGGTGGTAACTGGTAGATAATGAGTAGTTAGAGGGTGGTTAGTGGCAGATGGTGGGTGGTTACAAGTAGCCAGCGTTGGGGGAATAGCTATAAGTAGCATGCTGCTTTTTGTAGCTAACTTCAAATTTTTGTAGCTAATAGCTGTAGCCGCTACAGTTTAATGAAATGTAGCTAATAGCTGTAGCACCTACAAATTTTCGTGCAGCTATAGCGAAAATTCTCGCTACAGTTTTGCTACAGGCTTCAGTCAATCATTGCAAAATTGGAACCACAAAATGCAGTCGTTAACTGGGCTAGTGGCGACTGTGCAATCCTGACTGAGCCGCGGACAGTTCGAGCAAACAGTCACACGCTGATCACCTCTTAGTGGGCTTAACTCAGGGATCAGCAACCGCAATGTTAACAAGAGCCATTTCGTTCTTTCAACAAAAATGAGACCACCTTAGGAGCCACAATATTTTATGCCTGTTTTACCATCTTGGCCCTAAATATGTCTCAGTATGTGCTGCTGTGCTAGTCCAGGCTAAACATATAATATAAATAAAAACGCAGGTTTTCTTTGCTCTGCTTTAAGCTTTAGCTCAGCTATAGCTGCTGTTCTCGCACCTCAGTCAAGAAACTTTTCCACGAAAGTAGAGTTTCTTGTAAAATGTCTCTCAAAGTTTGACTTTTTACAAGGCTGAGGTCACTTCATTCACCAACTTCTCATTCAAATTGTCCTGTTCCACCTTAAATGGTGCCTGAGGCGCCAGAATGTAACAGCTGTGTCATTCAAGGTGGAACGGGACAATTCAAACAAGAAGCTGGTGAAAGAGAAGCTGCAGTCTCGCAACTTAGTGTTTGACAGTTTCTCGTTGCAGATTAAACGTATCAGGAAAGCAGCTGCAGTGCTTTGAAATGCAGATAAATCCGTTCGTGTCCAAATTATCGATGTTCGTCTTAAATGTCTCTCTTTGCCTTTTTGTTGGCTATGAGCTAGGTGAGGTTTTCTGTGTTGCTGTGTGTCCAGCAGTCTGTGCATCAGTCTTCAGCATTAAAGGTTGGTGTATTAGCAGTTATACATTAACTCCAGCGTTTAAGAGCATTTATTGTAGAAAATGTGTTAGAACTGTGTGTTACAACGTTTTTACAGCAAAGGAGGATTATGTTATTTTACCTAAAAACCTAGTTCTGCTGTGGAGCCTCAACAGCTCTGCAGCAGTGGAGAGATTATTAAGGCCTGATTCTCTCCACAAACAGAGTCAGAGTCACTGATGAGAATTTTGAGGCTAAAGTGTTACTGAAGTTTAACAAAGGACTCTGAATGTCATGTCTGTACAGATCTTGCTGAAATGTTTAAATTGGAGCAGTTTTATTTCAACAGTTGACACTTTGCTTGACAAGTTGTTTGGTTTGTATTCGGTTATTTTTGTTGATTTTGTTAGGAAAAACCTGAAATGATTGACTTTGCCTTTATTAGTCTAATTTTTTGTTGGATATCACGCCTTTGGTTGTGGAAGTTTGATAGTTGGTTACACTTGAACTTGGTCTTTTTGTACATTTGCAGCTTTTCAGTTGTATGTTTCTTTCTGGCACGTGATTAAATGCAGTGTCTTGTTCACAGTGTTTGGTGTGTCAGGTGGAGATACACAAACACTCTGACAATCGTGCTTTGAAAGTAGCTAAAAAGTAGCCACTACTTTTTCTGGAAAAGCAGCTAAATAGTAGCTAGCTACAAATTTTGGGAAAGTAGCTACAGATTTTTCAGTAGCTATCCCAACCCTGCAAGTAGCTAGTGGTCGGTTAGTGACAGAGAGTGAGTGGTTAGGAGTAGATAGTGGGTGGTTAGTGACAGATAGTGGGTGGTTGGTGATAGATATTAGGTGGTTAGTGGTAGATGGTGGTTAGGGTAAATAGTGAGTAGTTACTGGAAGATAGTGGGTGGTTACCGGTGGATAGTGGGCAGTTAGTGGTAGATAGCGGATAGTTAATAGTAGATTGCAGTGACTAGTGGTAGATTGTGGGTGGCTGAGGTAGATTGAGGATGTTAGTAGTAGATAGTGGGAGGTTAATTGTGGGTGGTAGGTGGTTGGAGTAGATTGTGGGTGGTTAGAGGTATATAGTGGGTAAAAAATGATAGAAAGAGAGATGCTGGCGTAGATAGTGGGCAGTTAGTGGTAAATGGTGGGTGGTAACTGGTAGATAATGGGTGTGGTAAATAGTGGGTGGTTACCGGTAGGTAGTGGGCAGTTAGTGGTGGATAGAAGATAGTTAGTCATAGAAAGCAGGTGACTAGTGGTAGATTGTGGGTGGCTGAGGTAGACTGAGGATGTTAGTGGTAGATAGCGGGAGGCTAATTGTAGGTGGTGGGTGGTTGGAGTAGATTGTGGGTGGTTAGAGGTAGCAGACAGTGGGTAGCTGTAAGTAGAATAAGTGAGTGACTGACAGTATAAATGTCTCTCTCTCTCAGTGGTTGATTAATCGTTCTTCAGAAAGGCTCTGCAGATGACTACAGGGAATTGATGTGTTTAACTTGTCTCAGAAAGACCAAGGAGGAAGAGAAATGGAAGACATGGGAGAGAGAAAGAGAGAGAGAGAAAATTAATTTTCAGATGCTATGGGACTGAAGAATAAGTCTTCAGAAAGGTTTTAACTCAGCCTCTAAGGATAAAGAGTGGAAAAAAAAATTCTCTTTTATCAGCTAGGCATGTTATTAATTCCATTAAATTCTTCTGCCAACCATTAAACTGCGTCAGTCAATCAATCCATCACTTAGTCATTCTGAAGCATGTCAGTCAGTCAACTAATTACAAAATTACAAAAGTAGACACAAAAATAAACTGGCCATAAACCTCATACTGCTCTCTCTCTCTCTCTCTCTCTCTCTCTCTCTCTCTCTCTCTCTCTCTCTCTCTCTCATTTGCTCAGTAATCAGTTGCTCTTACTGTAATACTGAACTGGATGCTCGGCAGCAAAAATTTTTTGCAGGCTGGAGCATTTTGATATTTTGATGGTACTGTTTTTGGTAATGAGAGATCGAGACAAAATGTGTGTGTGTGTGTGTGTGTGTGTGTGTGTGTGTATGTGTGTGTGTGTGTGTGTTTCTCTGCAGGCTATGTTAGTCATGCAGAACAGAGGCATCTGCCGTGCCCCACACTGCTAATGGTTCTCCTGGGCACTGAGACAACCCCTCACAGATCAGCGTGAGCATGCCTGTGTGTATGTGTATGAGCAAGCCTGTGTCTGTGTGGTGACTGTGTGTGGGTGTGTGCTGCACTCCTCAGAGATCACATAGCAGAAGAGCAGAGCAGTATAGTAACTCAAGCGTGGAGCTCAGGGGAGCAGTGTGCAGGACTTGTGTGAAGAATACAGCTCTGCTTTATCATTTGTCTGTTCATACACCCACTCACTATGGCCTTTTTATTTGTAGTTGTATGTGTGTGTGTGTGTGTGTGTGTGTGTGTGTTTGTGTGTGTGGTCATGTTTGTGTAAATCTGTGTATGCATTTGTGCATGTGTGTATGTCTGTGTGAGTGTGAGCATGTGTGTGTCTGCACTTGTGGAGTTACCATATTTACCATATTTACATATACATATATGCGTATGCATTTATATAACAACACTTCATTGTAATACCATTATATTTTCCTGAACAGTTTAATGCACCGTTACATTAAACTTGATTATTTGATAAAATTTTATTAAAAACATTAAAAGAGTATTTGTGGCATGTACAAAAAATTGGACAGCCTACCTTTAACACTTACCCTAAGTTAGTACTTAGTTCTAACCTGCCCCCCAGGTAAACCTTCCTGCAGGTACTCTAATGTCATATAGGGGTTTTGCTTTGCCTTTTTGGCCAGCATATGAGCTGTTCTGTCTAAATGACTTCTTTGTCTTCCAGATCCTGTCTTGACTTTCACAGTACCTCTTAACTGCCATTTCATAATCACATTTTGGACAGTGTAAACTGTGGCAATGAATTTCATTATATATATTCATTAAGGCAATGAATTTCATTATTTTTTCAGTTGTTCATGTCAAAAACTGTGGCTACAGATGTTGTCAGCATGCTAGCTGGGGCTTTCTGTTGTTTTGCCGTATTCTGCAAATCAGTCAGGATGTTATATTTTTCAAATGGCATGAAACATGCAGTGGATAAGTTCTTGGGTTAATTCTCAACATGAACAGTGATTACAAGTTGCCTGTCTAATGTACCTCATAAAACCGTGAAATAGTTCCACGCAGCTGACATTTTCACTGAATTTGCTGCCTTTTAGACTGTTTTTAACTGGTCCCAGCTGACCTCAATTTTGGATCAAGATGGCAACTGGAAAAGATTAAGTGCCTATAAAAGAAGGTTTATTATTGGGGCACAGATGGCAAGAGCTTCATTTACATTTACATTTACATTTACAGCATTTAGCAGACGCTCTTTTCCAGAACGACTTACAAAAGTGCTTTTGCTGTCTACTCAGAGAAAGTATCTTTGCTAGTTACAAACAGGTTAGAGAGAAAGCTAGTCCTGAGCTCAGATATTGCTAGAAACAAAGCCTACATTGATATCTAGGGAAAAAGAAACAGAATTAAACACAACGCAATACAATAGATTTCAATAAGTGCTGTATAATACATTTTGATAAGTACTTCAGTAAGTAAGTATTTCAGTAGAAACAGACACAGAAGTTACATCTGCATTTAGATCTAGGAAAAACTTTAGTGAATAGAGTTGGAAATTGTGGCTGAAAGCACACATTCACTGAGTGTGATGGGAGTGGTCTCTTCCAGGATGGCGATGCCCCTATCCACAGGGCACAAGAGGTCAGTAAATTGTTTGATGAAAATGATGTCAATCACCACATCTCAGACCAATTGAGCACCTATGGGAGAGTTTGGAGCAACTCTCCCATAGAGGGCATTTTCTACCACCATCAAAATTCCAACTGAAGGAAAATCTTGTAGAAGAATGGTGTTCCATTCCTCCTGTAGAGATCCAGAGACCTGTAGGAACTATCCCAAGGCACATTGAAGCTGTTCTGGAGATTCTTACTAAGGCATTTTATATGTTTTTTTAAAAATACATATTTGTAGCTGTGTGTGGGGTAATTATAGTAGTGGTTGTTAATGATCTCGCAGTAGCACTGCTTTTATTTCTAACCATAACATAAACGTTCTCCTACTCACAATCACTCGTACATGCTTTTTCCATCCATCCTCCATCTCTCTCTCCGTTTCCATGGTGACCAAGGCTATCTGAAGGCTAAGAGGGATTGTGCATCTTTTCCATGCTGTGTATAATACATCATACACTCTTCTAGTCTTACCTGCTGTCTTCTCTATTTGTTATTAAAGTTCTACACAAGCACATAGGCCTACACACACACTAGACTCACTGTAGTATATTCCCCCTGCTGTGATGTAGAAATGGCTCTGATGAGTTTTGCTCTCTTTGGATCCTCAGATGTCTGCAGGTTAATTAGATCAGGCAGCAGTAACTGTGTTTGGTAAAGCAGCCAAACTGGGTCATGCTGATGCTCTCAGGCACAGAAGTGTCAGTTTTGAATTATGGGATTCAGTGAGAAAATTGCTAGCAGAACAAAACACTTATAAGACTGTGAGATGTATTCCTCAATACTGATAGCAGGGCTGAGAGAGACAGAGAGAGAGAGAGACAGAGGGGGGGGAAGAAGGAAGGACAGTCACATTCTTTGTCGTTGCATGTAAACCACATGCACAGTAGCAATGAGCATGTATTTCAGTGTTTATGGGGCTGATAAGAGTCTATATGCAGATTATTCATAAAAAAACTGAGACTTACATCTGGTGTCGTTGCACTCTATCCCCCTGCATTTCTCTCTTTACCTCAAATGTATTCAAATAGTCGAGACATGTTTACTGTTAGCTAATGTGGCTAATAATTAATGAAAATTTATATCCACCAATTAGCATTATACAAACTACATGACTAAATTATCACATAATTTAAGTTGTTAAAGGGGTCTAAAAGTACTTTAATGTTATTTATTCTGTTATGCAGTATTCTGTAGCACAGCACTGTATGACTCAGCCACATTAGTTTGACAGAAATCACAAGTTTGTGTCATTTTCAATGTCCTCTCACTACAGTACATTGAACAAAACCGTAACAAATACAAAAATTCTGCCTTAATTCAGTATAAAATGGTTGTTGGGGCAAGCTGTTTACCCTTGCCATCGGAAAAAAAAATCCTAAACTGAGACAAGGTATCTAGATAGCCATGCAGCTACCTTACTAACTAGCTTTTACCTTGTTTTCCATATTATGAGTCATTTCTGTCTTTTGAGTAATCTCTTCTGTCTGTTGGATAAAAGCATGCTGCATAGCCAAAAATAATAGTAGCAGCCATTTTGTGCTCTGCATTACTAGCATATGAATGCTGAAATTAGAACAGGAATGAATGTGGAGACTTGAGCAGATGCAACATGGAGCATGGAACAGTAATTAACACACTCACAGACGCCCAATCAATCAAATTCGATCTTCTCTTATGTAAACGACCTCTCTTCTCGTGAATAAGACTTCTTACCTCTCTCTGTTCCCTCTTCTCTCCACCATATTAAATCATAACCAGACACTCTCCAATAAAGGACTTTATTTAAATATTTCCTTGTGCTGGTGAAATAATGAAAGCGCTTTTAGAAGGTTATGTGGCTGTATAATTGTGGTGGCATCTGAAAGTCACCCTGCTGTATGAGTCACTCAGCAGCTCCTTATTCACTGTCAGTATCCCAGAATGCACCTGGGCATTACATCTTCAATGATTACACATTCTGATTGCTTCAGCTTGAAAAAAAAAAAAAAACCTAATCAGTTAGAAATACGCTGTAAAATCCCAGTAAGTTAATACTTTTACTCATAGCAGAAAATCTGGAAGACCTAAGGGCAGGTTATGGCAACAGGAAAGACCGCTAACTATACCACTGATGGAGAAAATGTGGAAATGGTGGACAGCTTTTGTCTACTTTAATTGATTATTGACAACAGAAGATCCAGCATTCAAGAAACACTTAGCAGAATAAGAATCAAAGAGCTTGAAAAGATCTTAAATTCAATGATCTGTCTCTACAAAGATCAGAGCTGTCAAGGCTATGGTCCTCTCAGTGGTTCTTTATGGATATGTAAGCTGGACAATAAACAAGTGAGACAGGAAAAATATAATTGCCGTTGAACTTTGGTGCTGATAAACACTTTTAAGAGTACATATAATAGCAAGAAAACAAATGAATGGATCATTAAACAAATCAAGCCTTAAATATTACTTGAAGCCCAGATAATCAAACTGAAGCAATATTCTTTTGGACATAGTCTGAGAACAACCGATTCATTGGAAAAGACCATTATTCACAGAAAAGTTAAAGGTAAAAGAAGAAGAGGATGGTCAGCAGCTAGATGGATTGATGCAATCAGAGGAATTATGAACCAGCAATTTAGAAGCCTGATAATCCAAACAGAAGACAGAGTCTGGAGAAGCACTATTCATATGGCCGCTAGGGAGTCGGAATTGACTTGATGGCACTTCATGTATCAAGTCTTTACTAGGGAAGATTCATCAAATAATAATGCTTAAACGTGAGTCAGCAAGAATAACTCACAACCATCTTGCCACAATCTGGCATTCTAGTAAATGGACACATGGACCACCAATGTCCAACGAATCAGAACAAGGAGGCTTATCTACTTACAAAGAAAAATATCATAAGAAGCATTGGAGACAAGTGAACAAAGAATTTTCCTTCTGCACTGATCAGTGAAAGATTTCTGAGAGAAGAGAGCAGGTCACTTACCTACCATTACTATCCACCATTGCCTCAAGCCTTTAGGTCGTTATCAGTGCTCATCATGTTCATAACTAGCTTGAGGACACTGAGTGCAGTTTCAGATGGTTTTACAAGATTCAGTCTGGAAACAGTGACGAGCCTCAATCAGCAGTGACTGGTTCTCAGCTGACCTAAGAACAGCTGTTCTTTGGCCGAAGACTTAACTGCCTACTATGTTTATCTCTGTATGAGATGCTATGCTACACAGAGTGACTTTGACTTCTTGAGATGTTCAGGTATGCAGCACATACACTATAGGCCAACATATGACATTGCTGTGGTATGATTGTTAGAGTTCCTGAGTGAAATTAACAGAATATGCTTTTAGAATGCAAAAATCACAATTTGTGTTTTATTTGGACTTCTTGTAACATTGCTAGCTAAATGAACATGCTCTATCGTAGTTCCAGTAGCTGCTCAGTTCTAAAATCTCCATAGTTGGCTATATTTGAGATTAGATGAGAAATTAAAGTTGTATTCTTACCTTCTCTTAACATACTATGACCAGCCATAGGACATTCACTGTTAACTAGCATATTGATGGCGTAGTATCATGTAACATAATTAAGAAATCAACATACATTTGTCTGTATTTTGTCTCATTAACTGTATGAATAGCCTACCTTCCTGTTAGCTGGTTTGGTAGAGACAGACTTATATAACTTATGTTTAATGTGGGATTTTCAGAAATCAGTAAAGACCAAGATGCAAGAGTGAAAAAGAGGCAAGCAGAGAGAGAGAGAGAGGGAGAGAGAGAGAGGTTAATGAAATTAAATCACTGTGAAACTACCTGATTTAGTATAGGTTTCGATGTGTAATTATTCAGTTAGTAATGTATGGATAGGAAAGGAACAAATGAAAGGAAAAGATGCATAACAGTTATGGATGGGTAAAAAGAAGCAATGATTTTGAAAATAAAAAAACAGAGAAACTGACCATTGGTGTAATACTTATATTTGGCAATTAGATGATTCATTATGAGATGAAAATCATTTTTCTGCAAAATGGACCTCAGGAAAATTTTGATCCTGCTTACGGCGCTAGAAAAGATACGAAAATGATGAGGTCTTTTTTCTCATGTAAATGTTATTCACTAAGACCTGTGATGAGTAAGACACAATGGAGATAAGCTCTCTGTGAAATGATATAAATAAGGGTTGCTTCTCAGGAGTCTAATTTTAGCAGAAAATTGATTAAAGACCTTTTTGAGCTGGATGAGTTTTACCAGAGGTTGTCCAGTAATATAATTTGTGCCTGATTTTACTAACTGATTCGTGCAGGATAAAGTATCTGTGTAATTCCCCAAATTACACCAAATAGCCCAGATCGAAACATCAACACTCAGATGTTTACCTCAGCATTATGCAACAGGCAGCACACTTTCAAACAACAATAACACATTACACGGCAAAATGGTAAAAATGTTTTTTTCAGTCTAATCATGAACGTGAGAATTAAGGAATTGGGTCAAATTGAGCTCCATTTTATCTGTTAGCCTTGTCTTCAGGTCATAAAAAAGAAAAAAATAGAGGCGCTGTTTTGTTATTACATTACTGTGACGCCAGTTTGAACAGGACTACTGTTACTGAAGGAGTTCTGAGTTTGGTGAATTATAGAAGGTAATTCACTATGTAATTATCACCTAGCTGGCTTGTAAAAATAATGGACATGGCTGATTCATACTGCATTAAAATCACAGATCTCGATAGTAATCATTCAATTTACAGCACCTCCCCAGATAAAACTAATCCAGCATGAACAGGGCTTAACTATGTCTAGGATGCGATCTTATTTAGATTTTTTTTTCTATTTGCTTACCTGTCATTTTGTGAATTCACAGCACATAGTGAGACTGCATACTGCAGCTTAGCATTAGCATATCTACCTACAGATCTCAGTAGTGGTCAGACCCACTGGGAACAGCTCGTTGGCACCTCTAAGAAATAATGGTAGACACAACACCACAAGTCACCACTTACAACAACTTACACTGACAAGCAAATGAAGAAAAGAAGGATGGTAGAGCAGTTGAGGAGCTGTGACTCTTACCTCGCTCTGCATCTGCTAGACAGGTAATTATTTTGCATAGTAAAAATTCTACATAAAGCAACTGACATAAGAACCTAGTTAGTTGGTTAAACTATGTAGTTTCCCACAAACGTCAGTGAACTTATGCAGTAGTGCTAGGTATGAAAATTAGCTATAGATACTAACATATCTGACGCTAACAAAGTGGGCTTTGAGCTCTGAGGCACTCAAAGGTAACATTAACTTATAGCTAGCTTGTACACAGCGTGGTAATTAGCTGTGTTGACGTTTACTTGTGTTGTCATTTTATTTATGATAGTAAACTAAGTCAGAGCGGCATTCAGGCGGGTTCAGCCTTTCCAGTGTTTATGTGCTTTGGGGGTGAAGCTTTGGAGGAAGAACACTGAAGGTAAGGGATGTGTTTGTTAGTGTCAACACAGCTAGCTTTAGCTAACTTCCACCAACATGAATGTGTATGCCTTTAAGCCACAGGAGCGGATTTTCACAGGGAGCTCAGTAGGGACTGAGCTGGACAAGCAGGGTGGGTTTGGATTGTCTGAAGTTTTATTGCTCTCTCCTCCACTTACAACACCTTGTGTTGCTTCTCAAGCTGTGTTTTTATAAATAAGAAATTAATTATTAGGTTTCCCTTAGATTTTTATAAAAGGATTTTTGAAGACTTTTTAATACTTTCCTTATGGCATCTGTGCTCATGTTAGCCACATTCTCTTTGCTGAAAGTTGTTTATTCATACACTACTAAAGAAAAACTCAGTATGACTGTTTTGACAGTTCTGGGCCTCTAGGCTCTTTTTTAGTCTTTTTGTTTGTTAGTTTTGTTTTTATGTGAACGTTCTTTTATGATAACCCCATCAAATTCTTCCAAGCAGCAGATCAAAAAGCAATGCTCTGTACATGAACTTCTTACATAAGAATGTTGTTCTAATTAAAGATTTATAACATTTGCCATTTTCAAGTCTGTTCTGTCCTCTCTCTCCCTCTCCCCCTCTCTCCCTCTCTCTCTCTCTCTCTCTCTCTCTCTCTCTGGTTCAACCTGGGCAATCTCTATTGCCTCTGCTGCTTCTCAGAGTCAGAATTCACTACAAGATGTCAATTCAAATCTAGCAACATGGAGTGTGTGCTTGCTCTCTCTCTCTCTCTCTCTCTCTCTCTCTCTCTCTCTCTCAAGAAAAGAGCAGAGAAAGTAACCTCCTCACACTCAGCTGAAGCAACATTAGGGAGCGCTGTTTTTGCAGCTGTGCATTAGTTCTCTTCAGTTGTGAGAATCCACTGCACTGCTCATGTTGGTGCTTTTTCTGCTCTAAAGCATCTTTTTCAACTCAACAATTAACCATCAACCTCAATTCAACCTTGACAAGCTGAATTAATTATTCTTTTAATGGGAATTCCATCAATTCTTCAGATTTTGTGCATAATTCAGTTGCTGAGGTGTAAACAAAGTCATTCAAAATGTTCCACTGTGAAATAATGAATTGTAGAGAAATTTCCTACTCTGATTTCTTTAATGTGGTGACAGGAAAATGGAGTCTCAATGTCTAGAATTCAAATATAACCATTTTATTTTCTATCCAAACTGAGCAGTGAACCTACACATGTCTCCTGTGTTTTTATATGTAATGCTGATAACAGCAAACTAGTAGTAAAGTTTAACTGTCAGTGGCTGAAGGAGATGCCCCTCTGCTCTTTCAGCAACAAAAAGGGAGGTACTGAAATAGTGTAGCATGGTAGAGTAATGAGGGAGGAGGAGGAATAGTGGGTGAATAGTCAGAGTGGGTTTTGTCAGTGCAGTATGACTCTCTACTGTGAAAGCGGGCGAAAGCAGGCAACTCTATGGGGGGCAGTTTAGGGTAAAATACACTGAAACATTTGCACAAGCACACACCACTCGCACACACCACTGAAACACTCGCACACACCACTGAAACACTCGCACACACCACTGAAACACACACATGCCACTGAAACACTCGTACACACAACGGAAACACACAATTTATTTCAGTGTATTTCACCCTAAACAGCCCTTATACAGCTAGGGGGGGGGGTCTCAGTGCAAAGTGCTGCTCCATTTGTCCTCTCTGAAGTTTAATCGTCTCCCCTCTTTTATTGATATATGAAATTTTATTTTACTGACAGCCTGCTCTGAATACTAACAAGCTCTCTCTCTTTCCCTCTCTCTTTCTCTCTCTCTGTTTTTATCTCTCCTCTTTACCTCAGCATCCTTTTACTGTTCTCTCCTAATCCCAGAGGACTTCGGATAGGTGTAATAGCCTCTCGTCTTCTCGCAACTCTCTCTCTCTCTTGCTCTCTCTCTCTCTTTCCCCCTCCAGCAGCTGCCCTGCTCTTCGTTTCATTTCCTCCTCCACGCCACCCTCCATCTTCTGTCCATTGTTCTGATTAGATCTCTCTCTCTCTATCTCTCTCTCTCTCTCTCTCTCTCTCTCTCTCGCTCGTCTACTGTTTTATGTTCCATGATTTGATCTCTCCCCTGACTATCGTTTCTCTCTACTGTCTCATTTTCTCCTCTCTCTGCTCCTCCCCTCTATCTTTCATGTTTTCATCATCTCACCTCAGTTTCTCTGTTCACCACGCCCTACTTCTCTACTTTTTCATCACATATATTCTCTAAAGTTCTACAATCACTTACACTGAAAATCTGCTCTCTCACTCTCTCATGCTCTCTCTCTCTCTCTTTCTCTTTTTCCTTTCTATCGCTGTCTTTCTTTACTTTTCCTTTACTCTGCCTTGGTCTCTCTCTCTCTCTGCTTCTCTCTTTGTATCTCTCACTGCCTGTTTCTCTCTCTCTCTCTGCTTCTTTCCATCTCTATCTCTCTGTTTCTTTTTCTCTGTCTGTCTCCCTCTCTCTGTGTATCTCTCTCATTCTCTTTCTCTCTCTCTCTCTCTCTCTCTCTCTCTCTCTCTCTCTCTCTCTCTCTCTCTCTCTCTCCCTCTCTCTCTCTTCTCTCTCCCATTATGCTGCCCTGTTTTGGCCGTAGGAGAGTGGTCCAGGTTGTACTGTAAAATACAGCCGCCTCTAAATTGCATTTAGCTGCTTGTGCCATAAAATCTCTCTCTCTCTCTCTCTCTCTCTCTCTCTCTCTCTCTCTCTCTGAACATTGCCCAGTAGTTTACTCTCCAAGGCCTGTAGTGTAAATAAGCCCTGAGCTCTCAGAGAGCAAAATATAACTTAGCCACACACACACAGTCTTGTTTTTTTCATTAACTGTCAGGACATTGGGTCAGTCTTTGATTACATTTTTTTTTTCATGCCACTTTCATGTGTGGTCCTTTATGAGATACATATCTGATTGACGGCCATGCAACCTTAATAAGGATGTTCCCCGTTCTTATATGTTTTTCATGTTCTCATGTGTTTTTCGTGTGCTCATGTGTTTTGGTTTTCACTACACATGCACATCATTCAGAGTTAATATGGCAACAGCACCTAACATGAAGTTAAAGCCAGCCATAACTGCATAAGCAACATGTCTTTCCACCTTCTTCAGAGCAAATTATCTTCCAGATGAAGGCCTCGGCTGGTAGTTAGTACACAGGTTCATTAATGTGACATTATTCATTTAGATGTACGCATGCAGGTTGTTTCATGTCACAGGCGAGTTCATACTGATGACAGATAATGACCATTTACAAACACAAATGAGAACCATCAAGTCAGAAAGGTCAGAGCTAAGAAAGAATTAAAAGTGTATAATGAGGCTTGTAATGTAAATATAGCCATGCTTTTTCCCCATATGTATTATATTCAGGTATCTACTTCCATGTAATGCAGATTAAATCCTAATCTAAAACTTAATGCCATCCTTAACCCCAATCACAATAAATTAGGCCTGTTGTTTTTGTACATGTATGTCTTGAAAATGTACAAAAACTAACCCCCACACACACACTCACAAACAGGCAGTATTGTGTCTCACAGGTATTTGCCTGTAGAGGCTCTAATGAGAGTGTCACGTGGCAGTGCACTAATATGTATGAGGCAGCAGTGAGGCCAAATCAGATCAGAAAACAGACACACACACACACACAGCTATGCAAACAACACACACCGGCACAGAGAAACACACTTACACTGTCTGCTCCTCTAAGACTTCCTTAAAACACCCTGCAGACACTGACAGCATGGTAGAAATCTGAGAGATAAGATGATTTTAGAAAGGCCAAAAGACTCTGGGGAGATTGTATGTGATTGTAGCTACAGTGTGTTTGTGTGCGTGTGTGTGTGTGTGTGTGTGCTTTCATACGCTTTCAGGGCAAACATGTCCAAAACAGTGATTGCTTAACTTTTCAGGACCAGCAAAATGCTCCTGACTTTGTAAAGTAGTTTTTAACTTTTTAACAAAAGTTGTTTTAAGCTGCAGTCACACTAGACTTTTGTGGTTTGTGTCACTTTGTGAAATGGTCAAGGCTGATTGGCAATGAAAAAATCTCCATGTCAGTGCAGTTAGCGCTTGCAATCTCACTAACCATAAATAGCAACAACTGAAAAGTTTAAATAATTATTAGTAAGAGCTTAAGGGTATCGTCACTGTCGGAACTAAACTTTGAATCTCCAAAATGTTTTTGAGGGATATACAGAATATGGTCAAAAGTGGACACCTGACCATTAGACCTATGTGAGCTTGTTGGACATCCCATTCCAAAACCATGGACCCCTGTGGCTGTAACGCCTCCACTCTTCTGGGAAGGCTTTCCCCAAGATTTTGTAGGAGGGGAACAGAGTGAAGGGACACAGCACCTCCACACTTTTATTCCCCTGAATAAACCACATGTGTAATATAAATGTGTAGGGGGTGTACAGTGTGAAGTAATTGTAATGTGTTATTTTATATGTTCTTCACAGAAAATGAGCAAAGGCCAAGGAATATGAGGTTGAAATAATAATAAATCGCATCATTTTTTCTTTTGGTAAACATTGGAAATGGGTCCCACAGACCCAAACACCACACAAGAGTTAAATAAGAAAGCCTGGTTTGCAGTTGGTGTTTCAGTTCATCCCAAAGGTGTGCAGTGGGGTTGAGGTCAGTGCTCTGTGCAGGCCACTGGAGTTCCTCCACACCAAACTCATGTCTTTATGGAGCTTCACAGGGTCACAGTCATGCTGGAACAGGAAAGAGCCTTCCCCAAACTGTTGCTACAAAGTTGGAAGCATATTGCTCCTTCACCAAACTGATAAGGATAGGCATTTTAACGTGCTTCAGCACTCTGAAGCCTACTCTGTGAGTGAAAATGTGTGGTTTACCACTTCACATCTGAGTTGTTGTTGCTCCTAGATGCTTCAAATTCAAAACTGCCTTGTGACAAAGGTGGTATCCTATAACAGTGCCTTGTGTAAAGGCACTGAACTCTTCAGTATGACCCATTCTAAAGTGTTTGTCTATAGAGATTTCAAGACTGTGTGCTTGATTTTACACACATGTAATCCATGGGCATGGCTGAAACACCTGAACTCAAAGATTAAGAGGAGTGTCCACATACTTTTGGCCATATAGAGTATTCATGACCTCCTGTCCTAACACTGTACAAAAACAAATCTGTGTGTATGTGTCTTTTTTCCATGGTCATATTGTTCTTAGAGTGAGCCGGGAGGCCCAGAGTGATGCTGTTCTGAGTCTGACGTAAGACTTTCACACTATTTCTGAAACACTCTCTCAGCGCTTGTCCCTCTCCTGCTGTCGTCGCTCTCTTTTCTCGTTTCCCTCCCTCACATACACACTCTGAGCTGTGTAAAGCGTGTGTGTGCAGTAGTACTGCTGTGCTCCTCTCTGGTGAATACTGCTCCTGAATATTTCATATGACTGTGTTGAACTTTAAATAAAACAGACTGGAGATAAAATTGGAATATGTGTGTGAGTGTGTGTGTGTGTTTGTGTGTGTGTGTGTGTGTGTGTGTGTGTGTGTGTGTGTGTGTGTGTGTGTGTGTTTGTGTGTGTGTGTGCGTAAGTGTGCATACTAACGCTTTTCATAGTTTTTTCTTGCGGTAAAGATATCACAGCTCTGTGCCCAAAGGAATGACATCACAGGCTGGCAATAGAATCTTAACTCATTTTGATCCCAAACCTCTGACGAACACAATGTACTACACACCTTCCATTGAGAGAGAGAAAGGGGAGAAGAAAAAAGAAGAGAAAGAGAGAGATGGAGGAAGAGAGGGAGAAAGAAAGAGAAGGAGGAAAGAGAGAAAAAGGAGAGAGGGGAGAGATGGAAAAAGAAGGAAAGAAGAGAGAGTGAAGGAAGACAGAGAAAGAGAAGGAAGGAGGAGAGAGAGTAAGAGGGGGAAGGGAGAAAGGGAAGAGGATATATATAGATAGAAGGACAAGAGGGGTTGAGGAGAAGAGGGAGTGGGGGAAGGAGAAGAGTAACAGAGATAGAGGGGTGGAAGAAAGACAGAAGAAAGGAGGAAAGAGAAAGAGACAAAGGGACAGAGAGAGGGAGAAAAAGGGAAGGGGGAAAGAGAAAAAGGAGACAGGAGAGAGATGGAAAAGGAAGGAGAGAAGAGAGTGAGGGAAGGAAGACAGAGAGAAGAAAGGGGGAGAGAGAGTGAGAGGGGGAAGCAAGAAAGGGAAGGAAAAAGGATACATATAGATAGAAGGACAAGAGGAGTGGAGGAGAAAAGAGTGTGGTGGAAGGAGGAGAGTGACAGAAAGAGATAGGGGGATGGAAGAGAGAGGGAGAGGGAAAGAAGAAAGAAGGTGAGACAGAGAAAAAGATGAAGGGGAAGGAGAGAGAAAGAGATGAGGAAGCAGAAAAGACAGAGGAAGGAATATAAAAAGAGAGAGAGAGCAGGAGAGGGGACAAAAAGTTGGCAGCTCTCCACAAAGTGCTACTTTATGAATTATTAGATTAAAACATTACATCATCCCTTAGTATCTCTCTCTCTCTCTCTCTCTCTCTCTCTAATTGCCCTCCATGCAGACTGCTGACACATTCTTATTGAATTGTGATGCAGTAAATGAACTGATGTCTCAGACGTCACATTCATGACAACAATAACTCCATATTTCACCAGAACAGCAGCTAAACTGCTTCATTAACGTTTGCATTACATTTTTGAAAGAATAAAGAGGCAAAATTTCTTTTATCTGAACTTGACGTTTTATATTAAGGTACATGAACATTACATTCTGCCATTGTGCTCACGGTAAAGAGGTAAACTCTCTCTCTTTCTCTCTCCAGTCAGAACTGAATACACACCCACACCCACACACATCCACACCCACACCCACCCACACAGACAGACAGACAGACACATCTCATCCAGTTTTCAGTTCATGCAGTCCTTTGTTCATAAACATCAGTCTGGGTTTTGTTTTTGCCTAATTTAGGCCGCTTCCACATGGCTGAAATATGACATATGACCAACCACTTTAACTTACAAAACATAGGCAAATGAAACAAAAATCAATAAATCAAGTACAAAAGGAAGAGAATAAACCAATCCAGACAGCTGATAGAGTAACAGATAGCTTCTTTAAAAAATAAAAGAATTATCCATGTATATTTACAGCATCCTAGTAACTGTTTCATGTTTTTTATCATTTTTTTTTCTCCATACAACTGAGCAATATTGATACTAAGTAGCGCGAACAGCGATAGAGACATTTATGACAATCGGCACTGCACAGGGTGATGACCAATCAGATGTAGTATGAAATATGACAAGAAGCATTACGGGGTGTCCACAGACTGTCTTTGGAATCACTGATTGGCTGGGTTCAGCCAGTCTTTCCACCCTCTAAAGAAACTCCTGTTCCGACTAAATGACCGACAGATGACATCACTTGTATTATGGAGCTTTCAGACGGTCCTCGAAAATTCATAAATCCATGAATTTTTGAGATTACTACAAGTGTGGTGCACTCAAACGGCTAAAGTCATACATACAAGCGGCATCCTTAACTTGAGTTGTACATAACTGCCAGTAGATTTTCTTGCTCACATAAATTTATGAGTTTATGACCATCCAAATTGTTACATTTTGGTGACAATAATTTTATGACTTTATGACTCGACAAGGACAGTCCAAATGCACAGACTCTCTGATACTATGTGAACATCATAGATCCAGCTGTCTTTTTTTGCAGTGAGTGATGTCATTGATCATTCTCAGTGGATATACATAATGAACGCAAGTTAAATGTAACAGTTGCAGTAAATGCACTCAACTGTTGGTTTGTCAATCACCAGAGGATGAATGAAGAACACCTGAATGCAAATGATTTAGTGAGGTGATGATTTCTCAGCGTTATGAGTTGACGAGGACCGTCCAAAAGCACCAGTAAACTCGGGTAACACTGTGTTTGCCTGAGTTTACTGCTCGTATCTACGACTTTGTCAGCTGTTAGAGTGCAGCTTCCTTTTGGCAAACTTGGAAATTCATGGGTTTACGAGTTGATGGGGACTTCCCAAACATACCGTAAAAGTCCAACCTAAATTCCCTCAACCCCCGCCCGCTCCCATTCCCGCATATTTTGACAGTTCCTGGGTGTTTCTGTTGGTTGTCTTGGCGACTAGCTAGTCTTTAGCTAGTCTTCAGACAGCGCATGCCACTTGGCGATCTGCCGCCGTGGGTGGTCACAGATCTCGCGCCAGTGTTCTCCAGGAGTGCCTGGGGAGGAGGTGCCAAGCAGCAGGCGGCCAACGAGTGGTGTCCTCGACGTCCGGTCGGAGTCCAGCAGCAGCAGCTCCACGCTGGTGTCCCGCAGACCCTCCTCAGAGGGCACATCGAAGACGAAAAGCTCATTAAAGACGGGGTTTGGTGCACACTTCTTCACGTGAGTCTTCTTCTTGCACACGCGCTTCTTCCCCTGGTACAGGTTCACCTTCACATATGGGTCTGCAGAGAGAGAAGGAGAACATGTCAATCATTATGGACTACACAAGCACACCTCCAAACCCAATTAGCTTATTCTGGATCAGAGCTGCACAAAAAGGGGCCGAAATGACAATTGGTTTGGCCCACCAGAAAGTCACCTAAAGCCACACTTACAGTTCCCTTGCAAGGGTGTGACTGAGGCTAAAAATAAAAAGATAAAAGTAAAGATTGCTGAGAAGGTCATGCCTAGACCCTGGGTACATTAACGTTTCCTCATTTTCAGAAGTTCAGTGCTGCTATATAAAGGGTTGCCCCTCCAGAGGTCAAAACAGCCAAAGCAGTCACGCCATTGGTAGAAGATAATATTCTATAAACAGTACAGTCTGTGTATACTGGCAAAGTGTGAAAAATATAAAGCTAACAAGTTGCTAGCTAGCTGTTTATCTTTTTGGTCTTCACCCGACTATAAATGTTACACTTGGGCCAGTAAAACAACCATTTTGGATACCAATGTTCTAGATCAGGGGTGTCAAACTTAACCACTAAAAGGGCCATATTAAAAACCTCAGCAAATCAGTGGGCCAGCTGTGTTTTTATTTCATTTTTACTTAATGTTTTGCCATGACCCGAATGGGCCATTGTTTATTCAAAATATGCCAAAACTGTAACAGCAAAATAGGCACTGAATAGTTATTCAAAAATAATTCTAAATAAAAATAAATTGTTTTAGGTTATATTTTTAAAACTGCCTATTTTCTTGAACTAGACACCAGGCATCTTTTCTTTCTGTGTAACCGCTGGCCCATAGATTGTTGTTTGGTTGGAAGGCACACTATGTTGCAGTACATGCAGGGGACTGTAGTGCATCTCAGGGTGAAATGGGCTAATAAGAATAGAAAATTAAAATAATTTAGGGGGCCGAATAAGACTGTGTCATGGGCCTGACTTGGTCTGCGGGCCTTGTGTTTGACACATGGGTTCTAGATCATCCTATTAATGAGTATATTTTTCTCTTTCTTTGCTTACAATTCTGCTAATTCTCTTTTTTTTTTTTTTACAGTTTTTAACAGACTCTTCATTTTCACTTCTATTTTTAATCATGTTATCAGACAAATGCAAGGTTAAGAGTCTTGCCTAAGGACACTTATTGATAAGCTTAGTGATGGTGTGCTTGTCTGGACATGGTCTGCCACATGGAGGGCAGCAGTGTTACTATGCTACAACAATTATTCTTTAAAATTCTCAAACTTAATTCATGCTTTTGCATACAAACATAGCATTATTCATCCAACTAATAAAACAACCTGAATTTAGTTAAAATTGAGAAAAAGTGAAAGAGAAAGATCGAGAGAGAGATTAAGCTCTTCCTTAAAGCAGCTATGTTCTGGGTCTCTGGCAGGCAGAGATCAATATCTGGGTCGATGGAGAGGAAATGTTTGGTGCAGTTGAGAGAGATTGCTCTGCCTGATGTAGTGACAATAGCTGTATGAGTTATTCTGGCTCAGGTCAGGGTTATTCTAAACTCCCACCTTCAGGAGCACAGACACTTATTCACAGCACTACAATACAGTCTGAAGATGCACTGCTTCTACCTTCACCTCATTTGCCCTTGTACAGCTGATCTCACAATGTCCACTAATTACAGCTTATCTGTAAAATTAGACTTTAATTATGAAACTCTCTGTATCACTCAGACGACTTGATGGTTATGGATTTTGTCCCTTTCTGATTCCAAAGACAAACACTAATAATGAGTCTTCTCTCTCTGTCTGACTGCTACCATGTTTCTTACCTCTAAATTTTATTTCAGATCACATCAACAATTTAGTACAGTAGTCATCAGTTTAGTACAGTCTTTGTTGTAATATTGAGAAGTGGAATCATTTGAATAATTAGAACAGACATAAAGGACTAATATTTGATAATGATTACTGCCCATATCATTGATGTCCAAAGATAAAAAAATCTACTTTACAGGAGCATTTGTGGTCCACATATCTTGAAATTTTCACACAATGTGAACAGCAGCTGCTGTGCCCAAATGATATAGAAAAATAAAAATTGAAAAAATACAGACCTACTTTTTTCACAGCAACAATATACACTACCCTGTGCTGTTGTCTATGTAACCTTTCCATTTCTTGCTGATGATGTATCAATCTTAAGAAGCCAATTCCACAGTTAGTATAATGGTCAGTAAAGTATACATACATTTTTTTTTACAAATGCTTAAAAAATTATTTTATTTTTTTGTTATTTTTATTTTTACTTAATTTCCACCCCAATTTAGTAATGTCCAATTCTACTAGCTAGCTAACTCTCCCCCAGTCACATGATGCTACCAAGCTGGGAAGGTAAAAGCTAGCACATGCTTCCTCCGAGACACGTGAAGTGCCACCACATATTTTCAAAACTGCTGCAAATACAATGTCATTAAACAGCTCACGACGCTTGGAGGAGAACACTAATTGCCATTTACTTTAGCTAATAGATGCCCACATTGGCTAACATTGCTTGCTTGCTTGCTTCTGTCTTTGCTCTGGGATTTATTTCACACATGCTTTATGGATGCAGATGGATTTTTTGTTTTTTGCCACTCCCAGCATAAAATAGTTACTTTGAGTTAGCTGCACCAATGTCCCAGGAGCCTCAGGTCTTTTTGCTTCATTTTTGTTTTTAAATCCTTGCTGCTTAACCAGAGCTTGCTTTGTGGCCACGGACCCCACACTCACCTGACGGGCCGTTGGGGTCAGTCTTGGGCAGATGGCGAGCCTTCAACACCACCACGGTCAGGGTGCTGGTGGTAGACTGATAACACAAGGACAATAGCAACTCTCCCCTCCCTGCACTCCTCTACAGAAAAAAAGGACAGAAGAAAATAAATGTTATGTATTTGTACTGAATTCATAACCCATATCCAGTATCTATTAGCTGTGTTTGGGGTCACTCCCTATTAGAGAATCTCAGTGGTGCGGCAGTCGTTTGTAACGTTGTTAGAATTCTCAGCAGTCATTGCACAGTCAGATCACTATAGCAAACACAATGTAGTGAATAGTGACTGAGGGAACCAGTTTGAGCACAGTGCAGGTGTTACAGCTTCTATCAACACATCCCATGGCACATGAATACATTTATTTGCACCTATTGTATCTGTTACAAGAACCATGTGACTCATTCGACATTTCATTCACTTTCTCTTATGTGTAATAAGAAACCTGTTGTGTATAATTTCCTTCACTGCATTCACTATATATCGCTCCCAGTAACGTGTGAACTCAGCAACACGTTGCCATGGCACCCCGAAGCAGGGTTCTGCTGCTGCCGTCGCGATGACTCAGAATGTCTCCCAACCAATGAGACGTAATTACCAGTGTTTGACTGTTTTCAGCTGCAGTCACCAGCCGAGGATAATGGCTTCTCTTTCCACTCCAAATGGAGTCCATTGTTCTGTGCACAACGGTGGAATCATGTTGTCAAAATCAGGGCACGTCACTGGCAGCGCCGATTGCTCTGTGTTTTGACAGAGCTTTAGCGTAACTGAGGTTTTAGTGCTTTTAGACAACTGCAGGGCCTTTCTGTGTCAAGTGACTCAGAGATGCGTTGTGTATCCAACTGGCCATGAAGAGCAGCACAACCAAATCAATAGCCAACCTGGTGCTAGGACAAACCGGTCAGCACATAAATCATTCTCCAGTGAAAAAAAAGAGAGGCGTTTTTGTTTTGTCTGTAAAAAGAACCAGCTTTCTACCAATTTTACTATTTTAGAGGGCGACTCCTTAATGTGCAAGACACAGTGAGTGAAGGCTAGGTTTGCTCCATTAGACGGCTAATTAAATATTTAGCGCTTGAGGTCCAGTGGTCCATCTTTGCCTCTAAATGGGTGACATATAAGCCATTTTATTGACCCCCCCTCACCACACACACACACACACATACACTGTTGACAGCATATGCCCATAGCCCCTGACACACATGCACACTCGCACACACGAAGCAGTAATCATCCTTGTGCTCTTGGGTGTGTCTACAATGCTGCCCACAATCCGCCGACTCACTATGGATCCATTCTAATGCTGCATTACTGAAGGAGGAAACCAGATATCTTACATACCTTATTCTCTTTCTTGCTCTACATTAACCCTCTTTACACACACATACACACTGTATCTAATAACACTCATCCACTTAGACAAAAAATGTACAAATATATTGTTTATTGATGTCGAATAGAAATTGACTCTGTAAAATTTTGTAAATTTCACAGAGTCAATTTCTATTCTTACATTATGTAAAGGTTCTTTAAAATTTTAAACCTTTAAAACTTTTTTGGCTAAAGTAAAGGCTTTCTGATATTGAATGTCAGTAAAAACACACAAAATAAGGCCACGCCCCTTACCCTAACATTCCTCTTGATGATGTCACGGTTCATGAGGACCCGCCCCTCAGAGAGGTCAACATCAGCCAATGGGACGAGTGTTTCCCCAATGACCTCGTCACGAGAGAAGCGGTCAAAGCTGAGAACCATGAAGTGCAAAGCCAGCTGGGATACGCGGGTGTACGGGATGCCGTAGAAGCTGAAGGTCTCATCAAAGGCTGGGTCCAGAGTCTTCCTCAGAACCCTTGTCTTCACCTTGTGCTTCTTCTCAGGGAGCAGGGTCAGCTTGATGTAGGGGTCAGAAGTCAAGGATTGTTCGTCGGTGGCAGACAGACCATGCGCCTCCTTGATGTGCACCATGAAGGCCTTCTTTTCAAAGTTGTACTCAAGAGAGAAGAAGAGGGTACCTAGGCCACCTTCTTTGTCCTGCAGCTTGTCCAGGGCTGGTGTTGGCGTCTGGCTGGACAAGCTGCTCTCTGGAGTTGTAGCTTCCTGACTGCCTCCTGAACCAAACCCTGGGTGTGGTGATGGGATGTCTAGGTCCGGAGAGCTTCGCACTTTGGGATGGACTGCAGCTGGTGGCTTGAAGGTGAAGTTTCCATTGAGGTCTCTCTTCTCCAGGTCCAAGTGGAGCGCGGGGCGCCCCCCGGTGGGACTGGGGCTTGCTTTTCCCTGTGCGGGGTCCGGTGACTTGTCTCCAGCGAACTTCTTCTTGCCATTTAGGCTCTCAGGGTAGATATCCACACCCTTTAGCATATGGACGAACTTGTATGGTGGAGTTTTGGTGCTGCTCTTGTTGGTCTTGCGCTGGCAGCAAATCCAGGAGAAGGCGGAGACGCTGAAGACCAGGCCAAAGATGCTGACAACAGCCACACTCACGGGAACCTCCGCTGGGGGAACAACATCACATTAGAACTTTACAAGCATACTTGGTATTGCTTGGTATTGTATTGGTAATTTTCACATTGTAAAGGCCACCTTTAATCAATCACTATCAGTCATAATCTTAAAAATAAAGGTGCCTAAAAAGCGGTTCTTTGGAGCAAAGCCATAGAAGAACTATTTTTATTGATCAAAAGCAGTGTTTCTCAGACCATTCTCCCGAGATGCCAAGACGGTCCTTATTTTTGCTCCATCCCAACTCCCAGCACAGTGGGAGAGAGCAACCCCTCCCATCACTTTCAATTTAGAACTGCTGCCCAAAATAACCTTTCAGTGGATGATTCTTTAAAAAAATCAAACGAAACCATTGAAATAAGAGGTTCTTGAGGGAATCAAAGGTGATTTCTCTATGGCATTTCTCCAATGAACCCTTTTTGGCACTTTTATTTGTAAGTGCAGATGAGTATAGATGTTTGCTATTTCTCTTTTGCTTCATGTACAAACATATTTAGCACAAACTGTACCATTACATCAGAGGCAACACATAAATATACAGATATCGTGACTGACGTATTTGGCTATGACTCAGGAAAGCCAAAATATCCTGAGAATAACACTGTCGCTTCACACCTAGCAGGACCTGTCAAGAGATCTGGGGGCTTCATACCTCAGCAAGACTTGTGAATTAAGCGCTTTGGTGTATGACTAAAGGGTGCTAGGCTGACCATGCAATTAGTATTTACAGTAGAGTGACGATTCTCTGTGATTTCCCACTGGTGAGTTGACCATGCTAATGTTGTAATACTCCTGCTCTGGAAGAGAGTGGAAATTTCCTACTGCATGGTGGGTGCACCTCTCAGTGGAATTACACCGTCTCACCCCCTCCCATCACTTTCACACATGTACACAGCAAGTTTGTATGACTCTCTTTGTGGGGTGTTCCCACTGACGTGTATATTAATGTAGCTAAATATTTCTCAGTGTTCACCTAAGCCAACCCTGACTTCAACCTTCGTAACCAAAGGCTAATTTACCTTTTCAAACGAAAGCTGCATTGGCGTTTTTTAAAAAAAGCATTTTTCCTCATGAAGACTGTTCCTCACACTGTCTAAATGTTCATGTTTTCCATTATTCGGGGGACATTTGGTGGACCTAATGGCCACACACACGCCCAGCACTCTGACACATTAGGGTGAGAATGACTCAGTGAAAAGGCTTCAAATGGGTCATTTGAACATGTACCTTAGAAAAACTGCCTCTGGCACCCTAAAGAACCAGTGTGGATTTGTAAAAGAACTGGCCAGCCTACAGTAATGATGTCATGGTCTACTTATAGCCATTGTGCGTGCCGAAGGGAGAAAAGCAACATTTCATCACTGAGCTGCTGCCACGTCAAACCATGAGTGCGAGACAAGCATCTTCAATGAGCAATCAGTCTGAGAAATGGACACATCATTTAAAAACATGGTTCTTCAAGGGTTCTTTCTCTATTTAGACACATAGAACCATTTCATGCTTTGCATGGTGAAATCGTTATTCAGACTGATGGAGAATGTGTTGTATATGGTCCTATATAGAACCATTTTGAAAATGGCTCAATATAGCACCAAAAAGGGTTCTTCTATTGTTACAAGTTTGATATTGTCACAAGAGAAGAACCCTTTTTGGTGCAGTTTAGAACCCTTTTCAGAAACCTTCTCTATAGAACCAAATCAACACATATCAAGAACCTTTTCACCATGCAAAGAACCATTCAAGCATGAAATGATTCAATAGAGAGCTCATGGTTCAAAATAGAATAATTACCTTTCTTAAAGAACCCCTGAAGAACCATCTCTTTTAAGTGTGATAAACAGATGCCAAAAAAGCCTATAGCTTCTTTTGCACCTCTAATCCAAAGCCAGTCTGCCTTTAACCCTTTATAGACACACGTGGTCCAGTCGTACTCACCGAACTGCGCTTGTTCAGGAGCCATAGGAGCCATCGGAGCCATCGCTGTCCACGGTGCTGAAACGACGCTCCACTGATTCTAGCGCCAAAATCCCTCCACTCGCCTTCAGTCTTTTCTCGACTTAAGTCTCGAGACACGGACCTAAATATTTAAGCGCTTGTATCGTATTAAAAATTCACGCTTGCTTGTTGTTCTTCTTCAAGGAACACCTGGTAGGATCGTCCTCCTCCTTCCTCGTTGGTTTTCTAGCACCCGCCCTGTGGTGATAGTCTCTGCGCTATATGAGTGAGGAAAGGCGCCACCCTCATCTCTCTCTCTCTCTCTCTCTCTCTCTCTCTCTCTCTCTCTCTCTCTCTCTCTCTCTCTGCTGAATTCGTCGCTCTGACGCAATTCTGACGAAGGCTGGGGCTGAAATCACTGCCCTGCCATCGAACACAACAAGGCGAGTCAATCATTCTGATTGCTGAAGGTTTGAGGGGCGCGTGTGCGTGTGCGCGTGTGTGCGCGTGTGCGTTAGGTAAAATGTCCTTGACGTTTAGGTTTAAGATGCAGGCTCCTTAATAGACCCAGGTTAATCGTCCAAAATCATATAAATGGACAAATACATATGGGATATGTTATGATTACATATGGGTACTTACATATAATACATACAGGTGCTCACTGTCCTGGCAGTGCACAAAACAAACCTGTGTGTGTACAGAGGTGTGTGCGCATACAGAACTGTGTAAAAATCATTTATTTATTTATTATTTCATTTAACTTCCACTGAATACCGTTAAAAAGTAATGCATTTTTTTCAGAATCACGATTACTTAACATCAAAACTCAGTTTTCAGTATTTAGTTTGTCCACTCTTTGCTTTTATTACCGCCTCCATTCTTTTCAGAAGACTTGCTTTCAGCTTTACAAAGAAACCTTTGAGGATATTTTTCCACACCTCCAAAGTTTAGTCTTAGAAGTTGGTTGCATTTTCTGCTTCTCCAAGTAATCCAAACACATTCATTGATGTTGAGGTCTGGACCAGTGTTCAATGTTCTGAGAACACCAGCAGCTTCTTTGTTTGATTTGCAAATTTTCTTTTTTTTTTCTAGTTTCTTTTCTCAGTAACAGCTTCTTGACAGCTACACATCCTTTCAGACTCATAGTGAGGAGTCTTCTTCTCACAGTGGAAGGATGAACAGTGGAGCTTGATTTTCTCCTCTCTCTCAAAGATGAAAGATTTCAGCGCTGTTTATCTGATGGTGATAGTTTTGGTGGTCTACCAGGTCTGGCACGGTCATGAGGAGTCCCACTTTCTCTATTATCTTTGAATCATGTTTTGAACTCCAGTTTTGGAGACTCGTGGTTTTTCACTTCATTTTCTTTGTCTTGCCCTTCATTATGCAAAAGGATTATCTTAGATCTAATCTCCTCAGAAATCTCTCCTGAAAAAAATAACATGTACTTACTGTGGAACTGAAATAAAAGAAGCGTGGTCTCTGACTTTTACACAGTGTTCTGGGTAAAAAGATCTTCATATGTCTAGTCATTATGAGTGTGCAGAACACACACTTCTGTAATAAAACTTCATTCTTAAAAATGATGGTTCTTCAAGGGTTCTTAAGTAAACAGTTCCATAGAGAACTATGAACACTCAGAGAACCCTTTGCATAATTAAAGGGTTCTTTGCACCGTTAAATGGTTCATCAGATTGATGGGGAATGTGCTGTAGATGGTTCTATATAGAACCTTTTTGAAAAGAGTTCTATATAGCACCAAAACAGGTTATTCTGTTGTTACAATGTCAAGCCTGTAACAATGGAAGTACCCATCTTAGTGATATATAGAACCATTTTCAAAAAGGTTCCATATGGAACCATATAAAACACATTCTCCATCAATCTGAAGAATCCTTTCATGATGCAAAAGAACCCCTTAATCATGCAAAGGGTTCTTTAAGTGTTCATGGTTCTATACAGAACCATTTTCTTTACTAAAGAACCCTTGAAGCACCATCTTTTTTAAGAGTGTAACTAAGAAACAAGTGCACTACATGCCCTTCAAACAAAACATACAGTAAAGGCCTCAGGAAGCTGTATATGTTGTAGTTTGTCTAATCCACAACACCAGAGACAAGACTGAAAGCCTTTCATGGTGCATAAAGCTCCACAGCAAAGCTCAGCTAGTCTCATTTTCTTTATTGTTAAGTGGATCAGCGTATTCAAAAGGCCTGCTTTAGGGTAATTTACAGTTACATGGCTACAGTTTAGAGGACATTATGGCAGTAAGTGCTGTGTGTCTGTAGCTTTATTCCACATCTGGGATTATGAAAATGGAGCAGGAAGGAGGAGGGTCCAAGGACACTGGATCAATAGATTTTTTTTTATAAAACAAAAGCAAAATACTGTGTTACAGTATTACAAAGTTCAGTGCTCAGGAAATGTTGAGCTACACTTGAAGTTTATAATTACATTTGGGTCATTCCATGTCAGCTCACATGGGGCCTGGCTGGTCATGTCATGAATTTCCAAAAATAAAATCAAGCAAAGAAAAAAAGTTTAATTCACACAACCATGTAAAATTTCAGAGCTTTATTCAAACTAGTTTTTGTTTTTTGAAGTCTGCCCCATTAGTAGAGGTTATTAAGCCTATTAGAGCTGTTATATTAAAGGGGTATTGCTCCACACACACACACTACCTAAGCCACTTATCCTTCTGGGTCACTAGAGCCTAACCCAGTGGTCATTGGGTGGAAGGCAGGAAACACCCTGGACAGGTCGCCAGTCCATCATAGGGTAGACAGACAGACATATACATTCACATACACATTCATATATAGGGGCAATTTAGCATCTCCAATTAATCTGACTGCATGTCTTTGGACTGTGGGAGGAAACTGGAGCACCGGGAGGAAACCCACACAGACACGGGGGAGAACATGCAAACTCCACACAGAAAGGACCCTGGTCGCCCAGCCAGGGAACCGAAACCAGGCCCTTCTTGCTGTGAGGCAACAGCCATGCTGCCCAGAATTCCTCCAAATTCTCAAAATTAAATTGTTAAGATGTACATAAAGTCTTTCAGTGTGGTTTGATGTAAAATACTCCATTCTATAAAAACACTATGAGTAAGAATTGTTCATAATGGTGGTGATAGGAACTAGACACCTGAAGAGGTTAATGTACCTAAAAGGTCCCTCACAGAATGTTATTACACTAAATTGTTGTAAATACACTGCCTGATACATTGTTTTATTGTAGTTATTTTTGTAAAATCATTCATGGCAGAGAGATACATGCAGGGCGATGTACACTAACTAAAGGTACTGAAAACGTACTCTTGAGGGTACCACCCCAGTGACAAGTGGGGTACCACCCCTCTGACAGTTTAGAACCTTTTTTCTGAGAGTGTAAGGGAAAGCAGTACCCACAGAAAACATACTTAATTTTAGATTTACTACTATTTTTACAGTATGAACATATAAAAACTCGGAAGACATCTTTTGGTTCACTGGTCATTTTGGATAGTAAATAAAATGGCTATATTTGCTGATTTGCTGATGTCACGACTCCTGGTTTCTACCACCACCACTGTAAAGAAATCTGAGTTGATAAGTTTCTCTGTAATGAACCACCTCACATCAAAACACTCTCACTGACTTTGTTTAGAATGTGATGTGTTATAGTGCGAGGGTCTAAATGTGATCCTACAGACTAAAATGTCTGGAAATTTATTTTCCTCAAAACTAATACTAGAACTGAGCAGCAAAAGCCCTCTGTCTTGTTTAATTTTGGCTTAAACTCAGCCTCTTTTAACAGAAGTCTTATCCCAGCTCTTCACATTATCTGTTACATCTAAAAGCCTTAAACGCTGCAGCAGTGCTCGTTTCCCCCTCTTCTGAAGTCTGGTTCTCACTCAGCTCTCTCAGAGTCCTCCACTGACACAGATTTCACATCTCCTCCAGTCACATTCACACCCTGATCTGCTGTGTCACCATGGCAGCCCGTTGGCCCAGCAGCGCTCTGCAGGCACAGCACTGACAGAGAGACGGTCACTACTAAAGGATCAGACACGGGAGAACAAACATCACTTAGTAAAGGTTAACTAACGAAGAAAAGGGGCTCTGTCTCTATGTGAGAGAAGAAAGACAGGGACAGAGGGAGAAAGAGAGAGAGAGAGAGAGAGAGAGAGAGAGAGAGAGAGGGGGGAGGGAAAGAGAGGGAGGAACACAGAGAAAAACAGTAGAAGACAAAAAAGGAGAAGGAAATAAAACAATGGACGAGAGAGGAAAAGAGAGAGATTAAGGCATAGAATGATAAACAAAGAAGAGAAGAGAAGAGAAAAGAAGAGAAGAGAAGAGAAGAGAAGAGAGTGGATTGGCAGGGAAAGAAAAAAGAGAAAGGAAAGAGACAAAGAGAAGGGAAAAGGAGAGAGAGAGAGAGAGAGAGAGAGAGAGAGAGAGAGAGAGAGAGAGAGAGAGGGAGGGGAAGGAAACAAAGAATGAGGGAGAGAGTAAAGGAGGGGCGCATATAAAGATAAACAGAGAATGAGAGAGAAAAAGGGAGAGAAGGGTAGAGACGGACAGAAAGAAAGAAAGAAAGAAAGAAAGAAAGAAAGAAAGAAAGAAAGAAAGAAAAACAGACGGTGTGACATGGGAAAGAAAGAGAGCGAGAGGAACAGAGAGAAATAGAGAAAGAAAGGAGAAGTATACAAAGAAAGACAGAAGAGTGGAATAGGATAAACAGAAAAAGAGAAAATAGAGAGAGAAAAGGAGAGAGAAGGAAAGAAAGAGAAAAACAGGGAGGTGGAGAAAGAATGAGAAGAGAAGAGAAGAGAAGAGAAGAGAAGAGAAGAGAAGAGAAGAGAAGAGAAGAGGGTGGGATAACAGGGATAATGAAGGAGAGAGAGAGGGAGAGAGAGAGAGAGAGAGAGAGAGAGAGAGAGAGAGAGTGAGAGTGGGTGGCACTGCAAGAATTTAACAAAACAAGTCTTTATCCGTAACTGCTAAATCATCAGTGCCCCCCACCCTGCTCACCACCCACCTGATTCACAGCTCGGTCCGCTCCGGTCTGCTCCGCCGAAGCCTCTTTGAGCGTTTTGTGGCTAAATGCTGCCACCTGCTGGTTCATCTGTGAATTGCCCCGGCACTAAAACGTGCTTGTTTATGAACCACGTAAAATTCATACGCTGAATAAGATGACTTAGAAGCACATTTATCATAAATAAAACTACAGTTCATATCTTAGGTCAACCAGAGTCTTTTGTATTATCATTTTATCCCCCTTCCGCGCCGCTGTATAAAGCCTGTGTGCGTGTGTTTTGAGGAACGCCCAGCGTCCACGTAAAGAGGAAGGGCTACGAGTCTTTCCAAAATGGCGACGACCATAGAGAGTAGCAATGCTGGAGCGGCGAGCAAGAAAAAACACCTCGGAATCCCCGAAGCGATATTTGTGGTGAGTGAATGTGGAGCAGAGGAGTGTAAACCAAGTCTAAGATATTTTGTGAACTCGTCTGGAGCCTGTTTTCGGTGCTGAAGCAGTAAGCTTGCCCGCAGTGTTGGCGTGGTGCTCTACACTGGACGAGGCTGAAGTCAGCTTCCTATTCTTGTTGGAATTTTCCCGGTCCACCTTAAATGGTGCACCAGTTACATTCAAGGCAAGGCGCCAGAAGTAAGCGCTGCACCATTTAAGGTGGAACGGGAAAATTCCAACATGAAGCTGGCGAATAGGAAGCTGACTTAAGCTTCGTGCAGTCTGGCCGTTTCCTTTTAAGGCTGTGGCCCACGCTAACGCTTCATACAGGCTAACTGGAGACCAAACTGGGCTTTTACCTACTTTAAAACCAGCGGTATATCAGTATATCATCTATAGTGCACATTTGTGGCAGCCGTTATCAGTTTTGTTCTCTTAAACTGGTCTTTGTTTTCTCACTGTTCTGCACTGGTCAGATTACTTTGACCATTTAAGTGAAATGCTGTGATAGTCAGCTAAGGAGAAAAAAAAAAATTCTCTCTTTGTAATGCTTAATGAACCTCGCCGAAGAAAACAGTAAATTGTAAATTATACATAAAATGAATCTTTAATTAAAGTCCTCTGTTACAACAAGGCTGTGGACAAAAATTAATCCTATTATGAAATGTTGTAATTAAGGGCCATTGAGAGTCATTTTTTTGTATAAGTTTTAGAACCCCATGACATAGAGCACCTTTATTGTATGTTATCATATATTATAAACTCAGAGTGATTATAACCCCCAACAGTAGCACTCTGAGTGTATTTTATATGCATACTGAAAATGCAGAATTTACCAGCTTTTAAACTTACAGCTAATCTAAATCCTGCCATCTGCCATGATTGGTTTAATATCATGGTGCCGTCACCTTCCGTCTGTCCTAAACACTGACTTGTGACTGTCTCCTCTGTCTCTTTAGGAGGATGTGGATTCCTTTATGAAGCAGCCCGGCAATGACACAGCAGATGCTGTACTGAGGAAACTCGATGAACAGTATCAGAAATATAAATACATGGAACTCAACCTGGCTCAGAAGAAGCTGAGGTTAGGGAATTTATTTATGCATTAATGTGAAGAAGGGCCGCATATTAGTATTGCGATTAGGTTTGTATGTATTGGGGTTATGGTACATCTTATTTTGACCAGTGAATTTCTGGTAGATTAAAGAAATACCTTAATTTATTAAAACATCCACATAGTACAAGACAATGAAAACAGACTGGATAGGGGTCTTCTTTGCATCTGCATACTCAGAAGTACTGCATACTTCTTTGCATACTCAATAACTATTAAAAAAAAAAAAAGTGATATGGATTGAGTTTACGTGACCAACAAAACATTGGAAGAGAAACCGTTCATCAACACTGCAGTCAGGAATTGTAGTTTAGCTGCTTGTCATGGATAGTTTGCTGCAATACTGATACATTTTCAGATATTACTAGGCTGTGTTTTTTTTCTTCCAAATCGAGTCATGTGGAATGCCCACAATTTCTTAAAAAAAAATCCTGCTAGGGATTTGTGAGTTGTTAAAATTGTTACATCAGTGAAAATACTAACTATGCATTATGAGTGCCTGCAAGGTGTGAGAATCTGTGGACTACATGATGTTTGTTAATTGAAAAGCATGATTAAAGTTTAAGTCTTTTTCAGGTTGAAAAGCCAGATTCCACAAATCAAGCAAACATTAGAAATCTTACGGCACATGCAGAAGAAAAAGGTAAGTCCAGTTTTAATTCAATAATAGTGATTTTCAATGGTACTTTTTTTTTTTTTTATATAAGCAGTTAACACAGTTAACTTTGCAGTGATATTAACACAAAACAGCAAAAGAAATGAAAGAAAAATGACCATTTGGTCAAACAAGGACACAGAGTGTCCCTGATGATACGATAGGATGACATGATAAACCGCTGCTCTTAGGAAGAGTAAAAAGCTATTTGATTGCTAATTGGCCCAGCCTTGTGGAAACATTTTAGCCTACTAAACATGAGTTAGTGAGCATGATGAGTGAGTGAGTTAAAAGCCAGTTTATTGAGGTGTTTTGCATCTACAAAGAACAAATAAGAATAAATTATGTATATATACATTACAGCTTAACTGACACAAACCCCTTGGAGGTCATAGTTTATTACTTACTGTCTGTTTATTAGTCTGTCTGCTATCTGTTTGTCTATCTGTTGTATTCTTTTCATCTGTCTACTCATATGTACACTAATCTGCATATTTTGGTACAGGACACTACAGATCCAATGGAGACACACTTCCTATTGGCTGATAATGTGTACTGCAAGGCCTCTGTCCCACCCACAGATAAAGTGTGTTTGTGGCTTGGGGTAAGTGCTCCCACAGAAATCTTCTGGAGGACCATGTTAGTTTAACTTGTATTTTAACGTTTAGTGTTTTATCTGCCCTCACACATCTGATTCAAATCATTAGCTGATTGCCAAACCCTTCAGAAGCTTGGACACTACAGCAGGTAAAATAGAACAGTGTAGAGAAGGTCCTGATGTACATCAGGCTTTTTCAGCTCTAACCTCGGGAGGGCAATAGATTGATCCATTCTAACAATTGTGAAGTGAATAAAGGTCTTATTAATAGGGATGCACAATGAAACTGGAGTCCTGTTGATTTATTCAGGTAATTGTTTAAAAAATGTTAGTTAGTTCTTGAAGCCACTGTGTCTTATATGTAGTATGTTTTCTGCATTTTCCTTATTATGATAAATAAATAATGTAATATCATTTTTGACAGGAAATTAAAAAAATAAAAGTTGTGCTCTAACTTATGCACAGTGCTGCATAAGATATGTATTAGTTGAAGCACATGTTCATATGTGATCTCTTCCTGAAAAAGGCAAACGTAATGTTGGAGTATGATATAGATGAAGCTCAGTCGCTTTTGGAGAAGAACCTCGCCACAGCCTCCCGGAACTTGGAGTCCCTAGAAGAGGACCTGGACTTCCTCCGAGACCAGTTCACAACCACTGAAGTCAGTATCCTTACACTTTACCCGGTGTGTGAGTTGTTTTCCACCAGTTTGTTAAATTCATTCTGTACTTCTGTAGTTTTTCAGGCACAGTGGAAAATCTAGAGTAGTCGTGGTACCAGACGCCTTGAGTTCTTTAAGTTTAACTTTGGCGTTGAATAGAGTGGTATCTGACTCTTTGCACTTGTCCTTCATTGGCAAGTCCCGCTTATATGGCTGCCCAGAGAGTCCGTGCCTCAAACATGCCCCTGTTGTTAGCAGCTTTAGTTTAAGCTAACGCACATACTTTGTTGGCTACTCAATCCTGCTAAGGTTCTTGGGGTAAAAATTGTTCTTAAGGAAGGAAAAGAATCATTTAACATACAGCATGAATCTCATTCTTCCTTGTTTCATGGACACCACCTTTGTAGCTGTAATTTGCTAGAAAACAAACGGCAGATATTCCTCAAAAAGGAAGACGTAATCTACAGAAGTAGGTACATAATATAACATTGCTCGGAGGTAAAGAATCATCATGGAATGAAAATAGTCTTTTCTTTCTGATTATGTATCTTGTCTGTGCTCCTTTTGTTAGCTGAGATGTCTGTAGATGGTGACATTGTAGCTTTAATAATTATTGTGCTGTTGACAGTGCTGTTATTAGAGGAGCATTGGAGAGTTCTTAAATTGTATGAGGTGAAGAATGACTCTGAAAATGCAGGAGCTCTGCCTTGACACCATCATACTAAGTTGTGCAGTCTTGGGCCTTGTTCAGACTGCCAGCCCAAATCCGAGTTTTGGCCTATCCAGATTGTGTTTTTTTGATGGTCTGGACAGCAAAAAACGATGAAATCTGATTTTTGCAAACCAGATCCAAACCACATTTGTAGGTGGTTTGAAATGCGATTCCATTTGGATTTTTACAGATGCATCTCATTTTAGATGCTCTGGTCGCTCAAATCGGATTTCACAGTGTCTTTTGCAAGACTTGCAATGCAAAAAACAACAACAATGTCAAATCCCGATTGAAGGAAGTGCTGGGATTCAAGAAAAGCACCAAAGATTTATGCTTATGCCAGAGAACTTTAAAGATTTTGGAGAGCGAGATGATGCACCTCTATTTTTTCCTGCATCTCCATTTGAAATCCGCGACACCAGCAGATGCTCTACAGTGCAGCTTATGTTGATCAGGTTAAAAGAAATGGATAAGCATTCAGTTTGTCTTAAATTGATTTTCAGTCATTTCAGTTAAAGGAGTAAGCCAGTGAAATTAGTAATTCTTTGTGCAGCTGCAGGAAAGAGAATAGATTCGATCAATGGTTTTGTGCAAGTGAAAGAAGCAGTAGATGCTTATGACATTTAAAGCCATTAATGGTCTAGTTCCAGCCTATCTCAGAGCATTAAAGCCTATCCAGACTACTTCACTCAGCTGAGCTAGGCCTACTGCAGATTTCTAGGATTGCTTATTGCTCAGTTGTTGGACCGTATTTCTCTTCTATAGCTGGATTAGTGTTGCAGAAAATATAAAATTAAGAAAGCATGTTTTTTGAGCATTTAAATGTTTCCATTTTGTTTTAAAACATATTTGTTCAGGTTGGCACTAGACTAGTGTTTTTTTTTGTTTTTTTTTTTTTTTTTCCCCCCCTTCCTTTGTTTTCTTGTACAGACTGTAAATGTGCTTTTTGTTTGAAGTGCAATATTTTATCTTTTTAATTTTTTGGTTATTTTTCCGCACAAATCATTTTGTGGTTTTGTAACTAAAATAAAAAGTGCTAGATAAAGCGTTCTGATCCTGTAAGATAAGATATAAATTTTATGGCAAAGATTGAACGTCATGCCTTAACAGTGTACTCTTCAGATATGGCGCGTGTCTATAACTGGGACGTCAAGAGGAGGAGCAAAGACAACCTCCTCAAATCAGCTGAGAGGTCTTAGAAGAGGGGCATTGTTTGGCCCTGACCCCCAACATCCCAAATTTCTCCCCTGTTAGTAAAACCACCCCATGTGTCTACCTGCCTCCACACTGTTATCTATTGATTTGTTACTTTTTAAAGTATTTTTTCAAGTAAAAAGGAAAAAGAAATCAAACAAAAGTCACAGCGGCGGTTTTCTTTTGTATTCTTTTTAGTATAATTAATAATAGTTTTTGCTTCACACTATTTTACCAGGTTTTTCCATTGTCCTCTGATTTTCACTGATGTTATGTTCGGCTGGTAAGAGCTACTGTTCACGACGCTGAGTATTCACAGAGCTGTTTGTGGGAGTCGTGTACTGCTCATTGAAAATTCTGCACGAGTCAGTATGTGGGGAGAGGATGAACGCTGAGGGCGAGTGTTTCGAAGGGACTTTGTTCATTGGTCGACCTTCCAGTCTATCCTGACTCCTTCCCCTCGCTCCTTGTCTTTCTCCTTCTCTCTCACTCCCTCTTTCTCCACAGCTCTCACCTCCTCTGAAGCCTGCTGTTTTTCCTCGACTTTGTTTTTTTTTCCTACTGTCTCTCATCTGTATTTATTTGTCACATTGCACCCATTAAATACTGAATGAGCAACTCAGCTTTTGAGGAAAGACACAAAATGGACAAGACAGTCTGTGTTTTTAATTTGTTTTCCTGTTATTATAATACTGAATGTGGGTTATGAAAGAATCAGGTGGCTTTTCAAGGTAGTAATTGTAACTTTCATACAGCTTCCTCTAGCACAATACAGATGGCACTAGGGCTCGATATTGCGATCGTTTTTTTTGATACTGATACCTTGACTTCGGGACCAATTTCTGACAAATTTTTTTTAACAGTACTTTGTTTTAATTGCTGTCTGCCCAGTCAAGAAGCACTTAACTTAATGGCATTTATACAGTATGTAATTTAGACAGCCAATCGGCACACTAGATAAGTGTTATTAGCTCACAAATACAGATTAGACTGACTAAAATTTTGGCATGAAATGACGAGTATTAGAGTAATTCAAAGTGAGGTTGCTCGTTATCGGAATACTTGAAGGAAATATCTGCATTTTATTCATTTTTATTTACAACTATTTTAAAAAATGGCAAATATGCACTTGACAATCATATCAGTGCATCCCTCATTCAAACAGTACCATTAAAGTTTTAAATTTCAATATCTAGCCACAGGTGGCACTGGTGTTTACTCAAATTAGTTTTCTCTGAAGTATCTACAGTACATTTGATTGAGCTTATTATGGAATGCCACCATCTAGTGGTAGGGAATACAGTGTAAAACCTAAAGAGACTATTGAGAAATCCTCATAACAAGAAGCACATCAGTCTTGCCATGGTATTTTAATCTTTAGTACATTTCGAGTTCTTTTGATAAAGAGGTACAGAATGCCACAATCGCGTGTAACAGGTACAGTAGTTAATATTTTGTTGTTCAGGAGCTCAGATGCACCCACGCCAGCATCTGTGGTCTCAAGAGAATGAAAACAAACCGAGAGGTAAGCCTAATTCAAAGTCTGCCCCCACAATACCTCATTTTAAATGACCTGAATCAAGCAATATGACTAGGACTGCACTGTATGATTATATTACTGAATGAAATGTTTGATTATCCTACTGCAGAGGCCTGTATTGTGGGTAATGATAAACATGCAAATACACTGTACAGCCCTAAGAATAACAGACATTCACTTACATAGGTCGAGAAGTAACATATGTATTATATTCCAGTCCAGTCAAGTCTGGAGGTCTGCGTGGGGCA
Source organism: Colossoma macropomum (assembly GCF_904425465.1). Lineage (NCBI taxonomy): Eukaryota > Metazoa > Chordata > Actinopteri > Characiformes > Serrasalmidae > Colossoma > Colossoma macropomum. The sequence goes on along the minus strand of NW_023494805.1, from coordinate 29,070,061 downwards.
ACAGACCTTTGAAGTTAGTGTCATACCCATATATCAAGCTCTGGGTCTAAGCTGGTTTTCTCCACAATAAAAATAAGTGGGTTTTCTGAGAGTCACAGCCATCATGCTTTGTGTTTACTCCTTAGTACATTTGAATGTTGCTGGATCTTCTGAACTGTGAGGCCATTTAGCAGTCGAAATATTAATGATGCTACAAGCAAGTTAACACTCCTGTGCATTGAAAAGACATTGAATGAAAGTAAGTCTACTATTACACTTGAAGAATGTTCTGTAATTTAGAATATGCAAACTAGCCTATTGCTGTCAAAGCAACGTCACCACATTTGGCAAAGCTTGCTGAGCTGTGCAAGGTATTTTGGTGAGGTAAGTCTTAGGTGTCAGTTCAGTTCTTTAGCAGTGTTAGCTTGCATGTAATGACATTTGTATTTCAACTCTTTAACAACCTTGTGAGGATCCAGTGATGTTCAGGGGAAAAGTGTACATACGGCAAAGTAAGGCATGACGGCAAGGATTTTTGAAAACGGCATTTATTTTTCTTCATGAGAAAACAAGCTTAGGCCCAGTGTTCTTTTTATGGGCATAACGACACAACTTCAGAGCTCTATGTGTGATGAATTAAATCCAGATTGAGCAGGAAAGGGACAGTGAGAAGCAGGTAGCAGAAAATAGAGGTACATTTCTGTGGTGGTCATGCAGATCTTCACTGAAGTGATGAACTGAAATGCATGATAGGGATTTGGGAAATAGAAGAAAATCAGTTTGTATAATGAGGTTTAATGGCATGTTGGTATGAATGCCAGTGCAACCCAACTATTCAAGTCAATCCTTAGCGTTGATATCTGAGAACACTTTGAGGAGTACACAAGTTAAGTAATTATGCTCAACCTTAAAGAAGCAGACAGCATCGGAGATGTGTAATGGTGTTTGTCGTAGGACAGTGCACCTCATTTCCATTGTCCCTCATTTCTTTGATTGCAAACTTACATAAATCCCTTTGGTAAGTTCACAGAAGCACAGTTTTGTCTTAGATCTTAGGCTTTGTACCTCTGGTACTTCTGGTTACAGTTTATGCTCCAACAATTCAATGACTCGATCTGTTCTCTGATATGAACTAAAAAAAAAAAAGAAAAAATTCTCAGTTGATGTGAAAATTCACTGTCTTACTCTTGAGGCCTATTTTACCACCTTGTGGAATTCAGTGTAATGTACTACCATATTGCAATCTCATTGTATCCACAGCCAAAGCCTTAATACGTATGCATATACACCTCAAACAAGGAATAAAGGAATAAAGTCTTTCTTTCTTTTTTTTCCTTTAGCTCAAGCAGCAAATTAGCGTTCTGAGCACCAAACAGCAGTTCTTTCTGTAGTCATCACATAAAAGTCTGCAAGTAAACAACTGCACTGTCTCTGATTTTTCTTCTTGTAGAACAGTCTCTGTGAATACCTTCAGCAGGCCCAGTCTCTGGAGACAGTGTAGCCTCATGGGAAACATCTCATGGCTTTCAAATGATTGACAGATGTGTAGATAAGGGTAAGGTGCAGAAGTAAGGTTCTGTTTGGCCTTTTAGGGGGGAGATTAAAGGTGCTGCAATGTATCCTTTTTTCATTGGTCAAAGCCAAAGCATTCCGACCCAACAAGCTCAAACATTTGTTTGGTGTGCCACACTTATGTGCAATTGTTTGGATGTTCTAGAATATTCTTTTCCATTCACACTCATCTAGATCATTCTCGCTCATTCACACTGATTCATTTGGTTCTTTTTCTAAACAATCTAAATCAACAGCCAACATTTGTTGGTGTTTCTCAGGTCGGTGTGCTCTGGTCTTGTGAATGGTTAGGCAGTAACTCTATGGAATAGTGGAGGGGCTGGGTAGAGACTTAGGAAGCATTCAGCAGGCAGGCAAGGGGTTATGTCTTAACTGAGGGCCAAAAGCTTGCCCTCTGATTGTAGGGATCCTGAATAAGTGAGGGTCAGGTCATGGGAGTTTTCAGGTGGATCAACAGAAGCACCTGCGCTCACTCTTGGTCACCTCCTCCGACGAGTGCACCACGTTGGGCACAAATCCACTCCTGACCCCCTCCCAGTCTTCTGTAATGACGATCTCACCATGCTTCACCAGCTCAAAGATATCCCGTGTCAGCTCTGTAAAGGCCCTCTCCACGTTTATGGCGTCGCGTGCTGAGGTCTCCACGTAGCGCATGCCGTATGCTGCAGCCAGCTTCTCCGCTTCCTGCCGCGTCACCTGCCGCTGGGACTCTAGGTCGCACTTGTGGCCCACCAGCAGGAAGATGATGCTGTGCGGCTGCACGTGGCTGCGCGCCTCTTCCAGCCACTCATGAACGTTCTGGAAGGAACGCCGGTTTGTGATGTCGAAGAGTAGCAGGCCACCCACAGAGTTGCGGTAGTACGCCCTGGTGATGGACCTGCAGGGAGGAACATGAATGGTTATTTGGCCATTAGTTTACTTGAAAGACTTTGTTACCATACTGGTGTACTTTGTGGGTATAAAATCACTGCTGCAGTGTTGAGTGCATCACTGCAGTTTTAAACACTTCAGTGTCACTGTTGGGTTGACAGCCCACCAACCAAAATATTCAGTCAACAGTGTCCACTGGTCAAAGACTGACCACTGATAATGGACTAGAAGACTTGACACAAACTGTGTGGAAAAAGATGAGCTATAGTCTTTACATCTACAAGGTAGGCCAGTAAGGTAGGTCAGTCTAATAGATTGGACAGTATACATTCTACACCATGTAGAAGAGGCTGATCAATTTTGCAGAAACACTTTGTGAACCTACAAAGTGCACCAACAGTCGTAGGCACTTAAGCTATTTGTTTAAAACCCTTTGTCTGGACACATTTTATTTAAACAAAACACCATTTATCATTAGAATAACTGCAAACAAACAATAAGGCTATAAAAACTTTTTTTGTTTTGATAAAAGTAGTTGACTACTCTTGTGAGCTAGTTTAAAGAACAAAGTTTGCTTCCAGTTTTCTCCTCTATGCCCCGAACTGTCATATGGATTTGTTAAATTCCACCACCACAACTGATGTAACATAATATAAACTTACCATCCTTTGCTTCCAAAAGTTACAATGCAAAGCTGGACTGAGAATATAATATAAAAATAATGAATAATATTTTAGGCTATTATTCAATGTAGGCTATGTATTATTCAATGTTTTTTTTTTGTTTATTACAAAATATAACACTTTATTGACATGTATAACATATAAAATTCTATTTTTTCCCCCTTTGTTATTTTTATTTTTGTATTTTGAAAAAAAATCTCATCTTGATCTCGACTTGATCAAGGAGATAATATCATAAGGCTGTTTTCATGCTGTTTTCACATACAAAACAATGTATGTAGCTCATGCTGTTTTCACATACATTAATCTGGTCTTGATCTCGACTCGACTCTGGCTCACGAGAGTGAGAGTCTCGATCTTGACTTGGACTCGCTATACTGGTCTTGACTACAACTCTAACACTGACAGACATAAAGTCACTACTTTGTTATTTGTATTTATTCTAATATTTGTGTTTAGCTGGTCAAACAAACACATGCTGCACAGATAAATATCTTGGTAAATTTTTTTAGGTGCCTAAAACCTTCTATGAGTGTTGACACAGGCTAGGTTTACATAAAAGACTTTAAATATGGACACAAAGGGACATAACCTATCTAATAAGGGTGGTGATCTAGGATCAGCTCTCTTCTGCCCATTCTATCCACGGTATTCAGCATATCAGGCAACAACTGACCCTGCTTTGAGGACTATGCAATGTGTGTATGTGAGCCTGTCAGAGGAGATGGGGGGAGCATGGTTAACTCAAAGATGGAATTTAATAAAACCGAATGTGAAATTGCTGAGGTTGTTGATGAAAAGAGACGTACATTTAAAACATGTTTTATATCTCTGAGGTCAATGTATTTGTTTAATGTAAGTTGCTGGGTTGTATTAGGTGCAAAGTCAACAGAAGGCAGACTGCACAGAGTGAGAAAACCACCAGCATGCTCCAAAGAACGGTGAGTCTAGACGTAATTAAGACGTGTTCACTAAAGCTGAATGATAAATTGGTGTTAGTGAGGAGCCAAAAAAAGACTTTCAGCAGATGCCAACTGAGAAAGTAAATAACAAGTGCCTGAGTGAATCACACTGATCAGAAATATCTCTGACGTAAGAACAGCTTTGTCACCACTGAAAGAGTGAGCAGACGTTTGGCTCTTTTCAGGACTCCCTAAGGAGAGATGCCTCAGCATGGTTGCCATGGGGACAACAATCTTTATGGATAAAGACAGCTGTCAGATAATTTACCACAAGCAGGTTCGAAGTCAGTGTATAATAGGAGTTCAGTGTCTTAAAGAAATAGTCCAACAGTTTTCCTCAAACATTTTTTAGAGTTTTGACATATTGATGATTTTTTGTGAAATCTGTCCTTTTAAAGATACACAACAACAAATGCCTTCAATGGGGCACTGAGCTGCATACATTGTCTTGTATGTGAAAACAGCCTAATGATATGATCTCCTTGAATGACGTTCAGCAAAATTCTTCAGCATTGTTTTTTACCTATTAGCTTGATGGTTTCCGTTACCTGTGTTCCTACTGAATGTGTAATGTGACATACAGAAATGAGGACGGAGCAGTGAAACAGTTCCAGCTGACCGATAAGATCACATGATCTGTTTTTATGGGTTCTACCAAAAGAAAATAATGTAAATGATAAATATGTGGATTTTGAGGGACAACCATGGACCATTTCAAAATAATTTTTTTCATCAATTAAACACAGCAGCTGTCCTTTACATTGTGTTAAGATTTCATGATGAATGCACCAATAGAAAAGCTCCTAAATTACTTGGAATAAAATCACTGTTCTTTGAAGCTACACTATGTAAGTTTAGGGGATTTGGGGATTTTGGAGACTTCTTTGGTGGAAATGTATAACTGCATGCATCTTGTATTTTTAAAACAGTTACGCAGTTTCCACAAAGATTCTTACATTCACCAATGTCTTCTTATTTGGGATTTGTTCTTAGATAAGAACAAATCTATACACACTCAAGAGCACAAAGGTCTGAACAATCCTGTGGTTTAAGAACACGTCATGAATCTGATGTAGACTTTTTCTTAGGACCTTTCTCAAGAACACATTTAAGAAAAACCTTAAGATATAGGTGAATGAAGCCCAGTGTTGGTTGTGCTTGAGACCCATTCCTTGAGTGGATGAATCTGATGATTGCGAGCAGTTTGAAAGAGTAGTCAAACAGAACCTTAAGTGAATTATCTACTGTTATCATCTTATCTTTATCAGTATAATGTTGATTTTGCATTACACCTATACATCAAACTGGATTTCCTTTTTAATCCAGTGCGTGTGACGTTAAACATATATATCACATGTATGATGTGGACTGAAAAACTCCTGTGAACTCCGACCCGACACCTCCGACTTTTAAATTATTATTTCAGGCTTTACAGGGTGACTCGCAGCGGCGCACACACAACATTTTTTTTTTTTCTTCTTCTGATGCTACTTCTTCTGATTTTTACAAAAAATCTCAAACAGTGCAGCTTTAACTTGCATCACTTTTTTTTCTTGTAGAGGGCAGTGATATGCATCCCTATGTGCATTATTACTTTAGCAGAATTTAAAGGAAAACTGTATGGTTTTTGAGGAAAACCACTGGATTGTTGCTTTAATCTATTTGGAACCTGAGATAACATAAAATGTTATTTTAAATTGTTACCTTTTCTAATGTTATTCAACACCTTGAAGAGGCTCAGCTAGTATTGGCATCTGGCAGCCCTCCATTCACACCATACAATTACTTAACAAACTGTTAAGTTTTAATCAAAGCTGACTCCAGCACTGAAGTCATGGTGTCAGGTGGGGTCACAGCAACAGTTCCCCAGTCCTACAGTACCTGAAGCGCTCCTGACCCGCAGTGTCCCAAATCTGGAGTTTGATTCGTTTGCCTGGCTCAATCTCGACCAGGCGAGAGAAGAAATCCACTCCGACTGTGGGGTCAGACACCTGTGCGAAGCGTCCCTCAGTGAAGCGCCTGATCAAACAGGATTTGCCGACCGTGGAGTCTCCAATGACGATCAGACGAAACTGGTAAAGCCATATCGCTTCCATGGCTGTCCGGCTCTATGGAGATCAACAGTGAGACCCTGAAACAGTTACAGTGCATGCAGGAGAGAAACAGCTTACACACAAACACACACACAACAGCGTTTGATGCCATGACATCCCGTCGCTCTCACACTGGATCGTGTCTGTGAATGTAAACGAGGGTTGAATGGAAAAGAGTTCTTTGTGTCTGCAGCCTATCTGACTGGTCCAAGTGTGTCAAGGGGGAAACAACGTCACTGCAGGGTTGGCTTACATTTTAATCCCTTAGTAATTACACATCAGACTGCTGTAAGAAAGTATTTTAGTAAGAAAGTATTTTCACTGTGCATTGGTGATCACACATCTGGAGCATTGGGTACACTCTAACAGTAGCTATTCCTAAAAGGTTCTCTGCTTAGAGGAACTGTACTAGGAAACACCTTTAATTGGTATAGAGCCTATACATTAGGTTCTTCAGACTCTCACATCTCTTTTACAAATATGGTTCTCTAAGCATTCACTGCAAGGTTCTTTAGGGAACCAGAAGACTTCTATGGTACTAAGTGTAGTTAGTGATGGGTGGTACAGATTAAACTCAATATCATGTTATTTTCCAAATAAAATGAATGTGATATAAAAAAATATTATTCCCTAATATAATTAATAAACAACCCATGCGTTCTGTTTTACTGCTTGTGTCTTTTAATAGAGTGTCTTATCCTCACATAGTTTGTTCTGGGACTGCTTTGTTCTGTTTTCTCTCTCAAAATGATGCCAAATAGAACCTTACACAGTACTATAAACTTGAAACCACATTTCCAGAAGTAAAACTTACCATTTAATCAGTATTTTGAACTAGGGATGTTTTTGCCTGGATTTGATGGGAGTCCTTTAATGATGAGGACACTGATCTTTGTACTTTCATAAATAATACAGCTGTGCAGTCCACACTTATCTGTTAACTAGTAAAATCTTTCCAGTTTAGGTACAATGTTCTAGCCTGTCAGTTAATGCTGTGCTTTATTTTCAAAATGTGCTTAATATGTCATGCTGAGCTGAGACATTTTGTTTTTGCCCTGTTTTACAGTGAGTTTAATATCATGCTCACATTTTACATGCAGCTAGTTTAATCATTTCAACAAAGGTGGCTAGCTTATGGGGCTCCCAAGTGGCACAACTATCTAAACTTTGGTCTGAGATTGTGAGTTCAAGCTCTGGCAATGCCATCCATGGCCGGGATTCCAAGACAGCATAACTGATCTTGATCTCTCTGCGTGGGTAAGATGACCCTCCCTCTCCCCTCATCAGTCAGTATGATGCTATAGCCAACACAGGCATCTATTAGTTGATGATCAGCATTCTTCGCTAAGTCTGTTGATGTGTGCAATGACATTAATAGCAGTTTGTAAAGATGTGGTGGTGTCTCTGAGGAAGCACTGGTAGCATCATGTGATGGGGGTACCTCTAGCAGATTGGATGTGACTACATTAGGGAGAAAACTGGGTAAAAATCCAAAAAAGCTCAAATACAGTCGGAACACTGGCATTAAAGATACTACAGGTGGCCTCTTTCTGTTTACCTCTTTAAAATAGTACTACACTCCCAACACTTCTTTTATTAACTTGTAAAAACGTGCCTCACTGCCTTGCTGCAGTGTGAATAATGTATGTTTATGGCACATTTATGTCATAAACAAACAGGGTACAAAAACAAAGGATGAGAGGTGGATCAGGCTTAATATAGCAGATACCCAATCTATTAAAATATCGCTGGATCAGCTCTGATCCTGATACCTACTTTGAACTGTTCTTTCAAAACAATCTGACGCACCCGGCAAATTCCATACATTTAGCAGTTAACCAAGTTGTAGTGACTTATCAATATTGCTTGCTTGTATGTCTCTCGAGCACTAAATATAATCTAAATTACATCCGTTTAAGTGAGCTATGGGTAAATGCTGCTGACTGTAAATTGGCTGCTGATGTCTGTCTCCTGTTACACACACACTGTGGTGCTCAGCCAGGATTACACAGAGCGCCTGCCAGTGCAAACATTAAAAGGCCACAGTATTCAACCAGGCAGCCAGCAGCCACGGCCCTATTGTCCCACACCGGATGCCGTAGCCATGGCGAGGACATATCTGCTGCATGCACATAAACAACCAGCACCCACAGTTCTGATATGTAGTTTAAAACAGGTTTAGATCATGCACCAAGGTCAGCCCTGCCCTGGCTTTTATGAAGAAAACACCCTTATTATCTCCTGTGTTCACATTGATAACTCACTTCAGATACTCACTTGTTGTCTTCCTTTACTGCAAACCCTATTAAAATTGACACAGTGGCCATTAGGTAGTGAGTCCAGTATTTTTAAGGCTACTTCATTACCCAGACTATGAGACTGGACAGTAAGACCAGATTAGTCTACTTGAGGCCCAGCCATTACGCATTACGCACGTTTTCCTTATCAATTCCCATCTCCTGCGTCTATTTATCAAGTATTTTGCCTAAATAATATTAATATAAATAGTAACACAGCTCTAATCTCTCGTTAAATGTAGTCTGTGTATACTCACTGCGTTTGTCTGGGCTGCTCAGAGCTCAGTGAAGGCAGACTCCATGCTCCTGAAAGGATGGTGGACTTTCTAGAAAGCGCACGGAGAGATAAGAAGCCAGAGCAGAGAGAGACACCTGCTCCAGCCTGCTGTACTCGCTTACAGCATAACGATCAAAACAACGGCGAGAGTAAACAGGTGCAGCCCACAGCAGCGCGCCCAACACTGAGAGACTCTCTGTAAGCTCGGTAACAGATCACAGCCGCACAGACCAGCTCACTCAGACACACAGCGGCTCATCCCGTCGCCTTTTCCTCCACGTTTCGAAGACGGAGAAATTGTTTGGAAATTGTGCTGATGAAATGGCAGCAACATCCCACAGCCTGACTCATCCCGCATCAGCACCAGCGCCGTAACACAGCCAAGAGACGAGCAGCTGAAAAGCAACGCCCGCCGCGCTCAGTCACTCTGGATAAAAGCGTGAGTTCCACCAAACCAGGCACAGGGCTGCACACGCCTAGAAGAGAGTCCTCATTTTCACTGTTTTACTTAGAATAATAGTATATGATAATGATATATAGTTAAATGGAAGCCAACCATGGGTAGAGGAAAAAATTATATTAAAAAAAAAACAAAACATATATATATATATATATATATATATATATAATATATATATATAGTATTCAGTTTATTTATATATAGTATTTTAAAAATATCCTAGGTAAGAATACTAATGTACTAAAAACTAAAATAAGTTATATGCCAAGACTTTGACATACTGCTGCTTAAAACAGAGAAGGAGAAAAATAAATATTAAATTAAATTTAAATATTTGCTTTGGAAATAATTTTATACAACCTTTAAAAACAGTTCTTCAATGGTTCTCTGGTAAAAGCTGTTGTATATGTTTTTTTTAAAGAACCCTCTGCATTTAAGCTGGTATTTACATCAAAGTGCATATTCAGTTAGGTGTGTCCAAACCTTTGACTGGCACTGTACATATAAGAATAAAATCTGTTCTGACTTTATGAATAAAGGCCTTTACTAAATGTGTACTTTTGGATGCAAAGTTTAAAAGTTTTAGCACACTTGGTCAAATTACATATTTTGTTGATTTTCTAAGTGTAAATAAGTCAACACATCCTCTACAGAGAACCCACTTTAATATGACATTTTTCTGCCAATAAAGCTCACCAGTTCTTTTTTGTGCTAAGCTTAACATATTGGAAAAAAAAACTTAAAAAAGTGCAATAATTTTGCACAGGCCACAATTTATGCCCCATCACCCCCACACCCCCACTCTAAATTCAGCAAATACACTGTAATTGTTCATTAATATGTGTCAACTTATTTTTACCTTGAAAATCAGCAAAACATATCATCTGACTAGGGACACCGAAACCTTTGTATATGACTGTAAATGTAAGGACAGCTGATTGTTGATTTGTCTACTTCACAATTCTGTTTAAAAAAAATGAAGCAAGATGTAAAGTGCAAACATCATTACATAGAGGAATAACTTGCAGTCAAAAGTAATAAATCGTAGTATATTGCTCTCCACCCCGCTCTGACAACAATGCATCTTTTAAAATAGCAGCAAATACAGACATAGCCTATTAAAACGATGACAATAAAATGGCAGGGTATGGATTGCCCAAGGTGCCCAAGGACAGATAACAATTATTGATTTATTTTTGTGATTTGGTCATTATAATACATGGTTTAATCCAAGGGGGTCCAGTCTCATCCACAAAGGGCCGGTGTGGCTGCAGGTTTTCATTCCAACCAAGCAGGACCACTGAACAATAGTTCGAAGACTGAGACCAGCTGATTAAGTGAGTGGACTCAGATGAGCTCCTGCTTGACTGGCATGAAAACCTGCAGCCACGCCGGCCCTTTGTGGATGAGACTGGACACCCCTGGTTTAATTATTTATCCAGTTTTTTATCCAGTCTCCACTCGATGAGCTGTATTGGGCCTGGTTGTTTGAGCAACCCGGTCAGTTAGAGGCCTTTGGATGATGACCCCGGTCATTAATTCACCCTTTATGCTTTCATACCAGCTGCTCTATAATCATAGTATCACTCTCTTGAATAGTAGTATCACTCTCTATAATCTCTTTAATCGTAGTTTCACTGTGTATCTTTTTTAACACGGTTCGCTATAATACAGGTTTTACAGGCGGACATGGCGAACCCGGAGGATTATGGGAGATGTAGTTTTTTGGCGGTTTCAGATATACTCAGCAGATGCTGCGTTGGCTTTTCCAGTTACTTTTCTTAGACTGCTCGCTGGTGCTGCTGAAGCAGAAGAGGTGTTTTGTTCTCAGGACAGTTGTCTTTTTCCCGGCTTTGTGACCACACGAGCTGACAGCGGACTCTGAAGTGTCACTGAAGATCTAACACTTCAGCCACAATTTTTTTTGTCAGCTGCAACGTGTCTGGACAGTTATGACACTTTTTGTGAAGTTGAACAGTCTGCGTGTGTGGGATAGGTTATTTTAGTGGCTTTCACGAAGTGCGGTGTATTAGATGGCGAGTTTAATGGACTAGGGGACTATAGGAAATGTGCAGTCTAACCAGATCTGTTTTTCAACACTTGAGGTAACCAAAGTTTTCTGGTTTTTGGAGTCCCGTTTGGTCAGTCAGTGGGTGGGAATGCAGCAGGAGCGTTTGCTGAAAGTGCTGGTCATCGGAGACTTAGGCGTGGGCAAAACGGCCATCATCAAGCGCTACGTCCATCAGGTCTTCTCCCAGCACTACAGAGCCACCATCGGGGTGGACTTCGCCCTGAAGGTCCTCAGCTGGGACCACAAGACAGTGGTCCGCCTGCAGCTCTGGGACATCGCCGGTAGGTTAAGCAGGGTCAGCATCAGCTGGACAATCTCACTTCTCCACTAAACTTTGCCTTTATGAACTTCCTCTCAAGTGTTTGTGCAAATAGAAATTAAATAAAACTTGATTCAAATGTGCACATAAATAAAATATATTACATCATCATGATTGTATCTTTACTTTTCACCTAAATTGTGTTGATGTGTAATATAATATTTTTATTAATGTGGAAATTATATACACATTTGAATCAAATACTTTCAATGCATTACATTTCTCAGTGTAGACTCCCAGACTCCCTTTAAAGGGAAATACCACTGTTTTTCAAAATTTTGCCGTAATTCAGTTGTTAGGATGTAAACAAAGCTATTCAGAGTGGTTTGTTGTGAAACGCTCAGTTCTAGAGAAACTTACAGACTCAGATTTCTTCACGGTGGTGACAGGAACCAGGAATCATGATGTCTACAATGCAGATATAGCTGTTTTATTCAACCAGCGAATCTACACGCATCTTCTGATTTTTTCGTATGTAACGATGGTAAAATAGTTCGAAATCTGAAAAAAAAGGTGTTTAAGATAAACTTTTATCTTAAAACTACCAAAAAACAATGTGTCAGACATCAGACAGCGTATTTGTAACCATGTCATTTAATAGCTTTCTGTTGAAGGCATTAAATGCTTCAGGTGTCTGGTCTGGCCTCTGAACACCACTGTGAACAATTGTGACAGAGTAAGTTTCTCTAGAACAGAGCATTTTGAACCCATCTGAATGAAATTGCTCACATTCTAAACATTTTATTATTCAGAATTTTTTAAAAATCACAAGGGTGCAAAACACATTGGACTTTAGATTGCTGTTCTTTCAGTCTTTATTGTGGAGCACTGTGTCAGTAAATCACCAAAAAGTCTTGCAAACATTCCTTCCGTATATGACTTTCTTGTTTATTGAGATTATCATAATAATCTCCCAATCAGGGTTGTCCCAAAGAATGGCTGGTCATTGCTTTTTGAGAGCGCAGTTACAGTGTCAGCAGTGTTAATCATTGGCTATTACTGATCTTATTACCCACACCCTCATGGAATGCTTTGTTTAAACATTCCTCCTCCATTCTGAGTGTCCGTGTGTCTGCTTGTTTGTGTGTGTGTGTGTGTGTGTGAGTGTGTGTGTGTGTGTGTGTGTGTTCAGAGTGGGCTAAATCTCCCTCTGTCCGTGCCCACCGTACACAGAGATGGAAGTCGCGTGGTGCTATCAGCTGGTTTTATGCCTAAATTTGTGTCATGTGAGAGAAAGCTCAGCAAATCACATCACCTACACACACACATACATACAAGGACATACACATCTAGGACACAAAGCTGACCACTTAATCTAAAAGAGGTAATCAAATACAAGTAAACAGCCAACACATGTCAGATTGTGAAACCAATCATTTGACTATAGGAGTGGATGATATGGAATCATTATCATGATAAATTATGTCACAATAAGCTTTTGTACACATATCATGAGTATTGTCAGTACTGAACTTTGATGAACTGCATGTTTTATTAAAAAGAGATTTAACTGATGTTGCCAAGTAGTGTCGAATGTTTCACTCGGTTTATATTAATTATTATAGCAATAATAACATCTTTAGAGACCATTGTTAATCATGTCACTACTCACTGCTGCCCTCTAAAGGTGAGATTAACAAGCCTCAACTAAACAAATATTACTCAATGCCGCCCTCTAATGGTGATATTAACAAATGTCAAATAAACAAACATCACTCACCACTGCCCTTTAAAGTTGTAATTAACACCACATAAACAAACATCTCTTGCCGCCGCCCTTAAAAGGTGTTATTAACAAACATCAAATAAACAAACATTACTCACTGCTGCCCTCTAAAGATGTTTTTAACACCACATAAACAAACATTGCTCACCGCCACCCTCTAAAGATGTTATTAATACCACATAAACAAACATTACTCACCGCTGCCCTCCAAAGATGTTAACACCACATAAACAAACATTACTTACGGCCGCCCTTTAAAAAATGTTATTAATACCACGTAAACGAACATTACTCACCGGTGCCCTCTAAAGATGTTAACACCACGTAAACAAACATTACTCACCGCTGCCCTCTAAAGGCGATATTAACAAACATTCAATAAACAAACATCACCTACCACTGCCCTCTAAAGATGTTATTAACACCAAATAAACATCACTCACTGCCGCCCTCTAAAGGTGTTATTAACAAACACCACACAAACAAACATTACTCCCAGCCCTGCCTTCGACCACAAAAGTTTTGCTTTCTCTCTTTTCTTTCTCATATTTTGCCATGCTTTCCAGGTCAGGAGCGCTACGGCAACATGACACGTGTGTATTACCGGGAAGCGGTGGGGGCCCTGGTTGTCTTCGACATGACCCGAGCCTCTACTTTCCAGGCTGTGCTCAAATGGAAGGGTGACTTAGATTCTAAGGTTACCCTTAGCAACGGTCGCCCGGTGCCAGCAGTTCTACTGGCCAACAAGTGTGACCAGCAGAAACACGGCCTGTGTGCCAAACTGCCCAAACTGGAGGCTTTCTCCAGAGACCACGGCTTCATAGGCTGGTACGAGACATCAGCAAAGGTGAGAGATCAAACCTCTGCCTCTCACAGAATGTGTGTGTGTGTCTCTGTGTGTGTGTGTGTGTGTGTGTGTGTGTGTGTGTGTGTGTGTGTATGTGTGTGTGTTTGTTTTTATCCAGCAACTTGATTTGTTTGAATTGTCAATCTTTTCCTCTATATACATAAATCTGTAATGCATCATGAGCATCTTCTCATTCCATCTCTTTATTCATCCTCTCAATTCAATTAGGATTTACTGGCAGAAATCACATTATTTCATTAATGTTCATGCAATGAATGTTAGCATACATATAGTAGCATAGTATAATAAATGAGCAAAGAGTGGAACATTTTACAGCTAATTGCATTAGTTGGCAAAAGGTCAGTAACATGACATGATTGGGTATTAAAAAAGCATCCCAGAGAGGCTGAGTCTTTCAGACATAAAGATAGGAGGGGTTCACCACTCTGTGAAAGACTATGCAGGCAACTAGTGCAACAATTGCTATTTCATCATCTACAGTACATAATATCATTTAAAGATTCAGAGAATCCGTAGGAATTCAAAAGTTCAAAAAATATAGTTCAAACGCCAGCGTTCGTGATGGTATGCGTGATGGGGGTGTCCAGACCTGTCATTGAAAACATGTGGTGCAATATGAAATGAAAAATAGTACAAAGGAGACTCCTAACTATTAAGTAGCTGAAATCTGATATCAAGCAAGAATATGAAAGCATTTTACTTTCAAAATTTGTCCAATTGTTCTCCTAATTTCCCAAACACTTACAGAGTGTTGTTAAAAGAAGAGATGATGCAACACTGTGGTAAACATGAAATTTCTCAGTTTCAACATTTGATATGTTGTCTTTGTACTAGTGTCAATTAAATATAGGGTTTAAATGTTTTGCACATCACTGCATTCTGTTTTTATTTACATTTTGCACAGCATCCCAACCTTTTGGAAACAGGGTTGTTGATATTGAGGATCTGGTGTGTCATACTGGGTTCCTTGTGGGCCACAGCTCTGCAGAGAATAGCATTTTCCCTCATCTAACATTTAAGATACTCACCTTAAAGGAGCAATCTTGGCAAAATGAAAAAATGTAACCATTGCTATATCTGTTGTAAACATGCCTAATCATCTTTTATCTCTCTCTCTCTCTCTCTCTCTCTCTCTCTCTCTCTCTCTCTCTCACTCTCAGGACGACAGAAACATTGATGCAGCCATCATGTGTCTGGTAGAGAACATCATGGCGAGTGATGTTGATAACACTCCTGTAGACTCAGATCCTAGTCTAGTGATCCTGCCTGCGTTTGACTACAACCTGCGTGAGCGCTCTAATTCTGGCTGCTCCGCCTGCTCTAGACTGCGCTCGCCTCCCACAGACAATAACGAATTTTAAGAAAACATGAAACAAGTCACACAGGAATTGGTGTAAATATGGTGCAAATATGCAGTAGGTTTTAAGATAATCAGAGAGGGCATATCAAATGTTCTATTACAAATCTAGCCTGAAATATTAGTTGTTTCAGAACGCAATGCTGCACTACAGAAAATTACATAACATGACAAAATATTAAGTGCTGTTTTTTGGTCAGAATGCCCCTTTAAGTGAAGTGCTTCAATTGGAAATAGTTTACATATTTTATTTATGTATTTAAATATATTTTATTTAGATCTCTACCTATAATAAGAATGATACAAATATAATAGTATTATTATTATTGTTATTATTATTATTATTATTATTATTATTG
Organism: Colossoma macropomum; assembly: GCF_904425465.1. Lineage (NCBI taxonomy): Eukaryota > Metazoa > Chordata > Actinopteri > Characiformes > Serrasalmidae > Colossoma > Colossoma macropomum. The sequence continues at coordinate 29,054,168 of NW_023494805.1, read as the reverse complement.
AATAGTAAATGGATCATTATTTCATTGACCATAGTGTCAGACAAGCAAAGTGATGCAACAGCTTGAGTCATGTGTAACCTCTGCTAACTAACATCATGCATCTATTGAATGGGCCTAAAAAGATTATTTTATAGATCATGAAATCATGTGTGTCTGTATATATATCTGTATCTGAATTTTGCCAGTGCTTTAGAGATGCATGTGAGGAAAAAATGGACTGTAGATTGTTTTGCACTTTTTAAATATCAGCTGAAAAACACAGTAAAATGCTTACAAAGAGGAACCAGTTTTCAAATGTGAGTTTTCTGGCCTTTTGGGCTTTGCTGAACGAAGCCATACTAGACTGCTGTTGAGGAAGCTTCGACCAGAGCATTAACACTTGTGCCAGAAAAACTATGTCATCAGTATAAAATGCTGTGTGCAGCACAGTCAACATTGAACACTGTCTCATAGTTACACTGCAGTACAACAGCTGTGTAGTGTAGTGTGTGTGTGTGTGTGTGTGTGTGTGTGTGTGTGTGTCTATGCATACAGTACTGGACAAAAGTCAGAGACCACAGAATTCATCTGTTTAATTTCCAGTCAAAATGATAAGTACAAGTTATTCATTTTACAGGAGATATTTATGATATATATGAAGAGACTAGATACATGACAAACCACTTGCATAAAAAAGGGGAAAGTCAAAGGAAAACAGGAGTTTCCAAAACTGAAGTTCAAATATTGATTAAAAGATGCAGAGAAAATGGAACCATGTAAGACCTGGTAGACCATCAAAACTCTCACCATCAGATAAAAGAGCTTCAAGCGTTCATTTTTGAGAGAGAGGAGAAAATCAAGCTCTACTCTTAATTCAGATCTGAACAAATCGAAAAGGATGCGTATCCATCAAGAAACTGTTACTGAGAGAAGGAAACCATTGAATGTGTTTGGGATTATTTGGATCATGAGATGCAGAAAATGCAACCAACTTCCAAGACTGAACTTTGGAGGTGTGGAAAATATCCGTGCAGATTTCTATAAAAAGTGAAAGCAAGTCTCCTGAAAAGAATGGAAACTAAAATAAAGGTAAGGGTGGGTATTCTGAATATTAAAAATTATAATTTCATATTTTGTTGTTGAGGCTTTTGTATGATTTTCTGCTTAATATATGTTTCTACTTCCTTTTCTTGACACTGAAAAATGAATCAGTTGTACTTAATGTCTGTTTTGACTGAAAATTAAAAAAATGAAGAACTGGTCTGTGACTTTTGCGCCGTACTGGAACGTCTGCATACTTTACAAAATGAAATTCTATGGGAGCCTTAACTCCTAATAGTGTTTGTGTATGTGGCGTATGAGTGTGAGTGTGTTTGATGCTGAGCAGGTGCGTGCCTGGTGTTTAAATGTGTCCCAGGCTGTTGATGCAGCTTATCTGAATGGTGAAGGTGCTCTGGGGAATCTGCTGAAGTGTTTATCATGTCATAACCCATATGCTACAGTGTCTCTGTGCACTCCACCACATCCCTCCACTAATTACTGCTGCCATGCACACTCCAGCCTTGCTCTCCTCTCCATCCCTTGTAATTTTAGGATCCTCACAGCTGCCGGGATCTAAAAATACACCCAACAGATTATGCGTTGACAAATAATAGGTATTTTGGAAGGTGTGTTTCAGCTTGGTAAAATTGCACTGAAATGATTACGTGCATATGGTAATGTAGATAGCATGCCCATTTGGAATTGCCATTTGTAAATGCCTCCTGAAAACAACCAACATTATGTGTGACCTGGCAAAGAAACGGAGAAGCATCTGTTTCAATGACCTTTAATTGCCATTTCTTCAACCGAGATAAAGGCATCATTTGCATCACCAAACAGCACAAAGGCACTGATAATCCACAGAATATGGCAATGAGCCATAACTCAACATGCACTTACTGGCCACTCTAGGTACACCTTGTATCTACACATATTGCCCATTTTATCAGGTCCACTTACCATATAGGAGCACTTTGCAGTTCTACTATTACAGACAATCAAAGGTCAGGACCCCCACAGGACCACCCCTGAGAAGGTATTATTTGGCGGATCATTCTCAGCACTGCGCTCTGCAACTCTGACATGATAGTGATGTTAGTGAGTGTGTGTGCCTCACAGAGTGGATCACTGCTGGACTGAGAATAGTCCACCAGCCAAACAATATCCAGCCAACAGTGTCCTGTGGGCAGAAACTGACTGCTGATGAAGCACTAGAGGATGACAACAAACATCAGATGAGCTATTATCTCCAATTTTACATCTACAAGGTGGATGGACAAGGTAGGTGTGTCTAATAAAGTGGACAGTGAGAAGACATGGTGTTTAAAAACTCCAGTACAGCCGTGTCTGATGCCCTTGTACCAACACTACCCTGTCAGTATCACAGTAGTGCTGAGAATGATCCACCACACAAATAATAACTGCTCAGTGGGGGTCCTGACCGCTGATGAATGGAGTACAGAAAGGCTGACACATTATGCACCTATAAGTTAAGTACTGTTGATAAAATGAACAATGAGTGTACAAAAGTCATGTCCAAAAAGCTGTGACAATATGCGAAGCAGTGGTTTGTAAATTCACACTGACCTAATAAAGTGACCAGTGTGTGTAACCCTGATAGCAAGGGCCACCGTTAGCGCAGTGATGGCAACGCTGGTGGCCCACTGGCTTCTTTCTAATTTCTCTTTTTTTTAATTTACTTGTTTTTCTTTCATTTCTTTCTTTCTTTATTTCTTTGTAAATTAGTTTAGTAAACAAGTTTAATACTACTATAATATCCCGTGACCCAGAAAGATAAGCAGTATAAAAATGTGTGTGTGTGTGTGTGTGTGTGTGTGTGTGTTTAATATAGAGCTATGACCAACCTAGCAGTGTCAGCTACTTTTTCAACAAAATAATTTTATATTAGGTATTCTTTTTCTCTTAATTGTTTGCAATAATTGTATTATTTTCCTACATAAAACATTATTTGCACTTATAATCTGTCTGAGGTGATTAAGAAGTAAAAGATCTTGTATGCAGGACCACCCTGCTGAGAAAACCCATTGAAATCACAACATTGGAAGTGTTTCTGTTAGTTCCTGATGATTTTGTAATGTGTTTTGGCATTTTTATTGTGTTGATATCGGGTTATTGGGTTGATAGGATTTAAAGACTCCTAATGGTTTAACAGGTGACCAATGGCTGATTCTAAATGCATTTGATGGTTTCCTAATGGGGTCTAAAGTTATTCTATAGAAACTTGTGGTCTCTATTGGAAAACATTAAGCCAATTCCTATTAGAAAGCAAAAACAAGTGGGTTTTAATCCTAAACGCTTCTAACCGTCCTTTTTCAGCATGGAATAATCTGGGTGGACCAGCAGTGGCAAACAGTCAGCGGGGGTGGTGATCATATGAAGCCATCGGACCGATGTATGCTTGCTATTTATATCTCACACTGATCAGGAATGAACAGGGACAGCTATTAATCTAAAGCCACACTAGCTATACAACAGCCTACAGCCTACATACTGACACACTGGAGCGATGCGTCCACAGCTTGAGGAGACGGTTTTGTTCTGCTGTGAATAAATGAGCGCTTAAAGTCGAGTGGAGGAGACATTTTATCGTTAAATCTTGAAGCCATGTAGTAAAATAACAGCAGTGAAGGGCTGCCGGGCTGTGTCTCTCCACCTCCTTTTCCAACCCCTCAGTAGCTACTCTGTCTGGCCATTCTCTCACACGCTGCCAATGACGGTGAAGCCTCTGACGAAACTGAGTAGTCTACGAGAATGAAGATTATTACACGTATGGCGACCGAGGAAAAGACGCCTGAGCTGTTTCACATGTTTTAATGCCTCTGAAAGACTGCAGCGCCTCGAAGAAAGCGATGCTAACCAGCCGTGTAGCCAAGCTGAACCAAAGTGAATGAATGGCTGACAGAGAAAGTGTCTCTCTCTTCCAGCGAAGAATGGATACAGCTTTATCAACACTGGGGAACTGGTGACCGGGTAAGCAGTCTGGTCGTTTTTCTGAATGTGGGAACCCTACTGAAAAAAACCCAGCACAAACCAGCACGTCCAAGCTGATTTATTCTGGTCTGATGTTGGTTTAGCTGGTCACCCAGCATGGTTATGCTGGTTGACCAGAGTACCAGCACCCAAAACACAACATAATGCTCATTGTGATGGAGCTGCTGACCAGGCGTGCTGGTCCACGCTGGGTTTTCTAGCAGGGACTGCTACCTTTTGGCTGAAAATGAAAGTATTGATTAACGGGCTTTTAATCCATTGAACATGTCAGTGTGTAGGCTGTTGGCTGCTTTTGCAATCTTTCTTTGCTCTCCAAGGATACTGACCCCACATTTCATTCACTACTATGCTGTGGAATGGAGCTGGGCTTCTGTTTGTGATAGTATTTCCCTTAAATTCAGGTACGACCCTCGAGCAAACGTCATTAGCCTGTCATCTAAAGTTGCTGTACATTTTTCTAACCATTCAGTATTGTCTAGAAATGGATTCAACATGTTTGACTTTCTGTCCTGCTTCTAGCCCAGATATCAGAGCACCCTCCAGTCATGAGTAGCGACCTCTTCCCAGGTGTAGTGTACACACCTGGACCGTCGTACCTGAGTCTGATCCTGCTGGCTTTCACCGTAGGACTGTCCGGCAGTATTTACCTCTGTGTGTTGCGCTACATCTGCGCTGGATGCTGCCAGCCAATAGGAGTCGGGCCAGAAGATGACAGCCTATCTGGAGTGGTCTGAAAATATGCTCTTAAGGTGCCAAAAAGGGTTCGTTGAAGCAATGCCACAGAAGAACTGCTCTGGGACGGAGAGGCTTTGTGATTACATGTAAATGGGATGTATGTGTTTGCACATACATTTTTAAACTTTAAAGAACCTCCACATAATTGTTCTGTACTAATTAAAGCTTTTCCGAAGCCAAGAATCACGTAGGAACCTTTGTTTTAAAGACTGTAGGGTTCTGTTTGTGTGCATTAGGACTAGCTACTGTATGTTATTTTGACCCTTCTCTCTTTTCTGCAGAGCCTGGTACCTGAATGATATGATGGAAATGGCAAAATGGTAAGAATAGCAGGGGTGACTGGAGTAAAGGCTATGAGAGAACACTGATTGCATTATTACAGTGCCCAAAAGGAATTCCGATTATGGCTCTGATCATTATGTTTTGCTGAGAAAGGCACAGCCAGTGCTGATTTTATTCCTTTGAGTGTCTTGGGGGTGAAAATGAAGTATACAGTAATTGGCCTCACACAGCACTATTGATGACTAATAATGCACTGTGATAGCAGTAGTAATGATGGTCATTATGGACACAGAAATGGTCATTATGGGCACATAACTGAATTGTCTTTACACACGTAATTCGTGTTATATATACATATTGTTAACATTATTGAAATCTTTCATGAGTGAGTGGCCTCCAGAGCCTCTTGTTTGATTGACAAGTTGTCCTCTGGGGAGGTAATCTGCAGGCTGCAGCTATGGTTGCCGCGAGGAGCCTGTTGCCATGGCAATAGTTCTCTCTGCCTGCCTCTAGATGGGGCTGCTCTATTATCAATGTGGTGATCAGAATTTGTCAGCCATGAAATGGACTTGTAGTGATGAATGTAGGTAACAGGCTGTGCCATTCCCAAATTTGTAAACATTTATGTGTGTATATGTATATATCTGTTTATGAAAAACTGTTACGTATTAGGTCCATGTGAATGACTAAATAAAAAAAAAAACTCATGTTTATACTGGTAGTAACATGCCTATGATAGGCCACATGATGTTTTTTCAGAAAATTACAGCTGGATTCATTTATTACTGTGACCCACCTATGAAGACAGAGGCCTCCTTGTTCAGAACTTGGTGGTCTATAGTAGATGTGCTCCGATGTCATTGTGGTTTTACACCTCACCCAGCCACTTCCTTACAATGAGACGGTAAAGGACTTTTTCACACAAATACATTTCCTGTCACATATAGCATGATAGTCTTTTGGTACTGGTCTCACAGCGAGGTCACAAGGATTCCTACTGGGTGTTGGAGAAATCACATGGCTTCTTTTGGAGACTTTGAAAAATATAACATTGAATTAAAGGTATTCACAAATTTTCATGCACTGTGGACATTAGTGAAGTAATGCTTTGAAATCTGCCAAAGAAATATAATTGAGGCCAGTAAATAACAAAATAATGTGTGATAATATGCACACCATCTGTCGACTCTGGGTTCCCTTTGGGGTGATCATAATTGCAGTGGTCATTTGTTTCCCCAAAACAGGAAATTGCTCCATTCTTCCCCTAGGCTTCAGCCAGGGTTCTCAGCAAAGAGCAATATTGTGTGACATGAGAGGTGGCTTATGAAATGGCACATGTCATATATTGTAGCTTCTTCTAAGAGTGATGCTTGTCATGCAGTCTGAATATCATAATTCTCTAGACTTCATGTAAAGGATTTGAAATTTGTCATTATATTAATTTCTTCCCAAATTACTGGATTTAATGCACATTTCATTTTAAGGAAAGTACATACAGATAAACCAGGTAGGATTTGGCACATGACCAGTGGAATTTAGGCTAAAGACCTGCAGTTTTTGTGAAAAGGCCCAGTCACACACCATCACAGTGAAGAGGAGCCACCTTAAAAGCATTTCGGCCTAAAATTATTTGTCATGTTTTGTAACACATATGGTGCAGCTTTGCATCCCTCAGTCTTATCAGTTTGACAGAATTCACAATGTTTGTATCATTTTTGTGTATGCATCCGTAACATCTGGCTCCTTTCTGCATCTGTCTTTCTTCTGCATTCACCAGCTCAAAAGTAATAATAATAAAAAAATAAAGCATCTGTAGTTTTTCAAAAGTTCCTCCTGCCTTCAAGATACATCATCAGAAGGAGATTTTCTTAGTCTTTAAACCAGAAAATCTAGGAGACACGTAGCCATGTTTACAACATATGCAGCAATGGTTATATTTTTAATTTTGGCAAGAGTGCACAGACTTTACACTTTAGGTGTAAATTGTTATTCAGATAAGAATTTTACAAAAATGTGTCCTCTTAATATTTATATGAACTAATCCAAGTTTTTTTTACAGTCTTTCCATTATGTTGGTACAGTATTTATGAAAGCCCTTTTTACGTTTAACACATTAAATTTTTTCACATTAAATGGCAAATATTGAAAATCAAATTTTCCTCACTTTTTTTTAAATAAAAGTTTGATGTAGTTTGTAAATGTTGCTAAAGTTTGTAGGCTGCCATTTACCATCCATGCAGTCTATATGTTGTGATGTCAACCAAAGCATTCACGCATTCAGCCTACAGCAGTTTAGCCTGGACATTCATGTTGAAATTAAAAGGAGTGTTTCAATTCGGACTGCTTTCTGAATGAAGCACAATACAGGGAAGCCAATCAGAACATACATAAATTACACAGAGTAGTCTAAAATCAGTGGGAATCTGATATAATTTCCTTTATATCCCAGTGAAATGTGGCATTAGATAGGAGATGTAATTAAAATTCAGAAGACATTTTAAAGGCAGGCAAAAGTCACTACACTCTGATCAAAGATTACAGGAAAATACTAATTTAGTCTTTAAAAGTGATATGTATGGTGAATTGTGCTTAACCTGACTAGAGAACTAACGAGGTAAAAAAAAAATACTTTTGATTTCAGGTTAACTTTATAGGCACATCAAGAGCCTGTTTAATACTAAAGTATAAAGGATGGAAAAGGGACATGTAAAAATCGATTATGACAGGTTTCGGTACATAACGCCGCACAAATGCCACGAGTCTTTTCAGAGAAAAATGTGAAATACAAGAAGTGTAGGATATTGGCCCTTTAACGTGTCCTCACAGACACTTCTCCTCCGCCCGGTCCAATCAGCCCTCTGTGTGATCACCTGATTTGTGCGCAGCCATTTTGTCTACAACTGCTCCAGTACACTCACTCTTCCGAAACCGGAATAACGAAAAGCCGACAGTACGAATGGTATTGGAGGGGAGCTGACAAAAGCACTCCCCGCCGTAATTTTCGCCAGCTATTGATTTAAACCCGCAGTTTTTTCTCTCATGACGGTCCTACAGATGGATTAAATTTTTGCCTGATTCGGACGAGACGCTAGCTAACGTTAGCATTCAGGGGCTAACCACTTTCAATAGGATTAGACGTGTAAGCTGTAGCCAGGTTAGCTAGTTTTGGACTGCAACTTGGCAAAAGCTTGACACTTTCAGTTTTTTCTGTCTTCGTGTCAGGCGGATTTTCCGGTTATGAGACGCCGTTTTTTTAATGTCGCATTTGTCAGCGAACTGTGAAGATAGCTGCAGTCTTAGCTAGCCCGACAGCTCACTGCTGGTATTCAGCAAGTTAACGTTACGTTACAGCTGTAAAAGAGTTTGGGACAGTCTGTCCAGACAGGGCGAGCGTGCTAGTAATCTGGGTAACTAACCTGCGAGCTAATTAGCCTACAAATGCAACTCGTCTCAGCCGGTTAAGTTGTTAGTTAAACTCTTTAGACATTTGGCTAACATTACAGTGTAATTAAATGATACTTTTTGCCGGGTACGTTAGTTCGTATTTTTGTGAACAGAACAGATTAACGTTACGTGACGACCGTTTTTGGAGTAACGCTGGCTAGCCTGCTAAAGCGCTTATCCTCTTTCAAGTTACTGGTGCTGATTTAGTTTGATGATGTCTATGCATTTTTTTTCTTACCAGGAAATCCATGCCAGTTGCTAGCTAGCTAATGTTTGTAGATAACTAAAGCATTTGTAGCTGAAAAAGAAAGGCAAACGGATTTGTTTGATTTGTTTAAACCAGCGTGCTTCGTCTTTCACGTCCTGCTTTAAGCTTTTTTTCTCTTGGGTCTACGTGGTATTTTCCTCAGTGTCCTCTGATCTGGATTGACGGATAGCTAGCTATGTCATTTTGTAATGTTCCTATATGCTCAGATTTCAGTATTAGGACATGTACTTGGTTTGAATGCTGTTATGGTTATATTAGCTAACAGAAGCTAAGTTAATCAGTTAGCCGGTTGCGACAACATTTGTACTAGCTAGGTTAGGTAGCTAGCTAGCTAGAATATATTTTGTTACGAAACGTATCTTACAACTCATCGCGCATAATAAGCGGATACGAGTATCATCCGTGTTGGTAGCCAGCTCAATATTAACTAGTTAGTTAGCTAGCTAATTGCGTTTTTATAAGTCAGTCACTTTTACTGACTCGAGATCTTTTTCTACATTAGTTAGCTAACCAGCTGACTGCGTTTGTTAAAGAGAGAACCGTTTCAGCCGAGTGCTCGTTAATTAACTGTGGTGGTTTGAAGCCGAAGAAGAAAAGATGTCAGGCCAATCCATCACTGATCGGATCGCGGCGGCTCAGCACAGCATGACCGGATCCGCGATCAGCAAAGCCGTCTGCAAAGCCACAACGCATGAAGTTAGCGGACCCAAAAAGAAGCATCTCGACTGTGAGTACAGAAGAGCGTCCTCACTGTGTTTGCTGTGATGTTGGCTGCCCGGTGCGCCAAGGCTGTAACGATTTCAATACAGTATTGAGAAATCGGCGAAGTGAACGTTTGAAGCTGTATCGAAATTTAGAACTGCCTCCACTCTCTTTTAAATGTTTCTTATTTGCTCATTTATTCTCATTCTTTTCATCTTTCCACCATAAGGATTAAAACACGGCATCTGGGTTGGGATAACACCACACTACTTTCATCATACAGGATATGAGTTGCAGTGTTTCGTTGTTCTGTGGTTTGATAAGTTGGTACAGACAAGTCCTAGTAATGTCAAATTTAAAAGTACTATCAAAGCCATGAGTACACTGATTTTGTTCATTGTTTCACACTGCAGTAAGATCAGTTAAATAGTCCCTATTATGCTCTTTTTTTTTTGAAAAACATGCACTTGGTCAGTGCTCTTCAAGTATTGACAACATCCACAGTATGCTCAGAAAAAACATTTTACAGTGTAAATGTTTATGATAATGCTAAAAATTGTCATATTACCCACCCCTAACTCCTTGGTGCATCTTATCTAATTTGTATTGTTTGTAGCTCAGTGGCACAGATCACTGATTTGCACAAGGATATTTTGTTTTGAAATAACACGTCATTTTCTATGTAGTATATTGTCAAAGCGCTGTAGGCTCAAGGAATTTTTCACACAAAATACTAAAAATCAAGTTTGACCCCAGTATTGAAAATTGTGTAGAATCCAAAAAAGCATATTGTTACAGCCCTGCTGTTATACTAGTGCTTTCACAGAGTTAAAAATCTCACTTGAGTCAAGGCCCTCAAATATACTCGACTGGCATCCCCTCACAAATGTTGGGATATGAATGTTGAGTGAAAGTTTGAGCATTATAGAGAATAATGATCCATGTTCTCCTTTTCATACATAGCTTTTTTGGATCATTAAGGCTACTTAACGTCTCCTATAACTGCCTTCCTTATGGTGAATTGTTCCTTTTCCAGTATGGTTGACTTGAATATTGAACGTTGCAGATTTACTGTTTAGTTCTCTTTCAGCAAATTGGATGCATTAAAAAGACTCCACAGTCTACTGTCTCAAGAATAATGAAAGACATCTGTCATGCTCTTTTAACATTACTCTTCCTTCCTAAGTCTAAAAAGAATTAAAGAAAAAATTAAGAATTAAGTCCAACTGTAGTGCTTTGTGTCCAAACCGCTGTAACAGAAGTGTGAGAAACCATGAAGGTCATGGCAGACACCATTCACCACATCAGTGAGTCACTAATGCCTCCAACAAACGCTTCCCACAATTACAGGCTGATGCACACACTCATTCTTTATGTGATAGTTATATAATACAAAAGGAGAGCTTCAGAGGGACATAAGCGAGTGTTGCAATTCGCAATTCAGTTCAATTTTGCTTCAGAGTGCCGAGATGTGATTTTAAAATGATTTCTTGTTTTTTATTTCTGTTTCTGCTTTCAATGGAATATGAGTTTCTCATCAATAGGCACCATGTGAACACCCCTCGATGTTGGATGATGAAGTCAGGTGAATTAGCAGAGTCGTCACTGTTGTGTTCATCATGGTGGAGACAAGCAAACAGTCCAACAAAGCAGTAACGCTATACAAATATAACGAGTGGTAATAACAAAACATTTGAGCAAGTACAGTTAACCCACATTTTATTTCTGCTCTGTATGAGGTTAAAAAAAAACTTACAAAATAGGCTGAAACTGGTATATGGCTCCTAGCTAATAAACAGCAATGTCACAACTTGCTTGGTTTGTTTACCTCCAACATAAACACTTCTGTAGGTTTTACGTTGTAATGAGTATCAAAACAAAACAACAAAGTTGACTGCATTTTTAAACTGCATCTTTTTGTTGTTTGTTACATTGCACACAATACACATAGTAGCCTGTAGTGTTTTCATCAGAAATGTTTGATATTGGTGACTGTTTTCAGTTACACTTAAAAATCTGTGTAGAAATTATTATATTTTGTGCATCTGTGCAGAATCTATGCAAAGATAGAATCAAGAATTGGTTATTTTTCTTACTCCGAGTTGTGTCAGGCTGGTTTGTTGCCTGATATTACTAAATTTGTTAGAACCTGTAAATACTGCTTGTAAGAAGGTAAGGTTATCTGTTCCTGTGTGCATTTTGCTTTCGGCAAGAGCTAAACAAAGGGTCATTTCCTGTTTTGGTCACCTGTTTTGTGGTTTAACGACTTGGTTTCATTGTGCTGCTGACTTCATTGATTTTAGTTGATTGTGACATTTAAGCCCTGTTGCTAATGTTGTCATACCTATGAAGCAAGACTACTAAATGTACCAGCGGCACAAACTTCCTCTTTTGTCCTGAACAGAAATTCACTTTAACATAGGTCAGTTAGGGCAAAGACTGAAGCATGTGGGAAGGAATGCATTGCCAGTTAACCTGCTTGTGTTAATTTGCCAGTTGCTGATGCCAGTATCAAATATTTTTGATGTGCAAACGTTTGGGTGCCAAACAAATAATTTTGTTAATTGTGAAAATAAGTACATCCTCTATAGAGAACACACCTCTGCACATTTAAAAGCACAGTTTTAGTATATTGGGGGAAGAAATATAGCATCAGATGTGGCCTGTGCAAATGCTATGGCATATTATGCTGTATGTTTTTTTTTCTTTTCCACCAGTATGTTAAATTCAGCAAATAAATGGAAATTGTGCACTGCGTTTTGCAGAAAAAAAGCCATATTTAAAGCATTGACGATGGGTGTTTAAACCTTTTCATACATCTCTATCTGCCGATACCAATGCCAATATGTAAACATTTACAAAATGTAGAAATTAGTACTAGATCCACTTATTACCTACTAACACTTATTTGTAGAGGATTACAAACATGAATAAAACAGATATTTTTGCACTGTAGGTCAGTGTGGCCTAAACATGGTGCTCTTCCAGAGTACGCTAAAATTATTCAATACATGAGGTCATCAAATATTGGTTTGAAATATCGGTCCAGTCATTTTTTTTTTTTGAGCAAATAACTGCTGATACCGACATGATTCTGATATTTTAGTGCATCCTTATTCTCAGCAGACTAGCATGTTGAGTGGCTGATAAGGTCTCTGTGTTAAGTGTATTGTACACAATAATAAGGATGTATTGATACCAATACACTATCGAAAAGATAAAACAAAGAAAAATATACAACTAAATTGCTGATACGACCCTCAGTTTCTTCTGAGCGTTTTTCATTTAACATCTTTTTAAAGAAAATTGGGCAGGGGGCGGTGGGGCTTTATGCTGTGGACCCTCCCGCACTCCAGTGACTCGGCGTTTTTCTGAAGTTGCTTATAAATTCTAGAGGTTTGGCTGAAATAATCTGAGCCAAACCAATGTGTGTACAGTTGTACCTCTGGTCAGTAGATCTCAAAAAGAACATGGCTGAATAAGTATAAATCATAGAATATCAGATGACGCTTGTCACAGTGCGGCCTTACTTTCTTGTTTGATCAAACAGTGCTGAGCTTCACTGAGTCAACAAACAGATGTTGTACTCTGACCTCTCCCACAAAGCGAGCACACTTGCTCTGGGTGGAGATTGGCCTTTTCTAGGCCCTTATCTTGGACCTGTTTTCTGTACACGAATTGTAAACCCTAATGTTATGCCATAAGTCACCAGACTGCTTTCAGATCAGTGTAAAAACTGTCTCTGGCTCCGAGTTTGCTGATAGGAGACTGCCTGTGTGGAACATGCAGTGCTTCTGTATCTCGCATGCTCCAAGCGTTGGGGTATTTATAGCGGCACGAGTCCTTTGGCTGCATTTGCTGGCTTATTTTGTACCTCGTACAGTCCCACCTCTCCTACTGTAAATCTTTGACCTGTACCTTTCAGTAGTTTTTATGTATATGCAAAAAATAAAGTTAAAACCGACTAAACAACTTGTTTTTTGACCTCATAGAGTACTGATAAAATAAATGAATATTAGCTATTGCCTGTTGGAGTGTCTTTCCACTACAGTTGACCTCTACACCACAATCTTGCTGATTGATGATTTGCTAAAAACTTTTGATGAATATGGGGAAAAAAGTGTTTTCTTTGTTGTACTCCATTCAGCAACTAGCAGCTTGCTGGTTGTGAAAAAAATCAAGCATGTGAGAAGCTTTAACATGACTTATGTGCAAAATTAAATCTGCCAGATAATTCAAAATTAACAAATCTGAGGGTAAAAGCACCTGAGGGTAAACTACTTTACTCTGTTGACAGTTCATCATTTAAGCTTTGAAAAGATCTGGGGTTACAACCTGTGGGATGTTGGATTTTGGAAACAGAGGTGGGCAATAAGTACGTTTTTAGTAATAACAGTTAAATGTCATCTTGATCATATGGTTTTCTGAGCACATTGTCGTTGTTGTCAGTACCTAAAGATTACTGACCGATCGCATGTATCTTTAAGAAGTATAATTAGGCTTTTAAAATCAGAGTTAGTGCAGCACAGCATCTGAAGTGTTGAATAAAAATTGTTGGTATGTCAAAATATTGTGATCCATATTGCGTATTGTAAAAAATGCAAGTATCATGATGTGATATTCTTTTGGCATATTGTCCACCCCTAATCCAAAATGTAGTATATTCGTGCCACCATATGATCCCATAACCATTTTCTAGCACATCTCAGACACAGGTGTCTAATGTTGGTGGTTATACCTCAGATACTGTACAAAGGTCAAGCCTAGCCAATGTACCTGAACAGTTGTTTCTTAATCCGTCATTGTATCTCATTAGCTACCTAGTTAGCTAGTATTACTGCTATTCATTCGTTTGTGAGCGAGAGTCAGTTTCCTGACGCTGGTATGCTTTGTGTGTATATGGCCTCATGATATTTCCATGGCAATCAAATGTGGTGGTTTGGGAGGATTGTTGAGGACGGTGTTGACCCGTCAGTCAGTGGGTGTGGAGTGACATAGACTTAAAGGCAACTGCTTTACAGAAAAAAGGTCCAGTTTAGATATTATGATCAAATGTTCTCAATCATGCTAAATTTCAGACTGTCCCCTAACTTATGAAATGTATTTACACTGGTTTGAGCACATTTTTCTTTGAAGTGAAACATACATTTGTTGTTAGTATTCCTGGTTTTGTGGAAGTATATTAACATCAGACAAAAAAAAAGTTTAGCAAAATGGTTTTTCACACTGATGCCAAATTAAATGTCTGCTCATATTTTATTAAATATGGTGCATGTTTTAAAGAGTAAGAACTTAAGTCCATTGGAGTGATTGGAGTTCTCTTAGTAATGAGGCCCAGTAGAGTCATGTCACAAGTAAGACGTAAGTCTTCTTTCAGTACACTGTGCTGAGACTACAGCTTTGAGTAATAGTTTTTCTGTTGTATGTTAATTACCATTTAATTACATCCAAAAAAGCTCCAAGACAATTTGATTTAAACAGAAAAAGCTCCAAGATAATTTGGACCAGCAGCGTTTTAGATTATTCAGGTAATTAAAAATATCATCACATTAGTCGGTTACTGAGAGTTCCTCACTGCAGCACTCTGTCCAGACAGTATGTGGGTTATGTAGATGGCTGCGATGCACTGCTGACTGCTCTGCAAAGTCTCAGTAAAGGGATTACAGTGGACATATCTGTGGACATTTCAGGAAAACGAATATTTGTTTTTAAGCGAGACAATTCTGCCTCTTTTAACCCCCAAAATGATATGCATGCGTATCTCTGTTAATTGAATTTACTACTGTAGTGGCAGATGCATACAACTGTGGAGACAAAGGAAGAAGAAAAAAGGGAAAGGAAGAAGAGAGTGAGCAGTATAACGAGGCAGTGATGGAGAGAGAGGGAGAGCAGGACATGTGAGAATGGGATTTGGGGAATGGTTGTGGTATTCCACAGAGCCATGTCGCTGAGCTCACTGTGCAGGAATCTCGCTCTGGCCTTTCACAAAAATGCCCTCGTCATCATATTTGTGCTTGTTTTGCACTGATCTGAAGCCGTCTTGCTCACTTAAATCTTCAGCTTAACCATTACAAGAGTAACCACAAAACTGTTTTCAGATCAGCAAGACCAGGCTAGTGAAATCATCTGGCAAAATCCGTATTCCCAGCTCACAGACATACAGCGGAGAAGGAAAGGGAGGAGGGGTAGACGGAGACGGCAAACAAGCCCTCAAAAGGAGGAATCTAGCTATTTTAAGCCATCTGTGGTTCCAGGGCTATTCCCAAGGTACCGAGAACACAGGCTTGTATTTGGAAAAGCATTCTCATTGGCATCCCCTCTTCAAAAACCTATTGAAGCAGACAGCTGCTTAGAGTCAAGGCACTCATTAAACTCAAACACTTTGTCTGTTCTCAAATGATCTGGAGGTAAGAAATTTTATTTTGTTTACTATTATTATTATTATTTATTTTTTGCAGCACAAGAACAGTCCAACAGGTCTAGGAGCTTATATGATCTCAACAGTCAGAGTCCCATGAAATGACACCCCCTCACCCCCTTTACTCCTTTAAATCGACATCATCTTTATTTGTTTCTCTCCTACCTTTGTTTTATTATTCATCAGTCCTGTGCCGTAGCCCCTAAGGTTTTTTTATGAGTTGGGTCTGTCTGACTGATTTGAGTTCTGTTCCATAGCTGCTGTAGTAATGAAGGAGGTTAAGGACTTGTTAATGCTTTTGCATACAGCCTGCATAATGAACAGATAAAAAATTCTAAATAAATGTGCACTACGTCTGACAGCTTGCACACCCAGTCCAAAAAAATCAGTCTGCAGCACTGTGCAGTTTTTAGAATTAAACTGTTGATTTCTGCCTTTTTTGGTTTCGAATGAATGACAACCTTGCACATAAATTCAGTTCTGATTGGGGCAGTGGAAGCTGGCTCTGAATGTTTTGTGTAGCTGATCTGTGGCCCGGTGATTAGTGATTGTGATGGACCGTAATTAGCTTCCTTGGATGTCTTGGTTCCAGAGGTCAGTGACAGCTGCAGAATTCTGGTGGACAGCTGGACCAGGTGCAGACCGTCTGGCCACCTGGTCAACTTCCGAGCGCACACAGACGCACCACGTGCTCATTCGCTCTCTATTCAGAGGTTCTGCACCACAGGCTTCTTGCCAGCTTTCCTGTTCTTCACATTTCACATCCTGATTGATTCCCTAGTTCAAGCACTGCTGAGGAGTGTCACAGTCTGAGCTGCTTGAGTGTAATTTCACACATCATTCAGCTAGTGCAGTGTTGCAGTGCTCTGGCATGTGCTAAAATTAGATGTGCTTTATTTTTAGATGACTAAAATTGAGCTTAAATAATTAGTTCAGCAAAAAATCACATTTACACAATTCACCCCTTATCCCAAATATGCTCAAAAAGACATGACGTGGTATCCAACCTCTGCATGACAAATAACTAACACATGTCAAAGCCTTGAAAGGAAATTTCAGTAATTTAAAAAAATGTCTGCATAATTAAATCGTTGAGATGTAAATATCAAAAGTGTTATGTGAAATGTTTCATTGTACAGTAACTTGCCAAGGCAGATTTCTGTACAGTGGTGGAGATAGGAACCAGGTGTCTCCATGTCTACAGAGCAAATATAACCATTTTATTTACTGTCCAAAATGACCATTGAAACTAGATGTGTCTTGAGTTTTATATGTACTGTTGATAATTTTGCATTATACATATGCATTTTGCATTATAATACTCTGTGTCCACCATGAATAGATATAAAAAGATTTTAGGCCAAAACCTTACACTACCATGTTTTAGGCATTCATTTATACAAAGTATTCATATCCGTTTTATGTAATTAGCTTTGGGTGAGTTACCTTTTATAGGCTTTAATATGTTAGGTTTCACCAATGTGAACAGTTTTGTAGTTTATCTAGAACAGAGCATTGTGCATCAAAACACTTGGAATGACTTTATTTTATAGCTTATCAGTTTAATTTTGCAGATATTTTAAAAAAAATTCAGTGGTATTCTCTCTTAAATAATCTCATAGACTTGCTTATGGGGTTTCTGATACTGTATGACACCGTTATCTATAGATAATGGAATGACATGCATAGATAAGTTGTTCTGCTAAAAACAGCATTAGCAGCTGTCTGGAAGGCTGAATTTTTTTTCTTTTATTTTGATCACTCACAGGTGCAGTGTAGTGCACAGCAATGCTTAAAACAGCTTCTTCTGAGTTTTACTAATCAGTGTTTCAGTACAGCAGTAATCTCTCGGAATGCAGCAATATGAAAATTCTGAACTGATTTGTAGAAAATTGATCATTCAGTCACAATGTCTGCAATTAATGTGCTGGTATTTTACATTTATTGCATATAGCGTAAATGTTGATGCTATTAGATTAAACATAAAAGCCTAAACATTATGTCTGCTTTGCATTTTGCCTTAAGGTTAACTACTTGGTGTGTGTGCATAATTTGTCTCAATTTTAGTATTAAATATTGTTCAAATCTTACTATTGAGACATTATAGTGATTTAGAAGACTTTTGTGTCCTAACTGATTCAGCACTCTATCTTATCCACCTTTCCTCTGGCTTTCAGCTGCTGTTGAGACTGCATAATGTCTTTCTGAGGGATGAGGGAGAGCTGTGAGCAGAACTGACCCTATACTTCTCATTTAGAACCAACTCCTTTCTACCATATCCTTTCCTTAAGCCATTCTAAAAGGACAAGTGAAACCCATCTCAGATCAGAGTGAAATGCAGCCAGCACCAGTTAAAGAAGAATATAATAGCTGGGACATACAGACAAAATGCTAGTATTATTTTGCTATGTGTTTTGATTTGGATGTGTTGTGTGGGTTATAAATGCACTGGTAAAATGTTCACCCGCGTTGTTTTGACCAAGGTACTTTTATTTTTTGTACTTTTATTTTATTAGATTACTTGAATAGCTTGACTGATCAAAACAACCACAGAAACTGTCATCATTTGCATATTGCAGCTATATAGCTTGTTGTCCCTTCCATTAATTTTCTTCTGGCTAGTATCAGGAACAGTCTGGTACAATTGCTTCGAAAGCCTGTTCTGTGTTGGTCTAACAATGCTCCTCTCATGCACCTACACAACGCCAGGCTGTGAAACACGGGCAGGGGTCAGATCCAGTCTGTGCGGAGCTGTGATGACCTTCTGACATCATGCTGGTGCTCTGGTTCCTGGCGGTGCCCTTATTCTGTTCACTCGTCACGCGCTGCTGGGCACTCACCTCCACATGCGCTCTGCGGGAGAGCCTGTGTGTTGACAGGATTCACACTGTTCACAATGCATGTATGCGTCTGCAATGCAAATGTATTGAGGGAATGTGTCCCATTTAGTGAGCAGCTTGTATGTGTTTATGTGTACTAGGATATACTACTGATCCCATGCACTGAATAGGTATCGGCCCGGAAAATTGCCTAATTAAATGAATCACATAGCACTGCATTTGATATTATTTCTTAGTCATGGTTGTTATAAAATTGCAGCAGTGCGGTTCTATAAAATGTGCCTTAAAACAATGATGCATTGTAGCCAGTGTACATCACAGGTGTGTATTTTGTGCATGAATCTAGTGGCATACAATAGAGGTCTATCCGCGGATGTACCACATCTTGCGGCATGGGGTCAACTTTTTAGTTTAATTGTTAGCCAGTCCAGTAAGGGTGGGAGCGGGACAACACGTGTTCATAGAAATCCCTCAAATTTATGAACATAATCTATATGATATAATAATCACTTAATAATTACTGTGTGTATGTGTGTGTGTTTATATAAACGTGTTTATGTACATATGCGAATATAGGCTACGGAAAGTCAGTCAGCCACAACTGTGCAAAGTGCTCTTAAGTCAAATACGTGAAAATAAACATCATTAAAGGCAGTTTGGGTCTGTAGTGGTTGGATGCTTAGGTTGTAGCATGGCAGATTTTCTGCAGAAGTGGGATGAAATCTTGCGGGAGCGGGACTGAAAAATCAGTCCTGTGCAAACCTCTATCATAAAGCTCTAGAGAAGAAGCCCAGAAAATACCATTTGTGTGTGCATGGCTGCTTCTGCGCAACGATGATGTGCGTTTATAAATGTTGCTACTTATGAAAAGCAAGTATCTTAACAGAGCACTGGTGTGAGTCTCTGGCTTGCAAGTTAAGTCTCTAGTCTTCTGAAACCCCTGGTAAAAGCCTGTTGAGTTCAGTGCGGCTTCAAATAAGAAGCCTTTCATTATAGAAAACGTTAAGTCTGATGTGCTACATGCAGTAAGCGCATGTAAAGGTAAAACAACATGAAATGGTTGGTTAGTCTGTAGTTTGTTTCGAAAGTATGCTGGCCAGCTAGCATGACAGCTAGTCTAGCTGAAGTTTTGGTAAGCTTTAATGGAATGTGATCTGTAATTTACTAAAACATCAACTAGATTAGTTGACACCTTCAGCTAAATTAGCTATTGCGCTAGCTAGTATACTTGCTATCCAAACTACATGCTAGCCAACAGTTATTTTACTGTGAGTAGTGGTTTGGTCTGTCCAACAGATTAAAGCTTTATTATTATTATTATTGTTATTATTTATTTTTAAATAAAAGACAGTAATCCAGTAGCTGGCCATTTGTCCAGGTTTTCATAACTTTAATATTCACAACTTGCAAATATTACTCATGTCGTACTGCAGCGTACATAGGCTGCACCCCCATTGAAAATTTAGATGATGTCCTTCGCCTTTCAAGTATTTGCCAATTGAGTGTGTGAGTCACTCAACATGTGTAATGACTTAAGTCACCATCTCTGGCACTAGGTACTTATAACCGAGCACTAGTGCTCTTGTCGACTCGTATCGTATCAGTACTCTCAGTTCATATATCTGTGTGGAGAGAGAAAGTTAGCTCTCTGTATCCCTAATCTGTCTCTTTTTTAGAATGGAGACTGAGGGCATATTTGAGTGTGTGCATTGGTGTGAAATGCACTGCCTTGGGCTGCAGGCTTATCTTCCTGTGTGTGTGTGTGTGAGTGTGTGTGAGGAGAGAGTGAAAGTGAGAAAGAAGAAAATCAGAGAATGGTGGATTTGCGCAGTGTCTCAGGGCTTTGGCCGAGGCTGAGGGAAATCAGCCATGCATCATCACTCCTACAAGATTACCTACAATGTTGCAAGCGGTGCTGTAGTGCAGAGAATGCATATCGCTCTCACACTCTCGCTCTTTCTCTCTCTCTTCCTTACTCTGTCTTTGTTTCTGTTTCCCTCTCTTTCTCTGCCTCTTTCTTTCTGTCTGTCTGTCTTTTTCTCTTTCTTTGTCTCCCTGCTTCACCCATCTCTCTTGGTTTAAGACAACTGTCTGTGTGATCAATAACATCCAAAAGTATCTTATTAAGTCAGCACATCCTCTGCCTTTTTTCCCCTCCTTTTCTCTCTCTCCTCTCTTTCTTGTCTTTCCCCCCAGAAACTCTTCGCACTGTGAGAGAGAGAGAGAGAGAGAGAGAGAGAGAGAGAAAATAGGACTGCAGTACAAGGCCACAGAGAGATGGACAGAAATGGAGAAGCCATGTTATAAATTAAACATTGTTATGTAGATGCCTTTTAATTCTTCACACTCCTGACTAAGCTGCATGATTTAATAACGTGAATGTAAGGAAATGTAAATGAAAGATGCAAGCAGTCTACATTTAGGGATTGTTAATGCATTTAGATTTAGATGTCCATGCATTAAATGATGATTTTTCATTTTGTGTTGTATTTATAACCAGAACTGTCTGTCAGTATGTTGTTTCCTCAGTTACCCATATTGGACTGTCTCATTATACTTTACAGGACACAGATGCAGTGCACATTTCTAATAGGCCTGTCTACTTTTTAAATACATTAGTCTGTTTAGAGTTGTGCTCGCTCTTCTGGGTGATGGTTGTGATCAGTCATTTTTCCAACCGGGAGCTGCACTAGTTTAGAGCTCCTCATTAAAACAATGGGCGGGCCCAGAGGACCCTCACAGACAAGTCTTACTGAGCGTTGTGTGTGTGAGTGAGTGAAGGTACTTCTCCTAACACGGAGCATGGGGAAAAAAAAGATGTAGTGTGCATTGAGGGACCCCGTAGACAGCCACTGTGAAGATACCCCAAATTTTCACACAGCCACCTGTGATTATTACATTAGTAATTGATTTCATTTATTTATTTATTTGTTTGTTTTTGGTAGGGCGGTTTACCTTATTTTTTTCTTCCCACATTTGTCATGTCCAGTTCCACCAGCTTACTTGGTCTCCCCTAGAGGGAATTATACCACTTTTTCTTTTCTGATATTGATACTGATATTGAAATCTTGAGTATCAGTCAACACCAATGCAGTGTTTCTTCTTTAAAAACTACTGTATTTTAAACTGATTCTTTAAATCTGAGTGAGATGCTAATTATCATGCTCGGACTACTCAAAACACTCTACTGCCAAATACGCAGCTAACATCACACAATGAATGGTATTTTAGGATAGGTTTACTACAGGACTGGATCAGATTCAGGTTTTTTTCCGCTTTCGATATCATATACTTAGCTTTTTCTGCAGATATTGGCATGATGCGATACTGATTATCATACAATATACTGAGCTGGAAGTGTGATTGATAGCATGTGCGAAAGTTAACTGCAAATTCTGTTACATCAGCTAGCAAATGTCAACATTAAGTAGAGTCTCACTGAGTGATGGAGGGATAGGGAGGGCCATTCTACCCACCTAAAGCCAATTATGCTCTCTTGGACTTGTGGCTACGGATGGCTGTGACATTACTGGGGATCGAAATTGATCGCAGTCTCTCTACGATAGAACTAACGTTTATAGTTGCTCCACCTTGGAGCCAGAAATATTAAGTAATCTATTGATTTGTTTGATGATTAATTGAGTACTATTGTTTAATCTGCTTTAAATTTTAAACGTTCCCCAAGATTCATGACAGGCCTGTTTAAGAGAGGTGGTTATGAGCCCTGAAAACACTAAACTGTGTGCTGCTGTGGCTCTCTAGGACTGGAGTGTGGAGACAGCATACCAGATATCGAGTTCTCTTCGCACGTTGAGAGAAATTCGGCTCTGCTGTACTTTTAAAGTCTGTCTTTCACAGAAGGTGTTGGCAAGCTCCTGCTTTGACGCATTTGTATTTTCTTCCAGCTAGTCAAAAATCCAGTAGCTGGTCTGTATGACACATGTAGTCTGTGAACTTGTAGACCAAATAATATGCATGTAAATATACCCTCAAGATATTATACAGTTTAAATCCCAGTACAGACTTCAACAGCATGTTTGTTATTCAAAATTCTTTGTGGATAATGTTTATTAACATGAGGAAGTGATACTTGCTTATATATCTTCTGTTTGTGTGAATGAGGAAAGCGGTTGGCTGCATCTTGTTGTTTATGAATTACTGAACAACGTTGTTGAAGTTTTTTTATGAATGTTTGAGTGTGTACGGTCTAATCATGATGCGTCTGAAGTTGTTGCTCTCCTTGAATCTGAGCTGCTGCCTCAATGACGTGCGTTGTGCATGTTTTTTATTCCAGACCTGATCCACTGCACCAATGAGATGAACGTGAACGTGCCCCAGCTGGCCGATACTCTGTTTGAGCGGACAGCCAACAGCAGCTGGGTGGTGGTCTTCAAAGCCCTCATTACCACACACCACCTAATGATGTACGGCAATGAGGTGAGACACATACACACACAATATTGTGGACTTTAGCGAGGTGATGCACATGATAATGAAATGGGTGCGCTCTCTCTCTCTCTCTCTCTCTCTCTCTCTTTCTCTCTCTCGCATGACACTCTCTCACAAATGCACAATCTAATGATATATGGCAGCTGAGAGAGCAGCCTACATGTGGACACATTGCTTAATAATGTACACTGACTAAACAAGCTGGCCTAAATACACAGCCTCGTGCACATGCAGTCTACCTTCTGCTAAGTCTGTGGGAAACAAACCTTGTTTCCTTGCACTTCCAAGTCCTTAACCACTCGTGTAATTTAGTTAAAATGTTGATTTTATGATAACAAATGAATTTCTAAATAGGACAGACACAAAACGGTAATTAAAATTGTTGTATACACAAACTTAAAGACCATTGGTAACTAGCTACCCACTGCAACACATTGTTTATCATAAAACAGTGCAATTTATGCCAGTTCCGAACCTTTAATTATGACACGGAGAACAAGCGTCGTTCACAGGGAGATGTGCCGCAAGTGCGACGAAGGCATTTGAAGAGTCTATATCATGGAAAACCGAAAACACTTTTTTTTTCCTTTAAGGAAAAGTTTGTATGTAGTATATAAACGGTTTAAATGGTTAAATTTTCAAAACACACTTTTAGCATTTAGCCATTGCAGGTAACATAGTTGACTACACAGTAATGCCAGCTATCTCACACAAAAATAACGGATATTTTAAAATAAGGATAACATTACAACACTTAAGGTATGTTGTTAATGTATCATCGATTCTCATGACATCTCTAAAAAAAAACAGATGCATGTACATATTGGTCTATACAGCTTACAGCAGTATGCTAACTATTCACATTTAGGTTATAAGGACTGTTTCAGCCTACACTGCATGAGGTAGAATGTAGTGTAGCCGCTTGACAACAGAGAACAGTTGGTCATCCAAGGCAATAAATTCCTATTTTTTGTTAGTTATTAGTTATACTTTGGAATTGTCATTTGTGAATTTTTAGTCATTCAAAAACTGTGGCTAGAGATGGCATTTGTTACCAGCGATGTTCTTTGGCTTCTGTTGCTTTCCTGTATTCTGCATATTGAGGAGAAGGTCGTTTTTTCAAGTGATATCGAACTGTGATGGAGCTGTTATTGGGTGTTATTTGTCTCCTGATACTTCGCATGAACAGAGATTATGAATCACTTGAGTAATTTCTCTTGCAGAAGCCATAAACTACCTCCACACTGTTTATCCATTGCTATTCAAATGCTTTTTTAATGCAGCTGTATGGAGTTAATTTTGTGCCAAAAGTGTCAGATAAAACAATGAAATCCACAAACAAAAGGTTAAGTCAACACGTACAAATTAGTTCCAAAAACAAATAATGACGGTTAAATCTTAAGTATTTAAGAAAGGAAAAGTCATTTCCACTCATTTTTATAACTAACTGAACATTTTGTTTATTTTTTCTATTTGAAAATTTTGCTGATATTTTTTGCTTCTGAAAATGGGTTTGTAGCTGGTAGTGCTAACTAGCTTAGCAGTGTCTGCTAAAGGGCTAACTAGGTGAGCTTTGCTGCTGTTTAAATCAGTTTTTATGGGCTGGTTACTGGTGAGCTACAGCCCTGTCATGGAATAAAGTTGACGTGTCGTGGTTGGCGATTACATTCTGGGGTTTATGAAGGCTGTTGTGTCAGTCACTGAAACAGGCTTTCTATTTGATCATGCCAGTTTCTAGAATGCTGCTGCTCCAAATCACTGTCTTCACATCAATACTGTAATCTAATGTTGGCTGTTTAGTTCCTGCATGTGAGTATGGCTAGCCTAGTTAGCCCTAGAGGACATTGCTAGGCTGGTAGCAGCTGCTAGTGCTAATCTCGAAAGGTAGTACAGCCAGTTCAGTAACAAAGTTGGTGTTCTTTAGTGCCCAAAGTAACAGTTTTGTTGTTTGACACAGGACCCCAAACATGTAACATTAATAATTTAAAAGGAATGTGACAATCATTGCTCATAACGTCGGACTTGCTGCTGCAGTGCTGCACCAAGACAGCACTCAGTACGACATTCCCCTGTGTTGGAGTGGTCTATGCTGAGTGGTTATGTGTCAAAAGACCCGTCACTCCAGATCAGTTGACTATAGTGAGTGCAGGTGAGCGCCCTCTTCTGACCTGCCCCTATGAAAGTTTGCCAAAAGTGCAGGACAAAAGAAAGATTTCAGAAGCAGAGGAGCCATTCCGGAAGCAAAAAAAAACAATCAGCGTATAGAAAGAAATGAAAGCAAGACAAGTAAAGCGTTTATTTCAAGTTTGATTTAACAGTCACTATTTATGTTTGTAACATATTTTGGACATTTTAATATTTAACATATTGCTTGTGAATTTTATTTGAAACATTTGGCACAAAACTGTCTCAGTATGACTACACTTAGCAACGTGTTAGAGCGAAGGGATCAAACTACTTTTTGATTCACTATTTGACACTCTTTTTCATTGGCATTACAATTATTTCGAAAATTTTCAAACACTGTTGTTGGTCTGTTTAATTTTTGTCTTTTTTTTTTTCCCTGAACTTTTGTTCATTTCTCTCTTTCAGACAAAAAAAAAAAGCATTTTTGCAGCCCAAAATAGTTTCAGTGGCCTATACCTTTTGCCTGCATTGCTGTCTAAACCTGAAATCTAGTGCTGGATATTTAGCTGGTAAATCTGATCTCAGGTACCGGGCGTGAAGCAGCACTGTGTAAAACTCCAAGGACAAACTGGAGGACGTCTGTAGACTCAGACAGTGTCCCGGCGGTGGAGGACACACTGATAAAGTGCTGATCATAAGGACACGCTCGTGCGAGAGGTGTGTGTGTTTGTGAGATGCTCTCTGAGTCACTCCCACCAGTGGCCTAGATACTGAATGTACAATTTGCTTTTGTGACGCCACTCGAGGGATCGAGGGAATGAGGGTGGCTGGAAAAGATAAATGGGTAGAGTCAGCGTGAGGGAAAGAGAGGTAGAGAGACTGTGTGTGTGTGTGGGAGAGAGATAGGCAAGAAAAGGCAGAGTGACTAGGAAAATGCTGACAGTAGAATGATGGAGGACATGACATAACTTGGAGAACGACAGAAAGGAACAGAGCAGAATTTAAATAGGCTGTTTGGTCTTCTAATGGGGTTGAGTAGTTGACAAATCGGTTGCCCTCAGACTGGGACCCCCCTGCCCCTCATGTGGCTGCGTAGGCTTGACCTCTGCTACTGAAGCAGCTGCTGAAGCACACTAGGCTGAACTGGGCTGTGTAAGCAGTGGAAACGCTTGTAGTACAGACGGGCATTTTACCCTATTGTGCTATTCAAATATCCACTTTTTTAATGAGTAGGATTCAAATATACCAACGATTTTTTCATACTCTTGTGAATAATAATAAACAAAAACAAAAGTACATTCGCTTAAAAAGGCAAAAAGGTGATCCGTACTTGTTTGTTTGTTTGTTTGTTTGTTTGTTTGGTTAATTTAAAATTTTATTTTGGTCTGTGTCACAACACACTCTTTACATCTTTGAATCTTTACATATACGGCTCTGTGTAGTTTTTGCCATTTTGCTTAAAGAGGGATATCCCTCTTTATTTTTTTTATTTCTAAATAATTTAAGGTGTATAGAAAGTCGTTCTGTATCGTTCTGTGTCGTTCTGTGGTTTGTGTGAAGTGCTCTGTTTTAGAGAAACAGAATTGTCAGTATTTTTGCACGGTGGTGGTGAGGGGAACCAGATGTCTGAAGAGTTTAATTCCTCTAAAAGCTACATCTCAGCTTATTACATGAAATGATTTATGAATATGCTGCCTGATGTAACAGGATGGCACTGTAATGCAGCATAGTAGGAAAAGAAAGTGTCTTTATTCAGATTTGCAGCTATTTTGTCATAATCAACATTACATATAAAAACAGAAGAATCGTGATGTGTCCATAGATCGTACTGGATTTCAAATAATATTGCAATATTTACATACATTGTAGACATTCATCCCCTGGTTCTGTAAAGAATATTAGTCAAAGTTTCTGCACAATGCATAATTTCACAACAAACTCATCTGAGTGTCTTTTTAACATCTTAAAGATGACGTTATGCAGAAATTTTGAAAAATTGATTGAATTCCTCATTAACATGCCGCTCACTGCATGTGTCCTGATTTCTGCAGTTCTGCAGACAAAATAATACTCTTTTTTAAACCAAGCTTCAAGTCTTTTTCTGTTACCCGATTAAATAAGTGAACATTGAGCCCAGATATCCATACATTCAAATAACCACACTCAGTCTTAGCTCATAGAAGAAACAGGCTGAGGGGAGTACAAAGTGAAGATAAGGGAAGTATATGTGGGTGGGGGTTGACTGGGTGTGTATACAAGTGTATGTGTGAAAGTGTGAAGATTGGAGACTGATCATTGCCAAGGAGTGTTGACAGCTCTGTGTGTGTTGAGGGATCACTTGAGGGTATGGCTTGTGTTGGGAGCTCAGATAAAGTGTTTGTGTTACAAAGATAAATAACTGCCTGCTTTTTACACTGTTTAATGAGAGCTGCCTCACACACACATATAGCCAAGGAAAACAGGTCTTCAGGGTTGATTGTTAGCTTTTAATTCTGTGGCTGGGGTGGATTTTAACAGCCCTCGCAAAGACATAGGACTGCTGTAATTTGCAATATGGACACAATGGAAAGGTTCTGGGTCTATTCCGATTGGTTTACTCTGGGGGTTGTAATTTGGCTGTTATTCCGAATATAGGCTCTGCTTGTGGGCCATGCAAAAGAGTGGGCTTATTTAAGCATTCCACTAGTGTGTTGTATTTGAATACTGGTGCCTCCTCTTTGCTCAGAAAGCACTGTTGTTTGCATAATGGCTGCTGTGTTTGAGTGATGTGAGCTAGCCAAGGTAATAATTACCTTTTTAATAAACACACACTTCGTCATGCTCCTCCAGTCTCTCTCCCTCTATCTCCTCCAGAGCAGGAATGCTTGAACGGAGTTGAAAACAAGTGCCTGCTGCCTGCTCATCAATACCTATAAGTAAGGGAGAGGGATAAATGACATTTGGGGAGAAATATTGCTTCCCTTTACTGAACTGGATCTTTGACATTTGTACACTACTCATAATGATGGCTCCAGTGGCCATGCACCGGATATGTCTCCCATATTCTACCTACAAATGCATTCTTTCATGGCAGCTATTGCTACATAGAAAATGTAATGCACAATTCTCTTGTCAAAATATCTAAATGTGGAGTAGGTAAGTACTGTAGGTGTACAAATTCGACCCACGATTTGAATTAAGAAAAATGATGGCTACAATATTGTTGCTGCACCACTTACTAGTAACATTAGACGTGGGAGGTAAGACGGTTGCTGGAGTGAGGTTGATTGGTGTTGATCATTTGTAAACTAGTCATTATTTGATGACATTAGATGACATAATTAATAAAATGTCCATTCTCCATGATGCACAGTCACACTTTTGTATTGCGATGGCATGCATTGTTACACCTCTACTTATAACATTTTAAATCATTTTCATTTCTGATTAATCAGGCTAACATTAGCATGGTGCAACATGTGTCTTCCTATTTAGATTTGATGTAGTCCAGCTCCATAGCACAGTATTTAAAACTGTTACATACGGACTCTCAACAAAGATCACTTTGATTTCACGTTAGGTTGAGTGGGTTTTTTGCAAGTGTTCTCTAAAGCTTGTCCAACCTTAACAGTGGCTATGAAGGAACACATTTGTGATTGGAGCATGGCTAGGTCAGTTACCCACCTATAGGTTGAATCTCGAGTCACTCCTTGTGCAGTGCACAAGGTCTTACAGTAATGGCTCCTGAACAGTGCATAAGATGTTTTAACAAAGTCATCTGGTATTAAGCCACGTGTGCACAATTCCCTTCTGGTCATATAGCGAGCTGTTTGGGTGCAATAGCTGAAATTTCATAACTCATAGTTTGCTATGTAGGGAGCCATTTGAGTTTGTTGCCATATTTATTGGTGTCCAAGATGCTCAGACCCATCTAAATTCCCACTCGAACAACAACAGGTTGAGGAAATAGCATAATGCAGTACTGTCGTTTTGAAATGCTGCTACATATGCAACAGGATAAATCAGACCATTTGCCTTTCATCTGGTTATGGAGCGTTAGCTTAATTATGACAACGGTAATTCCTCAGAAATTATGTGACGTGACTATTAAAGTTCTGCTCTAAAAGTGTGCGTTTCTCTCTTTGTAGTATGGATCTTGCCAAGTGGAAGTGGTAGTGGTAAATGAATTGGCCTTTTTGCTTCATTATTCATGAAGACAGATTTCTTTTCTGTGTCTCATATCTCAGCATATACGCTACAGTGCATATTGTGCCTTTAAATAGCCACATCCAACAAAATATGCCACTTCTCTGAATAAATTGATTTCTCTAAGAATAAATGGTCTCCTTTCAGCACTGGTGTTTTTCTCCTGTTTTTTTATTTATACTGTGCTGGTTGCCTGTGCTGTATCCATAGAAACCTCAGAACTTGAGAGAAAAGAGCATCGCTCCTCTGTGTGGAATTACATGCATACACACATACAGCTGTGCTCCCGAAAACCCAGGTTTTGATTTTATTGGCAACATGCAGATCGAGAGTTGTGAGATGGTGCTGAAATCTGATCTTGGATCAGTGTTTTCTTAAGGGGCGAAAAACTCTTTGCCACTGTTGTGCTCGAGCCTTCTGCATTAATAATGAACAACAGTTTGATGCTGTCAATATTCAAGGTTTATTCTCACAGTTATCAGGACAGACTCCAGTGCTCTTACTGATTTTTATCTGTCTGTGTATCCATCCTATGGTACTGAGGTTTGTTTTGAATAAGTACCTTTAGCCTTTGGTGTTATAAAAAGTAGTTGAAGGATTGGAGTTGCTGAGCCCAAGTTTGACTGGATAAAAGTGAGCATACAAAGGCAGCTGCATTAGTTTATGCTATTGATTTGTGTGCTGGAGCTTGAGGGTTCTTCCTGCTGCTCGGGTCTTCCTAAGTGAACGTCCTCCTGATCCAGGGGATTCTTTCTCAAACTGGTGCTCTCGGACTTGGGATCATGTCCATTTGCACCTTTTTCTCGTTGCGGTTTGCTGCGCTAGATCTCTCCATGAGTCGCATTTGGCATTTCTGTGTCATTATGGAAATGAACTGTACTGAATGTGTCTGAGGCAGTAAACAATTTGATATGCTGTTTGCTGTGGCACAGAAGCTTACGATTAGACTAAAATATATGCCTGTGGTTTTTTTTTTAATGCTTCTATAATTTTCATGTATTGGTCATTTGCACAAGCTATAAAAGGTTTCTCACTCAACCTCAACTACTTTAGCTCCCTGTAACATACGAGCTGTGTATGGTTTAAATTTTGCCTTCTAGCTCAAACCAAATTTCATCCAATAGAATGTCTTTCGTCCAAATCTTCACTGACGGCAGTTCTGTACAAAACCAGATGTTTTCATTAATATGCTCTCTACTCACATGGAAAGTTATGTTTGTTGGTTTGTCAATCAGGGTTTTAAATTAAAAAAAAATGTTATGCTCAGTGTTAGGTTTAGATGCATTTTGATTGATTTATTTTAACTGTGATGCTGTTTTCAGATTTACCAGTTTAGCCTGTATTGCTGTAATATAAAGTTTTCTTCATCAGAGGTCTTCATTCTTTACAACATGCCACTAAATATTTGTGCTTTATTGGTTCATTTCATTGCTCTGATTTTTGCCTATACCAATAAATCTGCACAACCTCAAAATAAGCTGATATCAGCCAAACCAATATGTCGGCTAACTTACAGCCTGAAAACTAACCTTTTCTGTTTTAAATGTAAATGTCTCAGCTTTGACATGCATTGATTTAAGCAATTAGTAGCCCCACAAAGCAAATCAAGTGACTCCTACTGTCCAGACCATCTCCATGTGAATGCAGCCAGTCGAATTCTTCTGGTTTCTAGGCCACAGGAAGTTTAATTTCAGCTATAGGACACTCCTGAACATGGTATGCAATGTTGAAACAGCACCAAAGTTAATGCAGTTTAGGCAAGACCGGCATAATCATTGGTCCTCTAAAAGCCAACGTTCTCTGGTAAAATGTTATTTCCCATTTTTGCTCAGCCATATGAGTCTACGGAGTCGCTGTTAGAATAAGGCATTGGATGGCTTTTTCCAGGAGTTGAGGTGTCAGGTGGTGTGTAATGACTTCCTAGTTTGAGACATAGTCTTTCCTGGTTGACCAAGCGCAGGAACTGCGTGAAAAGGGTGAAGGGGGAACTTGGCTCTGAGCTCTGAGCTCTAATCACATGACCCTCTTTAAAGTGCTCTCCGGCCATCAGTTACCTTATAAGATTTCTTTAGGTCAGGTTTAAAGTTCAGTTTCTCTACTAGAGGCCCACTTTTCTCTGAGTGTGCTGAATTTACCTTGGTTAGGTGAACTGGCCCTCTGAGACTTTTGAATTACTGCGGAGTTCAAGAAACCAAGCTTTCTTAGCCTCAGGTTATTTCACATGGCCAAGCTGCATTGCCTTACACTGTAAAAAGCCTCTGAGTTTTCCCACAGAAAAAAAGGGCTTAGAAGCATTTTAAGAAATTTTAACTTGACCCTGAAATACTTTTGCCCCTGGCAGCAAGCCTTTTTTGCTTGACTGCAGATTGGTCACCAAGTTTTCATGCCATCTCTCTTTGGGATTAAAAATAAATAAATACAAATTTTACTGTACTCATTTTCTTATAGAAACCCTTTGTCAAGATACCAAAACAAAAATATAATATCACAATACTTAAAGGCATTTTTGATGCATTTTATGCATTATATATTTTTTGATGTTTGGGTAGTTGGAACAGACAAAAATCAAAATATCAAACAAATATCAAACTATAAATACAGCAATTTTTGTTCAATATTTACTCTGCACTACACTAAATCCAGTTAATGATGTGTGATTTGTTTGTTTTTCACACCTCTGCTTCTGTTTCTGGTTACAATGATCTTTTGACCTTGAGAGTGAAGTTTACATTTATATTGTTATATAAAACCCTAACAAAGCTAAAGCTGTTTAGAGTGCTTGTTCAGCTTTTAAAATGAATAGGTAGGAGGGTATCAGGAGCTGCAACCGCTTAAAGCAGTAGTTTAGGGAAAAATCTAATTTACAGTTTTCTACTCCCAACAGTAGGCATGTTTTGGTGTCCTGAGGTTTTTCTTCAGGTCTGCATTGGAGCTACAAAGCTAACATGGCTACAAAGTAATGCTTATGGCTCATTTCACAATTAGCATTATGAAAGCTGCATACCTAAATCATCACACACTTATTTAAAACATGTCAAGTTGTCTGGTAATCTCATAGTCTTGCTTTAGTGGATTCTGACCCTGTATGGCAAGTAAATTGGGTATTCTGCCTACTTATTGTTTTAATATATGTGAGAGAGGGCGTGATTTGTGGTGCTGTGGCTTATTATAGTAGGATAAGTATTTGGGACGTTTACTTCTTTGTCTCTGTTTGAACATCACTGTCCTGGCGTGAATCCCCCAATCGCTGGGCTATAATCATGCAGTGTTCCATCAAGTCCAAGCAGAGCAGGCTCTGCTTTCTGGGAATTCCCAGCACGCCTTTCCTAACCCAGACTCTTGAGCCTGCTGTGAGTCTGGTCTTGCACATGGTTTTCCAGCCTGCACCCATTTCAGCCAGAACAGGGAGCGTTCTCTTATCTGCAGTGTTTTAGCATTTGTCAGATTCCAGATTAAAGTACTGCTCTGGCATCAGCTATACTTCACGTGTAACTAAACATCAGTCTAAGTGCTTTGATTGTAATCAGTCTTTTGCTTTGTCTCTCCTTTTTTTTTGTCTTGCAGCGTTTCATTCAGTACCTGGCCTCAAGAAATACTCTCTTCAATCTGAACAATTTCCTTGATAAAGGTGCATTGCAAGGTAAGTAGGAGTGGCATCTAATTTGTATGGTTTTGTTAAAAAAAGAAAACAAAGACTGTATTTAAACCCCCACCCACCCCCCTCCTCAGTCTCATGCTCTTTCACCCTCTCACTTCCTCACTCTCTCACTCTCTCAGGCTATGACATGTCCACCTTTATCAGGCGCTACAGCCGGTATCTGAATGAGAAGGCTCTGTCCTACAGGCTTGTGGCCGTGGACTTTACCAAGATGAAGAGAGGGTTAGTAAATCAAATGTCTGGGCTTTTGTTCGTTCGTTCATTCATTCATTCCAAAAAAAAACTTGTCTAGCCTTAAAGACTACATATAGGTAAGATGGGGGTTGTTGTCTGTAATAGTGCTGTTGCACTCAAAACCTGATACATTCTTGACATCCTTTCACACATAGTGTTCAGGCTTGTTAAAAACTCATTAAAATGATTTTCCTGAGATGCACACATTCACATTTGCTATGAAAGTCCTCAACTTGAATTGCCAAGAGATTGTATGTTTCTGCATCATGCACAAAATACGAGTGTTGTGCTCAGAACAATAGAAGCTGACTATAGAAGCAAAAAGCGTTTCGCTTTGCTGGCCATGCTGTGTCACTGTTGTGCAGTTTCAGCCACTCGCACACAAAGTACACAGCAGTATTTTGCCCCTTCTCTCCAGCGATATTCCACTAGAATCATAAAAAATGTACTCTCAAGGCTCTTTCCACTTGCAAAAAGCTTGACTGTAAAAGCAGAGGCGTAATATGTTACTCAACTTTCCTGGTAATGTCTGCTTCTGTTCACACAAGTCCTTCTGCTAGTTTCACAGGAATTGTACTAGGTCTTGGGCAAGTTAACTGCCACCCCAGTCTTGCTGGGTTTTCAACTCCAACTTGTGTTCACACTTGGCCCTTTCCAGTTTAATCACCGTTGAATTTCAGAGTGAAAGGGTATGTGTGAAAGGTGCTTAAGTTACATGGTAAGGTACATTTTATGTGAATTTTTTAGCACAGTATTTTTTTTCTCAGGTTTGATGAGCAGGAACAGGAAAAAAAGCACCAGTAGTGCATCTTAACTATGAGCACACCACAGCAAACTAACTCAGGTTTAGCTCAGTGTTACAAGCATAGTGCAATAAGCTTTTAGCTTATAAGTTTAAATATATGTATTGCTTATAACTTATCTCATAAATCATTTTGGTCTGTGTTTTTAGTTCATTAATTTGGCACCTGTAACTCTGTGGGCTGCAGTCTAGGCAAACCTGCTTGTTACTGCATTAATGAAGTTGCCTTTCAAGTTGCTGATCAAGTGGCTGATTTATCTAAATGCTGTGACTTAGATGGGAGTAAAGCTCTGCCTCTCGGGAGCTCAGTTTGAGCTGGAGTATGACTCACATTATTCAGAGCCCTGTTCCATTGTCACCACAAGCTATTTTCCCTCGTTTGCGTTCACATTGCAGTGTTAAGTGTGAGTGAACGTGCAGACCCTCCTCTAGCTCCCCTGATATTCACTGTTGTTGCTCTTTCCCAAGGCTAGGAGCAAATATGTGAGAGCCTTTCTGCTCCCCATAGAGAGGGTGGAGAAACAGTGCTGTGGAGCCGAGCAGAAAAAACGGCCCTGACTAGTCATTTGTGGTTTGTTTGCAGGAGTGAGCCTCTGAGACAGAGGAGATATCAAGCCATGGTGTGCGTTTTTGTTTGTTTGTTTTTTGTGTATTTGTTTGTTCATATGTGTGTTTGTCCGCTGTGCAGTATTGATGGAGTGATGCGCACCATGAATACAGAGAAGCTGATCAAAACTCTGCCCATTATTCAGAACCAGCTGGACGCTCTGCTTGATTTCCAGGTGCGTGTGTGTGCGTTCTTACGCACATGTGTGTATTTGTATGTCTGTGTACGTGTGTGTCTGCAAGTATAAACCCTCTCAGTTTGTTTTTCTGTACTGTTGTGTAGACTTCTTGAGACCTGACAAGTGAACACTTCAGCAAATGTCTCTACCTACTAGATCATCTGTAAACAGCATTATGTTATCTCTTCTGTGTTTGTGTGTGGATATTTGGGTGGGTGGGTGTGTGTATGTTTCTCCAGGCCAACCCTAATGAGCTTACTAACGGTGTGATCAACGCTGCCTTCATGCTGCTGTTCAAAGACTCCATCCGTCTGTTTGCTGCCTATAATGAGGGGGTCATCAACCTGCTGGGTAAGCCTCCCTGCTTTCTGATGCCAGAGGAGTATATCCTCTCTCTATATGCTCTGTCTCTGAGGAGTGAGCCCTGGGTTCAACGTGAGGCCATTTTCCACCCACAAGGTGCTGAAGCCAGTGCCTGATCTAAAGCTATGTGTGGCTGAGACACAGAGGAGGATATTAAAATGTGTTTGGTTTGTTTCCAGGTCTCCAAGCCTGTTTTGCCACTTAGTCCATTATGTTGTGCAATGCTAGCCAATCACAGCGATAGCCAGCCACTTATATACGCAGAATTGGGCAGTTAGTGCTCTCTTTCAAGAACGTTTAGCTGTCCAATGATGTTGTGTGAGCAGCAGCTGGAGAACATTTGGTGGCTGGCTTGTCTCAGAAAAAGAACATTAGCCCAGGCTGATAGCATTGTGCAAAGAGCTGGCAGTGACTAAACTGTGAAAAAAATGGTTCTCAGCAAAATCTGTGTTATTCCATCTGATAAAATGGCTGATCTAGTACCAAGGAACCAGTGACACAAAGGGTCATGGTGTGGGTGATGTCTTCACTACTTGAAGCTGTTTACAGGAAGAGCTGCCCTTTTGTATTTGGAAACAGGACAAAACTGAGTCATCCGTGACCAGTGGAAGAAACCACAGTTTCAATGGCAGTATGATTCGCAACGAAAACGCAAGATAATACATTGCTACAAGCTTAGACGGCTAAGAAGTAATAAAGGTAATGTAGGCAGTTAGGATGATTTTCATTTGCATCCTGCTAAATAGTGACATGTACTTTCATTACTTGTTAGTAATGTTAACGTTTAGGAATAGGAATGTACACATCCAGTTGGTCATGCCAGTTATCACGTATTCTCCTGATCACTTTTAACTGCTGACCACTTATTTGCCACAGCTGTTGGCTTATTATTTTTAGTTACATATTTAAGTCACAACGAACATTTTCAACAATTAGGTTGAGGCAAATGCGTGTAAATAAAACAAAGCAACACGCATTTATTGAGATATGTATTGAGACAACTGACTGGTTCTGAGCACCTTTAAATGGCTGGGATAAGTAAAGTTATTTGATTTAAGCTCAATGTGTTTGTCACCAGCTGGAAGCTTCAAAGTCTCTACAGTAGGGCTGTATGATAAATCATATCTTTATCATTGTGGTGATACAAGTTTCTGCATTGAACATATTGTTATAGTGGTGATGACATAACGGATCAAATTACCTCAAACATTCAGCGCCAGAGAGACGTCATAACATTGCTGGCACAAACCTTTAGAAGCCAAATGAGTGCTTCTGTATGCTGGGATTGAGCGCTGCTACTGTGTGCACAGCTCAAAAACTTCTCCATCCTGAACTACAAGACTGTAAAAACACATCAAACCTTAGAATTGTTCTCACACCCAGCATTGTTTTAAGTGTGCAAGACAGTAATAGTTACTTTCACAACAAACATATTTATTTAAACATAAATAAGTAAATAAATATGTATCATTCTTGTGTGCCTATGTAAAAGATAATTATATATTTGTTTGTTTTTGTGGCCTGGTGTTGAGGTGATGCTGACTATTTTGCAGCCTTTCAGTGCACAAAAATGTGTGTGTATTTCTGATGGAAGTAGCTATTAGTATATTTATTTTGCACAATAGAGAGTGGTGCTTTTATAATTTTGTATTTTCCTGTTTGCTTAAAGGAGAGGTTACTAAGAATTCTGTTTACAGATCCAAAAAAATGTTATTTGCATCACATCCAGTCAGAGGCACACTATTTTAATAATAATTTATCGCTTCTCATATCGTCATTGTGATATCGGGCAGCTTTATCGAACATTGAGTTTTATGTCAATATCATACAGCCCTAATCTACAGCTAGAAGATAAAATGATCAGCCGATTTGGCTGCTTTATGCTTGTGCTTTAATAGCTACCCATGTTGAACAATACAAGACAATAAAATTGTTAATTACATGATTTTATGGTAATTATCAGCTCAAATTTGGTCATGACCGTTACGTAATCATTCTGAGGTAGAAATGCAATCTGGTTCTTAAAAAAAGTTGCAGCACGGGCACTGGTACCTTGACGGTGGAAAGGGGGTATCAGGAGTGGATAGTCTCTCAGTATTCTGTGTTATTCTCTCTCTTCTCTCTCTCTCTCTCTCTCTCTCTCTCTCTCTCTCTCTCTCTCTCTCTCTCTCTCTCTCATTCTCTCTCTCTCTCTCTCTCTCTCTCTCTCTCTCATTCTCTCTCTCTCTCTCTCTCTCTCTCTCGCTTGGATCTGTTCTCTTGCTCTTAGAGGAAAGTCTATCCTATTCTCACTCTCTCAGAAATGTGTGTCCTCTTTTCGCTCTGAGGAAAGTGTACCCTATTCTCACTCTCTCAGAACAGGCTGTAAGTATGTGTGACTGCATCATGTTGTCGCTGTGGCTGTTAAAGCCTGACAGCTCCTGTGGCTTTTACCTGCCACCTGCACAGACTCGCACATGCTCGCTTCAAGAAGGAGCTTGTGTTAGCAAAGCCCTGCCAAACACCATTATTGGTGCTGACATAGTTCAAATGTCCAGAACAATTTTTCTTTTTCCTCTAAGCTGTTTTTAGCATAATAGCACAGTCGTTTATAAAAGAAGTGGCTGCTAAACGGCTGATCCTCAATGTTGACAGCTCTGAACAAGCATTAGATGTGCTAGATGTCCTTGAGAGGACAATTTGCCTCCTGCAGCTTCTATCTGGATCTTGGCAGTGCCATCAGGCAACCATGCATGTGTTTTGACAGGCCGCTGATGTGGTAATTACAGTCTTTGTCTGTTTCAAATTGCTTGGCTAATGGCTGCTTTTTCTCGCTCCTTCTTCTCAGAAAAATATTTCGATATGAAGAAGAACCAGTGCAAAGATGCTTTGGACATCTACAAGAAATTCCTGTACAGGATGACCAAGCTGTCAGAGTTTCTCAAAGTGGCAGAGGTATTGTTTTCTTTCTTACGGACATGTACACACAGACACACATGCGTTTGGGTCGGATGTTTTTCTAAGTCTCAGACGTTATACAGTCACCGTGAGGCCTCCTCTTCATCTCATGCCCTCCGAACTCACAGACACCAGTCATACCATGCATTTTTTGACGTTTTTGACGGATGTCTTTTGCCTGATTTAAACAGAGATGGAGATAACTGTGAACTGCTTTAGGCCGTGTGAACCTGCATCCCTGAGCCCCCTATTAGCAGAAAGGACCCATGGTGGTCATACCCTCCATCCCCCACGTTAGCGAGGTTAAGATGCCTCAGCATCAGCAGCCTTTTGATAATGATCCTCTGTCTTCTGTGAGAGAGTTTCGGCAGTGATTGAGGAAGAGTTTGATCAAAGATTTCATTTTTGTTCGCTGTCACACTCCCAAACTCTCACTGTAGCTGTCTCTCACTCTGTCTTCAGCTCTCTATCGTTACTTTATGCTCTCTCACTTTCTTGCTCTCATTCTTTCTCTCGTCTCATTCTTACCATCTTTCTCTCACACTTTCCTTTCATTCTAACAATATCTTTCTCCCATCATCTTTCTCTCTCACCATCTTTCTCAATCTTTCTCTCATTCAATTTCTCACTTTCTCATCTCTGTCATTCTCTCAGCATTTTCTCTCACCATATTTCTCTCTCTCTGTCTATCTGTCTCTCTCTCTCACTCTGCTTGTCCTACTGTGTAGTCACACAGTTTGAAGTCTCTAAAGTGTCAGAGCACAGCGGTGGCTGATTTGTGGTCCAGAACGGAGTGGTGTGGAGGGCTTGTATATGTTTTCATAGTTGAGCTCCTTAAAGCCACACAGCGAAAGCCCTCCTCCTCCATGACACTGATGAATTCCTGTGTGGTCTCACTCACTTTTTCCGCACTTTCCTCTCTGTTCTCATCTTCACCGGCCTGGCCCAGCCCTTATGCTGTCTTACTTTATTTGCCTCTCCATCCTTATGCTCCCCATCCCCCTCTCTCCCACCCTCTCTCTCCTTATCTTGCTGGTCGGCTTCTGTTTTGATGCAGAGAGCATCGCTGAGATGTGACTTTACAATTGAATCTTTGAGAAGAATGTCTATCATTCTGTTTTTCTCTCTCTGCAAACCATCATTTAAGAATCGATCATCATTCCTGTCCGTGTGTGTGTGTAGGAGGTTTTTTTGTGTTTTAAATTGCTTTTGAGTATTGAGTCCCAGCACACCGGCCCCTATGGTCTAGTCCCAGCTGTCTGAAGCATCCGCTTCAACATTCATTCCCATCTCTGTCTGAGTGTACTGCGGCATGCCTGACCTCCACATTTCTGTTGATGGTGGTGTTTGTTTATTTTATGTTTTTTTTTCCATTTTTAAAGTCATTGCATGATTTAATGATCCTTTGTTATATATTCTTTTCTTATCCCCTTCCCTTTGTTTGTGTTTGCCTGTTTTTTGTTTTTGTTTGTTTTTTTATGACACAGCAAGTTGGGATTGATCAGGGTGACATCCCAGATCTCACTCAGGTCAGTGTGCATATCATCTCCACTTCCTCCTCTTGCACTGCTCAAGTCACCCCTCAGTGTCTTCTCTCTCTCTCTCTCTCTCTCTCTCTCTCTCTCTCTCTCTCTCTCTCTCTCTCTCTCTCTCTCTCTCTCTCTCTCTCTCTCTCTCTCTCTCTCTCTCCCCCCTTTCTCTTTCTCTCTCTCCATCCCCCCGTCTCTCTCTGTATCTCTAGTCTGTCTTACAGGTTCTATCATGATCCTCACTGTTTTACATGCTTTTCTGTTTTGCTGAGGAAAAAAAAATCAAGTCTGCCGTAATAAGTATGCCATAAGGCATTCACGTTTCTTTATGGTATTCCACAGTTACATTATTGATATTTTTATAAGCTTTTGAGACGACACAGAAAGTGGTTAATGAAGTTTATTCACATTCAGTGGGAAAAAAAATTGTTCCATTAAGCTGTCTCTGTAGGAGCTGTTGCTAGGCTACAGGTGAATAAGGTGGAATAGTACTTGGAGATTTTAAAAATGCAGCCATGATGCCAATATTTGAAGAGGCTTTTTTATCCCACCAGCCAGTGTACTATGACGCGTTACATTGATCAGGAAATTCGTTGATTTGAGATTGTTTCCATGGCCACGTGAACGGTACTGTACCTGACCACCCATGCTGAATTTGATTAACCTTCATGCTGGGGTTATCTGGAGGCGGAACATGTGCAGATTATTGAAACGATAGTCGTCACAGAATTCTCACACGTCCATAATTCCATGTTTTTACCAAGAAAGTATCCTTCTCATTATTTTTAGATATCACCCAGGCCTAACTGACTTTTTTCAAACCTGATTCGCTGTGTGTAGTTTGCATAAAGCCAAATACTGTGCAAAAGCTAAATCAGAGCTTTAAGCTCCTCTATTGTTCCTGCTCTTATTTGTGTTTGCTGTTAACAGCAGCATTGTGCTAGAAATCATATGACCACGCAAGCTTCAGTAAACCTCATCAACTTTCCCAGTTTTGCTGTACAATTGGACATAGGTACTTGAGCAACAGGTTCGAATTAATAACCGTAGTGTGCCGTACCACATGTGGTGGAAAAACGCCTTTAGAATGCTAACTGTGGAAACACACTGTTGTATCATTATCATTATATATATATGAGAGCTGTCCATGCCTTTGTGTAAGTAAAACAAACAAAAAATACATATTACCTCCTCAGTAACAGGTCATCTATTGTTCTTTCAGACCACCAGAGGATCTTGCCTTGTAGGTGATGGGTTATGTGCACTGCTTGTATTGGGCAGGCTCTATGCTGCCACAAACAGAGTTTATGTAACTTCAAAGATAAAAGTTTCCCTTTGAGCCAAGGTTAACCCACTGACCCAGCCCATGCTTCGTCTGCCCACTTTGCATGATGCCCTCGCACGCTTGCATCTACGTGTGGGAGGTGTTTAAAATACTGAAGAAAAAACAAAGCTGATGTTTTACATCTAACATTCTCCTTTAAGTCCAGTCCAGCTGCACAATGGCCAATTTGCAGGACTGTTATAAAGTATTCATGTAACCTCACAGTGTCCTCAGCAAACATGCATCAGCATGCATTATTTAGCCATTAAATCAAAAGATTTCCCTGTGTCTCTGTGAGAGAAAGCAGAGGTATATTAAAAGCTGCTGGATTACTTCAGGCTTTGTCTTAGCTGTCAGTTCTGAAATTGACACCTCTAGGTAGAGTTCTCTCTTTTTTTTTTTCCTTTTTTTTTCTTTTTTCCTGAACAAATTCTAGGCTATGTTCTCAGTACAAGCCTTGTAGCTCAATTCTGATTTTTTTTTTTTTTTGAATGGATCTGATTTTTCCATCGGTGCTCATTCATAGTTAGTAAGTGACTCATTTCTGTTGTGTGTACACATCTGGAAGGCCCTGCATGCCTTTTGTTGTTTTTTGTTTTTTTATTTAAAGGGAGTGAATGCTAACGAAGTATCTATGTAGTTTTATCATTAACGGTTGTGCCACGTATACTGATATACAGTTTAGGACTATAATATGAAAGTGGCTCGAAGTTGATTTGAAATCTTCAGCTTCACACAGCACTGAAAAGTGTCCCAGCAATGTGAGCATTCAGCTACATTCAGACCGCAGGTAAAAGTGGCCCAAATCACACTTACTGCACAAACCCCTTTTTTGTGACCTATATCTAACACCGGTCTTAATACATAACACTCCTGAATTGACCCATGTGCACAAAAGATTTCTGATCTCAGTGTGCTCATCCAACAAGCACAGCAGCCTTTCCTTACGATTAATTAGACTCCTTTCACATAACATTAAAATGATCTTTATAGATTGCTGCTTTAAACTTGAATTCCTGTAATTGGGGAAGCTGGTCTAGCAGAGGGAGGATGCTGAGTTTCTTAAGAGCGAAGGAGTAAAATATGCTGGCTAAGGACATTTGGTCTGAGGAACTGCTTTGGTTCCTTTGCTTCACTTGTTGTTTTCAAAAATGAATAGCTGTTGATTTCTCTTGTTATAAAGCACCGTACTTGTGTAAAGAGTAACCATAGTAACACATGATGATTGAGTTGGATTAACGTAAATGTCGCATGAATTCTCATCCGATGTTCAGACAGAGGTCACATTACCGCATTTTTTTTAATATGTATTAAATTTCAGTACCACCACAATGAATAAGGCCCAAATCAGCATTGAAACTGACAGATTCAGACTGTGGTTTACTGTTCACACTGATCTGATCTGTATTAATCTGTCACGTATGAAGAAACTGGTTTCGGGCCAATTCTACCCACAGTGTGAATGTAGCCTTAGAAAGCCACTTCTCTACCTGATTTTCAACTCCTCATTGACTTCTATTTTTATATGTTGAGGCTGTCGGCTCAGTGCTTGCGAAAACCGAAGCTCAGGTCAGATCCAGGCTCACCAGCCAGTCCATGGCTTAGACAGCTCTCTCTTTGGCTTAAAGTGCAGTTTAAACATTAGCTGTGTGCTCTGGAAAGTTGGCAGAGAGTAGCTAGTTCTCTCTGAAACACTGAAGGCACTGCCTCTGCTAATATTGACACTGTCTAAATGAACTTGTACAGTGGCGTTTACTTTAAGATGTGCGGCATCCACTTTTGGGGATCTCTAGTAAAAGTTGTTCTGTAAAATGGTTCTCCTGCTATTTGCCTTCACAAGGCATCTTTTTACACTGTTTTAGGGTTTTCTGTTGGTCACTGTTAGTTTTGGGGTTTCAGATTGTGCTGCCCTACCAGCTCCATTAACACACACTATACGCTATGGCAGAGACCACCAGCTCTCATAAAAAAAAACGCTTACATCCTAGATCAGTATAAAAGGCCAGTGAGATTAATTGCAGGATTAACAGTGATAAAGTAAGTGTGGCTGTCAGAAAGCTTCTTTCAGAATCTAGAACCATTAAGGGAGATGGCTAAAGGCAAATAGAAGCAAAGTTGAAGTGAATGCCACTGTGTATTAGAGGAATTTAGTCTTCACTGAATCTAAGACTTTAACAGTGACCGTGGGCAGAGTAGATCTGCTCTTTAAACAATGTCATGCATTACAAATATTTCTCACATTACTAGGACATGCACAGATATTTAATACTCAGTTAAGGGGGAATTTCAAAGGTTTTTCGAAGATTCTGCACAATTCAGTGCAAACAAACTAATTCCGAGTGCTTTGATGTGAAATAGTGTATTGATTTACTGACAGATTCTGATTTGGTTTCTCTAAAACAGAGCATTTCACATCAAACCACTCTGAATTACCTTCTTTACATATTAATGATTTAATTGTGCAGAAGTTCTGAAAATTCTGCTTTA
The DNA here is from genome assembly GCF_904425465.1 of Colossoma macropomum. Classification (NCBI taxonomy): domain Eukaryota; kingdom Metazoa; phylum Chordata; class Actinopteri; order Characiformes; family Serrasalmidae; genus Colossoma; species Colossoma macropomum. The sequence goes on along the minus strand of NW_023494805.1, from coordinate 29,010,567 downwards.
ACTGTTGCATCTTGTGTTGTTTGATTATTAGGATTTTTATTAGAGTATTTTTGTTTTTACATCCATATGGCCAGTACAAGGTAATAAAGGCTGTTAATCAATCTTGTAGGCTATAACCCAGAAAGTAGGGCTAAGTTCTTCATCCTTATTCTAGCCGTTCATAAATCTTATGGTATGTATTTAAAATCAGAAGTAGCCAGAGCGTCTGTGCTTACTGCATACTTTTCACAGGCCTGCAAGTGTGCTGGCTGTTGGCAAAGCGATTTCAGGACTGGATTCTTAATCTTGCATGTTTCCTAACTGCACTCGTAAATTCTCTCCCTGTCTCTCTCTTGGTCTCTCACATATAACCTTTTTAATCGTTTACTACTGTAATGGCATGTTACAGGCATTTTCTGAAATTTAGAGGTGTGTGTGTGCGTGCATGCGCCTTTGTGAGAGATTGAGAAAAATGGTTATGCATTCCTGATTGCCCTCTCCTGGCTCTTATAACACTGTTCCCCTCTCTCTCTCTTGCAGGCTCCCAGCAGCCTGCTGGAGGCATTGGAGCAGCACCTGGCCTCTCTGGAGGGCAAGAAGACCAAGGAGTTCTCTGCAGACAGCAGGTACACATACATTTAACTGCTGTCTGATACACTGCAGGTGGAGGCTGCCCTTCAAAGCGGATCTAGGATCACCCTTCAGGAGTCAGATCATAAATACAGTATATTCAGCTCCGCGTCAGACAAAAAAAAGGGCCAGAGTGCAAAATGTCCCTATGTTCAACAGTAGGGTGCCAAAAAAGTCCCCAAAATTATTTCTTTTAAATTTAATAAATCAATTCAAATTAACGTCTAAATGTAATAAAAGATATGAGTGTCTGTCTGTGTCACGCTTAAGCAGCAGCCAGGACTTTGCAATTTCGTTTCCCTTTTTGATTTTGACTGCTTAAGTGCCCTTATTCGCAGATAAAATGGATGCATGTTAGATGAGAAACTGCTGCAAGTGATCAACCCAAGAGCATTCACCAGTGCCAATTTCTTATGTTTTTTTTATAAATAATATAATAAGAGAATTGAGTCTGTACACTGCTGTGAAAATTTATTTGTTAATTGTCTGTGTTACATGTTGTTGAATTTTATTTATTTTCCCCTGAAGTCCACTTGTAATGTTTATGTGGTTTTATGTACTCAAATTAGCCATAATTCCCTTTTACAAGATCATTTTCCATTTTCACTTTATCTTGTAGAACTAAACAGGATGTTTGTGTTTTAGAGACATATATGTAAATCACCTCCGTTCTGATTGACTGCCCTGCATTATGCCTTATTCAAAAAGTGTTTTGGGTTGAAACACTCCTTATATAACCTCAACATAAACGGATCTAAACATCTAAATACCAAATAGGTGGATGTAAATGTTGGTTTTCATGACATTACAAAAGCAGTGACTTCAAAACAGGCTTTTTGTGTGGCTTAGTTTCCATATATGAACGGTATGTTTTGAAACTTGAGCAGTGTTTTTATAGTACATCAAACTCTACTTCAAAAAGTGAGGAATTGTATTATATGAACCCCCTAATGTTACTTTGAATATTCTGTAAATACCCTTATTTATAAAAAACATGCCCTGAAACTACAAAACAAAAATGGCCGCTTAACATATTTCCTTCTTTGAACCAGCTGCTGTTCTTGATTGTAAAATCAGTTTTAGATAACCTGCATGAATTCTGAATGTGATTTGCTTAAGAGAAATCAAGAGTTTTGTTTCAGAAATGGTACTACTTATACTTAAAGTCCTAAAGGCATGGTTGGCTGTTAACTTTCCTAGGTGGTCACTTAATCAGCCAAGTTAATGAATTTGCTTAAGCATCCCTGCCACCTGAGATTAGGATAAAATAGAATTAATCACCAATTGTCATGGTAGATTCATACATAGTCTAATGATGTAACAGGTGTGAGGAGGAAAGCTCATGAGTTTAATCAGGTCATGCAGTGCTGTGATTACCAGTGATATGAGACCTCTGCACTGCACTATCAGCAGTATGACCGTAGTAATTAAATCAGTTTAAATCACTGCGCCTCCTCCAAGTCTCAGACCTCATTTCACCCTCATCCTTTGTGTGTGTTTGCAGAGCCACTACTCTCTCCAGTGCTGTGTCGTCACTCTCCAGCACCGGTATGTCATTCAGTCGTGTGGATGAGAAAGAGAAGCAGCAGGCTTTGGAGGAGGAGCAAGCCAGACTGCAGGCACTCAAGGTGGGCTTCAGCATTTATGTGAAGGGTCCTTACTCCTGCTTTCTCACATTACATCCATCAGAAGAGTGTTTTTAAATCAATACTGTCAAATGATTAAAAAAAAAGAGAATCAAGGTTTGTTTTTGTTTGCAGCTTCACTTGAATTAACTCTTAAACCACACACTTACTGTTCAGTTATTAATCTTAGGACTTACTGTTCCAGTACTATAAATAATTCACTGACTACTAAGAAACTGATATGCAAGTAGTGAGAGTAAGGAATTGAAATGTGGGCCCACATACAGACTCTTAGGACTGAAAGGGGAATGGGGAAAAATAGGTCCGCTGTTGAAATTATCAGAAAGCCCAATCAGGGCCATAGTAAAGGTTTCAAAAGCATGGAACAGTTGAAAAACCAGAAATGGGATGTATCCATGAATTGCCCCCACGCACAATGAGGAGGATGCTAAGAGAGGCGGAGAGCCCAAAGGTCACAGTTTCACAATTGCAAAGTTTAGTTGCATCTTGGGGTTTCACCGTTTCAAAATCAGCAGTGAGACACCACCTCCATGACCACAAGCTTTTTGGGTGAGTTCTACAAAAGAAGCCCATCTGGAGACTAAGACAATCTTTGATACTTTGGGGCTGTTTTGCTGTCGGTGGTCCAGGGGCTCTTGTTACGGTCAGTAGCATAATGAATTCTATTCAATACCAGAACTTTTAGCAGAAAATCTGGTTGCCTGTGGCAGAAGGATGACACTCGGCCGTGCTTAGCTCTTTCAACAAGACAATGACCTGAAGCACATGTCAAAATCAACAAAGACATGGTTACAGCAACACAAAATCAAGGTTTTGCAATGGCCCTCTCAGTCTCCAGACTTGAACCCAATTGAAAATCTGTGACCTCAATTGAAGAGGGCAGTTCACAAGAGAAAACTCAATAATCTCAGTGAGTTGGAAATGTTCTGCATGAAAGAGTGGTCCAAGATCCCTCCACAAGTTTTCTCCAACCTTCTTAAATGCAACAGAAAGATGCTTTCATTCATAACAGGGTAGGCTCAAATACTGAAATTTTGGGTGCCAGTATTTTTGGAACCTGCGTTTTTTGAAAATTAGTTTGAATTTGTTTTCCAAAAATATTTTTTTTCAATAATGTAGTACGAAACAAAAATGTTATGTATGTATGTATGTATACTTGCTGCTGTGAGTTTAGCAGAAAGTTTGCACTGTGGAAAAGAGAGCCACGATGAAGAATAATCATTTCAGAGGGTGGGTTAGATTAGGTTTAGAACTTGGTTTATCATTAGTAGTTTATTTGGCTTTACAAAAAGCCATTTATCTAATTTGTAAAAAGAAGTACTTGTATAAAGTCTAGAAGAAGAATGCATTCACAATCAACTACTCTGTTGTGGCTGTACAGCAGCTTAATTTTTTTCGGCTTAACTTTTCAGCTGTGGCATTTATGTGTAGCGCACTGACAGTTATTAGTACAGCTTGCCAGACTCTCTCTAACTTGGGATGCAAGCATCTGGCTGCATGGCTGTAAATATGCCGTGTATACATTCAGCGAGAATTTATCTTTATCTTACACCATAGACAGATTGTGCAGCCCTGGTTTCTACAGATAGGTGTACGGACCTGCAAAGTGCAAACCCCCTGTTGGTAATTCGCCTGTTTATCAGCCTACTTCCTCCTGTCCTCATCAGTCATAGCACAGTAGCTTTGCCAACACTACATTTCCTATGAGAGCACAGTGGAAACTGGAATCATGAAAAAAATGTTTTAAGAATTCTTAAAACATCAAGCACTTTAGCTTATTAACATTAATTAAAGTGTTAAAAATGACAACCAGGACTTATGCATTGATTGATTTGTTGTATAGGACTAAATTGTATACAACATTTTTATCACGTAATTACACATCGTAATGGTAATAAAATGAAGTTTTATTTAGCTTAACTGACAGGGACTTTGCACTTAGATTAAATAGATAGCCTGCCGCTTTCAAAATCCTCTGTGCTGTTTGCTTGTGAATGTAATTGTGACGTAATGCTGCAGAGCCCTTACAGTGAGTTTAAATAACCTAGGGTTAGGGTTAGCAACAGTTGCTGACAGGTCCTGTGCCGAAACAGTTCTGTGTCGTCATGAGACCTTTAAATAAACATTTAGCAAATTATGATGGTGCTTTTCTAGTGACTTTCGTGACTTTTGTCCTGGTTTGTATTTATACAATTTGTATGTGCTGGGTTTTAATAAACTTTCACTGATGTAAAAACTATTACTCATGTTGGAGACCTAGTGTTGGATCAGTTTATGATAAGGTAAGGCTTAGCTCTTCCTGTCGGGTTTTTTAGAACAAAGACTTGGCAAGATTGGAGATGCATTGCTCTGAGAATGCTGTGTCCTTCACACATAGGTAGTTGTGCGCGCATATGTGTGTGCGTTTGTTTAATCCAGACGCCCTCGTCCCGTCAATGATTAGCCTCAGGCAGCGAGAGGAGGGTGAGGTTAGCCAAAACTGCTTTGTCCCTGTCTGGAGGCTTTGTCATCCCATATGGGACACAAACACACCCTCAGCAGGCGCAGGAAAGCTGGTGTCCTGGAATGTACTCTAGATTTAGATAGCACCGTCGCTTGAAATAGCACCTGGAATTGGGCAAATGTTCAGAGAAGCTACAAAAACTGCAAACTGTTCATAGTGCTCTCCAGTAGGATTAGTTTGCCAGCTATTTGTATTTTATTATAGCTTGCAGTACTTGTCGCAAGTTTTCCCTGAGAGCTTGAAAGGTAGCTATTTAGTCACTCAAGTCAGGTTCACAGCTTTGCCTTAAACACCCCTTTTTTTGACTTCTGACAGTTGCAGAGGACATTTTGAGGTCCAGCAGGACCCTGTGGTTAAAATATACTGTAGTTTTAGGCTTTCCTTTGTTCTCACTTTCTTTTCACTTTTTGTTTGTGAAAAGGTTTATGATTGGTCTTTCTTAGTTTATGGTTTCTGTTATGTGGTTGGTCTTGTTTGGGCTAAATTTTAATTGTTCAAGAGTTGCAGTATGTCTTGGCGGTAGGTTAGTTAATGTGGTTTCTAGTCAACAGTGTTTTTGGATTACTAGTAGCATTAATACAGGCTTTCATTTCAGTCAAATTCTGTCTGTGAGGTTGTGATTGTTTTTAGGCTTTTGGTTGCTATTATTGCAGATAGATACTGTGTTAGAAATACTTCACCCTGTGGTGGTATTTCAGTCTGTATTAAAAGACTAAGTCTGAATTTGGTACTGTGGTGTGAGGTTTTCCAATTTAACATGTGGATCTGGTCAGGTATACATCACATACTGTTATCTGAAAAACTGGCCAAAGTGCATCTCTTTTAAAAAGTTAATAACAGCATTAGCTGCCATCGTCAAGCCTGACATTTTGTCCATTTTTATAGGTAACAGTATGTCATACAGTATTAGACACCACATAAGCAAGTCTGATTGAGATTGCTCAACAATTTAACATGCCTTAAACTAAATGTAATGGTTTTGGCATGTACTTTGCACCATGCCAGTTGATAACAGCATCTATTATTTATTAGCTATGTTAGCGCCGTAGCTCCAGTGCAGAGCTAAAGAAGCAAACTTTGAACACCAAATATAAGAACACCAACAGCTGATGACAGTAGTACCTCAGCTGTCTCACAGTGTTAGCTAGGCAGTCTTCAGCATCACCCTTTTAAATGTGTATATACTAGTGCAGTTTAGTTATCGTCATATAGAACTTCTTTACTACAGTATATCAGTAATGCCACATATTGTCAGCCACATTTTGAAGGCTCACAGCTTCATGCTGTTTTTGCTTTTCCACCGTCTGTAAGGCGTGAAAGTTGCAAATTTTGAGTTATAAGTAAAAGTGCATATGTGTTTCTGCAGGATCAGCGTCTGAAGGAGATCGGCATGCAGACTCCCTCTGCCTCCCCTGGTACTCAGTCTTCGAGCAGTGTCAACAGCCACAGCGTGGCAATGGACCCCTTCTCCAACCACACCACCACCCCTGCCACCAACAGGTGCTCTTACTTTTTTTTCAAACTATTACCTGGAAGGATGTCCTGATCAAATTAGTTTGCCCCCTTAATTTCAAAGATTACTAAGAGCTGTTCATGACTGGGGAGAAGATGAAAAAAGGTTATATACTTTGGCAGCATTTATTGGCACAAGTTGATTGTGGTTATATGGAAAAAACAATTTCAAGCTGACCAGTCTCTTTTAAGGTTGTGTGGCCTAAATCAGATATGTATCCAATCTAAGACCACATATGAAAGTGTTTCCGGTTCTGATTTGAAAAGATTTTTTTTTTTTTCATTCATATAGTTCTGTATACATCAGTTCTGTCTCACGTAAAGGTAGAAAATTTGAGACACTTCAACCTAGTGAAGTGAACATAGCCTGAAAGTGCTTCCTAACTTCTGAAAATGTCCCTCACAGCTGCAAGTCATAGTTAATATCAGCTTTTGTCGGCTCTACCACAGTAGCATGAATAGAGTACAATAGATTAAACAATGTCAAAATTCACGTTGATTGGCTCTGATACCAGTCAGATCAGATCGGGACATCCCGTATAACTTTCTAACTAGCATTTGCAGTGTGCTTCCTGTAATATACAATGAGCTTCTAGGTAGGACAGGATAGATTCTGTCATTTCTGTTATAAAATGCTGTACTAGACTGTTATCTAAACATCATCTGAGGTCACTGTGTTTTACTGTCCCCCTGCTTCCACAGCATGCCAAACCTCACCAGCGACCTGTTTGACCTCCAACCAGCCTTCATCCCTGCCGTGCAGAGTACTCCCTCCATATCCACAGCCACCAGTGCCTGGGGAGGTAGCTCTCTTTCCACACTCTCTCTAACACACTGTGCGCACTGGGCTGCTACTTTATTCAAGGCCCAGGCTTCACTGACTTTCTTTGATGCCCTGACTTTTTTTTTAGAAGGCCAATCAACATGTTTATTGTTTAGACTCAGTCATTCCTCTGACAAGCAAATGCTTTAGAGGTGCACCATTGGAAATGGAATAGGATGTTAAAATAGCCATTAGAGAATAATAATGGTTACTTTTGTTAAGTGAAGGTCATAGTGTTAATGTTGAGAGAAGAAAGGGATTGAAAACAGCCCGAGTTGAATTAAAAAGGCTGTGTTTGTTTAGGGAACATTTTGTCCTTCTGTGCTGAGACAACTGACAGAGTGCTGACGTATAACAACTGCATAGACTTTGAGAAATTGTTGTAATTAACATGTCCTCATTCATTTCTTTTAAATTTTAATTTATTAATTCTTTCATGCACTGTTTTCACTGTCTAATTTGTCCATTCATCTGTCCATTCATGTTTTAAAACATGCCTCTTGTAGATGAATGGGTGGAGTGACTGCAGTGTGTGAGCAGGTTGGGTAATGAAGGCTTATTAGTGCTAAATGGTAGTCATTCTAAACAAGAAGTGAAATAAGGATGTTGTTGTGAGAGAGCGAGGGAGGGGTTTGGTTTGTAGGTCAGCGTGTGATGGAGGCAGAGTGGAAGCACCAGGGACAGTACGCTGTGCCACTACAGCAGGGAGCCATACACTCAGTGCATACATCACACCTGCAGCGCGCAAACACACTAGAGCTGCATGATTAGTCGTATTTTAATTAATCATCATTGCAGTATCAGTTTCCAGGATGAGTTCTTTATTAAGGGCTACAGTGACAGAACCGATTGAATTACGTTGCATATGTGCAGCACTAAAGTGATGTAGTTAGATTGCCAGGCTCAAACCCCTGTCTATCGTCTACATAGTGAGTGACATAACCACTCTGCTGTAAAGCCATTTTATGGAGTGCACAGCTTAAAAACTGCAGTCCTTAATTGTTGTACATATGCTTTAAACATTATGACTATCGCATATACACAACAGAGTTGTGCAAAATGTGAGAAGCAGTAATAGCTACAGAAAAACCTGCGTCTCCCTAAAGAACTTTCGTAACCAATATATCACTGCTGTTGGAACAAAACCTTGTATCTCCATTTTTGTTGTTTTTCAGTTTTTGACACAATTTGAAAATGCCTGTTACAATGTATGCAAATTTCATGATAAATGGACCAAAGAAAATGGCCCCAAATTACTTGGAATAAAGTCTGGTTCAATCGACTTACATTAAAGCATGTTTTTTCTTTCTCCTGTAAAGTTACCATTTTGGAGATACATTTATTTCATTATTTCTACCAGCCTTACATGACACACAAATGTGCTTGCGGTGGTGCTGTTAGCTATTAGTATTTTCTTGTAGCAAATTGTGCGTTTGTATTTTTTATTTATTTTTTTTTTTGCTTAATAGATTCCTGTTCAAAGAGCAACAAAAACATCTTGTTGCATACCCTGTTAGACAGGCACCATATTGCGTACTATGTCAGATCATCATCATGATATCCAACAACTTTATAGAACATTTATCACAGAATATTATTATTGCATTTTATGTCCATATCATGCAGCCTTAGCGCACCCAAGAACGGGAAAGACAATGAAGTGGTAGTTAAGGGTAGTTCAGAAACAAAAAGCAGAAGATGGTTTCTCTCTTATTGTTTTGCGCTGTGTGAAACATAATAATGGAGGAAGTGGAAACCCAATTATCTATGTCTATGAAAGTCATGTTTGTGTATGGCTTTTGAGAGACCCATAGTGTGACAACGATCAAACACTGTAAGAGCTGAGACTAAGTTTTATTTGTGTATGTGTGATTTTGTTCTCAGGTCTGGAGAGCAGTGCTCCACAGCCCACTGCTCACATACCCACCATGAATGTAGATTTTGACGCTGTGTTTGGAACGCAAAGTGCCAATAATGATGTGAAGCCAGCAGCTGGTAAAATCTCCAGTAAATGAGCTTAATTAAGCATCTAACCCACTGCTGCCTCCCCAAGCAGCAAGCTAAATAACCTATGCTGTCTGTCCAGCTAACCTCTCTGCTCTATGATGCTTTCTTTTTCTTAGGCCTGGACTTTGGTTAAATGAATAAAATGCTTTGTTCAATAGTAAAAATTAAACTCCTTTATTCTGTTCTTGAAGAGTGTTATTGGTAGGGGTGTTATGATGCATGTTTCAGGTTCGATGTGATCTTTGATTCCGAGTGCAAGATTCGATTTTCAATATTTTACATGTTAATGTCTTTGTTCTACAGAGTGCTATTTATGTGCTACACAGACCTGTTTCGCTGAGATATGGTTAACTGTGCTAGCCATCTGAACAAAATAACTCCCAACATTGCAATCCTCATGCTGTGTTTACATGTAGCTGTTGAAAAACTGCCTTTCCCCACTTCATAGCAGAATTGGCAGCTGTACACAGCCAACAGCAGCATGAAGTCATTTAAACATTGCCATGCCGACAGCATTACTGGCATTTCTGCCAGTATTCGTATGTGGGATGTAAGTGCTAGCTACTATTTCATCCTAAAATGTTTTGAACACATGATAATGCTTCTAATAATGTGTATATGTTGAAGTTCTGGAGTTGTTGCACATAAACGAGTACACCTGGACGTGCATAGCATAACCCTGCCCAGTGTCCTCCCATCTCAGTCTGATATGATGCACTTACATAGTTTCAATCATTTACAGTGGTCTCTGCGGAAGACGGCAAATGAGCAATCCTCAAGAGTTGATAAGGTGTATTGGCGATTAAAAAGTATTTTTTTGATACTGTATTGAAATTCTTACACCCTCACCCACTTAACGTATAATTATTAAAAGTTTAATAAAAGTTTAACATATATTTTTTAATAGCTTTGGACGCACGTTGTAATTTAAGTGTGCAGAATGCTTCTAGTGTCACGTCAGAAGCCTTGAGGTTTCTGTGATATTTTAATACACCTAACTGAAAATATGAGGTACTCCTGCACAGCCTGCTGAGAGCTTTCATTAAAGCAGGATAGACCAGAATGAGGCAGTTTTAAGAGCAGCCTCAGGCTGATGGAGCTTGTCCATCCATGGATGCCTGCTGTGGACACATGATAAAACTTCTGTCTTCTGCGGGTGAAGCCGCATTTAGCGCTCTTATCTGCACTGAGTCAAAATGTCATTTTCGTCTGAATGTGACAATGAAGGGGATTTTGGGTGAGCAGCTCAGTTAACTGCCTTCAGCCTCAGCTCAAGATGCGCAAGCACAATTCAGTAGACAGCGCAGTTTGCGGTACTTTTGTCTTTGTTAAGGATAAAAGCATAGTTAATGGAACACTCAAGGGATTCTGCTCAGAATTTTCCAGCATATGGAATTGTTTGAGAAATAAGTCTATTATTAAAATCAATAATATAGTCAAATCTATGTGTTGTAACACCAGTGAGTAAGTGCTTGAGTGTTTCTTTCATGCTGAAAATTCTTCTCTAGATGGCTGGTGGGGTGCATAGTCTGCTTTGTTTCTGTGCGGGAAGCAGCAGCTCTCCTCCCTTTCTTTATTTTCTCACTTTGCTTTCTCACTCAATCCATTGGGCTGTAGCTGTGAACAGTCTGTTGTCATCTCTCCATCCTTCAGTTTGTGTGCACTCGTTAGCAGTTTCAAAGCGTGTGCGTGTGTATGTGCCTCCTGTTGATCTGTGTGTGTGTGTTATTAGAGGGCGGGTGCTGACTCGCACTTTCTCCGTCTGTCAGACGCCCATCACTTCAGCCTCATCCAAAAACAACACAAGCTCTCACACACCCTCCTCCACTCTTGCTAACTCCAGAGCTTTGACACTCCTTATCTCTCTGTCTCTCTGTCTCTCTCTTTCTCTCTCTCTCTATCTCTCCCTCTCTCTCTCTCTCTTTCTCTCTCTCATATCTCTCCCTCATCCTCTTTCTCCCCCTGCCATCCCTCTCTCCCTGCTCTTCCGGGCTGTGCTGGCTGTGTGATGTGGTGAGTGCACTAGTTTTTATCTCAGTCCCTCCATTCCTGCTGGCGAAGCAGTAAGTCACACTGTTTGAATGTGGCCTCTGTCAGCACACTGTCCACCAGCCTGACTCTCTCTCTCTCTCTCTCTCTCTCTCTCTCTCTCTCTCTCTCTCTCTCTCTCTCTCACTCTCTCACTCTCTTGTGCGCTCTCTTGCTCTGTCTCGCAGTAACGTTTGGGTCATTAGTTGAATGGCTGGTGGTCTCTCTTGTTTACAGAAGGAATTACTGAATTACTCAGTGTGATTGAGTGTTAAGGAGGTCAGTGATCGCCCCTCTGGGCAGCGCTTATGGGAGCTGTATGAATCAGTTTAATGACCACCGCGTTCCTTCACTCACAACTCAATGGACTGCCTCTGTAGAAGACTTCTTAACAAACACAAACAGTGCAATCATAGACCTTTACACGCTTAGAGAAGATGTGTATCTACAAATAATACATTTATAAATTGTAGAAATTTGGGATTACATCTACCTGAATTAGCATTAGAGAGAAATGTAGCACTTATTTTTATAGGATTGCATATTCAGTAAAATGAATAAAATACTGACGTTTCTGCACATTAGTCCAATGTTTTGAAAACGTCCTGCTCTTATGGCGTACATCATCAAACATGGGTTTGAAATATCAGTCAAAGCTTAATGTCTGTCTATGTATATCTGCTGATATGTGCTCAGTATAATCTTTCATTTCCCTGGTAAAGATGATAAGTATGTATAATGATGACTTCGTTAATGTAGTATTAAAACACATCCGTATCGTACTGACGTGCGAATTTTGTGTGTAGTGTTCAAATGTGTGCATGCATGTTTTTTGAAAGTTTACTGCAGTAGTAGTTTACCTCAGTGTTCGGCTAAAGATTATTGGGCCTTTTGAAGGCTGTCGCTCTCTTGTGCTGTGGAATTAACATCTCTGTTCTTCTGTCATGCATTGTGTTCTTGCTGTAACCCAGCTCTGCTGAACTGTGTGAATAATACTTCTGTAAACATGTCAGTGTCTTCAAGCTCTGTCTGTGTGTTTCTCTGTCGTTCTCTGCTCTGCAGTATAGTTTCTGTTTCAGAGTGAAGATGAGCATGTTCTTTGAATGATGATATGGTCATCAATATTTCATCTCTCTCTCTCTCTCTCTCTCTCTCTCTCTCTCTCTCTCTCTCTCTCTCTCTCTTTCTCTCTTTCTCTCTTTCTCTCTCTCTCTCTCTCTCTCTCTCTCTCTATCTCTATCTCTCCCCCCTTCTGTTCTTCTCTCAGGTTTTGATACATTAGGAGACTTGTTGAAGCCCACTGTGCCAGCTCACAGTCAGGGTCCGGTGATGCCCCCTCATTCAGGAGGGAAGCTGCTGGCCAATGACCTGGACTCGTCCCTGGCCAATCTCGTTGGCAGTGAGTTCACACTCTCTCTTCCTCAATCTCTGCCATCCCATCCCCTCTGTTCTCCCTCATCACTCCATTGTCTTTCTTATTCCCTCACACTCGTTCTTTGTTCTTTATTATTTTTCTTTGGATGAACCCAATGAGCCCGACAAGCCTGGTACTGGGCCCCCCAAAAAAGGCTGATGCATGCCCTACACTTCTCTCAGAGGGGTTCAGAAGGGTGGTTGGTGACGCAAACTAAATAAAAATCTACAATTTTTTGACTTTGATAGATCATGTTCTTTTCATATCAGAATAAATGCAACAGCAGCCCTCAGAAATTAACAGAGCAGCAGATTAAACTGCAGAAATAGACACTTTTTTGCATTGGCTTAAGGGGTCAAGAATGTATGCTGCTTAACAAATAACACATAGGTACATACAGGGCAGACCCTCTAGCTCTCTTGCACTCCATCTGTCCTCATTTCTGACACACCCTTCTGCCAATGTGTGGGTTTTATTGTATGCGTGTGTGTGTTGCAGTTTTTATTGTATAATTTTTGCATAATAAGAAACAGGTGCATACACATATAGCCAAGAATAAAAGAAAGTAAAAAGCAAAGCGGAGTGCATACCAAAAATAGTTGCCGATAGTTACCACTAAAAATATTACAATGAAACTTGATCAGTGCATTTTTCATTCAGGAGATTAGCTGTCCCTTACGTGGTTTGTTTGAATAAGCATTCATCACAATATCCAAGGTTACAGTTTTTACCTTCGCAACTCAATTCAAGTGTCAGGTTGCAGTGTTGATAATTGTGTGCAGCGTTGATTGGCACTGAGATTTCTCAAGTGTACTTTAGAAGTGTTCATTAAAAAATATTAAACCACTATGTGGCAACATTCAAATATAAATGGGTGTGTCCAACAGCCTCATTTTGTCACTGTAAGAGAGAGCAGTAGGCATTAAAGTTATGCATCATACAGACTGCCAATTAATCACTTCTGATTCATTGAGCATGTTAGTGTTAATTGAGGATTGTTTAATTGAATAATCATGGCAGCCTCAGCTTAAACAATTACAGTCTAACCAGAAAACTACTGATATCATGTCTTTTCCTGGTCATTTATCTTTAGCTGACTCATGTATCTGAGAGACTCAAGTCAAATCATTGTTTCTGTTTTGCCTCCAGTCTGAATTGACACTGGAGTCTGACTCTTGTAGGAAGATTTGAGTCACATAGCACAGTCACTCACCCATGGCAGCCATATGGAGTGTTTGAGTGTAGGAGCATGTGAGCAGTGGACATACAGATGAATGAATGTGCTTCCAGTGATGAAGCTTGGAGAGCTGCTAGTACTGTGAAGGTGTAACAGACCTGTCCTGTTTTATTAAGAAACCATTTCTTTCTCTCTCTTGCTCACTCTCTCACTGTTTCTTGTTCTCTTTTTCTCTCTCCCCCTCCTTCTCTTCTTCCCTCTCTCCCTCCCTCACTCTCTTCCCTTTTGGCATGTTTCAGATTTGCAGTTTGGAGGATCTGCAGCCAAAAAGTGAGTAGCAATTATAAACATCTTTTTTTTATTTTTGCAGCAAAAAAGATGAATTTGGTAGTGGAGCTGGGCTCTGTATGCGTGATATAGTGGAGTGGAATGGTTCTGTGAATACTGAGCTGTATTTGTGTGTGTGTGTTTTTCATGCCTTTTTGAGACAAAAATGTCCTGACTTTGCAGGAAAACCAGAGAAAAACAGGACCACCTGGATGAAAAAAAATTATCCTGACTTTTACTAAATCTGTTTCCTTTTTTTTGTTTAAGCTGAAAGAGTAAAACTCTTTAAGTTGCTAAAGTGTTGGTTCAGCCAGAAATCAAAATCCCAGATGAAGTCAGTCAGTCAAGACATGTTTTATGTTTGCAATTTGCTTCTTCAGCTTTTTGTGAACTGAGGTGTGTTTTTTATATTGTCTTTAATTGAAGAAATTATGGCACATCATGGCATATTTCTGTAAGCTTATTTTTGCTAACGGCACCATGCTATCTAGTTGATAGCAGTAGTTAAAACCTTTTGTGTGTACGTGGAGAAGTGATAGTTTGCTAGCACAGCTGGTGTCTTATCAGTGCAGTGGCTAGAAATTTCAGGTTTTTTGTCGTTTCGCAAAAAGTGTCTCATTTTAGCTAGCCAGTTAACTCTTGCTAGCAGTTGCTTAACAACAGGGAAACTTGCAGCCCAAAATGTAAAAATGTAAAATGAAATGTGCAGCCCAGCCCAGCACAGCCTTTGAAAAACGCTGTGTGAACTCCCCTTAGTGTTGCACTGAAGCTGCAAAGATAATGTAATAGACATTCCTGTCAACTAAAAAAAATTTAATGTCATCCATTATTTTTTTTTATATATGTCAGCCTCAAAGCTTTAGTGCAAACATTAGATGCAAAACATGTCTTGGCTGATTGACTGCATGTGGAATAACAGGGAAAAACTCTGTAAATTTGTTTTTGTCTGAACCATTTCTTTAGGGTCAGAATTAGGGGTAGGCTTGGAAAATTCTTATGGGACATAATATATGTATAGGTACTTGCATATACAGTGTTGGATATGCATATAATCCCTTGTCCTGGTTTAAGAACATTGACAGTGTTTATAAACAAGTAACTGTGAGTGTGTTTGTTTCAGGCCGGACATGCAGTGGACACAGCCTGGGGAGAAGAAGCTGACTGGTGGCTCAAACTGGCAGTCCAAAACCATGAGCAGCACGACTGCCTGGAGCCCAGCTCCTATGCCGCCTGCTCCCATGCCTGTGCCCCATGTGGTGAGCGTTCATACACAAACACACACTCTTGATGTAGATTCATAGCAATACTTCTGATATTCTCTCCTCTCAAACCCACAGGAAGATAGGGATGTGCCAAATTGTTTAATTAAAAAAGCAAATAACAAGTATCTCTGAAGGACTACAGATGTTATTTTGAACATGGAAACTGTTTTTTTTGTGCTGCAGCAGATCATTTAGCTTAAAATGGCAGAAACATGCCACTTGTCTCAATTGCACTATAAACACATCGGTCATGCTTTGGTGTCAAAGCTTAGCCTGTGTGAAAAATGCAAAAACTTTATTAATATTTTGTTAGATAATATGAATGCCTTAATTAATTAGAACACCCACCATAGAATTAATTTGTCATGAAGAAAAATGTAAAAACAGTGAGGTGAATCTAGAAAAGTCACTATGCTCAAGCACATTTTGTTGCATGGCTTATACGTTCTTTAGCATTCAACGTAGTCCGTTGTGATGGGGATGTGCACGGGTACTCAACTACTCAGTTAACCACTGGAGGTGCCTGTATTAAAATACTGAAATCGCTGCACAAGTATCCCTTACATTTATCACAGGCAGATAAATTAAAGAATTATACAGGCTATCAGTTCACTGAAATGCTGATTTGCATGTTTTACTCAGGCCACAGTGTGAAAGTTTTGCTCAGATTTGCAAGTATTTTTATTATGTTGTTGTTAAAGACCTGTTTTTAAACACATGACCGAGTAGGCAGATATAACGTGGCGGATGTAGCGCAGCATTTTCACTAACTACGTGAGCTGATGTTAGCTGTTACTCATCCAATACAAAAAAAAAAAACACCTAAGCTTTTAATTTATTTATTTATTTTGTAACTTCCCTGAAATTAACGGAGTATCCGTCCCTTTGTTAACTTTAGTCAGAATGCACATCCCTGTTCTACACATTATAAATAAACACAGTTGCACATACTACACCTATTTTCACCTTCATACAGTAAAAAGACATCACTAAGGTCTGAAATCTGGTAACTATTAACAAGTGATACAGTCAGCTTTAGCGTGAGACTGTGATGTTACTGTTTTTGTGTTCCTTTCCTGGATACAGAGTTAGAATTAGAGCGAGCTGCAGTTTTATGACCTGACCACTGTGTGAACTGATATACATCACTGTCTGTTTAACTGTGTGCTTCAGACTAACCTTTCGCTTTCCCTCCTCTCTCCTCCGGTCTGGCTTCTCTCTTTCTTTCTCTCTCTCTCTCACTCTCTCTTTCTCTGGCTTCCTCTGTGGTCAACACTGGCTCATGGCATTTTTCTCACGTCTAACGTCTTTCCCTTTTCCATGCTGTCCTTCGCTCTCCGTTTCATTCTCCCTCTCTTTCTCTCTGTCTCCCCTGTGCCTAACCCAGCAGAGTGGAATGTTCTATACTGGTTATGTAAGTACCCCAATGTAACAGAGCGGCCTGTATTATAATCCCTGGAGTATTGCTTCAGAGTACTCTGTCTCTCTCACTCACACACACACATGTACACGCACCTCTGTCTCTCCTGCATTCAGTCAAATAATATTCTCGCTCTTCCTCTTTCTCTCTGTACTAAATTCTATAGTAAACTGACCCGTTGATACCTACAATACCAATTAAAACCTGATAGTTCTAATAATAGCACCAGTTACATTACTACATAGCGATAATTAGGGCTCAGACCACTTAACAGTAATCTTTAATTATTGATAACGATAACCTGATACGTGGAGTCCGTCATTCATCATTTCCGTCTTGTATGCATCTGTACTCTGCACTCCGATCCACGGTCTGAAACTCCAGTCCTGGTTTTACGCATAAACCAGTGGTGTGCCCCGCTGTAAGGCCACTGGTATACATGGAAAACGCTGTCAGAAAATTTATTTTTTCCATTATTAAATTAAATTAATATTTGTCACAAGGGCTCTTCACACCGATGCGACTGAAACTGAAAACATGGAAAACACAGTGAAAACTTAACGTCAATGTGGACGTGACATCAAACAGATACACAAATGAATGTAGAAAAACTGGATCCATCATGTAATTATGGCAGAGAAAGCATCGCCTTTTTTAGCCATTGCAAGTAAAAAGTGAGACGCTGAGTGTTAAGAACTATGTTCCTGCCAGTCTAATTAGATCACTACACGTGAGATGATTTAATCCATTCTGTCATCGCAGCCCTTCATGTGATGACATATGAGTTTATTGTGGAAGCTCATATTTTGATAGATTAAAATGCGATTTATTATATAGCCCTAGGGAGGAAGAACAAAGTAAGGAGAAAAACTAAGGCAGGGGGAAAATGTAAAAACGGGCAGGCTATGTGAGAGAGCGTGCATATGGGGAAAAAAAAAACATCCAAACCTGGCTGAACCTGACGTGAGCAGTTGAGGTCCCCCCTTCTTTTTTTCTCTCCCACACAGACATCCTCTCTTGATTCGTTTAAACAGAGCTCCTCTACATTCAGCACACTGTGTGAAGTCCTGTGGACTTTACCCTGCTCTTCTGTCCTTTCCCATGCACTGTAGAAACAGTAGAATGTCTGTGTGTGTTGATATCGCTGTACATGTTGGATGTGTTTCTTTGTCTCTTGTTGTGTTCTCTCTCTAACACCTGCATTTGCACTGCACTGCTTCTGTCCTGCTCGCTCTTACTCCTTTTGAGCCGCAGCCTCACAATCACTTCACAATCAATCCTTGCTGCACAGCAAAGTGTGCCTACAGTATGAGCTTGTGACTTTGAAGCTTTGTGATATGCAAAAGTTCTGTCCAGAATAGATGTAAAAAAGACAATATTTTTTATATTTTCTATTAAAGGCTGGTATGTCAAGGCATTTTTCCCTACCCAGCACCTTAATTCATCTAAAGTCATGGTTAATGACAGTTATTGCTTTGTCACTTGAGTCGTGTTTTTTTGTTAAGCCGTATTTGAGCTGGATTAGTTTTACCTGGGGAGGTTCTGTTATTTTAGTGACCGCTCACATAATCCATGATTTCAGTCCAGTATAAATCTGCACTGTCTTTGTTTTTTTTACTAATCTGATAATAGTACTTGTGTAGTTGAATGGCCTTCTTTAAAAGGCTAAACCTGGAGCTACCTCAGTCACTGTCCTAACCATCTCAGCTCCACAAAACCTGACAAATGTAGCCATGATGTTTTACAGCACTTTTCTCTTTTATCCCAGGTTTAGATTCTTGTTAGTGTTTGTCCCTATTCACATGATAGCATGACCTTTATGACGAACAACCAATCACGTGAAACGAGTAGTTGTCAAGCTGCTTGTTTTCAAAGAATAAAAAAAATTGGACTGGAGAGGTCCACTGCTATGAGGCTATCCCTGATTGGTGAAAAACTCTGCCCTGATTGGTCCAAGAGCTGTTTATGATGCGAAATCCCACATTTAACCTGACCTGGAGCAGCAGCTTAACTTTGCCAAGGTGATATATCCGGGGGAAAAAAGTGATTCACCACTGTGAGACAGAAAAATCCAGGGTTAGAACAATCTAAGTTTAAAGTTAGCTGGCTATGCAAGAAATACTGCTTTATGAGACAAGCCCCTGTTCCAATCCACCTCACACTAATAGCGACAAATCTGTGCTCCCGAGTGGCGCAACCGTCTAAGCATTGCCCCTGTCATCAGGAGGTCGCGAGTTCGATCCCTGGTGATGCTACAGCCATCCGTGGCTGGGAGTCCTAGAGAGCACAATTGGCCTCGCTCTCTCTGGGGGAAGTTGGGGAAACTGAGAAGAGAGCTAGTGACTAACATTTAACATCAGGTGTACACCCATGTGTGATTATCATCCTATCTGTTTGAAAAAAAATAGATTAATACATGCATCTTTTGAGTTTGTGCATGTAGGTCCACTGTGGAAATTGTATTATTTCTCAATAGTTGAAGTCTTAAAGTTATTAAAAGACGTTGAAATTTAAAAATTGTACTGCAGTCCTGATAATGCTGGTGTACATCCAGGGTATTAGGTTTAAATCTTTATCTTATACAGATTGGCAAGTCAGACACCTTACACATGACATTAAAGATCCTCCTCTGATAAAACTAATCCAGTTCCAGAAGTGCTTTAGTCTGTGTTAAGAACAAATGGCTGGACTTAGGCTGGCCCTAAGAGCATCAGTGATGAGAGGAAGCTTTCCATAACGTTTCCATATGCATGCAGAACCAGTAATGACACAGTGGTGGCCCTGTGAAGAAATAGCCATAACACTGAGTTAGAATAACTTTGTTTGGAATGCAGTGCTCATAATGTGTGAGTTCTGCTCATTAATTCGTTCATTCTGTTCTGTCCTGTTCAGCAGGCCCCGGCTCCCATGGCCTTCCCCATGACCACACCTCAAGTGCCTGTGTATGGGATGGTGAGTACCATCAGCTGCCCAGACTGTCAACATCCACACACATACACACAGAACTAGAGTTGCATGATGGTGACTAACACATTAATCACAATTGCTCAGTTTTACAGTCACAATTGTGTATCACTTAGGAAAGTTGACATTGTACATAATAAGCCTATATTCATTCAGATATATAAGTTTTTGAATCAAAGAAAGACTGGTTGAACCTTTGAAGTGCCTAATTATAATTAAGGTTAATTTAGATTCCAAAAATTAATATATAATCACAGTTGGCAACCAAATTGGAAGGCCACTTAGAAAATCCAGCTATTCATCTTGGTCATTATACATATACGGGGGTACAGTATAAGAAAACACGTTCTGGTTGCTTCTCTGGTATGTAAACATTAAGACTAAGTACATGAGTGCACATGCACTAGTGGGGTAGCAGGCTCTGTATACACTCATGAGCATTTTATTAGGAACACTATACTAATACTGGGTATGGCCTCTCTTTGCTCTTTTAAAACAGCCTCAGTTCTTCATGGCATGGATTCCTTCATGGCATGGAGTTTCTGGTCAATGTTAACATTTTTTTGCAACTTTTGCAGTTGCACTTTTATGCTGTGAAACTCAAGTTCTACCACATCCCTAAGGTGTTCTATTTGATTCAGATCTGGTCACTGGGAAGGCCACTGAAAAACATTTAAACTCTTTGTAATGTTCATGATACCAGTTTTGAGACAACTTTTGCTTTGTGATGTGGTACATTATCATGCTAGAAGTAGTTATTAGAAGACTGGAAAATTGTGGCCATGAAGGGATGCACATATCAGCAACAATACTCAAATAGGCAGTGTCATTCAAGTAATGATTGGCATTAACAGGCCCAGAGTGTGCCAGGAAAACCTTTTTTCACACCATTACACCACCTCCACCAGCCTGGACTGTTGATAGAAGGCTGGATGGGTTCATGGATTCATGATGCTGGTGCCAAATTCTGATCCTACTATCAGTGTGACTCAGCAGAAATCAAGATTCATCTGACAAGGCTCAGTTTTTCCAGTTTCACTACTGTCTCAGCTTTCTGTTCTTGGATGACAGAACCGGAGCCTGATGTGGTCTTCTGCTGTTGTAGCCCATTCACCTCAAGGTGCATTCTGAGATGCTTTTCTGCTCACCACAGTCATACAGAGTGGATATCTCTGAGTTACTGTAGCCTTTCTGTCAGCTTGAACCAGTCTGGTGATTCTCTCGTCAGCAAGTTGTGTTTACCTGAAGAACTGCCACTCATTGGATGTTTTTTCTTATTGCGCTTTTCTGAGTAAACTCTAGAGACTGTTGTGTGTGAAAATCCCAGGAGATCAGCAGTTATAGAAATATTCAAACCAGCCTGTCTAGCACCGACAATCATGCCAAAAATCACAACCCTGTCAAAATCACTGAGATCACTTTTTTTCTTCTGAGGGTTCATGTGAACATTACATGAAGTTGCTGGCCCATATCTGCATTATTTTTATGAGTAGGTGTATAGTTGTTCCTTATAAAGTGCTCAGTGTGCACCAATAATGCAGTCAATTACGTTTAAAACTTTTTCTTGTTGAACCTAAACAATTTGATATTTCACACATCTGTTGCCAGGTCCCTCCTCAGATGGGACAGATGGGAGGGGTTCCAGTCATGACCCCCCAGCCCATGATGTACAACCAGCCTGTTCTCAGACCCACCAACCCATTCGCTCCAATTCCAGGAGCTCAGGTACATACACAGAACACACAACCAAAATAATACAGAATATTTTAGACCCACACACAAAAAAGCCTGTCCTTAGGTGCAGTAATTTATTAAGTCTTCACATACAAAGGCACACCTAGTAATTATTAATTTGCTTCATGCTGTGGAATTAATTATATCACTACTAAAAGTTGATGCAGTATATACTTCTATTATACAGGTCTTAAGCTGCGCAACTGTACGGTCTACAGGGCCTTTGTTTTTGTATTTTGCTCTACATAATGCACCACATATTTTCAGTGGGAGATGGATCAGGACTGCAGGCAGGCCATTCTAGCACCTGCTCACTCTGATTACACAGCCTTGCTGTTGTAACACATGCAGAATGTGACTTAGTGTCATCATGTTGAAATTAGCATAGATGTCCTTGAAAAAGACAGTGTATAGAAGGCAGCGCATGTTGTTCCAAAATGTGTACTTACCACCTTTTAGTGCTAATGGTGCCTTTACAGATGTGCAGGTTACCCCTTCCTTAAGCACTAATACACTCTGTACCACACTGGCTTTTGAACTTGAAACTGGTAACAATCTGGTCCTTTTGTGCATTGGTCTTGGGAACTCACTGTCTATTATTTTAGTAAATAAGTTTGCCCCTTTAAACCACAGTACACGTTTCCACTGTGAATCAGTCTCTTTTTTTTGCTGTGCATAGTGAAGTCCTAACTTGGATTTGTGTATGCAGTGGTCACAAGCGTTCAGTTCTTGTTCAATCAGTTTCAGAATTCATCAACTTCAGAATGAGTGTGTATTCACAAAAAACAATGACATTTAATAAGGTAAAACATTAAACATCTCATCTTTGAACTGTCTTCATTGAAATGCACGTCAAAGTGGATTTACAAATCACTACTTTCTGCTTTCCAGACACTGTTCTTATGTTTTTGGACCTTTTTTTTTAACAAATGCTAAATTTGTGTGGTTTTCTTCATCAACACTTGCACATGCACACCTAACCTGCCATGACAGTGTTTCTAAATCCCCTCTAGCAATTAATCTTAAACTTTTTTTTAGCCTCTCTCTGTAGCCTGAGTAAGGACTGCATTTCACACCACTGAGAGAACTCCCAAACCTCCAGCGTCTGATTAAACTTGCTTTCAAAACTCAAACTTCTGGTTAAACGTGCTTTAGAAACTAGTTTTTCTCTTAAAATATATAATGATAAAAACTCTCATTGTGACTATATGCCTTTGTCATTTTTATTGTTTTCTTCAGTTATTCTCTGATGTGCTTTTAGAATAACACTGCCAGTGGGGATTCCTTAGAGTGTGTATGGGGCAACGAAATACTCAACCCAGAAATGCTAGCACTGCTGAAAATGAAAAATTATTTTATTATTATTTTCTTTTTTTACAATCTGGATGTTTTTTGGGTGTTAACATGGAATGTTACAATATCATACCTATGGCAAATTCAGAAATCCAGAACGTACTTAAATAATCCTGTTAGGGATTTTGTAGATGTGATAAAGACTTTACAGCTGGTCTGGTTTTAATCTGGTTTCTTGCCTTTCTTTGGTGCAGATGCAGTTCATGTAATAGCGTGTACAGCGGAGTGCCAAACAGGACGGCAAAAACCCACTGAGCGAGCAAGTGAGAGGAGAGACGAGGAAAACCAACCACCACCAAATTCAGGGAGCCAGAGGAGGAGAGGGGGGAGTGGACAGAGAAAAGCAAGAGAGAAATGCATAAGGGAGGAGTACAGGGGAAGCAAGGGTGTATTTCTGTCATGAATGCTCACCTCATTGTCTGAAATTGCGTTCTCTTACACACACCCACACACACCACGACAGGGTGTTAACATGGCCTGTTACTCATTTTTCATTGTTTCTCATTTTTGTCTGACTGTAATGCCAAGGGAAGTTATAAGTTTGACATGTTTTATACTTCACATGATAACTTTATGGGTTCGGAGAGACTGTCTTTGAGTAAATCAGTCATTTCTAAATCAGGTTCATTGTCGTCTTGGCAGAAAAGACTAAAGTTAACATTGTTTTGTTTTTACATTCTTTAAAGGTCCATAGAAAACTATATTTTTGAGTAAAAAAAAAAGGTTTGATGTCGTATGTTAAAGTTTCAAAACATACCTAAGCCATACAGTCCATGTATGGAAGCGAAGCCGCATAAACAGCCTGATTTGAATTTGTTGATTTGTGAGGCCACAAAAACTAATGCATTTACATATATCCACCTATTCAGCCTGCAGCAGTTTAGCCCCGCCCATTCTGTGGTGTGCTTGAAGTTAAAAGCAGTGTTACAGCCAAGGCTGCTGTATGAATGAGGCTTAATACAGGGTAATCAATCAAAACAGAGGTCAAGTACGTATACCAGTAGCAAAAACTATTTAACTGCTTGAGCTGTTCAAAACTGTGTCTGTTTAATTCTAAGGGATAAAGAAAGGTAGAAAATGGTCATGTTAAATGATTAATGATACATAAATCCACACAAATGTCATGTGTGGAGTTCAGAGGGAAAAAGTCCTATTCAAAATGTAGGATATGGACCCTTTAAAAATAAAGGTTCCCAAATGGTTCTTGGCTTGGGTGTATGGTTTTAGAAGAATCTTCTAAATCGTATAGAACATGTACATTGTGTTGAGGTTGAACTTTAAAAAGGTTCTTCATGATTAATTCTCATTTATAAAAATGTAGATCTTTAAAGAGCCATCCATTGAAAGGTTCTTCATGGCGTAGCTCAGAAGAACCTTTTTTGACAGCTTTTATTTTTAAGACTGTAGTTACTGAGATGCCTCTAAGCACTGCTTATTTGGGTGCGGAGTGATTGGCAGGGTGCATTCCCTGCCTAGCCTAGTAGGTGGATTACAGACATTACCTGTTACCTGTTGCATAGCATTCTCAAATGAATCATCCATGGAGTTGTTTTGTTTTCACGTCAATAACAAGGGAAATTTCAATGTTTTATCAGTAGCTGAGGTGTACAGCGCCTACAAGCACTTTAATTATGTGTATGATTAGTTACATCAAATCACACTGAGCTGGTCTCTGCCCATTTGGATGTGTGGTTAGAAATGTACATTGTAAAAGTGAAAAAGTTACTGATGATGGCCTCACCTTTTTGGTTAACCTAAACCCTCTAAACCACCTATCTATCCTGTTTTCTCATGTGTGTTGTGAAAGAAGTGTGAGGATGCTGTTTCAGAAATGGTGGCAGTCACACACTTGTACTCTTCTGTGCAGACCTTAGACAAGACTTGAGTGTTGCTCATGACCTTTCTGCTTCTTCACTCTCTGCCTACCATATTTTATCAGCTTGTACAACGTCCTTATAAACACATCTGCTCCTGGCTGTGAAGCAAAAACTAAACATGTCTATACTGCTCTGCCATAGACTTCTCTGCTAACTAGTGCACCATATTTGCTACCTATCCTGCTATTAAGAGAGTTTAGAGAGGTCAGGGCTGTTAAATACATTCTCCTTTTTTTGGTTGGTTTATTTTACGTGTATGCTAGTGATGGGTTTGAAAGCCATGCTTTTTAAAATGCTACAATGGCTTGAAATCTGCTTTTGTTTAAGTTGCCAAAATGACAGAAGTTGTAATTTCAATTTTGTATGAACATATGCCATCTCTTTCACACCCCGCTTCCATGGCTCATAGCCATGTTAAAATATTCTCTCTGGATTCTGAGGAATATGAAGAGTAGCTTGTGCCAATATTATTCACAGAATTTAGTGGCTAAAATTCATACAGCAGTTTTTGGTTTTTTCACAGATAGGGAAAATTTATATGCCAGGTTTTGTTTTCCTCTTGGTAAGGGAAAATTAATTTGCCAGGTTTTGTTGTCCTCTTGGGTAGGACAGATATCCACTAAATATGAGCATTGTCATGGAACACGTTGGCGAAGAATGAGTTTTTGTTCCAGTGCCCGTGTGGAACAGGTCCCTAACGTCCACATGAAAGCATGTCTTTGTTTTCCTTTTTTCTTCTCGCTGTCTCTTTCTTTGTCTCTGATAAGCATAATGGCGTGCCAGTCGGGTGGCTGTTCTCCTGTGTGCCAATGTGGCCGGTCTCCAGCTTTTGCTCTTTACTGTATCAGGCTGTGTGCTTCTGCCGTCTAGGTGATGCTTTGATGCGTCTTTAATTAGCTCCTCTCACCCCTTTATCCGCCTCCCTGGAGGAAAGAGAGAGAGAAGAGGAGGAGGCAGGGTGGCTACAGACCATTCAGGCATGGATAGGGAAATGTCAGACACACACATGCATACATTGTGTGCGTGGAAGAAAAAGAGATATATGTACTGAGGTGTTTTCCCAACTGCTTCACAACTGCCCTGGTCCATACTTGGGTCATCAGAAGGTTGTATGGTTGTATATGGTTCTTTTGAATAGCGTACGCTTCAAACCACACAGGCCAGACGCTTTATGATGAGCAACTGCAGCCGATTGGACAGCAACTCAGACGATTTCTAGAATGTAGCAGAGGGAAAGGGAGCGTGACAGGCATTCAGATGAACAAACAGCACAGTGGTGGTTTAAGCAGCTCACCCTCCATCCCTTCTGTGATCTGTGGACTGTACAAGGCAACTCTGCACCTGCAGCTGAAGGATTATCCAAAGGAAAGATGGAGAAAAATGTAATGCAGTAGGGAAGCTGCTAACCCCCTTTAAACTCCAGGCGTTTTGTTCTGAAGCTTTTTATCCACTAACTACTTTGAATTATTCAATAATTAGACTATGAAATAAACTGAACTCTAGAGTTTATGGCTGTTATACTCGTTAAGTGTCATGCTACATACTTTCTAGTGGAATTTCAGGCTTCAAACGATTGCCCAATCACAAGTGAGAAAACTGCAGAGGGTGAATAAATACAGTATTTTTAATAAGCATAGTAAAGAAACTGATTTGATAATGACTGGAAAAACCTTGGAATATTTCTTTTAAGCTGTTGAGGTCGCCTTTTCCTGTCACTAGCCATTCTAAGGCCACCTTGGAGCTAGCGCATACCCACTTTTAGATTCCTTTTATCTCCCTTTAACTGCATCATTCTAATCTGTGAGCCCCAGTACCTGTTTTGTCAGTATGCTGAGGCAGCCTCACCCTGTAGAGTTTACAGCTCCCTCTCTGTTCTGACCTATGCAGTCATCTCTCCTCCGTAACACCATGAAACATAGCACTCATTTTGTGTGCGAATTGCTTTCAGTGACTGCTCTCAGGCCCACTGACTGATGTCTCCCACTTGTGCTGCACCACCAGGCGTCATAACAAAAGTTAGCACACAGTAGCGTACTGGTGATGTCATTATTTAGTATAACGAATGTGAAGTGAGGAAAGGTGTTGATTTGTTGAGAGCTGTTCACCAGACATGTAGGAGAGAGAATCAGCCTCAGTCTCTCTGTGTGTGTGTGTGTACGCTCATGAACCTGGGTTTCCATGGTGATCTCTAGAGCCTCTGGGACTCTCATCCCTTTTTAAAGTCAAAGCGTGTTTTGGCACAGAGGTTGATAAGCACAGCTTCTTTGCAAGTCTGATGAGTTCTGTCAATCTCTTTCCTTATGGTGCTTTAGATGTCCAACTGTTGCTGTTTTTTTGGGGTTTTTTTGTGTCTGTTTGCTCCTTTGTGCATGGATTTTTAGCAATTCGGCCCGTATCATGGAGGTTACCTTGTGTATTCGGAGCTAGTTTTTCGAGAGAAGCCGTGAGAGAGGTTTAGCTATGTCCTATGTTTAGGTGCATGGTCTGTGTTGTGCCCAGTACCATTAAAAATGCATGATCTTCACTCAATTCAATGTCATGAGAATCTTTTTCAGTGACATGCCAAAGGTCAAGTGATGAGACCAAGACTATGAAGCGATATTTAGTGTCTTTTACCTTACAAGCTTAAGTTAAATGTTACAAAAGGTCATCACAGTTAGAACTTGCCATATCATTTATCTGTTGTTACAAAGCAGTACCGAGCTTAACTTGGGTCTAAGGATGTACTAGTTATTACACTCTTGTTACTGTAGCTCCCTCTAGTGGTCACTCACAGCAGAATCACCACATGTACTGGCTGTAGCAAGCTGTTTGGATTTAAGATTATGCTCTGTCCTTAGACAATTTTAGGAAAGATCTCCTCATCCAGCTTCAGGCATGCAGATCACAGTGACTCAAGCTTTTATTCATCGTGGACATGCCTGTGCATGAAAGGTCTTATACTATTTAAACTGGGTGAGTTGACATGTTCTCTCTCTCCCTTTCTTTGTCTCTCTCTTTCTCTCTCTATCTTGTATGTGACTCGACCAAGGCCTATAGTGGTTGCTACTGGCAGGTTCAGGTCCTCCAAACCTTCAGCTGGTCTGCACAGGTTGTGAAACCCAGCTTTCATTCTGAACTCAGTGCTAGGCCAGACAGTCAAGAGCCAAATGGATCTGCTGCTGCTTCTTCTGCTGGCTCTCTGGTTCTAGAAAGCCTTCAGTGCATCTGCTCCACAGCCAGTTGCAAGCATCCTACAGTCAGCAGGGCTTCTAGAATTATAATAGAGGCGATAGAACTCTGTCATGCATTAAGATCTTTAAAGTGAAGTTCTAGAATTCTTGGCCTGTGAAATTATCAGCCACAGGACTTTAGAATTCACAACATGTGGAATTCTTGATCAGAGGGGTTCTAGAATTCTCTGTCAGAGGGGCTTCTAAAATTTTTGGTCATGGAAGTTCTAGAGTTTTCAGCTTTTAGAATTCTTGGCTACAGTGACTGGGAGGATTTCAGACTCTGGCTCTGGACCAAAGGCTGAAGGCCACTTTCATGGGAATATACAGGGTCCTTCTCACCTCAGAGTCACCAGAGAGCCTTTAGGAAAAACCTTGTGTGTTATGTGGTTGTCATTTTTGTCTAATGTTGTGCACGCTTTCTTTTTTACTTCTGTGGTTTTTCGACTTTCTCGATTTCTGTCTCATGTATTCTGTATATACCCATACGCTGCAATGTATTATTTTTATTTTTTATTATTATTTTTTTTTAATTTTTGCTTATAATTTTCTGAACAAGAGATATTTGCATTTATATATAGGTATATATATAGATATACAATAGAAACACTGTCATCTCTGTGTTATAAGCCCTGGGGTGGAAGGCTGCAGATTTTACTAGTTTTATCATCAATGCCAAATGAGAAGGAGAATGGGAGAAAACACCTTCCAAATGTTTATGGAGAACCCCTTTGTACATTTTTTTTTTTTATTTATTTATGCAAAAATATATTGATTTTAATAAGCATGGAAAATACATATTACATAAAATCATGGGCTTTTGTTTTACTTCATTCTTTCAGAAATAAAATCATTTTCTTTTCTTAAGTTGTTTGTTGTATGTTTTCCTCATCTGTCATTTAAATCCTAACTCCTGTCAGTGAAACACCTTCATCCACCGAACTACAAAAAGGCAAAATGTAGTTGCACTTAAATTGGTGATCATGGGAAATGTAGTTCAGTGGGTCTAACCTCCCCCCCCAATAAAAATTGCACTTGGAGCCCCAGCCAGTGTGCACTTAGCGTGGTATTTTTGTGACTTCAGGAATTTTCTAGAGTTATCAGAGATGGAGCTGGACACT
Source organism: Colossoma macropomum (assembly GCF_904425465.1). Classification (NCBI taxonomy): domain Eukaryota; kingdom Metazoa; phylum Chordata; class Actinopteri; order Characiformes; family Serrasalmidae; genus Colossoma; species Colossoma macropomum. The sequence goes on along the minus strand of NW_023494805.1, from coordinate 28,981,578 downwards.
ACTCAGTGCTGCCATGTCGAAGTACAATTCCCATTTGCCCTTTAGAGAAAATGATCAAAATGATTTTAGCTAGAGCAACATATCAGCAGTTCCCTGGTGTTGGAACCTTATTCGGTTATTATTATAAGGTCACATCAGTTTGTAATTCCAGATTTGCAGTACCTCAGATACCAGTTGCAACGTCTACTTTTTACCCTGCCTCAGGTCAAGCCAGACAAAGGCCATAGTGGTTTCTGCTGGACGCTTAGCTCAAGAAGCCAAACTGTGAATACAGTCCTTAGTCCGTGTTAGATAGCAAACAAACAAATAAATAAATAAAACTTGCTCATACTTTCCCAGAGTACAGTTGGGTGGAAAGAAGTTAACACAGGGTTTTTTGGCTCACAGTGACCATCTCATAACATCATTCTTCATAAGCTCCTCATACCTCAACATGTTTCAGGCTTTTCTGTATTTCACCATTTTTTAACTCCCATCTTAAAGTGTGGAAGATGTTTGGGATCCAGTGTGGTGAATGTTGCTGAGAACAGTTGAATGCTTGGTGTGGTGGGAGTTAATACATCCTTTCACCTATTACTGAAGCCTGAGAGTCTCTCCTCTAACGTTGCATCTGAAACTGCCTTTCTGAGATAAATGGGGTATAAAGCACTGGTTGAAACCAATGATCTAACGATCCTGGTTCAGTTTAAACTTAATCTTCTTTTCTATGCCTGCAATGAGATGCTTGATTCAGGACCAAGAGGTGTGATGTGATTCCATTTTGAGTTTGTTGGTTCTGTTGAAGTTTTTGTTTGTTTTTTTTCCTGCATGTTTTTTTTTTTCTATCTGACATGCTTGAGGAATCAAAGTTTCAGAATTCCATGTATTGTTTGCAAAGATCTATTAAATATGGTGCTTTTTTGTTGAATAAGCAAACTGTTGTTGTGGGTGTAATGGGCTCTTCTGTGTATTTTCCTGTTTTTACTGGTTTATCAGTGGTTGGCTGTGCTAGTCTGATAGGTTTTAATTTTTTGTGCGTTTTTGCTCGAGTCGTTTCTTTCGTATGTTTGGTTTTCAGTTGGTTATGTTGTCCGTATCTGTGATGCAAGCTCCTACCATGAACCATGAATGAATGCCTTGTGAATATATCGATTTATCGCTCGCGCTCACCAATTTCTTAATAAAGAACGCATTTGTAACATTTGGGTACTCCTGTGGGTTTTTTATTTTATTTTAAGTGATTTTAAATTAGGTTTTCTTTTTGTTTCTATTAAAAGGTTTTAACATTTGGAATTTAATGAATTGTTTTATTTTTTGTCCCAGATATTGTAGCAACTATTGCAGCGTGCTTGTTTGTTTTTGCTTTGTCCTGAACATTTTAGCATTGAATTTTAAATTATATCATTTAATATGTAAAAATCTTCTCACCTTAACATTTTCATTTCGTTTCCCTCATTTTCATTTTTAGAAATAACCATTGATAGTTAGTTTTACTGATTTAAAGTTTCTCTACAAAAAAGGTAGTTTTATTTACTGGTTTGTTTGTCTATTTATTTATTTATTATGTGTCCTTTTACAATAGTACAGAAGCAGTTAGCAGTTTCTTTCAGCTGAGTCCTAATCATTACAATAGAGTAATGATCTCTGAGCATCACAAAAGGAAAACCTTTTGGCCACCTTGTCCAAACAGGCATGGTGGGAGACCTGCCCCCATAGCTGTTTCCTTTATCAGAAGGTAGTATTACATATATAAAAAATATTGATGGAATTTCTCTTTAAGAACTGTAACAGGCTTAGTGGAGTAGTTATTCCTTATTATTGCTTTTACCATTCTTTTATTTTAGGTAGTTGCTCTGAGCGACTATCAGGATCTCTGTCTGTAGTGGATATCAGGAATGTCAAACTTCAGATAAAACTCAACAGCTGTGAGGTGGTAGAGTGGGGGGTTTGACTATTTTTAGTTTTCATTCAGGCACCTCTCTCTCTCTCTCTCTCTCCTCTCTTACTCCCCCCACTCTCTAGTCCACTCTGTACCTCCCTGAATACCATCGCTCTTTCTGGATCTCTCCTTCTCCACAGCTGAAAGTTCTGGAGCGTTAAGGAGTCTTTAAGTTGCTGTGACTAACCAGGAGAGGGCAAGCTGAACGGTAGCTGCTGCTGAATGAAAGAGCACCCAAAATAAAAAGGAATAGTGATTAAGAGCAGATCAGAGTGACATGGCTTTACTGTGTTATAACAGAGGCTGTGGGGACAGGTATGATGAGGACAAAAACTCGGACGGTAAGACTTATTTTTACTGCCTTATTTACCTTACTTGCCAGCATTGTTGATAGTTTGAATTCTTACTAGTTCTCTAGAAGCTCAACCATTTCCCAGTTGCACGGGAGGCTGAATGAAGCCTTTCGGATACACATTTTTTACTTTTCTTGTAGAGGAAACGTAGCTGTTCTGCTTTTCTTTGCAGTGGGCTCTGTACCATTGGGCTCTGTACCATGTATCATTTGTAAAAACTACTGTATGTTCCTGTAACTAAAACAAATTGTTAGTGTACATAACATTGTTGCTGTCATTGCAAAACCTTGTATTTAAAAAAAAATTATCTAATGGGATAAAGAACTTTCAGTGTAAGTTAATGTAACATTTGGGCATAATGTAAATTGGTTTGGTCCTTCTGTAATGAAACATTGACACATTGTAAAAGGCAGTAGGCATTTTCAAATTATGTGAAGAATATAAAAAAAATAGAGGTACAAGGTTTTGTTCTGATAGTGACAATAAATAAGAGGTATAGATCAGCTGTGACTGAGCCACGTGTTTGTGGAGGGAGTTTTTTGGTGGTCTTGTGGTCTTGCTCTTGCCCACAGCTGTTACCAACAGCCATAAATGTCCCTAGAGTGTCTCGTCTGTGGGGTCAGCTGGGGCGTACTGCAACATGTGTGATGTCATATGACACACACCCATTTAGGCACAGTGAGACAGGATGTGACCCTTCTGAAACATTGTTAAACGTCTGTCTGTTCTTTGTCACTGTAGATGCCTGTCGTTATCACCCTGGAGTGCCCATCTTCCATGATGCACTAAAGGTAAGCTTGCAGTGGACCAGCGCACATCACACACTGAGCCTAGTCTTAATACATGACTCACATTATCAACGCTTTTTCTTCCTCATTATCGTTAAGGCCAGTGCTTCTCAGCCCTGCTCTACATATCTTAGTCTTTAGACTTGGACATTGATTTGTAACCATTAGTTTAGTGAATTTTTTTTTTTTATTACTGTGACATTACAGCCTTTATTGGTGTAAGTAGTTTGTAGTGTAGTTTCTTTATGCTCTCTCTGCTTCTCCTCAGGGCTGGTCCTGCTGTAAGAAGAGAACTACAGACTTCTCGGAGTTTCTCTCAATCAAGGTAAAGGATCCATCTCTGATACAAAGCACGTTTTCCACACGTCAATGTAGAAGTATCTCCACATGTTTCTGTCAGTCATTCAAATAAGCATCCTTCAGTGAGAGACATACAATGATGAATGTAGTGACGCATCTTTATGCCTTTTCACATTTGATTCACGCTTTACGTCTTGTGATTATCAGGGTTGTGTTCGTGGCCGCCATAGTAATATAAAGCCAGAGGAGCCGCTGAGGCCGGAGGTGACGTCTGATAAAGGCGAGCAGAAACACCAGAGCAATGAAGAGATCATCTACCAGGGCCCTAAATCTGCTGAAGCACTGGAGAGAGAGAGACCCAGGTACCTACACAGATTTGTTTCTATACAGTGTCAGTATATGTAAGAACTAATAGGGAAAATCATGTCCCATATGTATTATATATAATACTGCGCAGTCAGAGAGCCTTTCATTAAATTTTCAGTCAAAACAGCCGTTTATGTACTCTTTATGTACAAGCCATTAATTTTTCAGTTAAAAAATTATGAAGCATAAGTTTAACAGAGAATCACACAAAAGCTTCCTAAGTATATCAGTTCTTAGTGATTAATTTTAGCCACTTTAACTCTTTCATCATTCTGATCTTAAAACCAGTGAGTTTTAGCTGTGTCCTCCAAAAGCCAAAAGAGGTCACTGACATTATGTTTCCCTTCGAAGGAAAAAAGGTGGGAAAAAAGCAGGGCTTTCCAAAATCAGGGTTCAAAACCACCAAAACTGACAGAGAGAGGAGAAAGTCAGGCTCCACTCTTTCTTCAGATCTAATCCACAGGTGTTTCTGTCCATCCTTTCACTGTGAGTAGAACTCAACACTATGAGTCTGAAAGGATGTGTAGCTGTCAAGAAGCTGTTACTGAGAAAAGAAAATTTATAAAAAGAGCAGTTGAACACCAAAACTAAACAACCGAGAGTCTTAATTTGTAACTATGATTGTGAGAAGCAGAAAATGCAACCAACGTCCAAGACTGAACTTTGGAGGTGTGGAAAACTATCTCTGCAGATTTCTTTGAAAAACTGAAGCAGATCTGAAAAGAATGGAAGATGTAATAAAGACAAAATATGTACACACTAACTACTGAAAAATTTAATATGATGTTTAGTTGTTAGTGTTTTTTCCTGACACTGAAAAATAAAAATAAAAAAACCTGTCTGTTTTCACTCAAAATTAAATAAATGGAAATAATGTAATGGAAATAAGTAAATGTAATAATGATGTGTCCCATATATATGTTGATATCTATCTGTAATGAGTTGTCGACCACTACTCTAACCTTAAACACAGTACCAAAAAATAGTTTTGCTCTTTCAGTTTTAAACAAATGGAACATGTAAAAAATAATAAAACACTTAAGTCAAGACATGCACTATACCTCTGCCTCTAGGTATCTCTCTCTCTATTCCTGTCACATACACTCTCCCTGTCTGTGTCTGTTCTTCTCTGAGAGGTTCTTACAGGTATAGAGAGAAAAGAACAAGACTTATAAAATGGATTTTGATTTGATGACATCTGTCAAGACAGTAGAAAAATATACTGCTTCTCTGAATTTTTTTAAGGTAGGAAATGTGTATTTTGTGTGTGTGTGTTCCTCCAGCTCAGATGAGCCCAAGACCAAGCTGAAGGTGAAGGTGGCACCTTCTCTGGCACAGATCCTGGAGAAAATGGAAATCGTTGAGAGAGAAAAGAAGGAGAAGATAGGTGAGCTGCCTGCTCCCACCACACAGCCATTATAGACACATTAATGGTCTCATAAAGGACAGTGTGAAAGCTCTTACTGTAACCTATCGCCTGATAATCTCTAGAAGGCTTTTACTATCTTTTTAACCCATTGTTTCCCAGTCCTCCTTGTGTGACTTCATTGTCCTGAATCATTTCATGTTGTCCCATACATTTCTGGTTAATGTAGTTTGTGTGGGTGACCTTCCCATCTCTTAAAAACATTTGAAAATAATTGAACTATACACCACCCAAATATTGTCTGGTCCTATGGTGGCCCATTTCCAGTGAAGGACCGGGTAGAGTGGGGCTGACAAATTGTGCTGGGCTACAGTCAGTAATTATAGACTTACAAAGTGCACCTATATGGTAGGTGTTTCTAATAAATTAGCCAATATATCTAAAGGGAGGTGTACTTAGTAAACTGGAAACAGGGTAAATAAGCCCTTCAGGCTCCCCTCCAACAGGAGGCACTGGGTAGTCAGTTCCAGTGTTCACAACACCCCTGACCCCTTGTGTAACTCATTGAGGGCTGGGTAATTAGCTAGAGCAAGACAACTGTTCAGGGTGGTGTTCCTCATGACTGGAATTGGAATTACAGATGTAAATGAAATCTATGAGAGTGAATCTTCACTGATAGCTTTCAGTAGCACCATAAAGGCTTATATGGTTCACTCATCCACTGAGAGATATGGAATTGCAGCAGTGGCACACCCTAAATACTAAGTTGTCAAGCAGTAAGTAAATCCAATGCTTAATTAGCATGATATTAGCACAAAAGCTTTACTGTCCCCTTTTAGCATTTGAAGATGAACAAATATCAAAACATAAAGATCGTTACTATTTAGGGTATAAACATTTATAGTGAAGGTGCTCTGTTCAATGAGGTTCACAATCATGCCCAGACCGTGAATCTCCATGGCACTCCATTCACTATTCGATGTCTTGGCTTTTGTTCCAGTTTGAGTAGAAAATACAGCGTGCTGTATCTGTAAACCTCTGTGAATAACTGTCACCCAGTTTTATGCTCGCCTTCTGCAGTGCTCCTCTGCATTGTTTATTTGCGGTTTTATCCATTGCGACACCATTGTGAAGATGTGAAGATTGCAAAGATTGCAATCTAAGGTGGAGACACACGTTCTTCCCCTTTTCTCAGCACACTTTGTTCACTACTTCCTGTCATGTGACCAGTCCCTCTGCTCTCCCTTTTCTGCCCCGCAGAGAGAGAAGACGTCATCGTCGGCACAAAGTGCAAGAACGCAGGTTGCAAAATGGTGAGTGTTTCTGGCAATGCTTGTGTGCAGGCCGGTGCATGTGTCCAGGAGAAATTAAATATCATTTCTGTAGCTTTCCTCAGAATTTGACCTTATTTAAACTCTCATAATGAGCCCTTTAATTAATAAACCATCCACATGCTTAAAGCTCATGCACATCCCCAGAGTCAGGCATCAGCAGAATCCCCTGCCTGATCATTGATGCATTATTTATACTTACTTCACTGGAAGTGTGAAAAATTGAGCGTTTATGCCCTCTAGTGGTGAAAGTGGATGCAGCAGATTAGCTTTAGACGTGAATTAGACAAAACAGAAGTGATGTTTTGTTTAGTAACTGTAGGCCATGAATGTGGATTTAAAAGGATCTGGTTAGATGTGATTGATGACTTCAAGAAAAGCATCAGGTTCTTAATGAATAAGGGTGGGGAGCAAACAGATTTGACTGCCTGTCCAAAAAAACACATTAGTGCTAGAAGATATAGATCGTCTATACCAGTATACTGGTATTGATGTTACATGATGATACTGATTTTCAGTTTTAGAGGAATTTATAGATAAAGAGCATTATATGAGTGACAGCTTTCTATTCCACAAAATAGTGCTGGTTCTGTTGCCAAACTTTTTATTATTGTTATTAATATTATTATTATTATTTCATTGATTATTCTGCAAAATTTCTGTTTTTTTTTTTTCATAAATGTAATTCAAAAAGTCATACAGAGTGGTTTGATTTGAAATTATTAATTGTAAAGAATCCAAATGACTCAGATTTTCACACAGTTTAAAGGTACTGGGGTTCTTAGTACCTACAACACAAATATAGCCAAACCACCAGTGAACCTACACATGTCTTGAGTTTTATGTTATGTTGATAACTTATTTTCCACAATTGTATCATTTTCTTTGCGAAATAACTTGTCTTACAGGGCACTGCAAGTACCTCTCAACCATGAATTGATGTTTAAACATACATTCTAGGCCCTGTCTCAAAACTGTCATAATGTTGAAGGAATCAGACAATGTCTTTGTAATTATTTCATGTAACAGCTTCCTGTGATGTATCTTTAGAGGCATTAAACTCTTCAGGTGTCTGGTTTCTTATCACCACCACAGCAATCCTAACTCAGTATGTTTCTCTAGAATGGAGGCTTTCAACTCAAACCACTCTGAGTGACTCTCTCTGAGTGATATCCTAATGATTGAATTATGTAGACATTTTGAAATATCAATGGAATTGTTTGTGGAAATATTGTGATACTGAATTGTACTAATACCACTCAGGACTAGAAGACAATCAGAATGGTGTCTGCTTTCAGACTCCTTTCTACATTTCCTCACCTCAGAGTCATTCGTACCTGTGCTCGCCTCACTCTTTAAGAGCTAATGAACAAACCCTGATCCACAGCCCGCCCTGCAGCCCTGTTCTGTTACTTACGTACACTACAGCCTCTGACCTTGCAGCCTCTGGAGAGGCCCTGCAGCAGGATTAGAGAGAATTAGTCTCATTATCATTAAGGCTGCAGGTTCATATCCTCTAATGGGAGCTGATCTCAACTCCTCCTGCTGTTAGATTATGTGGAAGTGCAGGCTGATGGTTAATAGCCTGAAAGTAATTGGTTGTAAGTCTGAAAGGTCAGAGTGAAGAAGCTCTGATTACTTTATGAACGTGTCCATTAGCTTACACCTGTCACAGGTTAATTGCATTAGGCTTGTGTTCTTTCTCACTCCACCTTAACCCATTCAAGTCCAACAGCTACAGTTAGTGTGATGAGAAATGACAAAGGACTTGTTCTGATTGGTCTAAACTTCTGAAATTGTGTATAGTTACAGTGTTTCTCATTATTTTTTATTACATGTAACTTACATACTTTTATTCACAGTCACATTTTTACTATTGTTACCAAAAGACAGACGTTCTGAAGAAAAATATAAAATTAAAATGGGTTAAAGGGAAATTCCACCTATTTTTCAACATTTCTATATATATAATTTAATCATTGTGATACATTGTGAACCAAATAACAGAGGCACTCAGATTAGATTAATATGAAATGGCGCATTAAAGAGAACTCTCTCTAGATTCTACAGTGGTGGTTATTAGGAATGAGAGATCACAATGTCAGCAACACAAATCATGTAGTCATTTTATTTACTATCCAAAACGACCAGTGAATCTACACTTGTCTTCTACATTTTTAGATGTAATGTTAATAATGGTAAAAGAGTGGTACATCTGAAAAAATGTTTTCTTGGGGGCTGTTTTGCCTTATACTGCCCTGCATGAATCTCTAGGCCAAAACCTTTTATAAACTATCGTAAGACAATGTCTCAGACATTCAAATTCATGAATTCATATAATCACTTTCTATGATATATGTTTAATGTTTGGATGTCTGCTTCCTCTCACCACTGCACTGAACATTTCTGACTCGTTATGTTACTCTAGAATAGTGTTTCACATCAGACCACTCTGAATGAGTTTGTTTACAATTTATTGATTGAATTATACAATTTAGCCCTGATAATTGTGTTTTTTGTCCACTTTTGTGTATGTTCATATCTTTAGAAGCTATAATAAGGAAATTGCTGTCCGTAAAGGCTGTGAACTGACAAGTTGAAAATATCACAGTTGAGCATTTTTAGGTGCACCAGTGTCTCATCCTTTTCATCTGTGTAAAACTGCTGAGTCACTGTATTGTGTTCTCTGAGGTGCAGAGGCAGAGAGCTGATGCTTTTGAAAATCGCTGATTCGCTATGCAGTGTATGTGCAGGTGTAGGTGGAGGCAGATAGTGGGTGACTTAAGAAAATGACTGATTTGCTATGGTGTGTTTGTAGCTTTACCAGGGCCCAGAGACAAATGCCGAGACCTGCACATATCACCCTGGAGCACCAGTCTTTCACGAGGGGTGAGATTCCATTCTTTGATATATTTGTTATTGTCAGTTTCTCTCTAAGTCCTAAATTAAAAATAAATGAAATTAACATTAAAATGCAGTTAGAAATTAAAAATCATTCTAAATACTCTAATATTTGAATCCCTATGATGCATATAATAATGTTATATAGCCTGTGTATATAACAGTTAGTTCACAATCTGTTCAGCACAGTCTGTTCAGTTGAGAAGCATTCTATCCATGTTGTTATTTGTTATAAATACATGTGTTTTCACGTTAACTGGGTGGTTGCTTAGCACCAGTTGCTAAGTAGTGACTCATGTGTTGCTGCAGTTAGCTGTTACTAAGGTTCTACTTTAGTGTATATTAAACAGGAAATGGATACATGAGAACTTCTATAAGGTAATATTTGACCTGCAGACTCTTTGGTCAGATTCTGAAGAAGACTCTGACAGCAGGATTACATCAAATTCTAAATCCGTCGCTGCTCGTAAGCGAACTTTTCAGTCTGCAGTTGTAATGCAGAACAAATAAACAATAAGCAAACAAGACGGACTGTGAAATGCTTTTCACCATTTATGTCCTGTCTTATCCACAAAGGGCCGTTCTGGTTACAGGTTTTCAATCCAGCAAAACAGTTGATTGTTTAAGAGTGATATCCGCTGATAAAACAAGTGGAATCTTTTATGCTCCTACTTTGTTGGAATGAAAACCTGTAGCCCTACAGACACCCTGCGGATGAGATTGGACACCCTTGCTTTACAGACATGCTATAACATAACAACATTTAGGTTCATCTGGCAAGTTTAAAAAAACTGAGCTGAACCTGATATTGCGGCAGTGTAATTGTTCTATCCAGAACGCAAAAGGCTGCTACTTTTTTAGTGGAAGGAATTGCCAGTATTAAAGCACATTTGATATAATCTTCTGGGCTTTGCTTTATTTTTTCTTTATTTTGCAGAACTGTTGTATAAAAGTAATAGAACAATAGATCTATGAATAGAACAATAATAATAGGGGCATCTCACTTTTGGCTCGTGCCTGCGACCAAATCACAGCCATGACGTTATTCACAATAACATGATCACTCTCGTGTTTGTATGGCTGCCTGCACTCATTATACCAGTGATCACCAACTAAGCAACTTCTGGAGGTCTACCTTACTAAAGAGTTCACTTCCAGCCCTGGCTGAGCACATCCAGATCATCAATCCACTTAATTAATTGGATCAGGTGTGATTTGGGATGGAGCTGAATTCTGCAGGAAGGTAGATGTCCAAGAACAGGATCGGGGACCGTTATACATGCTTTACATGAAAAGTCAGTATTGAATGTAGTGTATGTTATTAATGGATGTTTATTTTGGTCATATTGAGATGTTTTTATATATTGATTATTTTCTATATTTACTATAGAAATTCTAAAGTACTAACTAATTCTAAATATCATAAAGAGCATGTGTAACCCAGAACAGTCTCTTGTCTCTTGCACAATAGTCTGTGCTGAAACAGAAGATTTAATTAAATATGTGTTTCATACAACATTCAGATACAAATACTGGAGCTGCTGCTGCATAAAGACTATTGACTTCAATGCTTTTCTGGATCAGAAGGGCTGTTGTACAGGCAAACATTGCTGGACACACAAACAGGTAAAGCATTTCTTTGTTCCTTTTATATGTACAACATAGCTTACTGGATTTCATAATATACTCTGTGTACCTACTTAATAGGAGTAGCAAGCTGTCACAGTCGTGATATTTTGGAGAAACACTTAGCATACTTATTTCTTACTGTTCAGTTATTTGCTAGCATAATTAGCAAGAATTCCAAGTCTATTAAGTTTTTATATTTGGTTTTCTGGTTTTCCAGACGCAGATGGAGAATCAACTTTGCTATGGAAATTTAGTACAGCCTTTTAGCTGTAAAGCCTTGTTTGTCTTTTAAAAGAAGGCTTTAGCCAAGATTGCTAACGTAGCTAACAGTAAATAAAAAGTAAAACGTGTTTGTCAGCAAAGTGACATTTGCTTTAATTATGAGAGTATTCCCTTAAAGGAAAATAAGCTCAGACAGAGTTTCCAGCCCTGTGTATGAGCCACTGTTTGGTTGCCCTTGGTTGACAGGATAAGAAGAAGGTGGCATGTCGACATGATTGGCACCAGACTGCCAACCAGGTGGTGGTCACCATCTATGCCAAGAACGCCAACCCTGAGCATTCGTATGTGGAGGCCAACCGCACAGTGGTAAGTTGATGACTTTTAAATTTCCGCTAACACTTCCCCCTCTCTGTGATGTTGGCAGAAGCTACTCTTTCAGTTCAATCTGACTACTGAGAGTTCCTTGGCTTCGTTGAGACAGGCAGCTCTAATCAAATGTTTGGGAATATTTGATTTGAGCAGGAAATGTTTTTTTTGCTGAAATCCACATGAAGTCTTTTTTTTCCGATCAGATTCAAGGCTCATTTGTATGTAGTTTCAAATCCAATTAAAACTGGGTATCTGGAGATGTTAGTCAGTTTAACCAGTCAGATTTCATGTGTCATCACATGTTTTTTCATCATTCAGTGGCCAGAAGTTCTTGACGTCAGAATGTGAGATAAAATTACACTACATTGTTACTATAACAACAAGTGTGGATCCAGATCAGATTCGAACATTCGTAACTCGCAATGTGGTCTAAACATTGGATTTAAGTAACAAATGCCCGCATTTAAGAAACTAATGCCTGCATGCACACATTGACCAACTGAGGAGACGTAGGGCCATCCTGCACATTGAGAGAGCAAGGCCAGTCATGCTTTCCTAGACTCTCTGCTACAGATGTCTGTGGCATCACAAGACATCGAACTCATTATCTCCCAATGATAGGACCAAACGCTTAGACAGTTGCGCCACTTTAGAGCCCAGTTTATTACATAGTTAATAAATAATAGGTATGGAAATATTTAGGAATGTGTGTCGTGTCTTGTTGAGCCTTTCAAGCTACTCAAATTTCACTGTGATTTCAGTGTTGTAGCAAGCGCCTAAGCATATTTTGAGGCCAGTTTCACAGTGATACATTTTAAAAATGCTGGAGAATATGACATCTTAGAAGACTATGGCAGTAATGAATATCTCTCCTTCTGTTTTGCTACAGCTGACATGCCATATTCAGTTTGAAAATGACAAGGAGTTTCACAAAGACATCCACCTGTGGGGGGTAAGAGTTACCTCTTTCATTCATTCTCCAAAACACATGCTGTTCAGTTCACCAAACAGTAACAGAATGCTTGTAAAATAAACTGAAAACCATATACCAGTCCTCTGTAAACCCTGCTAACTAATCTAATGTGGATTCAAATTAAAGCAGCATTATTTAAGGTATTTTTAGTTATTAAAACTGAAAAAGTAGCGTTACTGAGTCAGCAGACAAATCGTTACAATATAGTGTGTGCTGCTGTGAGTCGACCAGTAAAGGCTGAAATAATCATTTTAAAGACTTTTATCTAAATTTCAAATCTTTGTGTTAATATCACACACAGGCTCAAAAGGAAGGTCCAGCTTGATGTTTTGGTCTCAAATGCAAAATCAGCATTAAGCTGATAAAGATGTGATGACAATAGTTAATTCACTTACATCCTCAGAAGAAACGTCATGCAAGATTTGACTGTTTTCTTTGAATACTTCAACACACTCGCAATCATCAGATTCATCCACTCATGGAGGTCCACAAGCAAATGATACACAATGCTCCTCCACATGTTGTATAAGAGATGTCTCCAAATTCCCAAATGTTACATAGAGCTGCTTTAAAGAATGGAATAAAAGTAGAGCTGCTCCAATCATCATTTTTTATGAATAAAGCCAAACCTGACTGGCTATTTTTTTTTTGGTTTATATATATATATATATATATATATATATATATATATATATATATATATATATATATGAAACAAAGAACAAAGGGCAACACTCAAAGTACAGCAATTGGCAAATGAGTCGTGCATAATTATGCTAAGACGTTTTGGTATAGCAGCATCATTCAACTTCAGTGCGAGTGCGATCACTTCACTTTTTTAGCTTAGCAACAAAATTACAGACTCAAAATCAAAATAAAATCACAAAAATCATCCAATTCTGATCATGCATTTCTAAGTAATAATACTGTTACTTCAGTGAAATAATAACTAAAGTAGAAGTAAAAGTAGCCTAAAAACAAGCAGCTGGAGCAGGAGTTAAGTACTGAGTATTAGAGAACTGCAGTGGAACTTAGTCCATCCAGATCTATCCGCAGGAACTGAAGTTTGTTGGCCACTTTTCTTTTTGGAATCATTTTGATCTAAAATGAAAAGTGAATGAGGGATAAGCAATTGAGTAGAAGTAAAACTTTTATCATTTTATAATACTCAGAGAAGTGCAAATTCATGTCTGAAGCCTGAATAATTCTATTAACTTGAGAATACAAGTTTTGTTATTTTTATTTATTTTTTTTAAGAGGGAAACTTGGTGGTGGTGACTGACTGTGAGCTGTACATGTGACCTTGGCTGCTGTTTGTCTTTCAGGTAGTTGATGTGAAGAGCAGTTTTGTGAGTATGGTACCATCTAAAGTAGAGGTGACGCTGAAGAAGGCAGACCCTGTGGCCTGGGGCAAGCTGGAGGACCCCAAACACAAACCTGAGCCAGAGGTGACGGACAACATCACCACAGAACTGGAAGACACCAAACCAGACTGGGACATCTCAGACGATGACATCAGCGAGTCGGACTGGGACGAATCAGATGACGAAGAAAAGAAGGAGAACAAGGAAAATAAGGAGGACGAGGATAAGGAGGAAGAAGACAACAGTCTCCCAGTGCTGGAGGAGGCCAAGGATGTTCCTCCAGAGAAGTAGAGGCCAGTTATTGTTCACATAGTGATGGGACTGTGGTTCCTCTTTTATATAACACATTAGATCATTGATGATCAAAACAAAATCCTGTACAAAAACTTTTTTTAAACACCATTTGAATTCAGCTACCACTCACATTGCGTGAACAGTTCATGATGAATGGAAATTGTCCAAAATGACTTCTTGAGCATTCGTTTAAAAGTAAAGTTAGTAATGTTTTTCCTTTTCTCATGAAGTTACCTTGTAGAAGATGGGCTATAATAAGGTGGGCTATGATAAGGCTGTGACAACCAAAATGTAATGCATCAGTACAATTGCTGATGCGTGTAAATGTTAAAGGGCCAATATCATTGAAAATTGAATTTTCCTCACTTTTTTTTTTTAATAAATGAGTTTAAATCAGTATGTAAACATGATTAAAGTTTCAAAAAGTATTATTCACTACAAAATCCATACAGTCCATATATGGAAACTAAGCTGCTAAAACTGCCTGTTTTGAATTGTTTCTGTCTGAGTAGCAACTCATTTACATAAACCCACCTATTCATCCTACAGCAGTGCAGCCTCGCCTGTTTATGCTGAACGTTTAAGGAGTGTTTCAGCTCTGAGCTTTTTGAATGAGGGCCACAACAGTACAGCCAATCAGAAGAGAGATAATTTATCTTAAGTCTTAAAGGCGCAGTAACAAAAAACAGGCTGTTTAATGGTAAAGGATGAAGAGGTTGGAAAATGGCCTTATAAAAATGAATAATGACCATTTTTCATACATAAAGCCACACAATTGTTATAAATAGACCTCAAGGGGGAAATTTAAAAACAGGCTTTACATTAAAGGCTCTACTTTTTCTTTTTTTTATCCATCAATCTTCTTTATGATTAATGCTTTTGTGTTTGAAGAGTACAGATAAGTCTTAAATCAACCATTGTTGAAAAATGAAATAAAGGAACAAGAGTCATCTTTAATGCCTACTGATGTGAAATTTCAGCAGAATAAGCATAAAATATGAGTTAGGCTAAATACAGTGATGAGAAAATGCCACACAAAGAGCAATGGCCACACTTTATTTTTGCTTCAAATTAACAGCAACAATCCTGGAGTAGAGGTGTTCGCAGCCAAGGGACGGACCTAGAGCCATGGAAGCTACCCATATGGCACGGAAACATAATTTTAAATAATTCAAAAAGATAAATAATAAACTTCAAGAGTAAACAATAAACAGTAAGCAGTAGTCTTGCTATTAGCTGTAATTATGGATAACCAAAAAAAGGTGCGAGAGGTCTCTTTCGGTGCCCCTTTTAGAAGAAAAAAAGAGAAATCAGTTTTTCTTGTGGGTCACAGAACCACAGCCATTTCCATGAACCTTGCTTTGCTAACACTATTGTAATAGTTTGACACTTTTAGGAGACAACGGGAACATTTTTCTCCAAACAGTGGACTTTGATCACACACAGCGAGAATCTTCATACAAACACATAAATATTACAGTCCAGCATTTGCACTTAATTGTCCATCAAAAGTTTGCATCAAGACCATTTTTATGTTTTTTTTTCTTTTTTCCCCTTCCATTCAAGAAATACTGTTACACTTTGGCTCACAAATATCACTGAAAGAGTATGTTATTTATGCTTCCCTTTTTTCCTCAGTTCTGGGAGAAAACTTACATTGTACCGCATATATTTCACCCTAAAGAGAATTTTCCAGTCATTTTGTAAAGGCTGATCACGAGCCGTACATTAATCAACTTCAAAATCAAAGTTTGTCTCCATTTACTCTAAGAAAGTGACCGAATTCCACATAGTTTATATAACATTATATAATATGGATATATTGAAACCTTCTGGGAGATTATGAGATCCAGCCCTGTAAATAGAGACATGGGTCTAACGTTCATTAAATCTGACAATATATTAGTCTTGTGTTAGATTTGCCATAAATAGGGATACACTTTTCATAATATGCTTAAAAACAGAGGAAAATTTTTAACACACAACATTCAAGTTTGCTTCCGAAAAACTGTTTTCCTCTTTAAAGTGCAAGGCAATAAGATAAAATACATTTTGAAATGTACGACACTGCATGATTATTCTTTCCCCCACGAGATTCCTCTGAATAATAATAATAAAAAAAAACTTGGCACAAGTTTACGTCACTGAAAGCTTCTAGAACAACAGCTCACCTGGCACACGAGTGGTACAACAGCACAACTTCGGCGACGACTGAAGAGAAAAGTAAAAAGTAAAAAAACGTCTTGCGGCTTTTGTTTTTCTGCTCAAGGATTGTGGGCTTGAAAGGCATGCAGAGAACATCAACTGTCTTTGAATAGATATAGACAGAAGTAGCTACTATGCAGTTCTGCTGATTTAGACAGATAATACAAGTCCACAATACATTCAAGATGCTTTTTTTTGTTGTTTTGTTTTGTTTTGGTTTTTTTTGCACTTCATTTAGAATGTCCTCTGTGGTTCTTGTTCGTTTTACATTGTTCAGATGCCGGCAAAAGGAGAAGACAGTACTTTTTTTCCCCTTTTTAAAAGAATGGATTTCCAGTTTGTGTCTCATGGCTTTGAACGTGTCAATATAGATAAAAAGAAAGGAGGAAAACATAAGAATATGACTAAGATAAAGAAAACAATCATCTCATGCATGGAAGATGGACAACAAGAAACCACACTCGTAATAGGAACCAATAAGGAAAGCGAGAGAAAAGAAAAGGATTCTGGGAGTTGTAGTCTATGCCCAACATCTGTTGATCAGCATCACCGAAACCACCAACAGGCAGAGAACGAAGAGAGAACAGGACCAGAACGTCGATGCAACGTGATGTGAAGCTATGCCTCTCAAAGCTGCTCACTCACACGTTTAGAGTCGACTAAACGCCTGTTCCTCAGTGAAAGGCAGCTTCCCGTGGCGAAGAGTGTCCGACAGCACTGGGACACTACAGCAGACCCTCCAGCTCTTCAATTGCCTGCAGGATCCGTTTCACATGCCCCACCTTTGATATCCCAAGATCCTGAGAGAGTAAACAAACAATGATTTACACAATATACTTAAGTGTATATCTCAAAGGCAGCTGATTACAGCTGTTAAAAGCTCATCTAGAGTGTCTGACAATAGTTTCTATGAACTGCTACTTTTTTAGGATTAAAAGAACTGTTTAGCAAAAACATCAGATTAAGACGATGTTCGTCTTACTTCAAATGTAGTTGATCAGCAAAGTTTGGTGTCTGGTGTCTTAGGTTTACTTCTTTAGTTTTGCATCAGAGCTTCAAGGCTAATGTAGCTATGTTAATGCAATGTTAGCATATACCCCACCAATTAGCATTGTGAAAACGACATGCTTGTTTTTCATAAATATTAATTTTACACAGTGTGACAAACCGCATATGCAAGGCTATTTGAGCACATATGCAGGAGATTCCACTGATTTTTCAAAATTTCCATAAATAGTCCACAAATATTACTGTTATTTAGCTGTCTAAGACGGATGAATAGAATAACTAATGAATATGAGCTCAAAGTGCAGACCTTTCAGCTTTAATTTGAAGCTATTTACATAATACATGAAATGAACAGTGGAACTGTGAATTACAAACATTTCCATGCACAGCCCATCATTTTTAGGGGCTCAAAAATAATTGGACAGTTGGCTGCTCAAGTTTTTGAGCAGCCATGACCAGATGTGTGTTGGTCCCACATTATTTCACTTACAAGTAAGCAGATAAAAGGTCTAGAGTTGATTTCATTTGGATACTGTTGCAGTTCATTCTCAGTATAAAGTCCATATTCATTATTTAATGTCAACAATATGCTAAAACGCTGTGGTAGATAGCCAAAATAACAACAAATATTTTTTGGATCAATAAAATGAAGTCAGAAGGTAGATTCTTTGTGTGGAGAAAGTCTGGAGAAGAACTCCAGTCAGACTGCATGGAGGTGGAAATATCAAAGTCTGGGGCTGTTTTTTTATAATGGTGTTGCTGAGTTTGTTTTCATTGCTGGGATCATGAACTCAGAAGTGTAAAAAGCATTTAGGATGCAAACCTGCAGATGTCTGCAAAGAAACTGCTTAACTGATAATCAGTAATGCATATGCTGTCTTTTGAAAGAACAGAAAGAAGAAAATGACAGTCTTGGAATTATCTGTTTAAAATAACTTGCTAATAAACTTGCTTTGATGAGTTGTTTATTGGCACAACTTCATACATTTTTAGGTTTGGCACAAATGTCCAAATACTCTCTGAAGCCACTGTAAAAACTGAAAAACTGGCTGGTTAACTACATGTACGATAAGACGATTTTTTTTGGGCAAACTATTCTTTTAATACAGTTCTCATAATGTCAAACCTTGTGTATAAAGAAACTGATTCTCCTGTATTTGAATGCATGTTGATGAAAGGGCAGCAAACAGAAAATGACCACCCTGTGGCCACTGTCCTGCTGTACCTTCAGGTCGTGTCTCTGGAGCTGAGTCAGCTGCCAGCCCTGGATGTCTCGGGCCACAAACCTCTCCCTGTACTCCCCTAACCCCAACGAATCCAGCCACGTGCCCACTTCCTCCACACCCCATCTCTCCACTAGCCCCCGAGAAGACACACATACATACACATACACAACAAAAACATAAAATAGACCCAATAGCACACAAGCTTCCACAAAGACTGACTGGCACTTTCTGGAGTGAAGCTGAGGCTTCATTAAGTGTTTAACTTAGATTTAGAGGGAAAAACTTTAATTATTATTCAGTCATTCAGTCTAAAGAGAAACTGATCTTTGGACCGGATTTCACCATAAAACAGCCTTCACTCCATTAAATGGCAGCCTGATGCACAACTGTACAACCAAATGTCACAGAAACCATAACAAGCCACAGAACAAACATGAGAACTGTAGGGGAGACTGTCTGTCAGAGTAAGACTGCTGATCAACAATCAACTTTTCACTCTGATCTTAAAGCACTAATTCACTTACTCAGTCTGTAGATAACCAGCTGAGTCACGTGTCTGAAGTTTGCTTCTTTAGTTTTGCACTGGATCTATGAAGCTAAGCGGCTAAGTAACAATGGAAGCTTATGTTGACCAATCAGCACTATGCAAGCTGCATCCCGAAATTGTGTTGAGCTGTTGAAGGGTAATTTCACAGATTTTTCAAAGTATTTGCATAATTAAATTGTCTGACTCAGAAATGTTCACCATGGTGGTGACAAGAACCAGACGTCTGTTTTTAGGTGTTTAGTGCCTATATGTTGACTGATGCCTGAAATATTGTTTTACAGGAGTTTTGTAAATTATTCTTTGGCCTAAAACATATATTTTTTTAAATATATTCATGACAGAGGTACACACAACGCAAGAAAGTGCCCAGAGAAAACATGTGCCACTATTTACTTTCCCATAATCATGTTAAATTTAAACATGTAGACTCACTGGTCATTTTGGAAGAATAATTTTTGGTAAATTAAATGGCTATTTTTACACTGTAGACATAGCGACCCCTGGTTCCTATGACCACCACTATAAACTAATCTAAGTTGGTACTTTTTTCTACAATGAACCATTTCACAAACCACTCCAAATGACTTTGTTTACATCTCAAAGATTGAATTATGTAGAAATTAGACTATTCTCACAGTATATGACAATGTTCCAAAAAACAGCCATGCTGTTTGCATGATGCTCATTGGTGATTATAAGCTTCCATTAGTTGTAGCAACATAAGCCTTGTAGCTCCAGTGTAAAACTAAAGAAGCAAACACGAAACAATGTCATAGCAGATGAACTCTGCAGTATATGGTGTGAAGGGGAAAACTGGTAAAAAATGCTGAATTATTCCTTTAAAGAACACAATAATACGGATGGAGGACAATTAAAACAGCACTCTTACTCTGAGATGCTAAACACATGAAGAACACAGCAATAAACAAGGGAAGCTTAACACATACCACAAGGTCAAAGTACAATGCAAGTCAAGCATTTTTCAGCCTGTCCTGTGAGTCTGACCTGAGAGAGAGCTGTTGGAGCGCTGCTTATGCAGCTTCTCCCTCTCCTTCTTCACTTTGGGCATGATCTTCAGCTTCATACTGCTCTTAGTACTGGTCCGGGATGAGTCCTATAGACAGCGCAGAGAGAGAGGGAATGAAGGAACGAGGGAACGAGGACTGAAGATATGAACTTGTGTATAGTGTTACTGTATTGCACATTAGTTAAACAACAAACAACAAAATCTACTGTCAATAAAACATTACAAAAAATCTACTATCAGTGATTGTAATGAAATGACAGCTTACAATATTAGAAGCAATTACACCACACTGTTTGACCCATTCATGTCCATAGCTGAAATTTTACATTTATTTTGGTCAGTATGTTCTCTAAGCTTGCCTGAGCACAAAATCTGCAGAACGTCTTCAAATTGATCATCCTGCACAGCTAAAAAGTGAGTTTTATCACTGCATTTATGTTCAATTCAGTCCTGGTCACATGGAATATTGATGTTTAACCAAACGATCGAAGTGCAAATTTCACTGTGGATAAAAGTTTGAAAATATTAAGTCTTATCAAGCCAGTAACTGCTCATTAACTCATTGCTCATTACCACTTTATTAAGCAATTACTGCATTTTCAAAGCACTTTTATTTCGTGCATTATACATCATAATCTTTTGCACAATAGTTTAGTTGTCCATTATTATGCTCTTATTAAGCCTTATCAACCAGTCAGTAATTTACTTCCTATTACACCATTTCAACCCAGTTATTGCAAAATAAAGTAGTAATGAACAGCCAAGTAAATTAGCACTTATTAACAGTTACACATTGTCAAAAAAACCTTGTATCTCCATTTCTGTAGTATTTCTGCTGCCCTTTACATTGTGTTCAAATTTCATTATGAACATATCAATAAAAATACGTTGGCCCTCTCCACATTTTGTTTTGCCCTCCCCAAACAGTGACCGCCCACATAGCATGAAGGGCACAGTTTAAGGTGGAACGGGAAAATTCAAACAAGAAGCTGAGGCGCTGGATTGTAATCTTAACTGCTGCACCTTTAAGGTGGAACGGGAACATTTGAAAAAGAAGCTGGCAAAAAAGAAGCTGAATTAAGAATCATTGACAGTTGAAATGCATGGAAAGGGATGATGAGGTTGCTCCTGCTTGATAGGTGGGTAACATTAACTCATTTTTGCTGTTTCATAGAATCAATAGGTCAGTACTGTTTTGTCTTGTTTGCGAATGTTTGTGATAGCAACTGGTTGGCTTCACAACAGCAACTGTAGTGACAGATTGTTAACCAGTACCGAGCTAACATTAGCTACATTACATGCTGTGTTGTTGTTCACTCAAATGTTATATCATGGTATTTGTGTGTATAAAGTTTGTAAAGGGTTTTATGGCCACAAAGATCTAAAAAGGCGTGTTGGCCCCGACAGTGCGCATCCATGAATCTGGGGGGCCGAGTTTCTGAAGGAGCACTAAGGGAAGGGTGTATTTGTTTTGCTGCTGACTTCAAATATCAACAATCGTCCTCCAGAATCATATAGAGCTCCTTTAGGGATGTTTTTTTTCTTCTCCTGAAAAGTTACCATTTTGTATATATGAGGGTTTGTTCCGCCGCTGACCACATGGTCTGGAAAGTGCTTCATTGATCCTAGGCCTCTTATTACCCTAGTTCACCCTAGTTGTTGCATAATAAAGAGGCAATTAGTGGCAAGTTATTTATCAGCTACTGGCTTGATTAGGCCTAAGAAGCGTGTTACAAAGGCACTGTTACATCTGTCTATACTGAAGTCTTA
Source organism: Colossoma macropomum (assembly GCF_904425465.1). Taxonomy (NCBI): domain Eukaryota; kingdom Metazoa; phylum Chordata; class Actinopteri; order Characiformes; family Serrasalmidae; genus Colossoma; species Colossoma macropomum. Next base: position 28,959,621 of record NW_023494805.1, on the reverse strand, counting down.
CCAAAAATTCAAATAGGCACTGTAAGATGTTTGTCCCAGGTATAATTATATGAAATTTCATCACTTTAGCGCAATTAAAACAACTTTTTTCATTATCAGACTACATGTAGTTGCTGGACATGATTGGGTTAATTTATTATGTCTGACTGAATTTTAATGCTTGGGAAGTCCTGTCCTGAGCTGTACGCCACTCAAAAGACATAAATCAAAAGGTCATGTGTTGAATGTGTGTTTATTTATTTATGCTAATGTGCTCCTTATTAATATCAAACCTCCTCAGAGCAGTGCATGCTGGGACAGATCCAGTGGATGTCCTCCAGTTTGATTAATTCAGCACTGAGAGAGTTGAGTGTGGAGAGCAGCTCTTCCTCCTGAGGAGCCTCCAACTGCTACACAACACACACACAGACACACAGTACGTTTCAGATATTCTAAAACAGCATTATTCATGCTGCAGTGAGATGAGTGAAGAAAATAAACAGTAAACAGCCAACAGCCAACAAACAAACATTCCAGTAAGATGTACAACTCACACAGCAGTTCTGACAGCAGGTCAGACAGAAATGAACTGATCGGGCACAAAACGTCTGACATTTCCTTTCACTGGAGTGTGTGTAAATGTATGAATGTGTTTCGACAAGATGAGGAAGAAGTGAAAAAAGCCTCTCACCAGCAGCTTTCCTTCTAAAAGCATCCGAGTCTCCAGCTGCAGCACTTTACTGCTGTTTACAATCTCTACAGCCGTGCTGCGACTCAGACACTGCACGGACAAAACACACACACACAGTCAAAAACACTTAGTTTGACCCTCTTTACAACTCGTACTGCTGAATATCACAGTAATTACAGCAGATAAATCTTCACTCTTTTCTCCGTGAATAAAGCCACAGAAACTGACAAAAACAGCTTAATATCTGTTATTTAAAAAATAATAATAACTTACATACTGTAGATTTAAACATAACAAACTAGACACCAAATTGTGTTTTGTGTTTTATTCCATGTTTTAATTATTTTGTTGATATCAAAAGTTAATGATTAAAAGTTAATGTTAAATTATAAAAAACAAAAATAAATATAAAAAGTAAAAACTTAATTTTTTTTTTACTGACAATAATAATGTGTTCACTGTAAGTTTAAATATTATAAACTAGGAACTAAAGTGTGTTTGTATGTTTTATTCAAAATGTACATTATTTTGGGAATACTAAAAAGTTATTAAACAGTGAATAATAAAATAATGGTAATGGTAAATAATGATGATACATAAATGGCAAATATATAAAATGGTAAATAATAAAATAGAAGAACAATAATTGTAAAAACTAAAGGCTCAATTAATGTTATTTCACCAACAATGATAACTTATGCACTGTACATTTAAACATTCTAATATTAAAGAAGAAGAAGAACCAAATCAAATTAAAAAAGAAAAAGGCTTAATAGTGCTTATTTTACAAACAAATAACATATATACTGTAGATTCTAATATTATAAAATAGGCACCAAAACGTGTTTTTAGATGTTTTATTGAAGTTATTAAATAGTAAATAGTAAAAAAAAAATAATTTAAATTAAATGTATATATTTACAAAATTAACAGATAAAGCTTTTTCATTATTATTTTATGTACAATTACGACTTCTAGCCTTAGATTCAAATACAATAAACTAGATGCTAAATGGCATTTTAGATGTTTTCTTGACGAGAAATTGACAAAAACATCTCCTCTGTTTCCTGCTGCCATCAAGAACAGCTTCCATTTCAAAAGGGCTGCATATGTGAGTGTGTGTGGGTGGCAGGTTATCTACAGTACACCTGCGCATGCGCACACACACACACACACACACACACACATACACACTCTGCAGTGAGAGAGCCTGAAAAATCTCATTAAAACTTTACTGCACAATCTGACGCTACATAAATGGACAACCTCCACAAGTTCAGCAACAGTACGGCTGGTTTTGAGAGCAGTAGCTGTGAGGGAAACACACACACACACACACACACACACACACTGTGTGTTAGAGGGTAGTGTGTGGTACCTCAGGGCTGGAGGGTTTGGAGGGGAACGCCTCAGACAGGACGGCAGCACTCGCATTCACTGCATGAGCCAACTCCTGCTCCACCACCTTATGTGTCTTTGCGACGTCCCGTATCCTGTACACACACACACACACACACACACACACATGCATCATTCAGTAATTCTTTTACTGATGTTATCAGAAAGGCTGTTGAAAAGTTTGCAATCAATATTTTTAATGACGTGAAAACAATTTGATTTAAGATCAATGTGTAAACTGACTAATATGACAGCGCTGAGCTATTGCACAGGTTTCAAATAAACAAGAGGACACTGCTAAAAAATTCAGGATGTGTCCAGAATGATGAACAGAGCTGGAGATAATTCTAAACTGACTCACTGAAGCTGTATAACTTTGAAAACTGAAGAAGTTACAATAAAACTATTCAGAATGCCTCACACTTGGAAACAAAATCTCAACAAAACATTACTGGCAACAGACAAATACATCGTATTCAAGTACTTACTGTACTTGTTATAAAATAATCAAAAACTAGAAAGTCAACTTGCCACTAAACAAAAACAGATATTTAAAACTGTAAAATATGCTTTTCATTATACGTTATATAAACACAGCACACAGATGGCCGTACCTGTTGATGAGTGAATCGGCCACCAGGCCGAGCTGTTGGACCTGAGCACATTCCTCCTCAGTCAGATACTCCATGGACTGCTGGGAGTTGAGGCGTGGCCGGGTGGAGCGGCAGCTGTCATACTTCCTCTTATCCTCCCACGACTTCAGCGTGCTCTCAAACGCCTACGACATACACGCACACGCTGAGCACACGGCAGTGCTGAACCTGACAGATTACCTCACCTGATAGCACTTTCATTTCTAAATAACTATGGCTTCACACAATATGAGTAGTTATGAGAGTGAGGACCCACATACAAAGCCTTTAATTAAGGGATAACTTTAAAATGAATGGGTGTTTTACCAGAAATGATAGTACTTATTATAGTACATAGTACTTTATTGATCCCCATGGGAAAATTTAGGTGCAACTGTAGCTGAAGAATGTGGGACATTATACACACAGAAATACACCTAATACTAATTAGCACCTTCAGGGAATGAGCCGGTGACTGACACTATTCCTGCTTTAGGGGGATCATCAGTTCTGGTGAATATCTAGCGTCTTGAGTGACTCTAATATCTAGCACAGGATTTCCTTCCCAGTCCTAGCCTACTAACCCAACACTATGCCCATTCTTGTGTTTGTTTCATCAAGCATGCCTGATTAGACTACTTAACAAGCATTTTGTGGGCTGAGTCAGATGTGTTAGGTAGAGAAAACTCAAAAATGTGCAGAGCATGGGGTCTCCAGAAGTGGGACTGGGAACCCCTGATCTGAAACAAATTGATCTACAAACTACTTCTATAAAAATGACAATAAACATTGTCGCTGTTGAGGACAAAACCATGATGAAAAAAAAAAAAGACCCGCACACTTAAACACACAGAATCACTGACCCGGTCTCTGGTCAGCATTTGGGCGCGGTTTTTATGGATGATCTGGACGATGCCGGGTGGTTGGATCCAGGCTTCTCCATCCACCTGCACAGGAACTCCCTCATCACCTTTAATGGTAATCTTAACCTGCCGACACTGCGCACACACACACACACACACACACCGCTTAGTGTCTGAGTTATGTGTGTGTTTGTGCATGTGCAGATGCTTTAGTAATGAACGAGTGTGTGTGTGTTCACACCTGTGCGATGCGGTGATGTTGTAGGTTAATGACGCGAGACATGGCCATCTGCATGCTTCCAAACACCGCCACCACCTCCAGCTTCTTATCATCAAACGACGGAGCTCCAAAATTCTACACCAACAACAAGGAGGAAAAAACACAAGTGATGTAAGATTCTCTAACATCCTTCATTTCTACATTTCTTGCATTTATTTTCTTCCAAAATCTTCACTTATTGTGTGTTTAGTGTACCACAACAGCCAATTAATTTTTACCGGACCACTTTACAACTTCTCTATCCCTCAAAATTAAACAGGCTGTATTTGTTATTGTGCCTTTAAGACTGATATATGTAAATGATCTCTGTTTTGATTGGATGCCCTCATTTTAACAGCAGTTCAGGCTAAAACACTCCTTATAACTTCTATGTGATTATGCAGGGCGAAACTGCTATAGGCTGAATGGGCTGTTAGATGTAAATGCATTTGTTTTTGTGACATCATGAAAACAATGAATTGAAAATGAGCTGTTTTTGCAGCGTTTCCGTATTTGAGTATAAATGAAAGAACCAATAATTTGCTGCAGTCACCAGCGGTTACTGAAGTGCAGTTATGAGTTGACCACACAATTTAATATAGGCTGTTGGTGTAATTCTCTATAGCTCTGCCATATATTGCCTTTCAATTTGTCTTTCAGCGCAGCTGTCAGTCACTCAGAGAAATACTTCCTGGCTTCAGGTCTTTACAAAGCAATAAATACCACTCTGCCCTCTTCCTGTAAGCTGACAAATGACTTTCTATTTGTAGCTGCAGGAGGAAGAGAACAGGTCTTATCTAAGCCTTCAAACTGAATACGGCTGTTAGGATCTATGTGAAAGTGTGTTTATCAGTGTGTGATCAGTGAGTCTACACTGTCAGTTACAGTAAAGCTGCATCATGTTCCTCAGTTCTGCTCTGCTCACATGCACTTTTCATAATCTTTCTTTCTGCATCTCTTCTCAACAAATCCGCTGAGATAAATGGCCCGGAGCACATGTTCAGCACAGACAAAGTAAAGGTCAAACATTCCAGCCTCCACAAGATTTATACTAATCCTCACAGCTACTCCCACTACACTCACTTTATATGTGTATGTACACGTGTGTAGTTCACATGTTAATAATGTAAAAAAACGTCAAAAACGCATTAACACGCTAAATTATTAACACCACAAATGAAGACTGGTAATGCACTATCCTAGTTTGACCCTTCCAAACATCTGTATTAGTGCAGGCTGAAGCTCAGCTGCTCATGTTGCAAATCTCATTCAACGAATTCGCATTTAAATTCTTAAACAGCTTTTAAACTGTTTTTAAAGCAATGCATTCAGCACATTCAGCAGACTACGCTCGACAGTGCTCATGTGAACTATGGATATGGACTAACTAAAGGAACGCCTTAAAACTCCAGACTTATTACATGCTTAGACTTATTATTTAGTAACTACAGGGACTTCAACGCAAGCTATTTGAGCTATTTTTAGGTTCTAGATATGTTTGTAATAAAGCTCTCCATTTAAAGGGTGAACCTCCATTAAAAGTTGTTCTGACAGTGACTACATACATGCAGTTGTATGCAAAAGTTTGTACACCCCTGAAATTACGTGTATTGTTGGTCACATCCTCCACAGGAAACAAACTTAAATTTCTGCAAAATTTCTGTTCATGTGTTAAATTTAACATATTGGAAGAAAATGAAACATAAATTCTAAAATGTGCCATTAGTTTTGCACGGGACACATTTTCTGTTTTATTTTTTTCCAATATGTTAAATTCAGAAAATAAACAGTAATTGTATATTAAGATGTGCAAACTGTGTAGAGGATGTGTTATTTTAAATTAGAAAATTAATAAAACATTTAATTTGACCAGAGACTCACATTATCCTCTTTGGTTCCTCCCCAGAAGTTGATGCCTCCTGCATAGCTGGGGATGTTCAGCACAGCCAGACCCTGAAGACTAGGCAATGACATGGGTACTCCATCACACTGGGAGAGAGAGAGAGAGAGAGAGAGAGAGAGAGAGAGAGAGAGAGAAAGAAAGAGAAAGAGACATTATGCCGTGAACAATAACTGGAGAATTATGTGAACAAGGAGAGCAGAATCAAGCAACTCCCACAAAACAAAATGAACAATCATGGATAAACATAAACAGATCATGGTGTCTAATCTGGGAAGTGGAGTAAATTATCCATAATGCATTTCTTCATTCTTCAGTAAGGTTGCATGGATATCCAGACTTACACTCACTGGCCATTTTATCAGGTACATTCACCTTGTATCTACACTCATTGTCCATTTTATCAGGTCCACTTACCATATGTAGTTGCATGCAAAGGTTTGGGTGCCCCTGGTCAAAATATATATTTTGAATTTACATAAAACAAACATTAAATGTGGCCAGTGCAAAGCTTATGGCACATTTAATATTTTGAACTTTTGGAAAGTATAAATTGTGCACTACAATTAGCAGAAAAATGCCATAAATAAGTGTGTTTTCTGTGGAGGGCGTGTTAACTTATTTTCACTTCCAAAAACAACAAAATGTGGTTTGACCAGGGGAGCCTAAACTTTTGTGTGTGACTGTAGGTGTACTTTGTAGTCTGTTAGCCTCCTTTTAATCATTCATACAATGGTCAGGGCCCCCACAGGACCACCACAGAGCAGGTATTATTTGGGTGGTGTATCATTCATAGCACTGCAGTGACATGGTGGTGTGTTAGTGTTGTGCTGGTACGAGTGGATCAGACACAGCAGTGCTGCTGGAGTTTTTAAACACCCCAGTGTCACTGCTGGACTGAGAACAGCCCACCAACCAAAAATATCCAGCTAAGAGTGGTCCTGTAGCAAGAAACTGACCACTGACGAAGGACTAGAGAATGACAAACACAAGCTATTGTCTCTGACTTGTACGAGGTGGACCGACAAGTTCTAGAGTAGATGGTGAGTGGACAGAAATGCAGTGTTTAAAAACTCCAGCATTTGATGATTTTATCAGTCAATATCAGTTTGATGAATGTTGTAGGGGGGCCTGACAAATTATTCATAGAAACAGATAAACTACAATTTTTTTATTGCAGAACTGCAATATAGTGTAGACACAGGGTAGATGTACCTATTAAAGTGACCAATGAGCTCTTTCTCTGTCTCTGCCTCTCTACCTCTCTTTCTCTTTCTCTCTCAGAAACACACCTCTAGTTGCACTCTCTGCTCCAGGTTCTTGTAGGTTTTCTGGACCAGCTCTTTAGTCCCCAGTACACCGTACCACATCATGTTCTTCGTGCGGCTGCTGTAGACAGTAAAGAGACCAACATCACACTATCAGTACACAACATTACACACACCACACCACACAGTACACTCAAATCACATATTTTCATACCGGAAACAAGCACAACACACAATTACTTACTGTGTATTACACACAGAACACTACTATCAACTCTGCAACACACACGTAGTGGTGTACAGACCACTGGATCATGCAGCAACACCACTACTTATCGGTCAGATGTTTATGTACCAAGGTACCAACAATCTGCCCAATAATTTCTCACTGTTAGCCCAATGTGAATGTTAAAGCACTGGTCAGTACCAAAGATCACAAACTCTTAGAATTCAAAAGAATCACATGTAAGACTGTATACTCTCAGAAAGAGCATGACATAGTTATGTAAAATCTGCTGTAAAGCTCATGCAGCAGGCAGGGTTGTGTGAGTGCAGCTGAGTTAGCAGATAATCCCACTGCACCTGCACTTCTTAGGGTGTTCATCCCTCTTGTTGTTGAACTCCAGAGAGATCTTGGCATCCAGGCCAATCCCAAAGTAGTTATTCATCACACACTTCTCTGTGCACTGCCTGTGTGTGTGCAGAGAGAAACAGAGACAGAATGGTTAACATCGTTATTACAAAAGACAGACAGACAGATAGATGTACATTTAAATGTTTTATGTTGTGGATATGAATAGTGTAGCTGAATAGGATAAATCTGTGTGATTCAGTACACAGTTTTATGGCCTGCTGCTGAGCTGGGGGCTATATCTGTGTTGCAGAACATCGTGTTTCATCTCCTCTTATCCACTTTGAACATCTGTAAGACCACTAATCTCTCACACATAACGACTGCGTGTGTGTATGCTCTTACACAGACTCCTCAGTGAAAGGCATTGCGCTGTTGCAGCTGTCTGGTTTCTCCAGCACTATGGGGGCAGTGGAGGTGGGACTGATTGCACTTTGACCTGTACAAGACAGAGAAAATCTGTAAAAATGCTAATATGTCTTTATATAAACGGCTTTATGCTTATGAACCCACTTTAACCAGTTTTTCAAAAGAACACTTCTAGTCAGAATTTGTTTAGATTATTCTCACTGTCGTTAAAAAGTCTTCATTTGTTTAACAGCAAATATGAATAGCTGCTGTTCTTAGTGATCCATGCATCATGAAATGGCTTTGAGTGGACATGTCATGATACATGGATGAATAGAAGTTTTGATTTTAATTCGATCAACAGGTATTCAATGTTTTTTTTCCATGTTGTATAATATTACTGTTTCAGAGACATTATGTTTTCAGAAATATATGTAATCTCATTAAACATGTTCATAGTGTAGTTTGTCACTCACGTGGCTCTGCCTCCTTGAGGTCCTCGCTGCTGCCTCTTTTGATTGATGACAAGGAAGACATCCTCTGCACCTGTGTGTGTCTGTTCTGCTCATCCACCACTGACGAGACAGGGGGGTAAAGGGAGGAATCAATATCAGCATTATTGTAATATATATTCATTTTAAAGATACTTTAAAGATACTTTAAAGATTAAATTAATACATTCATTCATTATACATGCTAGTGCACATGAAGAGAACTGGTAATACAGGCCATCTTAATAATTCTGCCCAATAAACTTAATATATTCACAGTTCAGCGCTGAATGAATAATCCTAACTGCTCCACTTCAGAATCCCAATCAATAAGCTAGTCATGCATTTAAATAATGCAGGCCTGTTTTAAGTGTGAGCGGAGCTTTCTCTGACCTTTCTCTGCTTGCTCTATGATCTGCCGGAGGGCTTTCTTCAGGCTGTTTGCTCTCAGCATCAGCTGCTCTCTGGATCTGAAGGGTCTGGGGACCCCTGGAGTGTCCGAGCCGCTCCCCTCACCCTCCTGCTCAGGCGACTGGGAACCGGCAGGCACTAGTTGAGCATCGGCCTCCTCACTTAGTGCCCGCACCAAAGAGTCCAGCTTTTCATTCAGCATTGCACACTGCAGAGGACAAAACGGGTAAGAAAAAAGGTATGTAGCTGGTAGGGGGGGGCAGTATGATGATATTTTATCGTTATTGTGATAAATTACATTACAGTACGATTTTCTGAGTATATCATTGGTATCACCAGTACTTATAGAACACTGAACCACTTCACGTAGCATAAAACAGATTTAGACCAATTATAGAGAGCCTGGAAACAACAACAATCAGTGCACAGTAACAACATATATCACGTAGTAACAAGTAGCTTACTGTATGTCAGCCCATTATGCCATTATCTTAATTTATTTATTTAGTAGGATCATTCTCAGCACTGCAGTAACACTGATGTGGTGGTGGTGTGTTAGTGTGTGTTGCACTGGTCTGAGTGGATCAGACACAGCAGTGCTGCTGGAGTTTTTAAACACCTCAGTGTCACTGCTGGACTGAGAATAGTCCACCAGCCAAAAATATCCAGCCAACAGCGTCCTGTGGGCAGCGTTCTGTGACCACTGATGAAGGACTAGAGGATGACCAACACAAACTGTAGCAGCAGATGAGCTTTCGTCTCTGACTTTACATCTACAAGGTGGACTGACAAGGTAGGAGTGTCTAATAGAGTGGACAGTGAGTGGACACAGTGTTTAAAAACTCCAGTAGCACTGCTGTGTCTGATTCACTCAGACCAGTGCAACGCACACTAACACACCACCACCACGTCAGTGTTACTGCAGTGCTGAGAATGATCCACCACCCAAATAGTACCTGGTCTGTGAGGGTCCATGGGGGTCCTGACCACTGAAGAACAGGGTAAAAGGGGGCTAACAAAGTATTCAGAGAAACAGATGGACTACAGTCTGTAATTGTAGAACTACAAAGTGCACCTATATAGTAAGTGGAGCTGATAAAATGGACAATGAGCGTAGAAACAAGGAGGTGGTCATAATGTTATGTCTGATCGGTGTATATATACTGTGTATTGTGAAAAATAATATCATATTTTGACCACATCGCCCACCCTTACTAATGGGGGAGGATGAGAGGGTTTCATGGACAAGAGCTGGGTTCAACCAGTAAGTGTGTACCACAGTTATGCATTCCCTTCACTGATGCACTCTCAAAAAGCTATTTGTGTTTATGAAAGAGCCAGGCTTGGTATTTCTTTTCTATACAGCACAACATGTGAGAGAAGAAGGTTACCATGTCAACTTCAGCAGTGGATTCAAGTACCGCCCTCAATAATCCCTCTCAGGAATTAGATGGTTGTTTACAGAGTCATAAGGACCACACAGACTGTGTGAGATGTGACCTACTGCAAAAGCTTTAACCCATTAAGGCCTGAGCTTACAACTCTAACTCTGTGATATATTGTGATACATAACTCAGTTTTTCAGTTAGGTCAGTTACTGAGCAAAAATAATCAATAAAAAAAGACAAATATAGTGTGCAAAAAAATAACACCCAAAACTTGGACTGGATCCGCTGATGTGAATATGACAGCATTATTGTAATATTCTATGCTGTTCTATCGTCTGAAAATAAGTGCATTTTATATATATAAAATGATTTAGCATTCACAAACTATTATTTTGCACATGAATCTCATTAACAGCACATTCATTTTGGACTCAGGAGCAGCCCTTGGTGTTTAACAAACCCAGAGGATATTACTGAGTGGCTGTTCTCCTCACTACACATTCTCTGGCATTACATATAATAGGGCTCAGAAATATCATACAACGCTGTGTACGCTGTTACCCCAGATCCCTAAATCTGCTTGTGCACTAGGCTCAAACCATTTAATGTTCAGTCCTTTTTTAATTTTAAGCAGTTGAGGTTGAACAATTCTGAAATCTAGGGATGCTGCAATCCCCTTATCACCCTCACTTCCCACATCCCTGACAAAACATGTCTGCAGTACAGGAGGTGTTCTGCTTGTTTTATTTATATGGAATGATGAGGGGAAGATCATATATATGTTTATCCATGCAAACAGCTCTGACAGAGACTTGTCAGACTCGCTGACCAGAGGAAAGAACACTGTTGGTACAAGATGGCATGACCCCGGCTAGGCTGCCACTGTAGTGCCCCCTGCTGCAATGCTCAGAATGCAGTTTGCACTTGCATTGCATTATGAATTGCATCGCAGCGTATTTTAGAATGCAACAATGTGCAAAACTGTGATTGTGTAGCTTGATTGTAAAGTAAATGTGTAGGTGTGAAGTATGTTACTGGCCTAAAGGGTTATGGTTGGATGTATATGGTATTGAGAGGGATGTACACAACAGGCCTCTAATCAAAAAGAAAAAGCTTTCTTGGCCTGTGGTTTTAATATTACAGACTACAAAGTACAGGTATTATAGAGGAATAAACAGAGTATCTGAATGTGCTCAGTAGGCTGCATCATACTGCCTATTGAGCTTCAGCCTACTAATGCCCACTATACCTATTACACAAGCACTTATACAACCTTACTCCAAATATGCCACACGCATACGTACCACACACTCTTTAAACAACCTACACACATACACACACGTGTATGCACACTCGAGTCCTCTATAAGCAACCCACACACACACACACACACAGACACACACACACACCCTCACGCACTTTACACAATTGTACCTTTTTAGCCATCGTGTCTGCCTCCTCCTTATTCTCTGTGGCTCGCTCATAGGCTTTACCAACCTCAGCCACAAAATCATTCACTGTCCCACACAGAAACCTACAGAGAGAGAGAGAGAGCGCGAGGTGTAAGAAAGATTAGGATGAGGGACAATGAGGAACTGAAGTGTGTGTCTATTTAAGGTCCTTTAGTGTTTAAGGGGTTAAAAGTGGAAAAATACAGGTAATATTTAATGAAACAATTAAATATCCATTCCTGAAAGTTTAGGACAAGGCATTATTTAATTATGTAATGCTACCAAACCTCATCAGTTATTTACACAGACTTGGTCAAATCTGACCACAGGATAGCTGATTGTAGTAAAATGGATCAGCATGAGGAACTGGAGTGTTCCATGTGCCACCATGTTTTCTATCAATATATAAAGGAAGTTCCATACTGTCTTTATTGTTGAATGCACTGTTGAATTGTTGAAGTTAAAATCATAAAACTGGACATGCAGAGTTGTGTAGCAGATACAGTACAGCACAGCTCTACTACATGGAGTGCATTTACACTCAACTCGTATAAACTTCACGCAAAAAAATAAATTTACATGATTTATGAACTTCTCCGTTCAGTTACTCTTTACATACTTACTGTTTTTGAGGAGAAACATTAACATGAGTTTGTTTTAGGTACGTACATTCTGACTAATTTTATGTTCAAGTAACCTTAAGAGTTCATGAACGAATATCTGATTACTGCAGAGAGGCAAAAAATTGATTTTTTATTTGAAATGAATGTAAAGCTATTTTTTTAGGTGACTGCATTGGTCTTGCACAACAACATTAGCATCATGAGGACGTATACATTTCAAAACATGGTTTATTATCCAAACATAGCCAAGGGGCATCAGATGAGCTAATGAGCTAACCAGTACAACACTAGTTGCTGGTGTCGTCTTCTACACGTGGTCATTTCCCCTCTACACTGGATGATGTAGATGATGTCAACAGGTTAGTTGATCAGAGAAGTATATTTTAACTGCATTAGGACCTGATATCAGCCTAGTCTATTTAACAATAAATACTGAGTTATCTCTGCCTTCTCAGTCATGTCCTTAACAACACGTTCTTGGTAACGCCCCCACGTTAAGGCACTTGTGTTTCATGGTAGCAATGTATAGCATAACATACTTACTTGCAATTATGAGCAAAACCTCTTACATTTTACAGTTCTGTTAGAACATTAGAGTTTCACTGAATTGTTAGTCTGTATATTTACTGTCTTTCTGTGCTGAAATGGAACAAATGCCCAAACAGTGATTTCTATATTCGAATATTGCCACCTCGAATGGATACTCGAGTACCCATGCACATCCCATCTGTTTATTAAAAGATTTTAGAATGACTGTCTTTCTTGATTTAAATGTCAGGCTTTATGTGATTTACTAAGGCTTTGCGTGGTCTGGTTCTGGGTTTAATTTAATTTAGTAATGGCAAAATGTCTCTTCATTAAACGTACCTTCATTAAAAACAATGAGTTTGAATTTTTAGATGCTGTACAACGTGGCACAGCATGTGTGGTGTGCAGCGGCCTTAATGCTTATTACTGAGCTGTTTAATCACAATAACAATGAAAGATGATTGAAGTATAAAGTATACTCCTCTTCAGGTGTTGGTGTGCTCAAAATGCTAGTTTGTGGTACAAACAAAAAAAGACATCTATTAAGTTTGGGCTTTGGTCAAAAATGTTCTTTACAAATCAATCAAGTACAACAACAGTATAGGGAGACACTGATGGTTATACTTAATTTCAATGCTAGGGTGTACCTCAATGATCAATTCTGGGACCTCTGCTTTTTACTGTATATATTAACAGTCTTTTTCATAGTGTGCCAAATGCAGATTTTCATTATTATGCTGATGATAATGTTCAGCACATACTCAGAATCATGCTTTGTGCACCTCACAAGATGCTTTCAATACTGTACAACACAGATTTTATAGTCTTAAACTTGTTTTAAATGTTGACAAAACCAAAACAGTATTGTTTACAAATTCAAACCTTCGGTCTGTCACCACTTTAAAGGAAAATGAGGTTGAAAAGGTGTCATACTATTATCTAGGTGTACTATAATATAGTTCTTTGACATTTAAGCATCATATTTTGCATTTGGTAAAGAAATTAAAGATGAAATTGGGATTTTATTTTAGGAATAAGTCTTGTTCATCCTTTGAAGCTAAAAAGAAACTTGTTTTTGTTACTTTTTTTACCAGCAATTAATTATGGAGATAAAGATAACAATAATAATAATAACTTAAATGCTTAACAGGCTGACATTAGCTAAAAGGCCATGTATTGGAGGTGTGTTACTTATTTATACTTATTTATGGTCACCCAGACCTCCTCAGAGCAATGCATGCTGGGACAGCTCCAGTCAAGCATTTGTGAGTTTATTACTGCTAAAGCTGTAAATACCTGTCCACACCTGCAATGTAATAAAACAGGTATCGCGCAAGAAGTATCATACCAAAAAACGTTCTTTGATATAATTTGTTTCAGCAAAAATTGAGCAATTACTAAGAAATTATCCCACAGACGTCTGTAATTGCATAATAAATCTGAAAGACGTCACAGCTGCTGGTGACACTCCCGTCAAACGAGACCAAACATGCCTAAAAAGGAGTCACTGCTAAGAGTCCAGCACACCACTCACTAAAACACCAGCACCCAGCAGAGTGAAACACACACAGACGATGTAATGTCGCTGAGCTTACTCCCATACTCACCTAGCAGAGGATATGACATCACTGTGCTTGTCTGAGTCCAGGATTTTTGTCAGATGGGTGGCAACAGAATCAGCATAGTGAGTAATCTGGAATAATGACAGAATAACACAACACATCCAAGCTAAACCAGATGGGACTGACTTAAGAAATTCATGTTTAATCTAAGGAACAGGTTTTAAAAGCTAGCCACACGCTAATGTGAGCAGCCTCAGGAACAGGAAGTGTACCTGGAGTGGAGAATCTAGCGGATCATCCTCCTTAACAATAGCAGGAGTGTTCTTTGTGGGAACTTCATATGTCATTATACTCCATCTAATCACAACACAATACATACACATGAGAATAAAGAGTGAGAAATTGATTCCTTTGGTATGACTAAATGGTTCAAAAACATTTTGAACACAGAAATGTGATCGTAACCATTTACACAGTAAAATACAGATGGTACAAATAACATCTCAGGCTTTTGGGGATAATAACAGCACACAAAGTCTTAGGCACCTGAGCACATGACTTAAAAAGTAAGAAAAACACAGTAGAATAAATTTACATAAACAACAATACAGTAAAAAGTATCAAGAAGTTCTCATTTTCAAAAAAAGTAGTTGATATCTTGTGAGCTAATCTGAAGAAAAAAGATTGGTTGATTGGCCATCTTTAGATCGGTGTATGCAGTTTAGGGCTGGCTATTGTTAAGACTGGGTATTTTTTTAATACTGATTCAACACTTAGACTTTGATACAGATTCTTAAACAATACTTTTTGAAACCTTTTAAAATATGAATTAAGAAACACTGAAATTAATAACATAATTTACACAACCAATCATTAGTTTTGACTTTGGAGCAAACATTGGCTCACTAATGCTGATAAGAAAGCATACACCATATGGTCAAAAGTATGTGGACACTCCTCCTAATATTGAGTTTAGGTGTTTTAGCCACATCCATTGATAACAGGTGTATAAAATCAAGCACATAGCCATGCGTCAGAGCCAGCAGTAAAGTTTAGTGGAGGAGGGATAATGGGCTGTGGCTGTTGTTCATGGTTTGGGCTCAGGCCCTCAGTTCCAGCAAAGATGTCACGTTAATGCTACAGCATATAGAGACATTACAGACAATTATATGCTTCCAAATTTGTGGCAACAGTTTAGGAAAGACCCTTTTCCTCTTCCAGCAAGACTGGGCCCCTGTGTACAAAGTGAGCTCCAAAAAGACATGGTTTGATGAGTTTGGTGTGGAGGAACTCCAGTGGCCTGCACAGAGCCCTGACCTCAACTCCACTGAACACCTTTGGGATGAACTGGAATGTTGATTGCAAGTCAGGCCTTCTCGTCTAACATGAGTACCTGATCTCACTAACACTCTTTTGACTGGACACAAATTCCCACAGACACACTCCAAAATCTCATGAGAAGTTTCCCAGAAAAGTAAAGGCTGTTATAGCCACAAAAGGAGCGGCCTGGGGGGAGTGGGTTGGGTACAACTCAATATTGATGCCCATGGTTTTGGAACAGGATGTCCAACAAGCTCAAATAGGTGTGACGTCCACATAATTTTGAGGTGTCCACATACTTCTGGTCATAGGGTATGAATGACAACATTTTTAGATATACAGTAGTACTGAAGTAATTCAGAGGGTACTCTCTATCTTTTTTGAATTTTTGAATTGATTTTTTTTTCAATACAGAATGCAGAATGTAAACTAGATGGCCAATCACTCAACTAGATTTTGGAACAAGCATGATTATTGGCTGCTGATGAAACTGACTACTTAGGTTTTGAAATCTGTTACTGATTGACCCTGAATATTTTGATACTCTGTGGTATTAAAATATTTCAGCCTGTAGGCGAAAAAGTATTGAATTTCAATACTCAGCACTAATCACAAAGTACACGTTTTTACATCCTGATCAGAAACACCAGCTCAAAAATGACTAACCTCAGACACTCATTCTGCTTCTTTCTTTAACTGTGAGTGTTTCTGTTTACCTGTCCAGCATCTTGGTGGTAGCTCTCTCCAGTTTCTCCAGGATCTGCAGCAGCTGAGCATCATCATCACACAGCCCACCCCAGCCCAGCACCCGCGCAAGGTCATTACCCGTACCGAGGGGCAACACGCCCAACTGACACTGCAACACACACAAACACAGTTAAAAAGACGCTTGCAGTTCTCATCCACAGCTCAGTCTTGTTTATTTATTTCTCAATCCTCTGTTTCCTTAATCTCACGCGTGACTCCAGACCTGTTTGTGCAGTCCTAGTTTATCCAGTTCTGACAGCACCCAGCCCACACTGCCATCACCCCCACACACCAGGATACGGAACGTCTCAAACTTCTGGAACAGTCGCAGTCTACACACACACACACACAAACACACACATACACACACACACACAAACACACACAAACACACACACACACACATTAGACTCAGCTTTTCCTACATATATAATAGATATATATTATATGGATACGGTGGTGAACTGTACATCTAAACAAGATTGGTTAATTTCACTGTCAGTTCTTATTTATGTTAGTAGCTAATATGCTGCATTAGGACTTGTTATTCAGTAACTACTATGTAGTTACTATGTAACTACTATGTAACTAATGTGTATGTCAGTCTCACCCCAGCTGCGGTCCTCCGTTCATGAGGTCAAAGACCTGCGCTGGGTTGAGTAGCTGTTTGAACTTGCGGAGAAATTTCACTCCCTGATTATCTCCACTCTTACTGTTCACCAACACCAGCAGAGGACTGGAACAGGACGGACTAGTAGCCTTCCAGAAACCTGCAGAGATAGAGAGTAAGAGAGAGAGGGACAGAGAGAGAGAGAGAGAGAGAGAAAGAAAGGGGAGAGAGACAGAAAGACAGACAGACAAAGAAAGAGCGAGAAAGAGAGAAGAGAGAGGGAAAGACAGCAACAAAGAGAGGAGAGAGAGAGGAGAGAGAGAGAGAAGAGAGCGATAGCGACAGAGAGAGAAAGACAGACAGAAGACACAGAGAGAGAAACACAGAGTGAGAGAGAGAGACATTAAAAAAGTGACAAAGAAATAAGTTACATAGAAAAAATTTTCAGGTTCACTTTTTAAAAATTAATATACTTTTTTTTAGGTTTGGTCATAAAGTGTTCACACAATATAAAAGGTATTCTCAAATGTGAAAATAACGGTAAAAAAAGGATGGTGGATGTTTTGTCAAGGTTTAGATTGTTATGTCACAATTCTACATGATTTTACTACATAAAGGCCACAGAAGAGGAACTGGGCCCACAAAAATCTGACCATTGTTTACAGAACTCTTTTGCTGTGTGTCTATAACGGACTACTTTCAGGCACGTCTGGAATCTAATCAGTCTTGTCACTTCACTGTATGTTTGGTCAGATAGCTCAGGAATGAATATCTGAGTGTAAATGTTATTGTCCAACGTCACATACGAGAAAACATACGCATGAGAGGAAAAGGAAGCAGAGTCTATTCATATTTCTTCCCATTAAAGTGTATTGCTTTTAGTGGCTGGAATGTATGGCATTCACGTTCGGTATTTCTTATCTGCTTGGAGACACTTAGATAGCACGTGAGGTGCTGACGCGGTTGCCTCGGCAACCCTTACCATCAGAGTCAATGCTGTTGAGAGCAGTGGGAGGGATGATGGACACTTTACACTGACCCAGTGGACAAGTTTTCCCCAACTGCTCCCTGCAGCTACTGTGCACCTGCACACACACACACACACACACACACACACACACACCACACTGTGATAAACATGAACTACATTTTCTTAATGTTTTGTAGTGAATATTTTCAGGACTAATTGTTTAACTGACCTCAAGCTCCACCTACAAATGCATTCTTTCATAGTTACTGTTGCTAGGTTAGACAAGCTTTAATGAACTTCAGCAAAACTACCATTCAACCTAATGAGAAACTGTAGAGAGCACATTTTTGTATACCTACACTTACAGTGGCTTATTTGTAATCTCATCTTGCTTAAATCAATGGTCAACAACACTGCTCCTGGATATCTGCCTCCCTGAAAAATTCACTTCCAACCCTGATTGAACATGTTTAATCCAGATCATCAATCTGCTTATTTGTATCAGGTGTGTTCGAGTCAGTCAGTGGTTTCTACAGGAAAGTAAATCTTCAGAAACAGCTAGTGACCTCTGTTCTAGAGCTTCAGGCAGCGTCCATCTTATCTAATCATATAGAGACTTTGGGTGGCTAATCATGTTTTATTTGGATCTACACATTTTACCAATAGACCTTCTTGATTTAGCTAGAGGCAAATGTGGGGCTTTTGCCATAATGTTGGAATATAAGCAAGTACGAAGGGGAATATTTCAGTTAACTTCAGCCATGCTACAGTGCAGTGGTCTAGGCTGTGATGTTAACATAGCTGGCCAGCAAAAACAGCAGAAGTCAGTGAACTTCCTTTTTAGCCTATAAATAATATTTGCTCCTAAAAACCCTGATTACACAACAAACATACTGTATCTATCCTGGCTTTACACAGTGAAATGTACATGCAACTTTAGTTGCTTGAAACCTACATGAAACCAAAGGTAACTTAATTTGCATAATGTAAAGTGTCATGCAACTTATGAAACTCAGCCGAAACTCAACTGCAACCGCCTCAGCTTGTGAAACAGCCAATTAAACACCAAGGATGCATCAAGTGATCATGTTAGAGGAAATAATTTCAAATGATTGGGCCATGACGACAAACAAGTGAGCTTCTCAAAGCTAACGTTTCTGTAAGCAGCTGGCTTAACAAGTTAACAAATTATGTTGCATGCAACTCACAACATGCAACTAGTTGCATGAAATTATACATCTTTGAAAAGTTTTGAATCGCTGTTGTTGAAAGTTGTATAACATCAAGAATGAAGTTAATATCTAGAAAAGCTAATGTTTAAAAAGAAATCTCAGGCAGAAACCGTATCAAGTAACTACTCTACATATAATATTAGACACAGATATAATGTAAATATAATTACATATAAGTACAAAGTAAATACAATAACAAGATATTACTCATCATTTAATAACTTTTTGCTGTTCCCAAAAACTTAAAATATTGCATAAAATGTACTAAAATACCTTCTAGTGTTTAGCTATTAGCATTCTATATTGACTCCATACATTAATCAGCAATCATGAATATGAGCAGTGATTTCAAACTTTTAAACAGTAATATAGAGGTAATTTGATTCATGTAAAGGTTCCATAACGCAGCACTGAAAGAGTTCATCAAATTGAATGTGTAGTTCACAGAGTTTTTGTGTTCACTATTTTGCTCTGTGTAAGGTGCTGAATCCTGAGCACTTACAATGGCTTTGCACCAGAGACAGCGCCAGTCCTGCAGTCTGCGCACGCTGCCACAGGTCCGATCACACACCACACACTTCGCACTGACCGGGAGGTTCCCCTCCAGCCACTGATGAGGCATGGACACCTGCACACATGCACAACATAGTTAAGACACACACATAGTTAAGCAACGTATTCACTAATGAGCTCATATTGCACAATAACAAAAGGAAACAAAACAAATATGAAACAAACTCACCCCATCTTCATCCTCGATGATGTCATTTCCTATGGATGCCAAAGTGGTCCACTTACAGTTGTTCGTGGATCGGACGGCACAGCGTTTATGAGCTTTAAATTTACACACTGTAACACACACACACACACACACACAAAGAGAGAGAGATGGGGAAGGATTACAATCTGTCAGCCACATCAATTCACAGCTATAACAAGCAAATGGAGAATTCTCCTTGATTATGTCTGACTGTCTGAGAGTTTAAAATGATGGGTTACACGCTGATAGAGAGCAAATGATGGGGAGAGAATGATGGAGGAATACAGAGAGGTTAGATAGAAAAAGAGATCGATGTGCAAAAGACAACACAGAAACAGAAATCATAGAGGCAAGGAAACGACTTTAACTTGGTCAATCTCAAAATCAGAAACAGATGAAGGAAGACAGACGTTCCAGAATAAAAAATGGGGGAACCAACAGAGTCTCCACCACATATTATCCTCATACTTAAGCCACCATATGATTCTACCTTAAAAAAAAATAAGATTTGCGTTAAGTATCATGAAATGACACTGTGATATATTAGAATGTGTTTCATGTATGTAAATGATGCAGATGTTGTATCCAAAGAAGCGTATAATATTTCCATCATGTTTAAGTGAAGAAAAACAGCAATTGTCAAAGCAACATTCCAAAAATGTTCTAGTCCAGGATGTCCAGTCTTATCCACATATGGCTGGTGTGGCTGCAGGTTTTCACTCCAAACAAGCAGGAGCAGGATCACCCCGGTCCAAGTCTATCAATAGGCCTTTTAATTTTATACTCCAACAGTTTTAATTGAAAAGTGCTTTACTGATAGATGAGAACTGAGAACTGTCAGGTTTCTTTCATGTAGATAAACAGCAAAAACTCATAATGATGACTTAAACAATATAAATACTGTAGCACTGGGAGCAGAGCTACCCAGAATTCATTGCAGTTTTGTTTTTGTTTTATTTTTTTGTATTACAACATGTCATTTTCATGCTAAGGGGACATGTGGATGCATAGTTTTTTGTTATTTTAACCATGATGATGCTGAAATTCCCCAGTTGTGATGTAGTTAATCAGAGCAGGATTCATACTGGGCTCTCCAGTGGCACAATCAACTAAGCCTTTGCCTTGATATCCTGGCGATACCAAAACCGAAACGGTCACTAATTATTGGTGCATTACTGGCACCAATATTTTCATATAGGATATGTAGTTAAAACCATGAGTTGTGAATATTGGCTGATATATATCAGTCAAGCTTTAATTAATACACATTTAAATGTTAATAATTAAATAATAAATGTCAATATTTAAGCATCAATTTTTGCCACCCATATCGACTTTTTTCTTCAACCATTAAAAATGGAATGCATAAAACTGTAAGATCGTCCAATGGGCACTGACAAATTTGTTTGTGAGTGTTTACCTTCACATGACAGGCCGTGTGAAGTGACCCCGGGCAGTGCCTCCCTGCAGACGTTACAGAAGGCGGGGCGAGCGTGGGAACAGGCGTACCAATTATGCATCCCGGAGAAATGCTCCATGTTAAACTGACTCGCCTGAGATCAGAAACACATCAGTATAAACTCGCTGTCAGTAACATCATTATTCTCTTCAATAAAATCACAAACCACATTTATATACGCTCTATATACGCTGGCCTCAGCTCTTACACACAGCACTATACTTACAACACTCAATGACTCAAAATACATCACAATAAAACACATCACTATAGCTTCACCACCACAAAGAACAAATAAACTATGTCATTAAAAGTTAATGAGGTTTAAGGACAGGAGCTGAGTTCAATGACTGAACTCTAGCCTGTAGTAAACCACAAGCACTGGGCTAATGTTCACTGCTACCTGCAGTGTATTTGTCAGGATAAATGGTCAAGGGTCAAAAGCTGACCTCATACGTCTCCCATTTCTGTACAGACTTCAAAGCGCTGATCCAGTCCTCCATCTCTTTTCTGCTCTCTGCACATAGCATCAGCTTACGGAATGGAGTGATCACCTGAGAGGAAGAGAGAGAGACACAAAGAGAGAGGAAGAACATGAGAGTGAGTGAGAATGTGGTCAATTAAAGAGTGAAATAGTATTAGTAGCAGTCCATGGATGTACGAATGCAATGGCTGTATGTACTCACTGTAAAGCTGTTGTTGATGTTCTTGGTGCTGGTCTCTGCAACACTGGCATCTGAAAGGTCCACCTCGTCGAATATAAGAGACTGTAAAAACACAACAAATCAAAATCAATACGCTTACAAACCCACGCACACACACACACAGCTGGAGTGTTGGAAAGGGTTCTAGGTAGTGGCGGTCTAGGCTGAAGTAGTGGATATCCTGTGAGTTGCTGACCTATGGTTAGGATAACTAGCCTTGCTAGCACATAGCAAGATAATTAAATCACTCAGGTAAGCACATAAATACCCAGCAATGTCACAGAAATAGTGTTATTACATGGAGGTTTTTATATTTTCTATTAATATTTATTAAGGGCAGTAGCAGCAGAGTGGGAGCCTTGGGGAAGAGCATTTTCTCAGCCAAGATTTAAGTAAATGAATTAGGTTTTAGTGTTAATTCATTCGGTTTCACATACAGTTGCAGCAACACATTCTGTAAAAACATATGTAAGAATCTCTAATATATCATTCTGCAGGCCTTTGCAAAACAAGTGCAATTTATTTGTGTGATTTATTCAGACAACAATGAATTAATTACAGGTCTTGTGCAACTGTTATCATGCACACCAAATGTGATTTTACAGTAGGTGAAAACATTGCATTATTTTATTTCCCCATAAAATGTCTACCAACTTTCACAGTTGATATATCACAACAGCATGACCACAACCAAGCTGACCAATCTGATGTGTTCCAGCAACTAGACTCCCCCTAATCACACAACACCACCAGCGCTAGGAGGGTGTAGGCTAGCAAAGCCTTCCTCCGAGACCTGACATTGGACAGCCGAACGCTCTCGGAGGAAAGCGCCAACCGGCGGTTCTGTTACATCAGCTAACGGACGGCTGTGATGACTAGTATCACGCTGAGTGGTGGGGGAGAAGGGGGCGCCATCCTACCCACCCAGAGAGCGCGAGGCCAATTGTGCTCTCTTGGACTCCCGGTCACGGACGGCTGTGGCATCACCAGGGATTCCTGATGATGGGGCCAACGCTTAGACAGTTGTGTCACTAAATGTCACTGTTTTCACTTTTTGTGAGGTGCAAAGATATATTTTTGTACTTGAAGACATTCTGCCTGTTGCTGGCTCAAACAGCATGGTGAAATCTCCCGACTCTCAACCTCCCATTCCAAAACAAAGAGCACTGTGTATGGTGTGTATAGCTTTAATGTGAAAAAATCATGTCTGCATTTCAGATTTTCATGTCATCTATTGGCACAGTATTCAGTGTGTAACAGCCTTTAAAACAGCACATGCAAATCTTAGTGGTTTCCTAGTTCCAGCTAGCCAATAAGAGTAGAGTGGGTCTTACCTTTGAATCTTTGGCATAGTAGAGAGTTCTGCCCCTTAACTTGAAATATCTTCTCTTCCATCTCTGAAAGGAGCTGGTCTGCTTCAACAGGAGACCCTCCTTTACACTCTTCTACAGAGAGAGGGACAAAGATAGAGAGAGGGAGAGAGAGAGAGAGGGAGAGAGAGAGAGGATACAGTTAGTGCTGCTAGATTAATCTGTAAGTGGGTATAGGACATGATTGTGAGTGCATGAGTCACAATAAACTAACATTTCATTTAGCGACAGCATGTTTTTAGATTCTTCTGCTCAAATGTTGGTTTTGTCAATATATTCTGTCTGGAGAGGTCATTTATTCCACCAGCCCCAGTAAAGCACTTAGTTATGGGATGGAAAGTAAACTTCAACTGCCAGGCAGCAGCACAAAGTCAAACAGAAGCTCTTGATGAGAAATACAGTTTCTAGTACCCTCAGCATGACCTCCACCAAGCGGCAAAAGAGGAAGTTCCTTGTGTGCACTTTCTTTCACATTATCATCTGTTTCACATATCTGAGATGGGGAGAAACCCGTCCAGAGTGACCCAGCTACATTCCTCAGACTGAGAGTTTTCACTTTTCCGGAAGGCGCAACAACTTCCTTAAAACCACCTTCAACTGTAAATTTTTTCAAACTTTTTCCGTGAAGCGCCAGATTGTCAGTGCCAGCAGATTTCTTGTTTGGTTAGTAATACCACACTGACATCTGGACCATCTTGATTGACTGTGGCCTCCTCCAGGATGCACACCGACAGACAGCATGCAACACAACTGGGCTCTGTCACATAAATCTTCAAATCTTTTTCCCCGATATGTTTACCTTTTTCCTCCTAGCCTCTTTTCTGAAAAATGACTGAGTGTGAAATGACAGTATACAAATAAAAATAATTATTCTTATTATGGCCCTGCAATGGACTGGTGACCTGTCCAGGGGTGTATCCTGTCTTCCACCCAGTGACTGCTGGGATAGGCTCCAGTGCCCCCCACGACCCAGAAGCATAAGCGGTTTAGAAGATGTGTGTGTGTGTGTGTGTGTGTGTCTGTGTGTGTGTGTGTGTGTACTCTTATTACGGCTTATAATTGTGTTTATCACTACTTCAAGTCAGTCAAGTTATTAATTTTTCAAGAGATATTTCTGAAATATAATTCAACTGCACTCTCCAAAACTGAAGTTTAAAAAAAATGACTAAAAGAGAGAAAATGAGATTCCTAATAACCGTGCGAGACCTGGTACACCACCAAAACTGACACCGTCACATGAACAGTGCTCAAAGCTTTAATCTTTGATAGAGAAGAAAATCAAGCTCCACTCTTGCTTCAGATCTAAAAAAATCCACAGGTGTTCCTGTCCATCCTTCCACTGTGAGAGGACAACTCTATGAGTCTACAATGATGTGTAGTTCTCAATAAGCCATTAGGAAACAGATAAAAAAGAAGAACATTTGAAAATCTAAGAAAGAAGCTGCTCATTCTCAGAACAACAGACTGACCACAAATCCAGACCTCAACATCACTGAATGTGTTTAGGATTAATTGGATCATGAGAAACAGAAAATACAACCAATTTCTAAGACTGAACTTTGAAGATGTGGAAAAATATCCCTGCAGATCTTTTACAGTTGCTGAGGCCTATGTGTGATTTTCTCTTAAATGTTTTCTCCTTTTTTCCTGAAGCTGAGAAATGAATAACTTGTAGTTAATGGCCATTTTGACGGGCAAATTAAACAAAAGGGTGGTCTCTGACTTTTGCACAGTAATGTATGCAACACAAAATGCAGTACATTGTCTGGATGACTAAGCAGTGACGCAATGAAAATGTGGAACTGGATTAACAGCATGATCAGTAAACTAAAGGTAGAACAACAGGAAGAAATTCTACTGTAAGGCTGAGTTGGTCTAGATAAGCTGACAGAGCTGTCTCTCTCAAATGTAATAGGTTTGGAGAGCCTGTACAGAATCCATGAAAGCCGGCCCTCAGAAATCTTTGATCTCTCTCATTTTGTATTCTTAGCAGTGTAGCAACACACACACCCACACACACACACAGACACTCAAAATGACGTCAGATGATGACTCAGAGTTCGTTTTAAGGATGACGCACTAAACTCCTTTAATCTTTGCACTTCCTCCCCTTTTCTAACTTCCATTACCTCTCCCCTTTCCCTCTTTGCTTCCTCCATCTCTCTCTTTCTCTCCTCATACTCCTTGCCCTCCATATCTCCTCTGACAAAGTACAGCATTCACAGTGTCCTTCACTGAGCTAAAACTACAAATCCCACAATGCCATTCTCCAAAGCCGATTAGTTCCTATTTATCTGTCGTTCCTTTGGGAAGTTGTGGGTAATGAAGGGTTGTCGTGATGCAAGTCTGTGCATACTGATGATTTGGTCTGAGAATTTAATCCAGTCTCTGCAAGTGAAGACTGTCATCTTAGGCTGTCACTGTGAACATGGTGCAATGTGACCATAACAGTGGACCCTTATCCTACACTTTTCTTGTATTTTATTTGTTTTTTTTCTACAGAGGCCCACTTTTGAATTTATGTACCAAAACATATAATTCATTTTTACATGACCACTTTCTAACCTGTCTTTACCCCTCAGAATTAAACAGGCTGTTGTTGTTACTATGACCAATTATAACTCCTTAAGACTGATATATGTAAATGACCTCTGCTCTAATTGTCTCTCCTGCATTATGCCTTAATCAAAAAGCAGTCCAAGTCGAATCACTCCAGGTTGACTAAACTGCTGTAGGCTGAATAAGCAGATATATGTAAATGTGTTGGTTTTTCGTGACGTGGCAAAACAATGATTTCAAAACAGACTGTTTTTGCAGTTTTGTTTACATATATGGATCATGTGGACTAAGCAGTAAATATTATGCTTTGAAACTTTAACAGTTTCTACATATCCCCATCAAACGTTCTTGTTGAAAATTGTTTTTCCATGATATGGGCCCTCTAAATGAACACTCCAGCGTCTTTTTTTCCTTTTTTAACATCTATGTGCAGCATCTGTATCATACACTCTACAAAAATTTCCCTGCGCTTAGAAAACAACAGAAAACCTGTTCATCAGAATCTCTTAAAATAGAAGCCAATGGGAAGGTGCTCCAGCATCACCATGACCAATTATACTGAGGAGCAAGAGACTGTGAAACATGCTTTATCCACCTTTGATGGTTCCTGAGGCAAAGATCCCTCAGAAATGAGATTCAGAGGAATGGAAGAGGCATGAAGGTTAATGAGTAAGAGAGGCTGACAGAATGGGAGAGAGAAAAAAACGAAGAAGAAAACTGTAATTTTGCTCCCTAAGCAGAGATCATACAGAGAAGAGGTTCTGAGGCAATCAAGCAGTAAGAAATTATTATAACATGAAAGCACAATAACAGCCCCACTGCAGGCAGGACTAATCACACACAGAGAAAACCCAATCTAGCATCCACCTGGGAAACCCTCTCGCAGACATGCGTCATCAGATGGAACAGGACTGAGAGGAAGATAAAAAGAGGAAAGAACCCGTAGTTAGATCACTAGTAGGCTACTAGAGGTAGTTGCGAGAGACCAGGTTATGTGATACAGTACAGGAGACACAACAGGGACAGTGCAATTAAAGATCTGTGATATGCTCTAAATTGTGGTATAACACATTCTGATAAATTGCAATTTAATGTTGAGGCCAATGAATCTCTAATTTTTCTTTTTTGTTTTGCCACAGCTAGCTAGATTCTACCAGTCTCACCAGACAAAATCTCACGAAAAAGAAAACAATTCTATATCAATACTGTTGGAACAAAATCTCTACTTTTTTATGAACATTTTTACAATTTTTTTACAGAAAACATTCTCCACTTTTTTCATTTTTCATTTTATGACAGTGTCAGCTGCCACTGACACTGTCAAAAGTGTCGGCAGTTCTTGTTACATTTACCTAAACTGTAAGTTAAGAAGGTTTTTTTTATCTTCTCCTAAAAACTTACCTTTTTAGAGATAGAAGCTTTTGTTCAGACAGCGATGAATTAACTCGTTGATGTGTCAGTATTCGACTTATGTGACTGAGAAGGCAGATGTAGCTCAACTTTACTGCTAATTAGGCTAATTACTTTAGCTGATGTTAGCAAGGTCTAGAAACAGTGGAAATATAGTTCACTGCCAAACTATCATGTTGGCACATCATCCACTGAGGAGAAAACACCTTGTGTAAGATCCTCCTCAGCATCCAATGTTGTACCAGTTAGCTTTTGGTTTAGGTCACATCTGCAGAGGCAGCCTCCATTCCATCCAACACATACACTACCAATTCCCTTCAGATGTGTTTTCAGATATTTTCCTTTGCTTACTGCTAAATTTTTGTGCAACACCAGTGCTATCACCTAAAAGACTCGCCTCCAGCTCCAGCCCTATGGTAAGATCCTTTTGTTGGTCATTTTTCATGCTTTTTTTCTTCTTCTTCAGTTAACCAGTCTTCCATTCTTTAACTCTTTTTGATACTTAAACATAAAAATTAGTTGCACATTCATAGTATTGTTTAAGGTTTTTCGATACATATACCAGTACTAATACCCTGATTTCAATACCTATTCTTGAGCAATACTTTAAAAAAAAAAGAATTATATTAAAAAAAAATGAGATTTCCGTCGCTACAGTTTTATGAAAATAAAATCATATGACAATTTTTTCTACAAATTTTGTACATTTTGTTTTTCATTGATTGGCCCAGCCATGATGGAGAAATCAATGGATTTTGGTATCCTATTATTCTACCAATGGGTTTAATACACATTAAAAACAATAATTCATTTTTTTTTTTAAAACTGATACACTAATCTTCATGCATCAATGTTGACTGTGAAATGATTAAAATTGTGATTAATCAGATTTGTCTTTTTGCTGAAATTTGACCCTAAAGAGAGATTTTTTATTTAAAAACCTGAGCATTTTATTACAGATATATGAGTGGAGAAAATAAGCTTAATCAGAATGTGTTTATTACTTTCAGTAATCCACTAACATTGTTTTTATCATGTCAACACAGGATGAACATGAAATTAGAGTGAATGCAGTTTCTGATTTTCATCACTGACGTCCTGTGAAAGCAACAGCTGCACATTCCGTACTGTTGTGTTATGTCTTTTATAGAAGGGAACTGCTGCTTGTTGTTTTATCTATAGTTCTCCGGCAAGCGCTGACCAGCACAGTCTGTCTGTCTGTCTGTCTGCCGAATTGTTGGCACTGGTTTTACCAAGAGAGCTATTTAAAAGCTGTATTGCAACGAGAGTACTACAGTCACAGAGTCAACACAACATGCACACAGATGGGCTTCAGGAGAGAACTACCAATGATTTAAAGGTTTACACTAGAAAAATGCATTAATGGTTTTAATAAAAAGAAAAATAGTGTTAAAATTGAATTTACATGTTATTACTGTATAACTTTGACACCACTTTTTACCCTAAATATCACAGTACTAATAGTACACAAACTAGTTGTAAGTATTCTTCAATACATTCCACAGACTTCCAAAAAGTCTGCTCCTCACAGAACTGATGAATATGTACATCACCTATAGAATGGCTGGAGTGGCTCATTAACCACAGGCCTCATGCAACCCAACAAACCAATCACAGCACAGCGCTACTTGCAAACACCACTCATTGTCTGCTGGTGATTACAAAAGACCGACAGGGTCGTCACACCCGTTCTGATCACAGGTCAGCAGAAAACAATCACCTGACAATTTCTCTCTGATAGCCCAATGTCAGCCAATCACTCTTATCTTTCTGTCACCATGGAAACACCAATGAGCTGTCTGCAAACACAGCTGTCAGTCATCTAATCAGTGTACCAAGGAAAGGTGTGGCTACATTATACAGCGCAAGTATGGGAGGGAATGCAGGCGAAGGACATTTTAAACAATCTAATTACATTTCCATAATAAAGCCCCAGATTACAACAAATTCACTGCATTTCAGGCATGCGCAAGTCTACAAATCAAAACACCACAAAATGCAAAGGTTTTTGACATTTCTGGCCTTTTGGTATTTTTGGTCTTTCACAAAACCACAGTCAAATTACAAAAAAAGTCACTGCCAAATTAATTAATAAAGATTACTGTTTTCAATTTTATATTCCATGTATTCCATATCAGCCCTGGAAAGTCACAGAGTTGCATACGTCAATATTCACAAAGGAACTGGACTAGATTTGGACTCCACCTGTTAGTGTACGCATAAGAATGGATAAAAGCAGAGCATGAATGTGGGTCATGGGCCAAAAAAAGGACAAAGTCCTTACTGGAGCAGCACTGAAGAAAGCACACACCTGAACTGTTTATTCTTGCTCTGTTTGGCTAGTTTAACTTATCAGTTATACTGAACATTTTATCACTATGTAAGAACATTTAAAGATTCTGCTACGTATTTGTGTCCATCTTTGACGCACTACACTTTCAGTGCAGTGTATGTTTTGATACAGTATAGCTTTGATGCAATTCACTTGTAATGCTGTATACTTTCTTGATACAGTATACTTTTAATGCATTGTACTTTTCAGACGCAGTATATTTTGTGATGGATGTGTATTTTTTGGTGGAGTATATTTTTTGCAGCTTAATCTGAATTAGCCTGAGCAATTAGACCCAGCGCCCACAGCTACACTCTCTTCCTCAGCTAGTAATTAACCTAATGAAGTGATTACATCCCCAGCTGCAACTCTGTGTTTGTGTGTGTGTGTGTTGAAGAAAGGGGGCTTGAAAGGGGATGAATACTGATACATGTCTGAGCTAGTTTGGAGAGTGAGAGAATTTACTATCATGGATATGAATCCTGCAACAACCCAAAACAACCTCTACAATTTCACAACACAGCAGTATATAACTGAAACATACACATAGACAAAAGCACACAGCCATGCGTTCATGCACTCATATAGCTAACCTCATAACATAGAACACATTTCTGCACATTTTAATGCACAATTACTGTTTATTTGTTGAATTTAACATATTTATTGTTTTCAAATAAATAGAAATTGTGCACTACAATTTGCAGAAAAATGCCATATATAAGTGTGTTCTTTGTAGAGGATGTATTAACTTATTTTCATTTAGAAAATGAACATGTCATTTGACAGGGTGTTCTGAATTTTGCATATGACTGTAGATTATCTAGCAATATAACAGATGTAACAGTGATGCAGGCGCTTCCTGTCTTCCAAGTCAAGAACCATCACGTGCTCTTCACAACCTCATACCAGAACCCCATGTGATGGACATCTGACTCACACAGAAGTGTGTGTGTGAACTAAAGGGGAGAGAAATGCTTTCAAGTTGTAAATGGGTTCGGGGGTCTAGCCGGGGGCTCTTGAGACTAGAGGATAAAAAAGACAGTGAAGCCTTTGAAAAGCTAAACGAGCCACCAGCAGCTGAACTCATCCTGGAGGGCTGTCCTGCACACCAGCACGCAGGTTTGTGCAGTCTGGCTGAGGTGTGATACATGACTGCGTTTAATGCTATAAAATTGATATCATTTATCTAAACACGGTTGACTGCACTGTTTTTCTTTTTACATTTCTTGAGCCCTAAAACATCAATCACATTCCCACACACACATGCACAGCTAGGAGTGCAGTTATAATTCTCACAGCCCAATAACTTGGCCAGCTGATGAAACAATAACTAATCAATGTTAATCCTAATCCTATGCAAATCCAGTAATCCAGCAGTCAGAGTTGGTCAGAGTCATGCTTTCTGCTTTTTAAAGACAAGTCTGTTAACTTTTCCTGTTTATATACATTGATACGGTACAATACATAAATAGTTTAATAAAATGTTCAGTCAAACAACTCCTTTGATTAATTTCTTTCAATGCAAGACAAACTCCTGAGGAATTCAACGTAGCTTTCTTAATTTGTACCACATCATGAGACTCAATTGGAAGGTTTTTAATGTGAATAATGAGAATTTATTAGATCATTAATCCACTGTAAAATTCAGCAGAGCGAACAACAATTCACACCATATCATAACCCTTAACCCTAGTCGACAACAATTCACACCATATCATAACCCATAACCCTAGTCGAATTTCATATTTTGTTGATCTTCTATGTGAAAATATGCTAACACACCCTTAACAGCAAACATAAATATTTTTTCTGCAAATGTAGAGCATATTTTCCATTTTTAACACAATGAAAAAAAAAACAAATTATACATTTTGCCATAACTTTCATGTTTTATTTTTCCCCCAATATGTCAAATTCAGCAATGAAATGAAATGAGCAGTAATTGTGCATTAACCTGTGCTGAAGTGTGTTCTTTGTAGTTGGTGTGTTAACTTACTCTCACTAAACAAAACACAGAATGTGACAATGTGTCAATAACAGTGAATGAAACCAGCTCAGGGATCACTCATCTCAGTGAATTCTCCTTCCTGCAAGCCACCACTGAGATCACTGTGTAGCCACATAATCAGAGTGATGCTACAGTGCTGTTAACTAAAACACTATTTATTAGGATTGCAGGATGCTTGACCTGCTGCCAGTCGAGTGAACAAGCGGCTCTGTATAGAGCAGCTGACCACAGCAGCAGTACATTACAAAAATTGAAAAAGAAACTCTCATTACAAGGTTATGACAAGACTTTCACAAAAACTGTGCATGTGTGTGTTCATTTATGAAGCAATGTGTGTCAGAAAGAGAGAGGAGCTAGATAGAGAGAGTGAGAGAGCGAGAGAGAGGGAGGTCAGTTTCTGCAGGCTTTTCATTAATGCTGCAGTAATCAGATCAGCACTGAGAGAGTCCTGCCAACTCAGATAAACACTTAAACACAAGCACAGACACACACAAGTCAAATAACACACCCACAAGCTACTGTAAATATCACACAAGAGCAGAAGAGAAGAAAAAAAACTGAAATAAGTTTATACTTTTATGCACACTATATGAGGAAGAGGCAGTGATAAACTTACTGTTACAGAACACAACCCCTCTACACACACTTTCATACTTGTTTTCAGACAGTGTTGAGATGTGCATATTTTCTTTATGTGTTACATATTATGGGTGTAGCAATTCCTCACAATTAGGTTCTCGATTATGAGTTCACGACTTAAAACGCTAACAGTGTTTTGAACAAAAATTTAGAAGAAGGGGAATGAGGTTATAATCATGTGGCACAAATTGCCAACAACACTAGATCTGGGAGGCAGGAGGAGTGTTGTAGTGAGATGTTGTTTGGCGCTAATCATTTGCAAACTTTAGTGTTCAAACTTGCAACTGTATTAACTAGCATGAATAACAGAATGTCCATTCTTCACAAAGCACATTGTCAGTCTCATATGTGTGTGTGTGTGTGTATATATATATGTGCAAGCACAATCTGTTCTATATGTATTATGCATTCTATTGCAAATCTTGTATGTCCATTTTTTTCATTTTTCAGTTTTCCTTTTTTGACATAATTTGAAAACAGAATCTCTCTACATTAACTTACATTGAAAGTTAAGAATGTTTTCTTCTCCTGTAAAGTTACTTTTTGGGAAGTTTTTTGTTCTGAAGCAACCATATATAAGCATTTATGTGTAATAATGCGTCCAAGTTGTATTATA
The DNA here is from genome assembly GCF_904425465.1 of Colossoma macropomum. Lineage (NCBI taxonomy): Eukaryota > Metazoa > Chordata > Actinopteri > Characiformes > Serrasalmidae > Colossoma > Colossoma macropomum. The sequence goes on along the minus strand of NW_023494805.1, from coordinate 28,926,438 downwards.
TATATGTAACCCATATGTAATATCAATATGTCCCACATGTTATATACCTGTAAGTACCTATGTGTAATAACAATGTCCCATATACATAATATATAAGTAATATGACTTTTCTAAGCTAACTTTTCTAATCCTAAACCTAGACCTAATATTAACCTTAGTAACCAAAGAGAAATGGTTTTACCCTTTCAGTTTTAAACAATAAGATGTGGAGCTTTTGTAAAAAAGCATTTTGTAGCTGGTGTCGATACCACAGGTTAACCCTGATTTCCTTTGCTTTTCCTACAAAGTCAGGACACATAAACATGAATGAAGAGGTAGACCTTTAAAGCGTGATAAGGCATGCTGCGGTGTGTGAAGTGCAAGTCTAACCTGTGTGCTCTCTCCAGCGTCTCTTTCTGTAGTAAAGTTAACAGTGTTGCCAGAGCAGCGCTCCAAAAAGTCCTCCTCACTCAGCCTGCCCCGGTCACTTGGGACCCCTTTGCCACAGCCGAAACGCAGCGGCAGACAACACACACCGCCCGGACATAGCCTGGCCATGGCACACACACAGTCGTCCAGCCAGCTGCGCTAACCATGAACACACTTCACGCTGACTTCCTCCTCCGTACAACACACACCCTCTTAAGACCAGCACTTCCTCCCCTCCTACAGGTAAGCAGGTAAGATTAAGGATCTTCCTGAAACCTGGGACCGCCCACTGAGACACACTCACTCAGACACAGGTGCACGAAAGGAAAGGCTATAAATAGATGTGGGTAAACCGGTTGAGCAAGCTTCTTAGCACAGAGAACAAAATGATATAGGAGGAGAGAGACTCTCTGATTGGCCAATGACAACTGCCAATCAAAAGACCATGAAGCAGGATAGAATGAGCGCATAGGTATGCTAATGATGTTAGGACAATAAGCCATTCTGAAAGGAAAAGTGTAGACTACCAGGGCTCTTCAGAAACTTTTCATGGTTCTACACACACGTCACAATTATGCACAATTAAATTTATACTCTGGCTAATTTCTGAGGCCATGTTGCATGTAACAAGCATTCTAGTACTAAATTTTAGTATTATTTCAGTATCTCTGAATTACAGTACTGTTCCATTATCTGTGAATTACAGTACCGTTCCATTATCTGTGAATTACAGTACCGTTTCATTATCTCTGAATTACAGTACTGTTTCATTATCTCTGAATTACAGTACTGTTCCATTATCTGTGAATTACAGTACCGTTTCATTATCTCTGAATTACACTACTGTTCCAGTATCTCTGAATTACAGTACTCTTCCATAATCTGTGAATTACAATACTGTTCGAGTATCTCTGAATGATACTATTGTTCCAGTATCTCTGAATTGCAGTACTGTTCCAGTATCTCTGAATTACAGTATTGTTTTAGCATCTCTGAATGACAGTACAGTTCAGGTATTTCTGAATTACAGTACTGTTCTAGTATCTCTAAATTCCAGTACTGTTATAGTATCTCTGAATTACAGTACCATTTTGGTATTTCTGAATTACAATACCATTCTAGTATCTCTGAATTACAGTACCGTTCTTGTATCTTGGAATTCCAGTACTGTTCTAGAATCTCTAAATGACAGTACTGTTCTAGAATCTCTAAATGACAGTACTGTTCTAGAATCTCTGAATGACAGTACTGTTCTAGAATCTCTAAATGACAGTACTGTTCTAAAATCTCTGAATGACAGTACTGTTTTGGTATTTCTGAATTACAGTACTGTTGCAGCATTACAGCATGTTTCAGTATCTTGGAATTAACTGAACAGAATTTTAGAACTGCAGGATTGCACTTGTATCTCAAAATTACAATACAATTGTAGAATCAGCTGTACTCTTTCATGTAGCTGAAGACTGTCATTAAACTGCCAGTTTGACTACATGAAGATAGCAAATTTATTATTTATATATCACCTTACAAAGAAAATCTAAAAGAAGTAGACTGATAGTAGATATTTATTATGTTCTGCTTAAATGAAAACCCTAAGATGATCATATTTAAACTCATTTAAACAAAACAACACAATAGTTTCATGATATAGATTGATGTATGTGCAACGGACTGATTCAGATTAAAATCATAGCCTTTAGAATCAATGAATCATTACACCCGCACTTCGCAGACACAACCTGAAATATTTACTTCGTACCTTTGTTTGACTCTGCTGCTGTTCACAACTGAAACACAACAGCTGTCATTTGCACACTATTCAACATTTACACAGTAAGAATATTCATTAATCTGATGCTTGATATGGAAGTCTTATGAAAGCAACATGAATGTGCTCTGTAAAGGTTATGTGGCAGCAATAATAAGAGACAGCAAACAGATCAGAAATCAGAAAGTAGTGAGCTCAAGGACACACATACACACACACACACACACACACACACACACACACAAACACAAATTCACCCAGACAGACACACACGCAGGCGTGCTGAGGCGGCTGTCTGTTTGGTCTTGTCTGCTCCCGTCAGCCTACGACTGAGTTTAATGAGACGAAACACCATGTTCATCTCTGACTGAATTCAGAAACAGAAAGAAACAATCTATCCATCTAAGATTGGGCAATATAGCAAAACTATAACCCCACAATACTTAAAAACGTTTTCATAGCTTGAACACATATAACAATACAATACCCTGCGGTTTGTGAGCAAGCTGGAACTGACAAACAGCAGTGCTACATTTAAAAAAGTCTATGAAGAACTATGAATACAATGTTGTTTATTTGATATTTGCAAAAAGAAACTACTTAAGACAGAACAGAGAAAATCAAACATTTGGTACAATGAATTAATAAATTAAGATGATGTCATACTAGACTGAAATCCAATCACCTCCTTGTTACCATGCTATTTATGCAGTTATTTTACTCTGGTTGTTGTTGTTTTAGAAGTACTGACAAAACCTACTGCTTCCACTATATACTTCAAAAAGTATACCTTGCTTCACTTTTCTTTCACCTAATAAGCTGATACATTCTCAGAATCACTGCATGCACTCGCATGTAGTCCAACCCATGAACGAATTGTTGCTTTGAATCAGTTCTCTGTAATTGGTCTAAGTGAAAAAATAATCTAAATAAGCTGTAATAATAGTTATGTTTGTGTTATAGGCTTCTGAAGTGCTGTCACCAGTTGTTGCAGTTATGCCCATAAACTCACAATCTGAGCTGTTTTTCTCTATGAGAAATATTAATGACGTTCTTCAAAACAGCTGCTAGAGCCCTGTGGTGAACAAAAATGTTCCAAACCCGATATGTTATCTCCAGTAGGTACATTTATACTTAGAATGCCACTGGATACTCTGAATTATGAAGTCAATAAAGAATCAAAATATGTGCATTGCTACATCCAGGCTAACACTGCTGAGCATCGAAATAACATTATAGGATTAACCTCACCAAAATACCCCACACAAACCAGCAAGCTTTACAGAGTGTAGGAGTTAAGACCTTGTAATTCAGGGCACCCAGTGGCATCTGGGGAATACATATATAAGACAAAATGTATCAGGTTTGGAGCAGGACGTGACAGCAGTGAGTGTAGAAAATGTCATTTGATTTTCACAATGGGAAAACCAGCTAAGACCCTGAGTTCCTAACATGGGTGTGACATCATGATGCATGGCTTCAGAGGTCTATAGACTAAAATTCAAACAGGAATCTTTAAAATTGAACCACATCAACTGGAAGCACTTAATACCACATTGTATCATATTAACAATAAACGCTCAATCACCCAAACAGGAATTGAATCGGATATCTAGTTCAATGAGACAAACGGTTAAAAGGAATTGATTCTGTTGACTGAATCGAACTTCGCATCACTATTTCTCCATCTCAGAAGCAGTGAAACAGTGTTGGTAATTAAAGTTGCAATGTCCATGTCAGACACTAGAGGGCAGCAGTGTCAGGCACTGAGAGACGGAGAATACCGCAGTCATTTATAACTGCCTGCTCAGTATCAGCTCTGCTACTCATGCATACACATACAGAACACACACGCCCACGTAAATACAAGCTACACACACACACACACACACACACACACATAAATACATGATACACATGCACACACGTACAGACACACAAACACACAATCATGCATATGAGGCCATGGATCACATACACATGCACAAACACACACAGACACACACACACGCACGCACATACGCATGTACATCTACACGCGGCCACCACTGACACCACGTAAAAGGTCCATGACAGCCTGATGGCACGCAGTGTTGTCATAGCAACAGGCCAAGTTCTACACTGGCCCCCTGAATGGGCACTGAGACTGACGAAGATAAGGCCACCTCTCACACAAACAGAGTTCTTGCATGGTGCACTCAGGGCACGCTGCCCGGCGGTAAAGAGCTGCCCGGTGGTAACGAGGCGGCATGTCACTTCCTGAGAGAGTGTGAAATGTGTGTACTCAGAGCAGCGGCAACATGGCAACGCCCGGAAACATATGGGGCTTAGTGGGTTAATCTCTTTCTACAGAGCCCTGAGTCTGCACATACGGACACACACACTCACAATCAGTACACATCAACTGTGTGTCCCAAAAGAGTGTGACAGCTTGAGCACGCTTATTACCAACAATAGGATTCCTATTTGAGCTGTAATGTGTCAGATAAAAGTCCACACTCCATCTGCTCTAAATCCTTCAGAACTAAAGATAGCTTGCATTAGCAAAGAGGAAATGGAGTTTAAAATGAAAGTTCTGGTGGGTTTTATACAGGCTGTACAATATGACAAGAGTGTCGCAGGTGCTGGGAGAAATGAATCCTTTGCAAATTCAAAAAAGACTGTCCGAAAGAACTTTGTGTAGTGTACATATATATATTCAAACTTTTAATTAAGTCTTAGTGCTCCTGGTAAATTGTAGTCAATCATACAGTTTGTGATCTATTCTCACCATGGCATGTGGAATCAGCCTCAGCATAGTCAAGCTCTAACTGCATTCAGGTAGTCCAAACACTCTTAAATGAACCCTCTGTAAACTAAGGACCTTACAAAATACAAAGTGCACAGAAGTTTTTTAGTTTGGGGCTGTTAAGTAAAGCCAGCTATGATTCAGGACTTTACTGATTAGCTGCTGAAAACAGTTAGCCAGTCCAAAAATGTCCTTGCATTTTACACTTGGCAGACACTCTTATCCAGAGTGACTTACAGTTTGCTCATTTTACACAGGTAGGCAAAGGTAGTGTTAGGAGTCTTGCCCAAGGACTCTTACAGGTATAGTGTAGAGCGCTTGCCCAGATGGGGGATTGAACCCCAGTCTACAGCATAGAAGACAGAAGTGTTACTCACTACACTACACCAACCACTTTGGAGACAGAACATGAGTCCCCACATGCTGCACCTACTAATTTTGCATATCTTTAGCTTGTCGAGAATGAACAGATTAAGCTAAAAGTCACATTTTTAAAAACATTGAGCCTTACATTTAAGTGATTAACAACTCCACTTCCCATTTTGCAATCTGTAACAGCAAGTAAATGTTCTACAACAAGGGTGAAAGAATTTAAATAGGTTTTAATAGGCAGTACTGTTTGTTCCATGCTGAGTAAAAGCGGAGAAGGCAGTGGGTGGACTCTCTGGTTACTGTCAGTATGGAACAATTCCTATCTGTTATTAGATGGAACCCTCTTGGTTTTAAAAGATAGGTTCAGCAGCAGCAGCAGTGAAGGCTTATATTCCAAGATATGAAAACAGAATTCTCTTATTCAGGTTCACCACATTGTGGCATCCACCACGGGCTCCGTCCGGTGGTCATGCAAAGTAACTCACAGAGTGCGCCTCTCTTCCAGTTAAAAAGGTACTGTTTCTGCTGTTGCTATGTTAATAACATTGCTGTTGTTAGTTTAACCCCTTACATGGCCAGGGCCTGTCAGTGGGCCCAAAGTTTTATTACATAGTATTTGCCTGTATGAGCAATGTTTTCCATGTCTTCTTCTATGCCAACGGCACAATACTGCTTTTGTATCCAGAAGATTTGTAATGTGTGCTTAGAAGGCTTAATTAAAATTACAATCAGAAATGTCATATCATTTTGTATGTATGTCTCACTGTTAGGACACTCTGAGCTTGTTCTGTTGTGTAATCAAGATAATGTTTGCAACCATTTACTAAGAACCAGCCTGATTTAATTTAGCTACAACAACATAGTCTAGCTTGTTAGCGTATCATTTTAGCTTAATAAAATGTAATTCAGGTTTATTGTCATGTTACATATACACAAGTGTACAGTACAGCTCAACATTTCGAAGTTACCTTCTCATTCCATTAGGCTAAATCTTTACCAATGTTCTATAAAGGTTGTCCAGTTACGCAACATTCACCACAAAAGGACGTTTATGTTGGCAGCATGGATCAACTGTCTTTTGTGCTGAGGTAACGAAGTCTGTATGCCCTCAATAGAATGTGTAGCACAATTAATTAAGTTAATGCAACCATATATTTTATGAAGTGTAAGCAAACCTCTATTTCCTTTATTCCAGAGAAGCCAGTGATCGTCACCTCCTCAGTGGAGGTGTGCCAGGTCAGACTCAGACTAGCTCACTGCCGTTCATAAAGCAAAACTCCACATTCACATCTCAGAGTGCGAAAACTCACTGAGAAACTCCTCTTTCAGAGAAACAGTTTCAGCAGGGAGCCGTTCCAGCACACTAACACATTCCAGCACATCTACAGAATGCTCTCACTGTGAGCTAAATCAGCCATATGAGTAGTGAATTAAATGGTCCGTTAAAAAACAAAAAACAACGCAAAACAAGTACAAAGTATGACACTTTCAAAGGCAACCCATTAAGAACAATCAATCAGTTCTACACGGCACTACAAGCTTCTCTAACCCAGAAGTGGAAAATTCTGCATCATTACTAAATCGGTACTGTTTTTTTATCATTACTGTCTTATGTTATTATATATACAGGACACACAAGGTTTATTCTTATTTCTCTGGTGTAGCTTAAAGAGTGTTCATATCTTCCTCCCCCTTCTATTTTCCTTAACACACTGGGTCCATTAGAGCTGCACAATATGACCAGAACATGATGTTCAATAAAGCTGTAGATATTACGGTGACGTTATGAGAAACGATAAATTGTTATTAACATAGTGTTCCTCTGACTGGAGGTGCTGCAAGTACATACTTTTTTACCTTTCCTTTAAGAACATTAAAGCAACATTATGTAACAATTTACCTTAAAATAACAGCTTCAACATCATTTTGATGGTTCACTGACTTTCAATAGGGAGAATGGGATCTCTGTCACTGCCACTCCGGGCCTGGAATGCCTTCTATAGTGCTATGTAACTTTGGAGGAACAGGCTCGATACCTCTCACAAGAACTACGTAATGCTTTACAGCACCACTTTAACACGCAGCTAGCTATACAATGTAGTGACTGTAGGGGGAGCCCAAGAGCAAAGTGATCAATTCTCACATCATGTTGCTTTAAAAACAAATAGTAAAAAATATAAAATTAGAAAAATCACCATTCGCTGTTATATTTGATTGCTAACGACACCCCGTGTGGAGAATTTGTAGCCTGCGAAAGGTGAGAGAGTTCCATGAGGTGCTACAATCTAAAAACAGTCAGAATTCTCAAAATAGTCTTTTCTATTCACGGCTGCAGTAAAATGGGCCCTGGCCATTTAAGGGGTTTAGACAGCAGTCATTATTACTGCATATATTTCACCATACAGTCTATGCTACAGTCTAGTATATTTTACACACTACACTGAGAGTGAAAATACTCATCACATTTTAAGCATTTAACCAGGCTACTGGTTCAGGATAGAGTAGTTTTTAATTTGTTCATGTGTGTATTTTGAAACTGGACATTTAGCCAAATGGTTAAATTACACATTCTGGTGCAGGGAAGCACTTGTTGGACTGCTAACACTGCACTCCACCAATCTAAGTATGCCAATCTAATTGGTGCTGGGCATTCAAGGTTATTTGATCTGTTCTGTTATCTCAGCCCTTAACAATGGGATTTTCATGGAAACTCAAATTGTGATATTGATAAAAATATTATTTATTGTGCAGCCCTAGTGTCCAACAGTCATGCAACGCATTGGGTATTGATGACTAAAGGGAATATTCTAATATTTTGCAATACTATGTTATTTATTAGTCTTCTCTCATGTGATTGTTGGGGTTATTATTCAACTTTTAAGTGAAAATCATACTTTTTGTCAAATGAGAAAACCCAGGGGACAGTCTTAATTTGCAGTTTCTACAGCAGTTGTTCCCAGCGCTGGTTCTGAAATACCGTCTACCCAGCACATTATGGTGCTCTACCTGCTCCCCACCTACCTGGTCTAAATAATACCTGATCTAACTAATAAGCCACTGCTGAGTTCTTAGAGCAGGGAAAACACTAAAATGTGCAGGACAGGGGCTACCACAGGACCAGGGCTGGGAACGGTCACTGTGGGCTCTTTTGAAACTCAAAGGAATCTTTCAAGACGTGAACCAGATGTTCATGCTAAAATAGTCTGTTTGAGCTTTGCCTGTATTCCATGTCCTTGTGTCTATTTATTTATAAAATTTGAAAAATAATACAAAACCCTGGAAATTGTTTAATCACGGCTGTCTGAAAAGAGTCTGACAGAGAAGATCTGAAAGTAAAGCGTGATGACAATATGGGAAGAAGAAAAATAATCCACCTTATCAATGCAGACAGACAAAAACAAACACAGAGACACACACACAGACAGAGATGCAGTGGTCGCAGTGATAGTGCTGCTACAGCAGAGGTTTCTAATCTCATTGTGCAGAGCTGTCCCCAAATCTGCCTCTGATTCCACATAATCCCTCAGCCATACTGAGAGAGAGAGAGAGAGAGAGCAGAGGGGAAAGAGAGAAGAGGGAGAGGGAGAGAGCAGAGAGGAGAGAGAGAAGAGGGAGAGAGAGAGAGACAGAGAGAGAGAGAGAGAGGAGAGAGAGAGAGAGAGAGAGAGGAGAGAGAGAAGAGGGAGAGAGAAAGAGACAGAGAGAAAGAGAGAGAGGAGAGAGAGAAAAGGGAGAGGGAGATAAAGAAGAAGGTGAGAGAGAAAGGAGAGGAGAGATAAAGAAGAAGGAGAGAGAGAGACAGAGTGAGAGCAGACGGGAGAGAGAGAGAAAAAGTGAGAGAGAGAGAAGAAGGGAAAGAGAAGTGGGGAGAGAGAAGAGGGGAGAGAAAGAGAGAGGGGGGAGAAGAGGGAGAGAGCAAGAGAGAGAGAGAGAGAGAGAGAGAGAGAGAGAGAGAAGAGGGGAGAGAGACTCTAGAGTCTAGTCTGAGAGACTCCAGTCTGTAGGGTTGGTCTCCAGGGTTTACATTTCATAACTTCAACTCCTCTGAAGAGTAAAGATGGAGGGAAGAGAGGAGATGGAGGGAGAGATGAATAGAGGAGCAGAAAGAGGAATGGAAGGGGGGAAGATGACATTCTGACTGTTGATCTCTCTGCCCTTTCAAAGCTCAGCCTGTGATTGAAGCAGGAGCGGAGGATCTGCGCGCGCACACACACACACACACACACACACACGCGCGCACACACACGCACACAAATTACATTAAACAGTTCTAACCTCTTAATTATGTGAGCTGAAATGTAAGCACTGAGAGTGCAGCTACACTGAGACCACATTTGTCCAAATTGGTTGATTAGATGTAAATTGATGCTCATCTACGAAATCAGCTCTAATGTGTAATGTCCTATCTTCAGTATTCTGTACAGATGATCAACGGAAATATCCACAGCACAGAGAGCTATAGAGATTCTGACTGTGACAAAATACAGGATTAAAGGATTGTGACAAGGCAAACATATAACATCACTATAGCTCACTGAAAAAATGTTTCATAATACATGAATATTTATAGAAATGTGTAGTTTTTCTGAGGTTTGCAAACAAGTTGGAATAAACACTATGGTTGAAATAACGTAAAATTAAAGATGAGTGTAGATGAAAAAGGTTATATTTTGCATCATTTCAATCCTCAAAAAATATTCAACTTCTGCCGTCTTCCACTTTTAGAGGTATAAACATTATAAAAATAGACAGGTGAACACAGACCAATGGAAAACCCTGTACTGGTATTTTAAAAATTTCAATAATGTAAAAATTTTATTTCCATAATGTTACATTATCAAAATGGAATTTTTAAAGTTTGATCATTTTAATGTTTCAAATGTTCATTTTTCAGATTTTTTTTATACTACATACTGTATTTCATTACTCCCTTAGCTATTTATCATGATAACATTACAACATACTGCCATACTGACCACTCCTATTTAGAGTAGAGAGAGAATGAGGACAAAGAAGACAGACAGAGCACAGCATGACGCTGAGGCACAGGATGAATGCTGAGCGATGAAACACACTCTGAACACCTGTCTGAGTAAGAGAAGTCTGGTCTGAACAAAAAGGGTCTTGTACAGGGACACGCACGCGTGCTTGTACACTCATTGGCATGAAGCTCAGTCACGACTTCCTCCTCGACCATGAGTGAGCTGTCAGTCGTGCTGTCGCCACGGGAACAAGCCCCAGCAGCCTCTTCCTGAACTTCACCTGAGACCCGCTCTCTAAATCACCACTCCACTAGCCCACGTCGGCCTTTTCTAATGACCGAAAATCAAATCACGGCGCAGAGGCATCGGCATGTATTCAGCCAGGCATGAAGAGGAAAGACCTTGAAGGTAGTAGTGCAGTCGCTGAGGTGCTTTCTGAACTAGAACATGAGGGGATCCTTCCAGAATTTCAGGCCAATCACATAGTTTAAGATCATTAAATATTCTGTTTTTTGCATGAATCTGATACAAACCGACATCAGCTAAAGCTGATGATCTTGATGCATGAAAATATATAAATGAACACATATGTGGCGATTTCAACTGATGGTCTCTTTGCCTTTTCTACACTTGGCCTAAGATTGAAATGAAGAGCTCTGAGGTCACGCCTAACCCACACTCACACAGAAGGTCAAGAGAAGTATGCACTGGTGCATACCCTGATTAGGCATGAAAATGAGTGAATATGCAAATGGGAGTTTAGATAACCAAACAGAAGGAAAGATAAAAGAATAACAAACAGAACTAAACAGGAAAAAAAAGATAAGGGAAAAACAGAACCGAACAGAAGAAAAAGAAAAAGAAGAGAAAAGAACAGAGCTGAACAGAAGGAAAAAGAAGAGTAAATAAAAGAACCAAGTAGAGGAAAAGAGGAAAGAACAGTAGAGAACCAAACAGAAGAGAAGAAAAAAAGAAAAGAACAGAGCTGAACAAAAGTAAAAAGAGTAGAGTAAATAAAAGAACCAAGAAGAAGAGAAGATAAAAGAACAGTAGAGAACCGAACAGAAGAAAAAAGAAGAGCTGAACAGAAGGAAAAAGAAGATAAGGAAAAAAAGGAATTAAGCAGATAAAAAGAAAAGATAAGAGAAAAGAAGAGCAAACAATCTCCGCTCACTGAACACTTACATGCCTGAACTTTAGGCGATCTCACCCATCATCAGAATAACTGTCTCTGAAACAGCTGGCAAAATAATAGCAGACTCACATCAGAAGAAGCTGTAACCTGTAGAACACATGAAACATCTCTCTCTCTCTAAGACTGACAGACAGTCAGTTCTTTCTCTCTCTGCAGGTTTTAACAGAGAAGATCCATTAGAGAGCAGAAACAGCTGCTAAGCGTGAGAGTGTGTATACACACACTCCCACACATTCTGCTTCCACCTCAGAATCACCAATTTTTTTCTACATTTTCAGACAATTTAGTGACTCACCGTGTTTAAAAGTTTAATTAATTTGTTGTAGTTATACAAAATAAAAACTGTGACATATGCATGTTTTTTCCTAATTATGTTAATTATGCTGTAACAGTAAGACATTTGAGGACTATTTGAGAAACGGTTAAAACTCCTCAAATTTATTTCCTTTTGATTGAGAAATTTCTCAAAATTCCTTTTCTGAGAACTTAAGAGGTTCCTCAAATTGTCTATTGTGAGATGACAAGATATTCCTCAAAATACCTCTCCTGAGAAGCTGAGATATTCTTCAGAAGTCCATTTTCTATGGAATGAGAAATTCAGATATTTCTCTTCTGTCTTTCTCTGAGACACTAAGTCACACATTCTGTGTCAGTCTTGTGCTGCACAGTGAGTCAGCTGCTGTTGGGCTGGTGTTTTAAGTGCGCTTGGCTGGAAGTGACAGGCTCGTGTGTGAATCCTCCTCCGCTGTGTCTCAGTGGACAGGGCTTAGTGCAGTGTGGTGTAGTGGACAGTGTTAATGGAGGCTGCCCTGCGTGGAGGTGTGTGCTGTAAGCCAGGTAAAGCTGTGTTGATTTACTGTGCGCTGTTTGCGCTGAGCTGCAGGACGCCGCTTTGCTTCAGAAAAAGCCCTCCTGTGACCCTCTGGACTGCAGGATCAATCAGTGTCCACTGAGACCCCCACTGCCTGCTCACACTACAGACCCCTCATTACAGAGAGCCGGCTACAGCACTGTCATTGATCACAATGCCAATTAGATACAAACACACACACACACACACACATCAGGGTTTACTTTTTTCTGTTCTTTACTCTCTCCCTCACACACACACACACACACACACCATCTCACTTTACATATTTTCACTTCACTCTTTATTTCACAAACATTTGTACCCTCATTGTGTTGCTTTACCTTTTCTTTTTTGTCTTTTGTCTTTTTCTTTCTCTATTTAACCAGATATTGAACATCCGGAAAACTGCTCAATGGCCAGCAGACTGGAAGAGGTTAGTTTACACCCCTACACTAAAGAAAGAAGACCAGAAAGAAGACCTATTGTACAACTTCCCTTATATCACACATAGAGCTGAAAGAATATTCTCTCACTTTTTTTAAATAAAGGAATTTGAAGCAATATGTAAACACTGTTAAAGTTTCAAAATGTACCATTCACTACTCAGTCCACATAGTTGCAAAAACAGCTTCTTGTTTCATAATTTCATTGTTTCTGTGATGTCGCAAGAATTTATTTACTTATATTCCCCTATTCAGTCTACAGCATTTGAGCCCTGGCCATTTATACAGAAGTTCTAAAGTGTGTTTCAGTTCAGTACTGACGAGTTACAGCAATTTAAGTCATAAATGCCATGGCTGCAATGATAATTTGATAGAGGGAGACCATACCTGAGAAAGTCAACATTTTGAGGCTGCAGAGTATTTCAATATCAATTCCAAAAGATTAGAATCAAAATCCAGAGACTAGTTTGAAAAGTGTGGTTCCCAAACAGAAAACGATTGCAAAAAAAAGTGCATTTTTTTAAATATACTTACAATTGTAAATTTGTTTGGAACACTGTACATGGTACATTATCTAAAACCAGTTATGCAAAAAAAATTATATGCATAACATGTAATATGTACTTGATTTTCATGAATAGTGCCCCCAGTGGCCAAATCTTTTAAAACTTCATTGGTTGTTGCCAACATAGACAGAACATTCAAGTTTTATGATCAGTCATGCTTACTGAATGAGGCACAATACACGCACAATGCCGAACAGCCAATCAAAACTGAGCTCATTTACAAACATCAGTCAAAAAGGCACAGCAACAAAAACAGCCTGTTTAATTCTTGGTGATAAAGAGAGACTGGAAAATAGTCGGGTAAAAATGAATTACAATCATTTTTGGTATATAAAACTACACAAATATAGTGTAGTTTATATAGTAGTTTATATAAATATAGTAGTAGTATGTAAGTGGACCTCAAGCAAAAAAATAAAATCCAAGGAAAATGTTGAATATGCACCTTTTAAAGACTATAAATCGACACCTTTCTCAGAAGGTTACAGCTGAGCGGCCAGCTAGGACATCCGGATAGTGAGGCTGACAATCACCAACTGGCCTACCTCATTGCAAATGAAATTTTAAACAAAAGACATGATTGCTGACATCATAATTAACTGCCTCATTACTATAACAGCTGAAAGCATACCAGTAAAAAAAGGCTAATTAGCCAGAGACCTCCATTTTACAGCATGACGCATAGATGTGTGGGGCAAATGCTTGAAGACTGTGGCTTTCTTAACACTTTTTTATGTGTTATTAAATTTTGGTCAACTTTACTACTTTCCGTTGTAAGCAGGTGAGTATGAGGCTACACTAGGATCGAGCATAGTTCAGCTAAACTGCCACAGCCAGTCAGGGTAATGCTGTGTTTACATGTTGTCATTAAAAAAGCCTTATTCTGTGCCTTATTACACAGTTGGTTTAAAACTGTGATATTATGCAACCGATGGCAGAGTGCAGGCGCGTAAACATTGTCACAGCGACAGCGGCCGCTGAAAACTGGTGATGATCAAAGGAGAACTTTGGAGGTCACTTATATGTTTAAGCTGAAAATAAAGAACTCAGGACCTTGAGGTTCATTCTGCATTGTAAGAGGGCAAGACAAATTATGTTTTGTAGCTTTATCATTGGCAACTTGTCTTCTTTTTGTCCTCAAGGATTTTCCTAAAGGCCTGTGTGACTGTATGGCTGGTGGTTATAGAGCACAGTGTTTTGACTGCAGTTCACTACATCACGGATGTAATAAACAGGTTCTGATACCAGATTTAACTGCAGTTACAGAGGCATAGAGCCAGAGACAGATAATGTATGCAGTCAGAAGTGTATTACATATGCATGTGTTCCTGAGCAGATGGAGACCCTCTATGCCTATATACCACACCCACATGCAGAGTTACCAGCTGAGTATCCATTACATCACCATCCTTTTTTAGACTCCCTGAAGTGAAACCCATCCCCGCTTTATTTTATTGAGTATAATCAGCTACCTGTAGACATGCAGGCTCATATAACCTGCTCCAATCCAATTACACTACCCTTCTATTCAACTGCTTCTGACTTCAGTAGGACTTGGCTGTGTCCAGTGGTGTAGTGGTGTCTGCATAGGTGGGTATCCCCAACTCAGTAAGCTCTATAATTAAAGGATCTACAAGCTGGTCGTGTTGTGTAAAGAAGTATTAATGTCAACTTATTTAAAGACACTTCAGCCCATATCACTATGCATATACAACTGAGTAATTTTACAAAAGGGCAAAGTGTGAAAATGTAATATTTATCAAAAGAATTAAGGAACGAGAGAATATAATCAATAATGGATCCTAAAACTGATTTGTCAGACTGTAACATACTAGTTATTACAGCCATCAGATACAGCACTGCACTTTTCTAAATGTGCTTAGATAAACTGCTGAAGTGGTAAGTAAGTGTATATAATGAGTATGGGACATTACATGGCCTCACAACCTGGCACTGTATAAAAACAAACCTGTGTTTGTGTCTTAGGTACCATCAGAACTAACGATTATGATGAAGGTGGACCTGCTTGTCCTGCCATTAGAGCTTCTTCCCCGCTGAAAAACGATCGAATTCCTCCTCCACCGTCTCTGTCTCTTCACGTCGGTGGCTTTTACAGTGTGATGGATAGAGTGGGTGGTTCCCTCACTGCCCCCTGCCCTGGCAGCCCATAATAAGTAAGGGCTGGACCTGAGGCACCACCAAACTTTTTTCATTTCAAGTTTCGAAGTTCTGTTGAACGGTAATTCATAACTACATCCATTTGCTATACCTATCAGACAGCGACAAAACCCTGATTTATAATGTAATTATAACATCAATATAGTTAATAATATAGTGCCATAACGTAGGTCCACTTGCGCTGGCCAAACAAATTTAGCTGCTTAAAAATGAATTTCGCTTCAGATGTGCATTTCAACTTGTTTGAAGCTACATCAGTTACAACAATCTTAACTCCTATTTTTGTACCACAACACATGATCACATCAAACACTTAAAACCGAGGACCGTCCCTTAGACAGCTGAGGAAATACTTCACAGTGACTTCATACAGGGTTAGAAAGGGTTGTTTCATTGTGTTAATCACCTGAGCCATGATGACAAACATAAGCCTCATCATGTTTAACAAATAATGTTGCTTATTTGCTCATAAGAAGTTAGCTTAACTATTGTTAGCATGACATTTGTTTGAACTTTTGCTTTTCCAGTATCTGTTCTGCTTTGTTACTTTGCTGTTAACGCCTACATTCAGATCTAGTTATTCATTTCCTTCTCTTTTGATACCCCTTATATTACACTGAGTGTAAATTCCTGCGATCATAGAAGATGTAACAAAAATATAAATGTAAACATGTCACAGATTATTTCATATTGCCAGAAAAATGAAAAATTCTAGCTAGTAATCGTGCAAAATAGTGGACAGGCCTGTCACAATTACTTAATTTTTGAAAATTATGAGAATGCTTTATTGCCTTATATATAAGTGCAATTATAATTTAATTGTTTGTATGGGATTAAAGTGCAAGCTAAAGTTGCTAAACTGGCTAATAAGCTATCTTGGTTCATAGCTCTCAACACTTAGTAGCCATTTACTGAAGAGAGACACAGCTCAAGCTCATGTAAACAAACATTTACTCACTGCTGCCCTCTAAAGGTGTTGTATCACCAGGTAGAACATGTGTCAGGCTCCAGTCCTCGCAGGCCAAAACACTGCAAACCTTAGCACACTGCCTCATTAAACACAACTGATTCAGCTCAGCTATTAGCATAGTCATCATGAACTGAATTAAGAGCGTTAGATGAGGGTAAACACTAATCTCTGCAGCTTTTTGGCCTGAAAGGTCCCCAGTTTGACATACTTTAGAAATTTAGAAATTTAGTTGTTTTCATAAAACCCATGACGCACGTCAAAAAAGGTGTTTACTGAGACGTAAAAATATGACATGCATAAAGCTAAGAACTGTGAAAAATAACTGTGGTGTGGTGTATGTATCCACTGGTATCGTGTGAGGCTGATGTTGTGTGCTCCATTACGTGTGACCTTGGTGACCTATGAATGTTTATGTTCTGGATAGAGCACCGGTGGTCTCCCTGAAGGCCTCCTATGCAAATAATGAGATTTAAATAGTGAAGGAAACTTCTCTATTTCAATTGACTTAAATTTAAGTACTTTGCTACCACAGTGGTCAGCTTGAATATCAGTGACCAGGTGATTCTGTACTAACTGTGACAGGCCTATTAGCAGAATAGTCGAATGTGTTCCATGAGGCTTTGATTACTTTTTAATTTTTCTGTCTAGATGTTAAGTTGCATGGAAGCGCTCATGAAAAATACCTCATACAACTTGTACCCTTGTTGAGAATTCTAAAGATGGAGTCTAAGTACAGATACATGCAGCCAAGCTTTCAAGGTCATTAAAACAGTGTGTATAGGTAATAACTCCCATATGTTAAACAGGAAGCAGGCATTAGCCATGCATCTGTATCATAACTTCTTTGAATTTGCATTAGAATGCATAGTATGCATTTTCTCTGCAGTAAACAGGGCATGATGTCTTAATTTAGTCTCTGGGGCTCTCACACACACACAAAATAGACAACATTTGCATCCTGATTTGCATGAATGCACAGGTCACACAAGGTCAAATTCATGCTAATAGCTGCTAATGAGAGAGTGTCATTCTTAACAAAGGGCGTTCTAAACGTGTGTGTATGTGTGTGTTTGAGTTTACTGCTGTAAATTAATGACAGACTGAAAGTGTTCCAGAGTGTAACATTACACTGTCACAATATGTGGATGTTTCCTCAGCCTAATTTTTATATTTCTACCTAAAACTTGCTTTGTGTAAAATAATGTATGTCCTAAAACAGGACAGGCATCAGGGAACATCACTGCTGCCCTTGATGGTTTATAAATGACCTCTTGAATTCGTACAAATTGCCATTATTGCCAGGGGCAGGCATGTGGGCAGACAGATCCCAGATGCCCCTTTTGCTCTCAGATTCAGAAGTACCCTTTTGGCTGATATGTATAATACTTGTATTTTATGTGGCCATTCCTCAAGATCTGTTTCAGCAAGATGAAGCTCAGCCTCGCCCCAGGTACAGAGCTCGTGGGTCAGCTTGGGCTTCACGAATACCAGCCACATATCGCCATATCGACATTTGTCATTTTTTGACATCATTTGTACATAGCAGAGTGCCTTTATGTAGTAAAATAAAATTTCATGATGAATGGTCCACTATAAATGCTCCAAAAATGCTTGGAAAAAAATCTTGTTCCATTAACTCCCGTTTACAGGAAGGGTTTTTCCTTTTCCTGTAAAGTTACCATTTTGGAGATACAAGGTTTTGTTCTGACAGCAACAATATGAAGATTTCCCCTCAGCAACTCTGACCTGCCATTGATGTACACCTCAGATCCACGTGACAGACGCTAATAGTCTCTTTTAGAAAGAAGTATATTACAGAATATGTGTCAATTCTGATCCACATCCAACAAAACATAGGCAGTAAGGCGTGCTAATAGCTTGCTAAACCAAGTTGTTGTTATTGTAAAAACAGGGATTATGCGAGGTCTCTGGTCAGACAATAACACTACATTTTTTGTATTTCTTAGCAAAAACATAATGGTTACCTCTGATTACATGATTACACTGTCTCTCCTCATAAGAGTGCATGCAATATGCTGTGGATTAATTAAAATTTAATTCACATTCATGTTGGCCTTTTTCCCTCTTGAGCCCCTTTCAAAAGGTCTGTGCACAGGCCTAGCTAACAAAAACAAAAGCAAGGTTTACCTTTATATCAATTATTTCTATCACATTGAATCAGAGTCATTGAAACAGAGTAATGCTTTTAAAAATGCAGATTCTAAACCTTGCATCGATGCCGCAATTGTGTTTATAAGTGGAATAAAAATGTTTTACTATGATTTAGAGTCATGCATACAGCCTAATACCGCTGAAAGCGTTATAAAACATGATTGGTGCAATGTTTTGTCACTTGTTGACATTGAAACAAAGTGCAGATTTAAGCCCGTCAATGTAAAATGAGCTGAACTTCTAATGTAAATGTGTAGTTAAATATGTGATTATGTAATTACTAGGGATACACAATGATATTACAATCATGCATTGGCATAAATCTGCTTGAAATAATAAATCGGCATGGGATGGATGCTGGGATGTAATATTTGATGACATTTATTTAATAGGGAAGTGCAGAACATTTAGGTGATGCTGAATTACTGTACGAAAATATCTGTAATTTACTCACTGTACTGCATTTGTAACATTACAGAACTAAAAGTTATAATGGTTTCCCTTTTCTTTCCTTTATTACAGTCTACTGCTCTAACTGAAAGCATGTGTGCACACAATCCATAAACAATATACCTTTAATCCCAGTAAAAGAATACGTATGTGGTTTTGTGGTCGCAATAAAGTGCATGGAAGTTGTGTCCCGTGGAAGGGGGGGGGTGTTGGCGGCCCTCTTTGCCCAGTGAGGAGGTGCTCCAGCGTGGGTGTGAGAGGTTCTCTCCCATCATCTATGCAAATCAGTCCTACACGCACAACCCTCTACAGCACTCGCATACGGCCCTACACACTCCAACAGCACCTCTCTGCCGTCTCACTGTCCTCCCACTCTCCCTCTCTCTCCCTCTCTCTCCCTCATGCTCTCTCTCGTCATTGCTGTTCTCTCATCAGCATATGCATACCATCCAATTCTGTTCTACATAGCAGGTCTAATTGTGCTTTTCTTTTCATCTGCTCAGGTGCATGTCTTTATTACTCCCTCTCTTTTTCTCATTTTCCATTGCCTCTTCTTTCCAGTCCACTGTGCTCTGCTCTGCGCACTCCTCTTTAGCATCTGCCCACTGAGATGCATTTTAAACAGTGGAGCGCAGAAGTGCAGAGAGAAAGGGAGAAAGAAAGAGAGAGATACAAAGCAATGACATGAGGTAAGAGTTAGGTCTGAAGAGTCACTGAGGAGCTCAGAGAAACGTTTCTGCATCTTCTCCTCCTTCACTCAGACGGCTACTCAGTGGTCCATGCACACGCTAAGTGATATATTAAGGATCCGATACACAGGGTGTGTGTGTGTGTGTGTGTGTGTGTGTGTGTGTGTGCATAGTTGTTATTGTGTCTCAGAAAAGGAAAGTGACGTGCTCAGAATTGTGATCTGCTAATTTTCCTTCACCCCCTCTTTCTCTCTCTCCTCCTCTTCCAACAGAAAAATGACATATGTCAATATATTGGTTCTTCATATAAGATACCGAAGTGAATACATGGGAATCACCCATATCTTAAAGTGGAATTCCTCTGATTTTTGAAAATGCACGTATAATTACATTTTTAGACGTAAATACAGTCTTTCAGAGCGATCTGATGAGAAATGCAACATTCTTACAGACTCAGAATGGTTCACAGCGGTGGTGATAGGAACCAGGGGCTGTGTTACAGAATCCTGTGTTAAGATCTGAAAGGTCGAGATAATTTTTTTCACAAATTCGTATTACACAAGGAAGTCTCAATTCTATCTCAATTTAGGAATCGTATCTTACAGCATTTTATCTCAAGTTAGGAAATCTTCAATCGGCTGTCATGTCTGTTACCTAGCAACTAACCATACGCGTATAGCTGAAACATAGACACATAATCAATATAATCAAGTTAGTTAGCGAAATAGCTACTGCTAGTGATGTAAAAAAAGGTCAGATAAAACTAACGCATGATAAACTTGAAGTTATGAACATTGTGATAGTGCTTTGTGCTGTTTATCAGTGGTGCCACTCTCCAGTTTGTTTTCCAAATGCTTTAGTCAACCGCACTGACGTTATTCCTCCTAATAAACAGACACACATTCAGCTCTGTCTCCTCATTACTCACCATCACTGTAATATTTTATCTGATTAGTTTTTATCAACATTACCCCACGAAGGTGCTAAGGGGGAGAGATCGTGTCTGCAGTGTCTGGGATTTTAAAACACTGTTCGAAAAAAATCTCACAAGTCAAAGCACCGTTTTCAATGCAGATAAATGTAGTATCATTATGCTAGTTATAATGAACTATGCCACCTGACACTGCTTAAAATGATAGGTACAGACAGTTAAAACAGAAGTTGAGATACTTCTGGAGTTGTTTTAATGTTAGGCCAGTATTTAGGACATTTTGTCTAGTTAGGATGTTTCTGTAATACTGTGTTTTTATCTGGAGTGAAGAACTGTTTTTCTGTAATAGCTTTTGTCCTAAATTCAGTCCTAACTGAAGTTGTCATGGTGATTAAACAGATAAGATTTCAGACTTTAGAAGTTTCTATAATACGGCCCAAAATCTCTGAAGTGTGAAATGTCTCTAAAGACTCCCTCACAGAAAGTTATTACATTAAAAATCGTAACAAATATGTTGCCTGATGGCTGAGACACTGTTTTATAGAAGTTTTGAGGTAAGATGTTGGCCTAAAACATATTTTTAAACACATTTATTGAAAATAATACCCAAAGAAAAGTTTTCCTTTTAGAGATTCCACTATTTTATCATCATCAACATTACATATAAACGTGTAGATTCAGTGGCTGTTTTGCATAGTAAATGAAATGCAGATGTATTTGCATTGTAGACATTGTGACCCCTGAACAATGTTACTATTGTTTAACATAAGAATATAGGATCTCCATGTGTGCATCACGAATATGTATTTTCCTGTTCATTCAGACATGTAAGTAATTAACTCCCACATGAAAGTAAAAATATAGGATTTGTATATTTACCACTGACAAATATAAGGACATGCACTGTTAAACATCAGATATTTTCATGTAGGTCATTTCTTCTTCCCTCCTTTCTGTCAGTTTTTGACTTGGCACTTGGTTGGGTGGTCCAAACGCAGCCTTTTAAACAAACGCAAAGCTCCAATC
Organism: Colossoma macropomum; assembly: GCF_904425465.1. NCBI lineage: Eukaryota > Metazoa > Chordata > Actinopteri > Characiformes > Serrasalmidae > Colossoma > Colossoma macropomum. The sequence goes on along the minus strand of NW_023494805.1, from coordinate 28,904,647 downwards.
ATCAATCCTGGCGCTATTTAACTTGTGTGTGACCCATTTGAATATTCGTGCGCACTGATGTGTGACTAAAAAAAGGCCAGATTTCCAAATATACCCCTCTATCTGCATGTGTGATGTAATAACGTCAAATGGCAGGCAATTTCTTTTGTTTGTTTATTACAGCCGTATCTTCACATGCAAAAGGGGACCATTTGCAAGTCAAATTTTTCAGTGAAGAGCCGGGGCAGCGGAGGGGCCACAAGGTGCAACAGGAGACATACAGTGTGCAACAAAGACTGTCTCGCTGTCCATGTTAGTTCACAATAAAAATAAAAACTTCCCTCAAACTCTGTACTTTCCTGCAGAAATTTACGACTCAAAATCACTGTTTAACCCCTTAAACCCTGAGGGCCTGTATGCAGGCCTACATCATTTACATATCATAGCAGGGATTACTATAGGGATGTAAAAATGCACTGATGCTTCGTGATGCATCGTTCTGAATGTGGTGATTCAAATGCATTCATCTGGGAATGTTCATTCAACGTAATGCAATGTAATGATTCAATCAATTACATTAATTTATAATAATATTTCATTACATGTACTCATTCTTCTGGTCAAAACAAAAATTTCAAGCTATTTATCTAAAAAACAAATATATTTGAAATATATTTGTCTGTATTTCACTACTGTATAAATAATTTCTTCATTCACATTTGTGTATTTAGTATATTTTTACAAATAATTCTAAACTGTACCGAAATATTTGAGTGAAAATTTGTTACTTCATGATGTACCCCTAGAGAATTTCAAGTAAATCAAAGGTTGAGGTCAGAGATTAACAGTAGTTTTTAGACACTTTAGGGTTAATAACTGAATAAAAAACACTGGGTTCAAGGGGTTAAAACAGAAGCGTTTAACTCTTTAAGTCCAGCGCAAAAACCTGTCTGCACCATTTTTTTAAATTTCAAAATTAAAGTCAATCATTGAGATGTAAACAAAGTCATTCAGAGTGGTCTGATTTGAAATGGTTCATTGTAGAGAAATTCACAGAATCTGATTTCTTTACAGTGGTGGTGATGGGAACCAGCTGTTGTGATGTTTACAACGCAAATATAACAGTTTTATTCTAAGATGACCAGTGAACCTAAATCCTTCCAATTTTTTATGTTCATTGTTGAAGATTGTAAAATAGTAGCAAGTCTAAAAAAAAGTGTATTTTCTTTCGGTCATATTTTGCCTTACAACATGTGCCTCCCCGTCTTGAACATATTTTAAAAAAACAGTGTTGTCTATTCTGTGCTGACAGGACAGTTTTGTTAGAACCCACATAAACATATTATTTATCTAGTTTGTAATGTAATTTTGACTAATGTATCTTTCACTCTCTCAAGGGCACAGATTTTTGAAAGCTCAGCTTTAGTGTTTTTCATTAGCTTTCTTAAAACACTGACATCACGCTGTTAATTTACGCATTTCTATAGCTTTTTTCATTTATTTAGCATGCAGAATTCTTATAATCATATTTCTTATTGAATTAGGCTTTACTTTTTCATTAAACATGTGGAGGAGTCAGATGATTCGAAAGGTATCTGACTTGATGATCATTAACCAAAGTCAGATTTGACATAAACACTAACTCTACAATTAAAATGAGTTGAAAAGCTAGAAAAAAACACTGCCTCTCTGCCTGATTAGGACTGTGCAAGCATTTCAGAGATAGTGGGGTATCCAAGGCAACGTAAACAAGTGGTAGGTCTTCTTTTGCTTTTTAAGCATTTTTGGAGCAAAAATTGGACCTTGAATCTATGTAAAAAAACAAATTCTGATGGCCTGCAGGTCAAAGTCTACAGTGTCTGAAATGTGCTGCCATCACTGTGTTAGTAAATCTGTGCTTTAGCTTTGCGGCCTATATTTTGCGCAGTGCACATTCTCAAAATGCTCCTATTGAAGTGTATGATGTCAAATTTTACGGGGTTTTATCTCCCCATATTGGACTTGGATGTTCATGCAAGTGCCTTCGGATCGTTTCTGCGTTCTTGTGTGGATGTAAAGAATTCCAAAAACACTGCCAGCATGGGCAAAGTTTTTTAAAAAATGGAGGGAAAAATATCCAGACACATGTGGACGAGGCCTAAAATTCAGTTTGGATGTACTGGTGTGTAACATCTACACCAGGATATTGGTATAAATGATAGATCACCCTGCACACTGAGACAGTTCTGGAGAGAACAGGGACTACGGTTCTGGAGAGACTTCCACATTAACGCTGATGAAAGTGGACGGGGAAGTGGAAAGGCGTCCTCTCACTGCGAGCATCTTTCTAGAAAGCGAGTAAAAATAAACGCAGCCTGCAGCCACGCTGCCAAGACAGAATCAGAGAGGAGAACAGATAGAGCACACGGCATGTGTGTGTGTATTCTCTCCTCCACAGATTGCTGGGGTCAGTGTGAGCGGCTCTTGTGTGTGTAATGCTCTTGTTGGCCGCCCCCTCAGACCTAACTGTTGTGTAACCGCTAAACTGTAGCAACACACACCAAATACACTCACTTAAGCGTATGCATATATGCACAAGCGCTCACACACATTGACCACAGAGCATCCAATCTGTGGGCTGTAAAAGATTGTGTTTGGGCAGGTGGGCGCGTTTGGGTGGGTGTAAATCCAGCACTGGTTTACCTCCCACACCAAACCGGTCCTGTGTTCCTCCTGTGGAACACAGCCTAAGAGAGAGAGGGAGAGAGAGAGGGGGGGGGGAAGGAGGAGAACAGATAGAGGAGCTGCTGAGGGTGGTTTAATGTCTCTGTGTATCAGCCACTGAGCAGCAGACTGGAGCTGAATGCAGTCCGCTTGAAACCTATGCCTGCACACAACAATATAGTGAAGAAAATAGAGAAAGTGGCCATATCCAAAATTTTTCTCGTATTTTGTTCATTTAATTAATTTATTCTTAAGGTCAAGGTCCACTCGTGTTGTCTGTTTAAGTTAATACACAAAAAACAGCCAAGATAATTTTTGCATGACCTCTCTTTATTATTTAGAATTAAACAGGCTGATTTTGTTACTGTAAGACTGATAGACGGAAATGAGCTCTGGCTGCTCTGTATTGTACCTCAATCTAAAAGCAGTGAAACACTCCTTATAACTTCACTGTGAATAGGTAGGGCTAAACTGCTATACACTGCAACATATATGCTGTTTTGTGACATCACTAAAAAATGTAGTAAATTCAAAGCAGGTTGGTTTTGCAGTTTAATTTACACATATGGACCATATGAACTTTGGAGTGAATGTTATGTTTTGAAACTTGAAACAATGTTTACATACTATATCAGACTTTATTGACACTGTCAACTAAATAGAAAGATACAAGGTCACGTGCTAAACATAACACATAGACATCCTGTCAGTCTTAAAAAAATGTATCTCCATTTTTGTCATTTTGTCCTTTCTTTCCGGAATTTAAAAACTCCACCTGACATTTACAATGTGGCAAAATTTCATGATGAAAGGACCAACAGAAATGCTCCAAAAGTGCTTGGAAAAAACATCAGTTTTATTATTAACTCCCATTCAAAGTTAAGAATGTTTTTTCCTTCTCCAGTAAAGTTATTCTTTAGGAGATATGAGATTTTGTTCTGACAGCAGTGATATGCATATGATACTATCATCAAAACGTACACTGAAAAAAGTGACACTGAATTTGGTTTTAACGTGTACATCTTTACATTACATGAACAAAATATGTTACTAACACAACTTTGTCTTGTAATTGACTTACTGTTGGTAAGAACTATATTGGTGTAATATCCTTTAGAGTTTAAGAATGATGCACACATTTCAATTAAATTTAATACATCACTTTTTTTCACTACATACTCTTAGAGAAAATAATAATATCCTAAGCCAGTGTTTCCTAACCCTGATCCTGGAGGCTCCCTGCCCTGCACATTTTAGTGCTTTCCTCGCTTTAGTACACTAACCTTAACTCAGTAAAGCACTGTTAACAGCTAATCTGCTGTATCAGGCATGTTGCGAGCAGGGAAAACACTGTCCAGAGCAGGGGGCCTCCGGGACCAGGGCTGGGAAACACTGTATTTAGTCAATAATATGTAAATATTTTTGTAAGTGCCTGTGAACACATAAAGACTAGACATGCCATATCAGTACTGATGGGCTGAAAATGCTGGATCGGATATTGGAGGAAAAAAGAATGAATGATTAACACGTGATTGATATATATATATCATGTGTTAACCACTGGGCAGCACAGTGGCACAGTGGATAGCGCTGTCGCTTCACAGCAAGAACGGCCTGGGTTCGGTTCCCGGCTGGGCGACCAGGGTCATCTCTGTGTGGAGTCTGCATGTTCTCCCCGTGTCTGTGTGGGTTTCCTCCCACAGTCCAAAGACATGCAGTCAGGACAATCGGACATGCTAAAATTGCCCCTAGGTGTGAATGTGTATGTCTGTCTGTCTGCCCTGCGATGGGCTGGCGACCTGTCCAGGGTGTATCCTGCCTTCTGCCCAATGACAGCTGGGATAGGCTCCAGCACCCCACCGCGACCCAGAAGGATGAGCAGTTTAGATGGTGTGTGTGTGTGTGTGTGTATGTGTGTATTAATCATTGGGGTCCAAACAGTACCTCAAGGCCTTAAAGGGCATCTGAATTCTAGAGCCATGTGTGCACCCCTGTTGTATAGCAAATAGTTGTTTGCCTGTATTTTAGTCTCAAAGTGCACCATAATGCTTAATTTTCATTTTAAATCACAATTCTCTGGGGGTCCAAGCCTCTAGACCTGAACTTTTTTAGTTTTTTCACTGCTTACAAAACTGCATGTCTATATGTGGTAGTTATTAAATTATTGGCACCGCGATTAGATATTTTACCATGTCTAGTGCTGAATGTAAATCAATCTAAATAAGGTATTTGTATAATGTGAATAATATATGCAAGAGTATTAAAGATATTATGAGATAACTATGTAGCTCACTGATTTTGAAGGCATTTTTGGCCCCTGAGCAGAAACTGTGGTCCCATTATCACTCCACCTAAAATCGTAGAATCATCCCTGAATTCATCCTGATAAGTCATTTGAATCAGAATTAAAACAGCACTCTGTCTGCTGTCAAACACACACACACACAGGATTAAGACAGCAGTGAAAGGGCCATTAACGGGATCAGCCAGGCAAAACCCCACCCATCCCTGTGACGATCAGAATCCTCAGGACCACTTCCTAGTGACCACACAAGGTTACCATAGGAACCTGCTACCGTGACAACAGTGTGTTGCATGCTACACAATGAGCATTTACAAGAGATGAAAACAAGTTCACATACACAACACACACACACACACACAAAATATACGATTAGGTAAGGAACATGTCACTGTCAGATTAAGAATAAGGTCAGTGAACATTCAGGATAAAGTTAACCACAAGAATAACAATTATAACCTAAATCTAAAATTAAATTGACTTTACTTCATTCAAATGTGTATATCCTTTCCACATCAATAAGATATATTACATCAATACAGTTTTGCACAAACACACAACATCATTTGGCAGTAATTGTGATACTGTATACATATTTTTTTATGTGGAACATGAACATGATGTACACATCTGTAACAAACAAATTAAATGCAGCACTTTTTTCAGCATAGCAATTTTAAAGAAAAGCACCCCTTAATGAGAGAAAAAGTCAATAACTGCACTTACAGTCTGAACAGTCTGAAGTGTCCTTCAGTGAAGTGTGGGGAAATACTTGCTGCAACAGGTTCCCCATGGGCCATGGACATAATGCAATCTGTTTCACGCAGTATGTTTTAAGCAAACATGTGTGTTTTGGGAGGCTGCAATATCAGGCCTGGACTGAAGAAGGCACACGGCTAAATGGCCTTTCAAAAAAGATATGCATGTACACTACTGTTTAAAAGTTTGGAATCACTGTTTTTATTTACATAAAACCAATTTCTTGTAGATATGTGCATAAAATGATTCCATTATGATGGTGGATTATTCTCAGCACTGCAGTGACACTAAGGCTGCCCACAGGACACTTTTGGCTGGACATTTTAGGTTGGTGGACTACTCTCAGCCCAGCAGTGACACACTGACAAGAAGGTGGTGTGTTAGTGTGTCACTGCAGTGCTGAGAATGATCCACCACCCAAAAAATGCCTTCTTTGTGCTGGACTTGTGGTGGTCCAGACCAGTGAAGAACAGGGTAAAAGGGGGTAACAAATTATGCAGAGAAACAGATGGACTACAGTCCGCAACTGTAGAGCTACAAAGTGCAACTATATGGTAAGTGGAGCTAATAAAATGGACAATGAGTGTAGATACAAGTAGGTGTACTTAATGAAGTGGCCGTTCTGTGCATATATACACTCACTGAGCACTTTATTAGGAACACTATACTAATACTGGGTAGGGCCTCTCTTTGCTCTCAAAGCCACAATTTTCATGGCACGGATCCTACAAGATGTTGAAAATATTCCTTTGAGATTCTGGTCCATGTTGACATGACTGCATCACGCAATTCCTGCAGAATTTGCTGCAAATCTCCATTTCTACCACATCCCTAAGATGTTCTATTGGCTTCGGATCCGGTCACGGGGAAGGTCACTGCCATGAGGGGATGCACATCATCAGCAACAATGCTCACATAAGCTGTGGCATTCAAGCGATAATTTATTGGAATTAACAGGTTCAAAGTGTGCCAAGAAAACATTCCCCACACTATTACACCACCTCCACCAGCCTGGACTGTTGACACAAGGCTGGATGGTTTCAGGGATTCATACTGTTGGTGCCAAATTCTGACCCTACCATCAGTCTGCCTCAGCAGAAATCAAGATTCATCAGACCAGGCTACATTTTTCCAGTCTTCAACTGTCCAGTTTTGGTGAACCTGTGCTGACTACTGCCCCAGTTTTCTGTTCTTGACTGACAGAAGAGGAACCTTATGTGGTCTTCTGCTGTTGTAGCTCATCCAACTCAAGGCTTGTGGTTTTGAGCATTCTGAGACGCACAACACCACAAGATCTGATCACCAGTTGTGTAGAGTCGTTATCTGAGCTACTGTAACTTTTCTGTCAGCTCAAACCAGTCTGGCCATTCTGCGTTGACCTCATACATCAACAAGGCATTTCCATCTGCAGAACTGCCACCCACTGGATGTGTTTTCGTTATTGCACCATTCTGAGTAAACTCTAGAGACTGTGGTGAGTGAAAATCCCAGGAGATCAGCAGTTTTAGAAATACTCAAACCAAGCTGTCTGGCACCAACAATCATGTCACGGTCAAAATCACTGAGATCATATTTTTTCCCCATTCTGATGGGCGACATTTTATGCACTGCACTGCTGCCACACGATTGGCTGGTTAGATAATACTCATAAATTGCTCAGTAAGTGTGTGTAGCATTTATATATCACATATGCGCATATTATTTTTTAAAAACACAATATATAAACTACAAAAATGTGCATAAAATGACTTTTCCTGAGCTTAGAGTAATCTAAGAGACAGTACTTAAATGAGACTAACCCAGCTCAGATTGCTTTAAAGACAAAGAACAAGGTGTGTAATTTAAGAGAAGGAAGCACGGATGTGGTTAGACAATGTAGGGCAACACACACACAATCGTACTTTGAAAAACAAAACTCTTATCTCACATCTGTGGGGTTAACACTTCTGCTGTCTTTCTTTCTTTTCTCTTTCTTTCTTTCTTTTTCTTTCTCTATCTCTCTTGTCATCTCTGTATGGTCTCTATTCTGTTTCCTCCACAATCCTCACACACGCGCACACTGACTTAGGAGATGGATATATATAAATATATGTGTGTGGTGTGTGTGTGTATGTGTGTGTGTGTGTGGGAGGAGAAGGTGATTTGGCCTTTCATCTCAGGGTGACACAAAATCCCACCCCACTCTTGTCTGCACCTGCACCTGCACTGTGTGAATTGTGTGTTTGTGATGTGTGTGTATGTAGGCTCCCTCTCTCAAACCTCTTGAAATGTACAAAAGGTGTCTAAAAAAAGCAGTCCGTGAGGTGGTCCACCGTGGCTCCGGCTGCTCTCTCCACCCTCAGAGCTCTCCTCCAAAAGCAAAGTGAAAAAGTTCGTGATCTCTCCTGCAGTTCACTGGCAAACAAACACCAATCCTGCTGAGCCTTCTCTAATGAACCAGCTCAAAGCCTTCGAGGCACTGTAAAGCACTACACCAGTTGGATTAACCAGGGGAGGCTCTGTGATGAACTCAGTGAAACATGTAAGCAGTACCTGAACTGGTATAATGTATTTCTTACATACAGAAAGTCATACATTTCTGATATTTTTTTAAGGCATATCTGTCACTGCAACATTTAATTAACTGTAGAAATTGAGAGTAAATCTATCTGGTTTAGCATTACTAAGAAATATATCATTGTTTTTCTCAATAATAACAGTAATTTAAATAATAAAAATGTACAATGTTATAAATGCAGGAAGGTAGGCCATAACATATAACTAAGTTAAAAAAAGTAAAAATTAAAAAACTACAAAACTACATTACAAATTTATTCACATCAGTTTGTATGGGATGATGTATAAGTGTATTTTTTTCAAATAACCAATAGTAGCCAAGACTGAAATACCATACATATGCCTGGACATGGTGGAGTATCATCGCTGTCCAAAAACAATTTGTGTTACTCCAAAATATTAACTCTAAGAGAAAGCAAAACCATTTTTAACTTTTAATGTTAGTTAATGTTAGTTAGTTATGTTAATGTAAAGATTGTAGGTTATTTTGGATCATTTCTGTTGATGCTGTTTGTACGTGAACTTTTATCAGATTGCTAATGTTATAACATGTTCATCAACACGCTCATTGGCTCCCTGACACCGATAAGACCGACTACTCTGACATTTGGTTTTGAACGAAAACATTTTTTCGATATTCAATGGTACTGAAGAAAGTCATCAATATCATGAAAGCAACACATTTCGAGCCGCAGCCCTACTCAGTGTCAATAACAATAGCGCACAGCTGCGTCTATTAGCAGGTTTTATTATTAGCGTGTGGTCAATTCAAAGTAATTTTACTGAGGAAGCTCCATGTTCAGCTACTTACAGAAGGTCATTCACACTGGAAAACATTTAGATTCATACTGGATTAAAAAGCAAGATTACGGTACCTCTCCAGGTTATATGAATCCAGCTCGAATAGTGCTTAAGATGAACAGTTCTCTGATAATTCTTGCTCACCATGACACACTTTTTTGTTGCTGTTGAGAGGCGGAAGTGTGTGGCGAGTGAGGCCTTGAACTACATTTCTGATACCAATAGAGAAAACCATTCAGCATTCAGAGGAGAGGTAGCAGCTGAAGAAAAGACATCACTACTTCTCTCCACTCTAAACGAGGTTTAACTCGAAATTTGTCCATTCACACTGACAGCATTCAAAGCTGATACACATTCAAAGTCTACATACATACATGTCCACAAACACAGACACAAATAACACAAACACAGATAACACAAACACAACTAACACAAACACAAATACTTTGGTTCAGCTGAACTTTCACCTGCCAGCAAAGCAGTATGGAGGACTAATAACAGTATGTCTGCAGCTTACAAGAATAACAATACATACAAAATGAGACAAAAATGTACAGAAGTTCATAGAAGGTCTTTCCTTACTATTTTCCATGTTTTTTAATAATAGTGAGAACACCAAAACTATGAAATAACACAAAGTAGCCTCACATTGCCTTTGGACACTCTTAAAATCAGTGGTGCACTGTGCCTATTAGAGCTAAGCCTTCATTCTTGGCTTGAAATGTCAAATTTCAGGAAAAACACTTCTATCATAATGCTAATTTACGCTAGCACCACTACGGGATTTCTAATAATACGTTATCATTTAGCTGTTCTAAATTAAACATGAATATCTGAAGCTTGTCTGCTTCTGAAGGCCTAAGCAGTAAAAGAGCTCTCTTGGCTGCATCCAGTTAGATATCATGGAAAAAAATCCTAAACAATTTTCCTATTGGCATCAAGATCTTAACCCTTCTGTTTCCAGCCAAAACTGAACAATGAAATATATCTATAATATATGCAGAATTTAAATACAAGCATGATGGCTGCATTTAATAAAAGTGAACTAAAAATTTCAGATGTATTTTTTGGTTCCTAGAAATCATTCTCTAAAGGCCTAAAGAGCACTGAGGGTTGCTTGGCATTCTCTAAGCAAGGGTGCCTTTCCAACAGACTTGAAGATCTATAAGCTAATATTTTTTTGGTGGGGAAAAGTACCTTTGTTTAAACTAATAATTCAATTCATATGCACTATATAAAAGAACTGAAGGTTCCTGACACAACAGTGCACTACAAGTAATTCTCTCTAAAACACAACATGCAAAGAAGCAAGCAGGCCAATCAAGCTGCTATAAACAGAGTGTGGGAAAAGCAATGGACCAATCTCAAAACGAAATCTTAGCCACACCCAAACACTGCAATACATCCCAGCTCTACCACATCTAATTTGACTTAGGGACTAAAGAGTAAGCTTAATCAAATGTGCTAGAGTGAGAAAAACTTTAAAATGTGCTGTGCTTTTGACCCTGCAGACTGGACATTGCTAGTCAGCAAAACGACAATTTTCTCTTGTAGGATCAATAAAGTATAACATAATATACAGTGTCAGAAACCACACGAGCAAGTCTGAGATTATGTAACAGCTCAACACAATTTCTGAGGTAAGGCCTGCATTCTGCATTGATACTAAATGATGAGGTATAAGTTTTCTTTATTTCATTACTTGTTAGCTACACTGGACTCATGGGATCAGTGCAGAACTAAACAAGCCAAAGATGCTTGGGCTAACCGACTACATTTGTGACAAGGAGAAAAATCATGTACACTTGATGTGATGTTTTACTGAACTAATTCCTTAATTCCTTTAAAGCTCTGAAAATGGGCCCTGAGTGCATCTGTATCTAGTGTACTAGAAAGAGGCTTATAACTGTGGAGGAACATGTTCAACATGACAAAACACTGGCGCATATCCTCATACAAGATACAATGTGTTTTATTTCCATTTCACTGAACTCCCATCAGCCCAATAAACACACACACACACACACACACACACACACACACACAAAACACACAAAACACACACACACACACACACACACAAAACACACACACACATACACACACACACTTCTTACAACACGGCCAATGACTCAACGAAATACTGCACTCCGCAAGTTCCTCCTATCTCCTTCAATCCCTCTCTTTCTCTTTCTCTCTCATCAAGCTCCATGTACAGTGTTATTCCACACCTCTATTGTTTTGGAACAAGCGCTTATCTGTTCTAAAAAAAGACCTACCTCCGTGTACTCAGCAGATTACAACACCTGAGCTACCCCTTCACTCACTCACTCACTCACACACACACACACACACACACACACACACACACACACATTTAGCTTTCTGTTGCCCTTAGTAACGAATTAACGAAAACTACTACATCTCTCAGCTCAGACAGATCCTACCCACCTCCACCCCAAGTAAAAACTCCCAGCATTTCTCCCTATCGAACCACCAAATTTCTGTTTACATAAGATGAGCCACAAGTGAAACAATAGTCATGTGCAACAGAACACGACCCTTAACCATGGGTAGTGAAACCTGATGACCATGGCAGAAAAAAACAGCTCACTAGAGTGTCGCATTACACAGCATGTACAGTCAAACATCCTGTCAGTACTCATCTTCGTGTCCTGTTTTGAATGTGCATTTACTTTCTTCTATTTTCCTTTTCTTTACATTAGTTGAAAATGCAAGCTGTACTTCACTGCGTGAACATATAACGATGAATGGACCAATAAAAACAGCCCAAAATAACTGAACCATCTATGCTCTCCCAACAAGTGCGACCTTTCATAGTAACTGTTGGACAAACTTTAGATAAGATAATCCTTTATTAGTCCCACAACTGGGAAATTCTCAGAACACTCACAAAAATCTCATTCAACATAATGAGAATTTGCAGCACATATCTGCATATTGCACATATATGCAAAATCCTTCAATGTGGAGTTCATTATTTGTTTCAAAGGTTTATCTGATATGTGTGTGAGATCAGGTGTAGTTTTTTTGCCCTGTAAATGATCTAACATTTGCCACTTGCCATGCAACTGGTATAAAAAACACTACACTGATTAACACAGAAGGGGTTTGCTTTAATTTGTATTGGTTGCATTTTAGAAATGAACTGTATTTTTTCCTATAAATGGTAACAAACTCATTGTTGCTGTTCTCAGCCTGCCTAGTTTGGATGTCCAGCATTGTAGTGTTTTAAACCGGAAACTCAATGTTACATTAACTAAATACTACATTCATTAGGTTGAAATGAACTTTTGCTAACATTCTGTGATGCTGGTCCATCGCAGCAACATTTGTTTCAAAAGAACAACTTGTGCATGGGCTATGGAAAGGCAGACCCAGCCTCAAGGGGGTCATTTAGTGGAACCATAGCAACCAATCATCATGCCCCACTAAACCCACTTTGTTGCTTTTTATTATGCTTCTATGATAGCAAGTGGCAAAAAACACTTGCCGCATGCCCAGTATAAAAGGCTATATCGATAAGCACACAATAGTTTTGCATCACTTTGTTGGTATGCACTGCATGCTGGGAGAAAATAAGCAGATTTTGGAGATCTGCTGCAAATGTGGCTTTCCTGTTGATGTTCTCCTGAATGTGTATATAGATCAACTGATTTCTCACCCCATATTTTTTTCTTAACTGTTTTTTTTCTGCTGCTAGGATGTGCTATACCCCACTCTCAGGCTCCTCATGGTTTTCAGACGTTCTCATGATTTAGCTCTGGTGCTCAGCCTGTGGGCAGGTCAACTGGAACAAAATCCTGTTACATTATTGTACATTACAAAGAAATATTCTCCTATTAAATTCCCATTTAAGAGAGCTGAGATTTTGTCACGACAGTAAAAAAAACTCACATGCAAGTTTCAGTGTACCTGCAACTGTATTGTTTTTTTAACAGGGGAAGCCCATCTAAATAACAGAGTGAGTCATGCTGGTAATGTGAACGTTGCTGGACACAGGATGATGATGATGCCTGGCTATCAACTGTACACTGTGTATTTATACATGCGTGTGGGTGTGTGGTAGAGGGAGAAAGAGGTGGAAGAGGAGAGGGAGGGAGAGACAAAAAGACAGAGAGATCCTGAGCACTTCACTCAAACATAGCTTATATAAGTGGCAATGAAACGTGGAGGTTCAGGTGGCTCTCTCTAATAGAATACCTGCCAGTGCTTAAAATTGAAATATGATGCATCGCTCTGGAGGCTTCGCTTTAGTCTCCATTACAGCTGACAGTAGGCACCATAGGGGAAGAAGGAGAAAAGAAAGAGCGAAAGCTTGAGGGAGAATGGTGGCATTGTTGTAGGTGTATGTGTGTGTATCTTGTCCTAATAAGATTGAAAGAAGAGATTGGATTACTTTCATCTTCATGTTGCACATGTGCCAAACTGTCTGAAAGACAAGGCAATCTGTTTACTTACCCATACTGTGTACAACTCCATCTACTGATGATAGAGTCTCTCTCTCTCTGGCTGGTGCATTAAGGACAGCTGCGTCTTACTCACCCTTTTCTGCTTTGTGTTGCTGTGTCAGAGAAAGCTGATGAATCAGAACTCCAAATGGATGATGGCTATGGAGACGATGGAGCTACTGAGCTATGCAGGAACAACTGCAATGCGAGCCCAACAATCAATAAAAACAACAGCAATTTATCAAACCTCTCAGAGCGAGAATGCAGATCTGGGATCGGGTTATGCCATTTATATATCACCAGAGAGCATTACATCAACTGATATACCTGATCTTATTCTGACATGCTTCATAAATGTGGGCCAACATAAGCAACAAAATCCACAATTAAAATGAGCACAAGCTAATCCCTCTTCACAGCCCTGGAGAGGACTGGGATTCCTACCAGTGTTGTACAGGCCTGTGAGAGCCAATATAGTTAATATGGGTTTAGTTACAGTGTGAGGGGAAGCCAGTGCAATGAATGCAAACAAGCATTAATACATGAAAAAGTAAGATCTGGTTAGAAGAACACAGGTTTGGTCACAGATCTCTCCTCAGTGAACCCAACATATCGCATAGATTTGGTAAAATCCATCAGCAGCACACCTACTTTGTAAGCATTGTCAAATCAGGTACTGGATGAAAACTGCAAATAATACTGAGCTGCCTTGAGAAAAGGTTTGTAAATGGTTAAAAAACACTGGCATACATGAAGTCACTAAGTCATTAATATTATTTGTATTTATTATAATATTAGTGTTTTCTTCTGAGCAAATTAATGCTTACTGTCCAGATAAATGGATTTTTAAATCGAATTTTTATTATGTCTTCCTGAAAGACTTTCGCCTAATACTGTGTGTGTGTGTGTGTAAATATATATGTACAGAGGGCAGATGGTCTCACAGTATGTTTGTGCAACGTCTCTGAGTCTGCTCTGTGTGAGAGAGAGCCGAGCAAAGGAGCTAACGCCCCATCACACGAACATACACACACACACACCCTCTCTCTCTCTCTCCACTTCTTTATTAGCTATCTCTCTCTTTTTCCACTCTTTATTACTAATCACCGCTCACTCTCTGTTCAACTCTCTCTTTCTACTTCTGTCTTACTATCTCTGTCTCTCTCTCACTCTCTTTCCACATCTTTCTTACTTACCACCCCCTCTCTCTACTTGTCCATCCTTCTCACTCACATCTCTCTATATCTCTCTCTCTTCCCACATTTATGTATCACCTCTTTTTCTATCTATCTCTCTGTTTTTCTGTCTCTCTCTGACCTTTCCTTACTTTCTTTTCGGTCTTTTTCTCTCTATCTCTCTCTCTCTGACCTTTCCTCACATATTTTCACTCCCACTCTCTCTCTCCCTCTCTTCCCAAATCTTTCTTACTTACCACCTCTCTCTCTCTAAACTTTCCTCTCTCCCTCTCTCTCATTCTCTTTCTCCCCCTCTGTTCAACTCTTTCTTTCTACTTCTTTCTTACTATCTGTCTTTCTCTTGCTCTCTTTCCACATCTTTCTTACTTACCACCCCTGTCTCTACCTGTCCATCCTTCTCACTCTCTATCTCTCACTCTTTCCACATTTCTTACTTCCCACCTCTCTGTTTATCTGTTTTTCTGTCTCTCTCTGACCTTTCCTTTCTCTTTTCTGTCTTTTTCTCTCCCTCTCTGACCTTTCCTCACTCATTTTCCCTCCTTCTCTCTCTCCCTCTCTTCTCACATATTTCTTACTTACCACCTCTCTCTCTCTACACTTCCCTTTCTCTCTCTCTCTGTTTTCTGTCTGTCCCTCTCTTCTGTCCCTCTCCCCCTTTCTCTGTTCTTTCTCCCTCTCTCACTCTCTGTTCAACTTTCTTTCTACTTCTTTCTTACTATCTGTCTCTCTCTCACTCTCCTTCCACATTTACTTCCCACCTCTCTGTCTATCTCTCTCTGTTTTTCTTCTGTCTCTGACCTTTCCTCCCTCTCTTTCTCTCTGTCTCTCTCTCCCTTTCTTCCCACATCTTTCTTACCACCTCTCTCTCTCTCTCTCTAAACTTTCCTCTCTCCCTCTCTCTCTCTGTTTTCTGTCTCTCTCTCTCCCCCCCAGCCCTCCTGCAGGTTGAGAACTCTAAGCCACTTTGTAGCACTTCCCAATAAAGACACACTTTGGCAAACACCACCGCTGCCAGACAAGCAAATGTCATTTATTTTTAATCCGTCTCTCTAGAGCCGCTCTCGGCGTGACGGACGGCAGGATTCAATAATGTTACACTCGCTGCTGATTTGTTTTTTTTTTTCTCATCATAGAGGCAGCAGGAAATAGTGAGTGCTTTCATATACACATCAGTACCTTCCTGTACATCTAACCACAGCCAGAAATAGAACTGCAGTGACCTAAAAATGGACAAACTGCCACTGAGGTTTACCGACACTGCAAGGGGAGGGAGAGAGAGAGAGGTGGAGACTGATCTGAAAGTGAACTAAAAAGCCACTTCCTTAACTAGTCAACATGGCGATGAAGACGTGCTTGAGAAGTGAGAAAGGTCTGAAGGAGGTCCGTCCTTATAAGACCTTTCCGGTTTCATTTCACACAATGATCCTCAATACTTCCACCAGAAGTGCACGCTAAGGTCTTTCACTATATCTCATCTTGATGTTTCTAAATTAAGCCAAACCAATTTCTAATGCAAAATCTTTCATGATTGATGTGGATCTTGATTTCACTTGCTAAGCAGAAGTCAGAAGCAACTAGTTATGTTTACTCAGTTACATGCATTCAAGTGCAGTTTAGATGGGTTTGTAATCCTGAGTATTTTCAAATGGCAATACTTTTATTCCTAATAAAGTGTATTTGTGAGGAAAGCAGTCTATTTTTTATTTACTAATTCTTAATGTTTTTATTTTCTTTGGGTTATGTACTGCTTTGGTCACACTTCTGACTTTATTTTAGACCAAAAGTGCATTAAGAGAATAGAGGATAAAGCCTAACAACCTTCAGTTCCTGCACAGTAAAATGTTTAACATGTTTTTGAGGCTTGAACTGATCAACTAAATTTTTGCTTTGCATTGTTTCATTTAAAGTATTGTGGCTGCCTTGGGAACTCGGGAGGCGTGGCCATGCGAAGATGCTCTTAGGAGCCGCCATGCTAGAAAGAGACATGTAAGAAAGAGACATTTAATGTTATTGTTGTTACTGGGTTTAAGATGTGTTAATGTGCTTTATTGTGTTGGACTATGGGTTAGTTCGGGTCTGTGTGTCCATCATAAAGGGAAACTGCATGGCCAGAAGTGACCTGCCTGCTATCCCAGCCGTTTGAGTAGTGCTGGGCGGTGGTTTCTCCGTACTGCATGTATAATAAAAGAGCACTTGCCCGCATGCTCAATGTCTCCCGAGTCTTACTCTATGCTGACACCACAGTATTTATTTGAGTTGAACTAAAACAGTTCATTTGTGTCATTTCAGTTCATACATTACAGTGAACTGACCAACCATCATTTTACACTGTGTGCTAACGGATGCTAAAAGTTCCACTGCAGTTCTACTCAGTACTTAAGTAGGAATTTAAACTTGAGTATGGGCTTAGGCTACTCTATCCACCTGTGATTCTGTGAAAACCCTTTACTGGTACAGAACCAGTACCTTTATGTTAAGGTTTTTCAAACTTTACAAGGCTTTTTCACACTTGCAGACCTCATTTACAAAATGGTTCCACTAAGCGGTTCATTAGGGACCTATAAATGGTTCTTGTATGTCACACCTAAGAACACTTTGGCACCTTTATTTTTAACACTGCAACTGTATAACCATAAGTGAACAGAAACTGGTAAACACAAAGAGGAATGCAAATCAAGTAATCATTTGAGGTCTCAAGTCCAAAGCGATCCAAGCACCTTCACAATGAAGATTTGAGGAGAAAATGTGGAGCTGTGAGAAAAAGGATAAGCCCTTGGGGAAAATGGTGAAAGTGCTCAAAATGTTCTGATATATTCAGCAAAGCAGCAGCAGGTCAGTCAGAATAAACATTAGCCACCTGTACTCACAGGTCCACTCTGACTTACAGCTATTGCTGTAGACTACGCCCCCTCTGTCAGGAAGCATCAAACACATCCATCACTGAGAAGAGGAGGATGTTTGTTGGGTGTTTCAAACAAGGGGGATTGCTTAGAGCCCCTAAAAGTTTAGATACGCCACTGATCATGCAGGCACATTCACTCACTAAAACTTTGGCTTATAGCATCAACTACGATGTTGATGCTACAAGGAAAAGCCCCATTACTGATTTGATATTGCATGTACTGTGTGAGTCTGTGCATGTACGAGTGCAAGTTCTGGACTACTGGTTTACACTTCAGTACACAAATAACCACATTAATCTGAACAGGCCTACAATTAGAATTCAAAACCCATAATATTAGATTCTATAATGTGGACGGAGTACAGTACTCATTCAGCAGTAATGGGCCTCCTGTTGCATGAGAATGTGTCCCCTGACTGCGGTGGTAGCCACCCTGGCCATGACCTGTTTTGTTTATATGGGGCAAAGACGTTTCACTGTATAAAATCCTACTGTGCAAAAACAGAGTACAGCCCAAAGTTTGTAGAAACCTGCTCACTCAGCATTTCTTCTGAAATCAAGGGTATTAATAGGGACTTTGTCTTCTTTTGCTGTAGTAACAGCCTCTACTCTTCCGGAAGGCTTTACACTAGATGTTGGGCTCACCTTAAAGTAGCTGAATTCATGAATTAGAAGGGGTGTCTGGATACGTTTACACATACCATGTACACCGATCAGGCATAACATTATGACCACCTCCTTGTTTCTACGCTCATTGTCCATTTTAGCAGTTTCACTTACTATATAGGTGCACTTTGTAGTTCTACAATTACAGACTGTAGTCCATCTGTTTCTCTGCATACTTTGTCCCTTTTACCATGTCCTTTAGTGGTCAGTACCCCCCTGGACCCTCACAGAGCAGGTACTATTTGGATGGTGGATCATGAATTTATTATCTTACTCATTTGTCCCATAAAAAAGAAACTCTTAAAGGGGCATTTCAGCCTAAATCTAGAATTTTGTTAGTTGTTGCATTTTGCAGTATTCTTTTACACACTGTTATATCCATCAGCCTCATCAGTTTGATAGAATCCAGTGTCTTATATTGTTATCATGTTCTCATTTGTCAGTGTTCTCTCACCACAATATCCAGCATGCATTATGCAAATACATCATACAACCATTGGGAATCCCAGTGGTGTCAACCAGTCGTCATTGCTAGCCTAGCCAGTGACCTACTGTGACTCTTTCCTCGGTAGTCAAAACAAAATCACACAACACAAAATGGAAGCCAGAGACAATTTTTTGTGCTGTCAGCCAGAAGCAAGAAGCCAAAGATAAGTGTAAGGCGAGGAAACAAATCTAGTTAGCCATGTAGCTACTTTGCTAACTTTAGCTTTTACCTTCATCTGACTAGTAATTTCCATCATATGAGTAATCCTTGTCTCCATTGTAATGATGTTTTAAAGAGTAGTTACTAAAGTTATAGAGCTTTAATAAGACGTTCAACTTCCTATCAGTAAAAAAAAAAAAATATTAAAAGACAGCCTGTCCTCAAAAATCCTCAGTGAAGCAATTGTGGTTCTTCCCAATTTCAAGTTACATCATCAGAAGGTGTTTTTTGAGTCAGAAAGCCAGAAAATCTCAAGAGACGTCTGCGGCATGCAAGCAAGCATGTGAGCAATCAGGCTGCTGGTCTGCGTTGTGTGTCTTTTTGATAGGAATGTATGCCGCAATGAGTGACTGCTATGAAACACAACAATGAAGCACTGTAAAACCACCACTGATTCTGCATGGTATGTGTGTGGTGGCTGATGCACTGATGCCCGGCCTTACCAGTAAACACACGCCGTGTGTGCCTGTTGGTTTGCGCATGTATGACGCTGAGGTGAGTGGTAACCTGTGTAAAGTGTGATATTGGCTTTTTCCTGCTTCCAAAGGAGCTGCACACAGAACAACAGGCTTTGATTAAAAACTCTCATGAGAGGGAGGCCTCTTTCTGAATTTATCCTTCTTTCTGCATCTATCCTTCCTTCTACTCTTTCAACGCTCTCCTCTAAAGCTGGTGGAATGAAGGGGAGACACATGTGTCAAGCAGCATGAGTCACTCTCTCTTTCTCTCTGCCCGCCTTTCCCTCTCTCACTGCACTCAAACTGTCACTGACAGATGTGACATCTCTCTCTCTCTCTCTCTCTCTCTCTCTCTTTCTCCACTTGTTTTTAAAACCATCCACAGTCCTTTCCATACTGAGCTACTATGCATCAATTTCTTATCTAGATCCTCCACTTTCCCCATATTATAAGATCTAGGGAGGGGACGGCATGAAAATGTCCTATCCTGATATGAGTGACCAAAATAATCACATTTTTTGACATCACTGCATTACTGTATTGATATACTGAAAATGTTTAAGCATCAACACACAGTGAAATAATTTCAACGTATGTATTTTAGTGATAGATTAATTACATTATTGAGTGTCGTATTTCTATACAGCACTGAAAACAACTATAATTTACATATATATTAATGATTACCACTTAAGGCTGTGGTATACTTCACTGTTTGAAGATTTGTTTGAAGCGTAGGTTGTGCACGACCCCAGGAATTAGCGTGACACTTCAGCAACACATAGTACCAACTTGTATAGCCACATTGTGATGTGCTATGAGCAGCAGACATAAACCATGACAAAAACCACTTCTGCTGTCTGTTTCTGCAGAATTTTCATGATAAGCAACAAACACGTCTGGTCAGCAGCTATCATGCTCATGGTCAGGCTTGTTTTGCTAAATCAGAAGTAAGCAAGGAAGGTATTCTTGTGCTGGCAGGAGGTGTTTTAGCTCTGACCTGCCCCCTTGTGAACAGAGCTCTAAATCCACTAGATGGGCAAAAGGTAACAGCGACGAGTACAAACAATGCTGCTCACTGTGTATGCACCCATACTTGGTGGTTAAAATCAAGTATACAGGCCTATTCACACTGAGTCCATTTATATGGACAAAAAAACACGTCTAGTTTTAAAAACGAACAAGGTATATTACTGCTGTCTTTCACATCGAGTCAGGCTGAAACACTTCGGAAATTTCTTAATTAAACAGATTCTACTTGGTTTTCTGTGTTGTACGGATTACAGATGTTGGACTAACCAGTGTTTTTGGTGTCAACAGCCGATACCGATCAAGGGTGGGGCTGGACGCCTTGAGAAGCTCTGTCCCCAAAATCATGGACATGCACTGCCAAGGCAAACGGCACTTTTTTAGATCTTCGTGGCCATAAAACCCTTCGCACAAGTTGTACGGACAAATGTCATGATATAATGCTACAGAGAGGAACAACACAGTAAGTAATGTAACTAATGTTAGCCAGTGTGGGTTACCAAACTGCTGATATAATTGCTGCGACAAAGCTAACCAGTTGCCACCATAAACATTAGCAAAACAATACAGCCCTACTGATTCTGTGAAACAGCAAAAATAAGTTACCCACGTCAAGCAGAAAAAGAGCATCAAACTCATCGCTTTCCATTTCTTTCGACTCTCGAAAGCTGCAGTCACCTTCTTTTTTGCCAGCTTCTTGTTTAAATGTTCCCGTTCCACCTTAAATGGTTCAACACTTACGTTCTGGCGCCTCAAGCCACTGAAATAACCAGAGCCTACACAACCAGCGCAGCTAACAGGACAAAACAGCCCTCCTGCTTCATGGACGGTTTTTAAATGTACTGAGAAGCCTAAAAGGGCCGACACACAATGTAGTTCTGCATCTTATTTTTATTTTCAGTCCCTACTAAAGCCGTAGGTCATGAAGCTATGCAGTGTAAGCTAAGCTAAGATTAGTGCTCAGATGCTAGCATGCTAACAGAAATGAATCCACAAAGCTTTGACAACAAACCATGTTAATTACAGCTCTACACGTTCACACAGCAAGTGTAATAGGAGCCAAAAACGTAATATACTTCAGGAAAAATGTTTTTTATTAGTGAAATAAATTTAATTAGGCTTAGGTTGGCCTCCTATTTGCCAGTGTCTTGTTCAAATTTTCCCATTTCACCTTAAATAGTGCAGCAGGTACATTCTGGCACCTCAGGAGAAATAAGGCTTATATGTTTTATGTCACTGATCAGCTCTTATTGGCCTGAGAAATATTGAGAAATATCAGCTGATCACATATTAGGGCTGAAAATCGGCCGGTACCGATAGCGATCGATCCTTCCATCTCTAGCACAGATATGTTAAAAATTAGGTTGATTATTGATCAGAGCTCTGTTGACATGGTTACGGCCCATACAAATATGCTGGCAGAACAGTGACAGTAGCACTTGTAGCAGAGCACAAAAGCTTACACGACAAGCAACATGCTGTTTATAAAAATGCAGAGGTTAAAGAAAACGTGTCAGACGATAGGTGAAAGGCAGAAGAATGACCATGAGAATACAGCAACTATATAAAGACCTTTTTTTGGTTTATCTTTTGGTGCATCCTAGTCTGTTCATGCTCATGAAGACCTGTAAACTTTTAGCTTCTGTTGCTAATGAACTCCTTTTTTAATGAGAGAAGCAACAAGCAGAAACGGAGCCTCAAATACAGTAATAATGTTATAATGAGTGAATAAATCAATTAGGCTGGGGAGAATGTTAATGACATTTTTTGTATCAAAACACAGGATCCATCATCTGACCTTGTTTGCATGCAATTTAGCATGTTGATTCCCCATATTTAAATTCTGCAGCAACAAGAACTTGCTCACTGTGAACTGTTGGAGATAGTCAGAACTAACTTGCGAAACGGCTGTGGTATACGATTAATTAACCAATAAATGTCCAACGCCTTATCAGACCAGTTAATCAGACCCCACTAATATCAGGCTACAGAGATTAAGACTGGTGTGTCACACTGTACAACTTACAGCAGCACTAATATCACAATATCAGAAACGGAATCAATGCTGCTCTTTTTATATGAGTCACTGTAGGAAAATCTATGTATTTAAAAATTAAAAAAGGAGAAAAAGTGTTGAGAATAAAGAAGAAAAAAAACAAAAAACAAACAAACAAAGTGGACTGTATTATACAAAGGGCTGTGTCTAGCTGTCATGGCAGGCACGGCAGCTACACGACACTCTTAACCAGTGTTGTGCTTTTCTTGGGTATGCACCGAAGCAGCACCTCGGGGACTTCCTGTTTTGCGGGTGGGTGCGCGTCACGAAAAAGAAAAAAAAGAAAGAAAAACCCACAGGGGATATTTTTGGTGTCACACAATATACTGAGAAATAAAGCAGGCGCAAAAAGAGGAAATTCAGAACAAGAGCTGCTTCCTGTTTCTGTTTTCTTCTTTTAAACTGGGCTGAGAAATAGAAACAGAAATAGCAGAGGTAGAGGTTAGATGTCTACTAACGTCAAGTGAGCGAGCAGAAAGGCAGCACAGGGTGTGTGACGTTCATTCTCCTACAGTGAACATCTATGGACTCAGAGTCCCTCCTGGTTGAGCTCTTTGAAGTTCTGCTGTTTAGGATCATCACCTGCTGCTGCACAGGCTGCTGCTTTAGCCGTTTGTGGCTTACTGAGCTGACATCTCTCCATTCTACAGAGAAAACTGACTCTCCATCGCTCCTTCTCTCATCACTTACATATTAGTTCAGCAGTATTCACCCAGTAGTTTATAACAGAACCTGCATAATAAACCAACACTGAAAGTATTGAATTTACGTGGTTCAAATGTGTACATCATGTCTACATGAATAAAATATCTCACAACAACACAATTACGGCAGAAGTAAACTGAAAGGGAAAACTGTATTGAAGTAATATATTTTATTAATGTCGAATTGATGTACAGATTCGAATCAAGAACATTCAACTTGTTACTTTTGTACTTTTCAATTCAAGGGGTAAAGCCTCTTGATATTCACTCAGTCTTTGAACCCTCAAACCACCATTTGCACGCTTAAATGGTTCTTTGTATGGTGAAACTGTTCGTCAGACTGATGGAGAGTGTGCTGTACATGGTTCTACACAGAACCTTTCTGAAAAGGGTTCTACATAGCACCAAACAGGGTTTTTCTATTGTTATAAGCTTGACATCATAACAATAGTAGAATATTTTTTGGTACTATATAGAACTACTGTCTTTACTAAAGAACCACCTTTTATGAGAGTGTAGGTCTACAAATATGTATGCGCATTTTGACATACTTGGCATAAAAAAGGCTTGATGAAAACGCAAATTAACGTTGTATGCTTGCTTGAGGTGGATGAACTTCTTGAGAATTAAAAGAGGTGAGTTTCCTCTAGTGATGTGCTGATATGTGACCCAACTTACCAAAAATACTTTCCTATACTTTTTGTCACAGCCCATCCGTAAAAAGTCACACCAGGCAGATTATGCAGATAGTGTGATAGATAGATAACTAGTGTGCAATGAGAAAAGCATGTTCTGGTGTTGAATTCCTCTGTTTGGCGTGGACCACCTCTAAAATGTCCTACAAACAGGGCAGTGAACTGCAGTTTGCTTGGAATCTCACGGCTCCGTTGTTTGGTGCGCAACCAAGTACACGGGAGTATTCACACCTGTCAAAATGGACTGAACTAAAGAAAAAGTGTGATTGGTCTGCATCAAATAAAGTAATTGTGATAGCACTCTTAATTTACACTTACTACCCATTACAGGAGTTATTCCCCTAAAAGAGAAATGCTGATTTCTTTCTTAATAGTAATGTTAGTGAAGTACTGCTGAGTTAAACCAAGAGCGGATACAGAGAGAGAAAGAGCTGGGTTCTACGTATGTGTATGCGTCACTATAGTGAAGCATGCTGTGCTTTGACATGTGCTATCTATCTCCATTAGCAAAGAGATGAGACTGAGGCTGACCTACACACGCTGCCATATATCTTAGCACACACCCAAGATTCTCTCTGTCATCCGTACACACTTACACGCACATACACACTCATACAAAATGTCTCCTCGCAGTTCAGTTAGTCTAACCAATGATCTGAGGCTCGTTGCGGAGTACTGAGGTGTATCAGACATGTTAAATGTTCAGAATCATGCTAATCATGCTAATCTCTCTCTTCTCAGGTGGTCTTGGGTTGTATCCTTACTAATGGAAGCTTGTCTCTGGTGCATAACAAGTTGTTACAGCTTTTGTGTGTGAGACTGTGAATAGGCCTCTATCATTTTTTATTATGAGCACATAGTTGGCTGAGGTTGTTCTATCTCTACCTACTGAGGCTGGCAAAATCAGCTGAATGGAAAAAGAATGGGGAAATTCTCAGAAGGGTGTGTGCAGGATCAAATGTGTGTCATATCATGTGCTGTCATGTAGCGAGTTCTACTAGAGACCACTTAAAGAAAGCAATACGTTACTCCAGAAAGAGCTAAGCATAAGCTCAATAGCAAGTGAATGGAAATATAGCAGGCTCACTGAGGTCAGGCTGAGGCTGATCTCTGCTCAATGTGGTTTATAGCTACAGTGTCTATATGGCTCAGTTCATTTCAATATGACTCATAAACATAGCAGAAAAGAGTCCTAGCACCCAGTCTTTCAGGGTAATCTGTTCACTGAGAGAGATTCTAATGGGACTGATCTGCTCTGTAGCTCTAGTAATGAGGGGGAGGTGAAGCTACAGGCCCAAAAGCCAGTGAACAAGAACAGACAGGACCAATTTTAGAGGCAGAAAGACTCTATTCCTTTGTAAGGAATGCTGCATGTGTTCAAGCTTAATGTACTTATTCTAATGTATCTTCTTGTTTTGTTTTTTTACTATTATTATTGTTTCTGTTTACAAATCTTGAGCATTTTTTTTATCTTTCATGGTATATTGTATTAGCTGTATTAGTGTATGGCTCACGCAACCCAGAAGGATAAGATGGTTTAGATGATATGTGTGTGTGTGTGTAGTGCGTGGCTTATTTAAATAAAATAAAAAACACAAGATGTTATAAAAATGTATAAAAACACAAAGTATCATTTATGCACAATTTAAGTAAATATGAAGCAATCATCAGGGGTCAGTCTCCTGCTTAGCCAGCTAACTTTAACCTTAGTTGCCCTGATAGCCCTGGATGTCTCTATGTCTCATAAACAGCTCTCTTGGACCAATCAGGGCCCTTCCTGCGGAAGTAGACTCCTCCAGTCCTTTTTCTTCATGACATCTGTGGCATGAATGGCATAAAAATGCTGTTTTAGCACAGGAATTATACATATCAAATAATTCTTGCTCCAATGAGCTCTAAAATGGCGGCAGTGGTGATGGTGTTGCTTTTTACAGTTATAAATATTCTGCTTTCTACATGTTTACGTGGTACGGTTTTCTTTTTCCTTCTTAGAAAAATAAGGCACTCGACTTCTTATGTTTCAAGCAACTGACTGTCGGTTGTAAACGTCATGCTTTCACATGGGAATGAATGGAAATTTAGTATCTCAACCTGGATTAAAAGAGAAAGTTATTAACTGCAAAAATAATGTAACAGCAACTGTGTATTTTTTGGTTTGGTTCATGTGAAAAGTGGACTACCCTGTCTAAACTGACATATTTCATGAGGCCCAGGACCACCACTGTTTACTGTTCATATTATAACTGCATAAACACGAAATAGAGGAATAATGTCCACAATATATTGGCACTGTTGTAACAAAACCTTGTTTCTCCGAAATGGTACCTTTACAAAAAAATGTGTAAAGTTGATGTAATGAGACTTTATTTTAAGCAATTCTGGGCCATTTCTATTATGTAAAGAGAAGCTACTGTTGTAATATGGTGCAAAAAGGTAAGTAAATAAGCAAATAAATAAAACAGAAAAAAATTAATTACACAGTCTTGATATGACAGCGGCGCTATGTATGGAATATGAATGGCATTTATGTATCGCTAATCATGCATGACTAGTAGGACTATTCGCTTTTGCTACAGTATGATTATCACTGGATTTTGTACTGTGGTACATCATTAAAGCCCTAATCGCACCATCCCTGACAGCACTATCTCCTGCCTCTTGCTCAGTGATTAAGAATGATCCTGACAGTTTATCCTGTTCTTTAAATGCCTCTCTTTGTCGCCCACAGCTTTGTCTGAGCCACCCTAAGGCTCAGCGGCCACTGACCAGACCGTCCACTCGCACGAGGGTGACAGCCTGACACACGTCCGCAAACTCATCCCTCTCTCCTCTCCCTCCCGCTTCTTCTGCGCTACACTCCATTGCCTTAATGGACTGCCACTGCAATGATGGACGATGCTCCTCTAATTAGGTTTTCAAGTTCAGCCCAAGAGAGAGAGAAAGAAAGTGAGGGATAAGAGGGAGAGGAAAAGAGAAAGAATGAGAGAGAAATGAGGTGAGAGAGGAGCTGGGGGTGAAGGAGAAGCAGAAGGAGAGAGAAAAGAGGGCAGTGGAGAAGAGTAAAACTGAGTATAGAAGAATAATCATGTAAAACAGTGATGTACTCATTAACCATGAAAAAGACCAAGACCAGCTAAATGACCAAAGAAAACAATGAAAGAAAGAAAATTGCATTCAAAGAACATCAAACAATGTGTCGCTGTTGGAACTTTGTATCACTATTTCTGTTGCTTTTTATTTTTTACACAATTTGCCAGCTTCTCTCAACATTGTTTGAAAGTGTCATGAAGCACAGACATACGTGATCCAAAATCTCATTATATTAGCTTATATTAAAAGTTAAAAATGTTATTTCTTTCTCTTATATAGATGCCTTCTATACTTTTATAGTTATATAGTTATAATTCTTTTATAGTTATCTGAAGTTTTTTTTCCACAGCGATGAAAAGAGGTCCCTCTGTGTGTGTTCAAAACCAGTGGCAATCCATGACTATTGGAGCTAGGCCTTCAATTTGGGCCATAAATGTCAAAACTTCGTTAAAAAACAAGGAAAACGTTATCACCTCTATGATAATGCTAACATCTGCTAGCCTCCCTATGGGATTTTAGTAGTTTGTTAGCGCTAATCTAACGACAATTTGCATTAACATTTTCCTGCAGTTCTAGTTAAAACCCAGAAATTTCAAGCTTCTAACAACATTCCATGCTTTACTTAAAGTTTAACAAATATTTTAGCACATACTTTACCTTGTAGCAGCTTCACAGTGACTATTTCAGTAGTGAGCTTCCAGTAGACCTAGAGTGATGTTTTTCATGAAATTGGTCCCACCCATTCTAAATCAAAAATGTGACTGGTGGATTCCTCTGCCTCTTTGTACTTATGCTGATGATTATGCTGATGATTAACATGTTAGACCTTCTCTTCAGTTCCTGAAGTCTTAACCAACAGGAGAGCTTGCTTAGCTATATCTGCCTAGATACCAGAGGGAAAAACAAAAAAAAATAAATAATTTAAGCCCTTTATTTCCATCAAAACCTAACAATGAAATGAGTAGTACTGTAATACTTGAATTTAAATACAAGCATGATTCTACTGAATAAAAATGATCTAAAAATTACAGACATGTATTTTTTAGTTCCTAGAAATCATTAGGCTTTCTCTGAAGGCCTAGAAGACCCTGAGAGTTCATCCCAGCTCAAAAGTTCAGAAAAACAGTGGTGTACTAATTTTACTAATTTACCATGAAATGCATGGAAAGGACCAAGATCAGCCCCCAGCCCCTCTTTATCCATCAGCACCCTGATTGCTCTGCAGTGTGTCAGAACAGCTCAGCTACATTCGAGCAGACTCCACTCACACACAACCAGGTCAATAGAAACCAGGTTAGAGAGAGAGAGAGAGAGAGAGAGAGAGAGAGAGAGAGAGAGAGAGAGAGAGACAGAAATAGACTACAGAGAAACTACAGACTAAAGAAACTGTACAATTGTGGTTGAAGTCCCCAGCTGGAGCTTTACAAAGACAACTATATTCTACTGGCAGACAGACAGACAAACAGACAATAAATAAATAAATAAGTACACAGCCATAGATTTTGTGTATTGATAGCACAAGTTCTTGTATTGATTTTTTTTCCCCAAATTTAGTTGGAAATATGAGCATTTAGTCCTACATACAGTCATATGCAAATAAAGCAAGTGAAAATACATCAACAGATCCTCTACTGAGACACACTTCTGCACATTTTAATACACAATTACTGTTTATCTGCTGAGTTTAAAATATTGGGAAAAAAACAAAACATTAAATGTAGCACATGCAAAAGTTATGGGATATTTTACAGTTTATGTTTTATTTTCTTCCAATATGTAACTTAGCAGATAAACATAAATTATGCACCAATATTTGCAGAAAAATTCCATGTTTAAGTTTCCTGTAGAGGATGATTGAACTTACTTTTACTTAGAAAGTAAAAAAACATGTAAGCTAATGGGGGTGTTTACCCTTTTACACACTAATGCAGTGTGTTATATAACACAAATACAAGGCTGGCCCCAATAATTTGAACACTTCAGTATCTGTTTATTATATTAGTATTGGTTTCTATGCTTAGTATTCATAAGACCGTCTCTTTTTTAAACCATGAAAATAGTAACCTAAAATAAACTGAAGAGGAAGTGGGAGGAAACACAGTCATCTATGTCAGCTCACCTCAGAGCGCATCAAACTGCATTACTATCTACATGACCACTGAAGCTACAAGAGCACAGTTATTTAGGGGGTTGACAGCACAAAGCAAATCATTTTACTGCTGTGTCAGAGAAGCAGGTCCTCCATATGTTGTTAGTACAGCACAGGATACCACACCAAGATAATGACATTCACATTCACTTCACCAATTCAATTGTTTTTGGCTCTTTAGAAAAACTCATGCTGCAGCAGAGTCTCACTGGGTTGCCAAAGAGGTTTCAAATAGTTTCCAAAAGTCCAAGGCGTAGAAAGTGTCCGAGTATTTCAAATTAGCACAAAACAAATAGTTGCTTTGTACACTGTGCAAAGTTTCGATGGCATGTAGCTAAGTCAGCTTCTTATTCACCTGCTTCTTGTTTGAATTTTACCACTCCACCTTAAATGGTGCAGCAGTTACATTCTGGCGTCTGAGGTGTTATAAGAAGTACTGCACCGTTTTGGGTGGAACAGGAAAATTCGAACAAGAAGCTGGCGAATAGGAAGTGTGATGCAGGAGCACCCGAAAAGAAAACACATAGGCGCTATTCTGGATGACGGACCAGCAAAACCACCAGAAGTGTTTGTCTATTCATGTTTTTTAAATTACCATTAGTAGGGACAGCTTTTTAAAATCTGTCGTCCTTGAAGCTGCTAAATACACTCATTATTAAAGTCATGAAGTCGTCTGCCTGCTACCTGAGAACGTCTATTGAATAAAATTGTTTGAGCACATGTTTAGGCTGGAATCTGGGCTTATTCTATGCTGACTGACAGATGCAGTATGTGTGATCATGCACACTGAGCTTGATGGGACATGTACTTTATCTGTTTCATTTCTGTCATTATTGTAAGCACATTTCTTTGTGTAGCGAATGCCACAATTTGATATTTTTGGAGGGAAATTAATTGCTTAGATTAATTGACTAATCCGTAAAACAGTCGATAGATTAATCGATAGAAATATAGTTGTTAGTGGCAGCCCTCGTAGCACAGCTGCTGTGGACTGAAACATTCATTAAAACAAAAGCTTATCTGTAATACTAGACAGAAAACATGCTTCAAATGTTGTTTCTAAAGGGGGAGTTTTGAAGATGAGTGTTTGAGTACTCATTTGGAAATATCAGTAGCTGTGTTTCCATGCAAAATTATTTATGGAAATGGAAATATTCTGTGCATATATAATATAAATATTTTGGGCGGATACACGTTTATATATATTGAGTCATGTGACAGAAGTCCCACATGTGCTTCTTACAACAAACACAAGGAATACAGAGATGTTCAGGCTACAACCTTTTTAAATGTAAAGAGCTCACAAAGCTCTACTTAGCAGAGAAAAACCAATGTTAATAATAATAAAATAAAGAATAAAAATAAATTTTCATTATCAGTAGATTATAAAAAAGCCAAATGTACACACAGAAGTAACATGTCGAATACCATTTTTAATCAACAAACCAAAACGTATGCGACAACAGTCTTTTGCAGGAAATGACATCATTAAATAAAGCATCTTTGTTGCTAATAGCCAGTCTGTTGGAAACAAGCTGCTGGGCAGCAAAAGTGCAAAAAATCTTTTATGCATTTTCATTTATCACTTAGAATTACGCAGAGAAATGTATAATTAAATTGAAACGTATATGTAAATGTATATTTTCCTACAGTTTATTACTGGTGTTTGGGACAACTTTTGCAAAATATAAACATGCAATTTAATTTAAAATGTACTTCCCTTTTTATTTTGATGGAAATGAGAAAGACCACATACTGCTTTACATGCATATGACCAAATGCTATTAATTATATCCAGTCTTTTAAATGCTGATCTGGAGCAGAGACAGATAAGGGCTTTGACAGTATGTAAAACAGGAAAACTGGGGATGCAATGTTTCTGAGGGAGGACGACTTTCATCTCTAAGCATAAATCAGCGAGTTAACCACCCTCCACTCTCTCTCTCGCTCTCTCTCTTCCATGCTGATCTAAGCTGACCTGTAGTTCTGCTGTTAAGCTTTTGTTATCAATCACAACAAACAAGCAGTTCCCTTGACCTTTGACCTCTTCTTCTGGACCACACTGATGAAGTCTCTTTAGCAACACTAATCTACTTCACTATCTCTCTCTACAAATAATCTACACCATAACACTTCTTCTGACTGCTCCCACTGGATCCTCAATTAGCACAGCCCGTATTTAATCTGCTGCGGCATGGCAAAACGAGCATTATCATCTCATTTCCAATGTAAATTTGTACTATTACGGGGTAGACCCCTCTCTAGGAACCTGTCGTAATATGTCTGTCTTAATAAGAATCATGTTCAGTACATTATAAAACAGAGTGTGAAATGAACCTGAACCTCCGAAGCTGCTGAATGTATTCTCATGTGAAACCAAATCAGCCATAAATCTCAGGGAAGCTGTTTTAACATGTCCCTCTATTGCACCTTTCTTCCCTCGACTTCTCTTTTTTTATGTCTATGTTACGGCGTGCTTCCCTTTCTGAGAGGCTGTTTCTACTTATGTTATTCTTTACTTACTGATATTACAGAGGATTGTTCTCACTACACAACCCTAGAATGCATTTATACAACTGATTTATATTAAATAGTTACGTATAAAATTCCATGATGGTAATTAACATCTAGGTGGCAAAAATATTTTAGGCATAAGCTCAATAGCTAAATGAATTACACACTCTTTACATGTGCAAAATTATGGATGCACTTATCACTCACTTGTTTTAGAGTTAAATTCTCCAATACACCAAATTTGTGTTATTTTTTTTTATTAGCCTTTTTTGAACTTACACTGTGTGGGCACATGAAACACATTAGCATTTTTTATTGCACTTTCTACTAAGCAAAGGTTCGATATAAATGACACAATTTTCTCTTTAATGTACCAAACCGGCATTTTAAATTGTTATATGAAAAATTAGTTGCATATTTAAATAATATGAATAAAATAAAGTGCTATATCAAAAGAGGCAACTGGAGTTTGCACAATTAATCATGCATGACTGGCTAAAACCCCCAAAAATAAATTGGTCAATTTCCAATCACACGTTGGGAGTATTTTGGTCTTTCCGATCTTGTTCAACTCCAATCGTTTAACCCTACATTAAGTAGTCATTCTGAAAAAATAAAAAAAGAAAATATATTTAAGAAGTTGTTTGCCTCGTCAGTAAGCATATCGCTGTTGTCGGGAAAAAACCATCTCCATTTTTGTCGTTTTTCAGTTTTTGTCATAATGTGAAAATGCCTGTTGCTCTTTACATTGTATGTAAATTTCATGATGAACTGACCAAAAGAAATGGCCCAAAATGACAAAATGACTATATATATATATATATATTAATGAATTTGTTTAACCATTTCCAAACCTGTCCTCCCTCGATGAAACCTGGTATTATTTATAATTATCATCTAATATAATACTTTGTTTGTCTATCTATCTATCTATTTCTATATATATACACATTAAGGGTGCCTGTGCGGAATTGGACAATTTTTGCATCAAATATGCAACTTGGCGTATCTGTGTTGCAATTTTATGACGTAAGCTATGTGACCTACCTAAGCTATGCAAATGCATGGTGCATTTTATGCACCACATCATGCACATTATGCAACTATAATAATTATGCATGAGCCAATGTGTTAAATCTTTGGCCCACTGGACCAATCTAATAGTTCTATATTGAAAAGATTATATCGTAAAAGTTATATATTGATTCATGTTAATTAAATAGGCAACTGATTTTTTGATTTTTGATTGAACTTGAAATGTCAGTTATGCCCATTAAAGAGAGAACTTTGGGCAATAAAATGTTCTGCCAAAAAATCTGCCATCCGCCAATTTATTTGTAAAAAAATTGGAACTAGAGTTGGAGGATGGCATACATATTACATATAAACTCATCTGAGGTGGGATGGTCATTATTATGAAATCTCTTAGTAGTATTCTTTGCCACGCTGTTGTTTATAGGTGGCTATCATCAGCAGGCAGCTGTTGCCAGGCCTACTTGTTCCTCTCTTCCTGCGTGATGCTCATTTTGCCAAGGTGTTGATAGCAGGAATATGCAGCTTTTCTTGCTTCCTGTCACAACTGTTAGCAGGGTTACTTTCTCATTCTCGCTGTTCTTGGCTGAGAGGTGGCTAATTAGGCTTCAGGAGTTCCTCTGCCTTTTCTCTTCCTCTCCTCCTCCTCGTGCCCATGCTGACGGAGAAAAGGTTCACTTTCGGTCTAAATGTACAAACATGGCCTCTCCCTCTTTACTTCCACTTCAACCCTGTTCCTTATTTCCACAGCGTAAATGAATGAGGGTACGTGACACAGAGAGAGAGAGAGAGAGAGAGAGAGAGAGAGAGCACACTGACCTTATACAACTTTTCCCCTAAGATAGGACACAAAAAAGGTCGCGGAACAAAGAGAGAGCGTTGATACACACACTAATGAATGGCGCCCTCAGAGAAAACCTGTTACTGGATACACTGAGGACACACACACACACACACACACACACACACACACACACACATACACATACATTCCTTCCTCAATCTCTAAAACAAAACACATTGTAAAAAATTGCTGCAGTAGTTTCTCCAGTATACAGCTGTTTTTACAGCGCTGTTTTATGCTGTAATTTGCAATTACAGAGCATTGCTTCAGTCCTAATATAGGGGTTATTACTAGGGCTGGGTCCCGAAAATCACTACCCAAAAGGCACCAACCAAAGTAGTTCAGTACTACTGAGTATTGAAAAGTCAAAAAATATTTGGTGCCTGTTTTCAATACTTTGAACAAAACCAGATGAAGAATCATCAAAACTATTAAAACAAGAAAACTAAGACCATGGCAGCCACGTCTGACTGGCTCTCCTGCATGGAGACCACAAAGAGCATGTAAAGATGTCACAGACGTCCCGAGTCTGGCTATACTTAGTGAAATTCATGAGAACAGTTCACATTGCATTAAATGCCAAAAACAGTTGCTAAAATCGTCAACAGGTCAAATCTGAAGAAACATTTGGTTAAACATGGAATTAATCTCCTTCAAGAAAACCACAGAATTTTCAATGCATGAAGAACAGCACTACGTTACTCTGCTGCCACTGCAGATGGGAAAACCTGGCTGAAGCACACCACAACCAAACACAGCAACAGATGCAACACACATCAAAAGTATGGACATATCAGCAGATAAGTTAACAGTGTATCAAGCAGCCTTCTTACTTTTGTGAGAGAAAGTTGGCTGTTATGTAGCTAATAGGCTATAAGGATTCTGCTAGCATCAAAACTAGCACTTAATAGAAAGCTAGTACATGCTAACTGAATGACTCTGTTCAGCCACAAGGTTAAATTTGGCTTGCAGCTTATTCAAATTTTCCTTTGTACTTTAAATGGTGCTGCAGTTACAACTACAAGAAACCTATTTCTGCTTCATCATTCAGTAGCTGTTTTAAGCCAGACAAGTTAGACTAATTTATTCTCTGCACATTTCATAAGCGAGACTTGATGACTACTATGTTTCACTTTCATGTCATTAGTGAGAGGTGTGACAGCGCTAGAGCCAGTTCTTCTTCTCGAGCTACTGCGGTTGCCAAGTATCGTTAAAGGACTGCAAAACAGCTGCTATAATTCAAACACAAAATGCTAAAATAGCCTTGATTGTTCGTGAAGCTGCAGTAACACACACACTGTTTGTTTGGCCCAGTCAATTCCAAATAATAAGGTTGTAGGCTCTGAAGGTGGCCACAAGACATGTGAGTAGACTGTGACTACTTACGTTTGTTAAATAAATTTTCCTCATAAGTTAGTCTTCTTTTGAAATCTCATTTATTGTCACAATTTAGGAAGAAAAAGTATCACAAAAAGTATCATTTTGGTATTGACAGTGAATTTAAGATATCAGATTGTTATCCATATCATAAAGTTTCAAACGATACCCCGTCCTATTTATTACTATGTTTTTTGTACTTTATACAAGTTAGCTGCGCAGTTTTTACAGTAAGGTATTTTATTACTGCACTGTACTGTAATTCCTATTTACAGAATTATACTGTAATTACATAATCCAGTTGTCTACTGTAGATACCTCACTACTGAATCAGGTTTTAGTGAAATATCACATATAAGCGTAATATTTCATAACTGTACTTATAGCCACTCCTTCCAACCAGACAATGTAATTAGCAGGCTGGTTAAGTAAACAAAGTTATTTTACTGTTTTCTTGTTACTTTTGTCATTTTGGAATAATAAGCAGGACAGCTCTTTATTACACCTAATGCTGTTGATTATATGAAGTGCAGTTAATTATAGCTCTTCAAAGACAACAGCATGATCGTGCTATTAATTGCAACAGTGTTAATCTGCTTATCAAGTGCACCTTATACACAAGACATTAAAGCAGTTACAAGCACTTATGCCCGTCTTTAAGTTAGAATAACAAAATATGCAAAATACTTTCAAATGGATGTTTGCGGTAGGAATAATAAAAAAAAACTTGTGAAATGAATTGTAGATGAAGAAATTAACAAGCTTATTAACAGAAACTAAGAAAACTGTAAGGAATACTGGGAACAAAACTGAGGGACAAGCTGCTAAAGACTGCACAAATTAAAGTCACTTTTGTAATATTTTTTAAAAATAACAGCTAATTACTGTACAATTCAACATTTCAACTTCTTTGACAGTCTGGAATGCAGTAAATTACTGTAATGTTTCTGCTGTAAATATGAAATGAAAATAAGTTAATACACCCTCTGGAGAGAACACTGTTTAGTTGCTGAACAAAAATACTGTTTATTTGCTGAATTTAACACACTGAAAAAAAAATTAAATGTGGCCTGTGCAAAAGTTATGGCACATGTTTTATTTTAAGTTTAATTTTTTCCAATTCTTTAAACTAAGCAAGAAAATAGAAATCCTGTGCTAAAATTTACAGAAAAAATAGTATTTGAGTATGTTCTCTGCAGAGGACATGATAACTTTTTTTTCACTTAGAAAATCAACAAAACATGTAAATTGTTTAGTGGTGTTCAAAATTTGCATACGACTGTATGTTTCCAACATATATAGATATATATCAATGATGATATGTATGTTTTAGATTGTGAGAATGTCAAATTACTTAAAACTCAATCAGCAGGAAGTCTTCCTTTATGTGTTTGTCTTTCATAATTTTTAAAGTCAATGAATCAGAAATCAAAACACACTTTCCTTTCATACTGTGACGCATTTCCAACTGAAACATCAGCGTTTTCACTGGTGCATGGGGATGTCATCAAAAATCATTTTCGAGGGGGCGTAAAGTCACTACACTTCAAAGATGGGAAAACAAGATCAAATATTGATATGATTTGGGAATGATATGATGAATCATACTTAATTTGACCAGAGACATGAAGACAACATTAAAGGTCACCTTTAATTTCAAGCTGACTTAAAAGGAACATTATCAGTAATTTATATATTTAATATTGGCTAATATATTGTTCAGGGCCTAATAAAAACGCACAACATTCACATCACGGATAAAGCATGTTCTAAAGCACATATGTACATAAACACATAACATACGTCTTCATGTGCACCATCTCTTCCCAGTAAGCTATAAACCACACGGACCAATCCTGTCACCATACAGCACCATCTGACATGCACTTATACAGTCTTCAGAGACCTGCCTGTCCGTGTGTGTGTGTGTGTTTGTGTGTGGAACAGAAATGCGACTACCCTGTGCAATTCTAATTAATTAAATAATGAATGAATTAATGAAATCACGCTTCGGCAACATGTCACGCTTGATAACATTTAGCACGGTCTTAACGAGAATGCTAATGAAGGGGAAATCACTAATGAGCAGTAGGTGCAAATGTGTGTTTGTTGTCATACAGATCTGTGCACACAAACACACACAGAAAAGGATGCATCTCCACTACAGACAGCACACATTAACATCAAGAAGCGTTACAAACTTCACATCTACAAAACATCATGCGCTTGCTCAAGATTCAGTTTTTCTGAAGTTTATGAGTAAGCAGACATTATGACAGAGAGCCACTGTATGTGTGCTGAGCTAACCCCGTGCTGTCTGTTAAGTGGGGAACAGTGAATTACAATCACTGTTTGTACAGACCTTGAATGCATTCTTCCCTTTGGAGTTTAAATCATAGCTACCTGAGTTAACTTGTAGCATTCAACTTGGCTGTTTTTCATTTCCAACAACCATAACAGAGAACAAAAATACACCACTTTTCAAAATTCACCCTCCAAGCTAAGGAAGCAATCAGCCATCTGGCTAAATAAACTTACACTGTTAATTACTGACAGGATTTCACAATATTAAGCATTAATTTTTTAAAGTAAAATACTGTATTCATCGTTTTATTCTGAGATCAACTCATCTTAAGATAGTTTTCTGAAATAACCCAGTGAGGTTGACATTGAGCTGTGCCACACAGCATTATGGGATATTAAAACATTTAAAACAAATCTTTACACTTACACAGAAGTCTATAAACCACCAAAAGTGTAAAGATTTGTTTTAAATGTTTTAATGCTGAAACACTAAGGTGTTGACAACAAACTGTTTATTAGTATTGCAAGAAATAAGCTAATGGTCATGTTTGTGCAAATTATAAGCCTTAAATAAATAAATAAGTAAACAAACAAACAACTAAATAAAAAGTCATATCAAATGTCTGTTAAACGTTTATTTGCATTTTTGAAGTGCATATTTGAGATATCCTGTGCATATACAGTGGATAAAAGTGGTGAATAAATGTGTTTATTGATATTCAAAGCTCTTGTAAATATGGTCATTTATAGTAAATTAATGGCTACTGAGTTGCACTACTTTTACAGTAGTTACGTAAAAATACAGGAGATTCCTATGTTTTACTTACAGCTTGTTACTGTAAGTGCACAGTAGAATACAGTTACATCAAAGTAATCATGTGGTCCTGGTGACTCTTGCTGATTATATGTTGTTGTCCCAAGAAAACCAGCAGTCTTTCAATACAAAATGTATTTACTCAAAAAATATGTTACACACACTTCACTTCATGTTAATTTACTTGTACTCGTATGAATGATCTCTACGCTAGCAGTACTGTTACTTAGTAGAAGCTACCACTTTTTCTCTGAGGCTCCTCAGCCCCACTACAGTCATTCTGTAAATTACTCTCCACTTTCAGCTGCTGCTTCTTAGAAGAGCAAAAAACCTCCAACTGCTTTACCGTCACTAAACGCTCTGAAGTGTTAATGAATGTGATGGAAGCGTGCTTGTCAGGGACCAAAGTGTTCATGTAATTGCCATCTGTGTAATGGTCTGATTTAATAAGTTCAGCTTCATTAGTCTGCTGATACTGATTAATATCCAGCTAATCTCATCACACTGAATACAGAGACGGGTCAGTGTTACAATATGACCACCATTTACTAACAGTCATTACAGACAGGTGGCACAGGCTGGTTTGAGATCTGCTATAAAAGATTTTAGCAAAAGAGAAAGTAAAAGCACTGTGAGGCATGTACAGGTCAGCATTCCTCTACTAGCACTTCTATCGCTAAGGCCCGAGATCAAAACAAAACTGACCTGCCTGACCTGCCAGACATTTGGATATGAGTATGTCAACAAAAGTACAACAGAATATGATGTATATTTCTACATGGCTATAAACCTTTACTCTGTACTAATACGACACAGTGCTCTCTTATGCAAATGAAAGGCCAGCCACTCCAGAAATGTCAGTCATTCCATAGCCACACTTTACCGGTTCTAAGCATGTTGCATGGTTCACCATACACTGCTGTAACCAGAAGGAACACGTGGACAGTAACATGCAAGCTGTTCCCAGCTTGACTGACTGTATTAAAGAGAATTCCATTTTTTTAATTTCTTCATTATTAAAAAAGTCAAGAGTAAACAACTACTATGCACCATTTCGCATCAAAATTCCATGCAATCCTCCACTCCGCTATTACACTGATGAAGAATGATGCCTTGAATTTACTCGCTTCAAATGTGTAAATCATTTACAAATAAAATGATTTTACAATCAACACTATTCTTGGTAAAAAATAAGTAAACTGAAAGGCAGGATATATGTATGAATGAGGCACACACTGAATTAATTAAATCCATTGCTTTTTTTCAGTGTACATATTAATGTTGAATATCCTACAAATTCCTTCCTTAACATTCGGCGTATTGAACGCATCATACATTACAGAACTCAGCAATGGAATTCATGCAGTTTCGCAGCAGCCCTCCATCCTCAGGCTCTCTCAAGGGTCAAAGGTGAAAGGTCAGATGACATATAGGAGAGGAATGCCAGAACAGATAAAAGGAAAACTAAAGATAGACACGCTGTCCTCAATACAGAGGTCTGTTCCGTGTGTTTACCCTTCTTTTCCAGCTTTGTGTTGGCTAAACATGGAACAGATGTAGTTAAGTAAGTGCTGAACTGCAGTATATGTGTTGAAAGAGGTTCGTTCTTTATGCTGATCTGAGGCCAGTTTTGCTGTGTATATCAGTATGTGTAGGATCTGGAGTGGGTGATCCAGTCCTAGATCATGCAACCAGGCTAACTCTCACCTTTTACAACATTTCAATAGGAAATATCTGAGTCACAACAGGAAATATGTAGCAGTAGAACTGACACCATGAGGCCAGCTATACTATCACATTCAAAGTAAACAGAAGTGTGTAACACATAACTGTATACAGCCGAGCTATCTGGAACAATAATAGTAACACCATCTAGACGCTTAAATACAACTGCTTATAGTCAAGTGCTTAAAATTACCATGCTGTGGTGGACTTAATATATCAATGTGACCAATATTTAGCATCAACTAGGTCTGTCGCATCAAATAGGCCTGGCCTTGCACTACAGGATAATCAGGACGATTTTGAGGCGGATTCGCTCCTCCTGACAGCTGCAAAAGGCGTCCTGATTTCAGGCAGCTCTTAATTGATACTCTTCCAAGATTATCCTGCAGCGTGGGGTGTATGATCCAATCTTTACCCCTCCAATCTACTCACAGCCCAGTCGTGACCACCCCTATTTTAAAATGTAAATATTAAACATGTTCAATATTTACAGCGCAACATCCAGTAGTGTGGGAGCTTTGATGACTGCAGGATGACATAAGACAAAAAATCAATGGAATCTGTTATTATGTGTGGAGCATCTCACATTTTCAACATTGGTTAGAAATGTATAAATATAACACCTATAGAGAGCATCAGTGAGTAATGTTTGCTTATTTGAGCTCGAGCTGTGTCTGTCACCAGAGCTATTAAGTATTGGCAGCTAGGAAGCAAAATAGCTGATCAGCCAATTCAACAAGAGACAAATGCATTGATTATAGTTAATTATAGTTAATTAAATATAGTTAATACATAGCAATTAATTGTCATCTAAAATACTGTGACATGCCTAGTACCAATATTTTTAATAGCAAATATTAGGAAAGGGTCATAGGTAGAAATACATAGAATTAACACAGTGCTGTAATAGACTGTAAAGTCATACATACTTAGACATACTATCAGATTTAATATAAACGGAAGTTTGTAACACATGATGGATCTTACAGTATGTAGCACAAGCTATCTGAAATGCATAATAATAATAAAAAAAAAACTGTCAATATGAGCACCCCTGATATTGACAGATAATTTATTCAGCATATTGACAGGGATGCAATGTTTGGAAGGCATATTTAATAGAGACTAGCTTTGCTAGTTTAGTACCACTATTAATTAATATTAATTAATATTAATTGTCAGGCATTTTCACTGAGACAAAGCCATGTAGCTGCACAAATAATGGGGATTTTCACACATTAAACTTATTTAATTTGATAATTTATACTCAAACACAATAAATCTTAAACATCATATTAGTATCTGTGCTGGAAACACAAAGATGAAAATGCTGCTTATCGGTAACAGGACAGAATTTTCATATCCCTACAAGCTTTAAAGGTTATCACCAGGTGGTTTTGGCCCTCAGCTTGTCAGAAACACCTGGTCACCTTCACTGTAAAACACATCCCGAAGAGGAAATGACCGAAAGAACTCTATCAG
Source organism: Colossoma macropomum (assembly GCF_904425465.1). NCBI lineage: Eukaryota > Metazoa > Chordata > Actinopteri > Characiformes > Serrasalmidae > Colossoma > Colossoma macropomum. Next base: position 28,863,332 of record NW_023494805.1, on the reverse strand, counting down.
AGCTGCATGTGGACCACCTCCTTGATGAACATGACACTAATGTTTACAATCTGCACTAACCTCACTTCATATTTGATGTCATGTGTAGCTTAACAGCTCATCTAATGACCCATTTATACGCACTGCCCTTTCCCAAGCAAACATCGACCCCGCAGTGATAACAGCACAGTGCACACAAACTGCTGCTATCGCCATGCCAGATATTGACGGGCATGTAAGCCAGCTTTGCTTAGATCAATACGTATCACATTGCAGCCATCACTACGATGTGGATGCTTCCTCTGTAATGTATCTGTGGACTGTGTTGTGTTCAGAGAAGACTGCACTGTGTTCAGTTGCAGTGCCTCTTTTCCTCAAACTCAGTGTTGCAAGGAGTCTTACACAAGTCAGTTTTGCAAGTGCAGGCCTGCTCTCGAAACACAGGACTTTATGATAGGAGTGTTGCAACAATGGCACATAAGCCGACGTGAAAAAGCTAAAGTTTAGAGCAATGGTTTTCAATTCAGTCCTGGTTCTGGAGTATCACTGCCTCGCATGTATTTTGTATGAGTTCTAACATACCCAGTCCAACTCAGGAAAGGCTTAATTAGCAGAAGAGCTTAACCCTTTGTGATCATGTTAAACAAGAGAAATTGAGCTTTCTGACGATATGCTGTGAAAACACAGCCCCTACACTACAGCACAGTATCTACACTACAGTCATTTGTATTGTCTACATGTCAGATAAACCATTAGATGACATTCTTTCCACATCTTTTTTAATGCTGTCAATGCTAAGCAGCTAATCAGAGTATTAAATATATACCATCCAGTAAATCTTATCAAAGCATTGAGTGTTAGCCTCCTTGTGCAGAGTTTGTGCAGAATCATGAACCACTTGATGACAGTAAAATACATTACCTAGTTTATAGGGTGTACAAATACAACTTATCGTTATTAGGGCTGTGAAATGATTATTATTTTATGTATATAATTAAGAATAAATCTCCTCGAATGTAACTGTAGCAACGGTTGCTGTTGCTTTTGTTACTTTACTGAAAGCACTGTCCAGCATAGTCTGTGCAAAAAGCTAAAGGCACTGCATTAAAAGCCATTTAAAGGGTGTATTTCAACTTTGTGGGCAACAATTGCAGATTCTGCCATGGCAACATACAGTGAGTGAGCAGCTGAGCTTCAGCTTGCACTACTATGGCTAGTTAGAAAGATCAAACTAGGAAAATGTGTTAACAGCTTTAAAGAAAATGTGTGACGTTAACAATTCCTCACGTTAACATGCTATAAGTGCTTTTATTAACAGGCTTAATTGTAGCGTATTGTATTGTATGGTTGTATTGTGATTAGCACATTAGCTTGTGGCTAGTATGTTAGCTCGGGGCTACCATATTAGCTCATGGCACACACATTATATTGGGGCACTGTAGAGTATAGCTTCTATGCTGCCCTGTTTATAAGAAAGCAGTCTAACTGGATCAAGCAGAACTCCACTATGCCATTATAAAGCCTCAAAAATTATACTTAAGTAATGCTGAATACTAATAAACTAAATCACAATATATGAACATAAGGCCTATTTTCAGGCACACCTTAATTTGCTTTATTAAAAAGTGACAAATCATTTCAGAAACTGCAGATATTTGCTTTAAATATCAGCATCGCACAGATGTTTAGGTTTAACCAATACTTCAAACCGATATTAAATTACGACATATTATTGTACTCCAGAAAAGCAAGACTTTTTACTGAGTCGCTATGCTAAAATATATATTTCTTGTTTACTTTACTGCATTTGTAAACTGTATTAGAATTACACATAAGCAAATGTAATGTTTCTCTATAATACGAATCCAGGTGGATCTAGTCCCAGTTTTAACATTATATAAATGTTTATGTATCAGTATTTAGAGGTTTGCACATAAAATTTGCCCACAATTCCCATATCAGTCCATCCCTAGTATTAAACAACGTAGAGAATAGAGGCACCACTGAACCATATCGAACTGAATCATTTTGTGAATCGTGACACCCCTACAAGTTACAGTTAAAAACAGAAACATGTCCAAGTGAACACTTTTAGGTTTTGTTGGTCTTCAAGGAACATTCTAGTGTGTTTAAACCTGATTTCTATCTGCTGGATGTGCAGCATACAGTCAACCACCTGCAACTACTGTCTTCTGTTACAAGTGGGTTTTGAATATGTTCTTTTACTTCGTACTGTAGCACAATACAGGTGCAGTAGACAGAGATTTGAATGGTTTAGCTGGTCTCCCAGCGTGGTCATGCTGCTGACCAGCACAACAGCGTCCAAAACACAACATAGGCTGGTCTATGTTGTTCGCTGTAAAACACAGGCATGGCAGGGCTACTCTAAGACCAGAGCTGAGAACCATCAGTTTAGAGTTTAAGACCTCCCCTGTGCCCCCCCTCCCAACCTCTCTCCTCCTCACCTTGGCGCGGATCTGACCGGAAGTGGACACCTTCCTGATGAGTTTGTGGCAGGTCTCCTCCTGCTCGCCGTCGCTGTCTGAGGACTCATCTCCCGCGTCCCCACCGCCGCCGCCGCCGCCTTGGGGTTCGCGCACGTACAGCACGTTGGGGTTCAGCTTGGAGGCCATGGAGGGCTTCAGCGCCGTCTCCTCCTCACGGGCACGAGCCTTCTGCAGAAAATAAACACACCCGCTTACAAGCCCAGCAGAGACACACACGCGGACCAGCTTTCGCTTTACTGCTCGCTGAGTTGGTCTCGTGCTGCTGACTCAGTTTGTTCCTCTATTTTGTAGCTATGGGCTCGCTTTAGTATCCACCGTGGGGCGCGTGCAGTTACAGAGACGGCGGCCCTGTTGTGAAGCTAATACAGCAACAGGCTTTACAGCGGCGGTGTGATCCGAGCGCTCGCGTTGCTCTGCTGTCTGTCCTTCAGCGCCGGCAGCTCCAGTCTGCACACAGAGCGGGGCTGCGCGCGGACACAGACAGGCTCGAGCCACAAGCACGCGCTCACTGCCGCTCTGCTTTGTAGTCGCTATTATAATAACATCTCTCACAGCATGGCGACTGCACACTGACAAATACTGGACGCACGAGGCTGTGAAAGAATCCTAATGCACGCGGTTAGAAATGTTCAGTAACTACCTGTTAATGACCTGCACGGTGCTTGTATTAAACGCGCGTGCTTTTTTTGCAAAGCGTTCATGTCCAGAAATGCACCTCGCCCGGTGAAGCCCGCGAGCCTTTTTTTGGTTTGGGAGTCCGGATTATTTTGCTAAAGCATCTCTGACTCAGCAGCCGGTCAAGCAGCATACACACACAAAACACACACACACACACTGTTCGTTTCATACCCAGCGCTATCCTACAACACATACTGCGAGTTATCGCGCGCGGCACGGGCTAGTGAGCGTGCAGATATGACGGCTAAGAAAGCCCTCACACATGCAGCTCACGTTCAGCCCATCAAGCCCTCGCGCCCGTGCTTTTGCTTTCGCCCGCGGATTCACAGCAGCGAGCGCGCGCGCTGTGTCCGGCCAAAACAGCGGAGCGCCGCTGAGAGGCTGAGGCTGAAGCTGAAGGCGGAGGGAGGTCAGGTTACCTTTACCTCTGTACGGCGCCGTGTCTCGCTCGTGCTGACCGCGCTTGTTTATCCGCCGCTCGCGCGCTGAGCTCCTGCACGGCTGGACGGGAGGAAAAGCTGAGAGGCGCTCTCTCTCTCTCTCTCTCTCTCTCTCTCCCTCTCTCTCTCTCTCTCTCTCTATCTCTCTCACTCTCTTACACACACACACACGGTGCACACACACTCACACGCATAGCGTCGGATCGGATTTGAAACTAATGGGAGGGGTAAAGAGAGAGAGAGGGAGAGAGAGAGAGTATTTAGTTAGCAGCATATTTATGTTACACTGAGTAATATTTACATATATGCTATATATAACATGGTATAGCGTGAAATAACCCTACTCTTTTACATGCATCACCTATTTAACTATAAGAATTAACACCAGAATGATGAATATTTTGAGTAAACAAAATGTGTAACTCCACAATATTTGCAATATATTGAGCACAGCTGGTAGATTAAACTTCACTCTGCACCTAGGCTGCAGATTACTCTGGGGTACACTAATAAACATCTATATAAAACTATATATAACTATACATTTAGTGGTACATTACCCCTATCACTACAGGATATCTTGTAGCACCACCACTCTGGAACTTCAGAATATTTTGTAGTATCACCACTCTATAACTTCAGAATATTTTGAGTACCATCACTCTATAACTTCAGACTGCTTAAGCACCCACTTAAAATCATTTAGCACCCCATTAGCACCCCTTGAAAATGTCCTTTTGGCCTTTTTTAAAATACAAATTTATTTTGTATGTATTTTGCATCTAATTTGAGTACCAGTTCATAAATCTTTTCTACCTCCCACAAGATATGTGCATAATTAATTTGTGTACGAGGTACACACATTAACTACGAGTGCACAGTAGAGTGCTGATACAGGATTGGTCATTTTAGAGTACTCTTAATTAAAACTTTGATCTTCAGTTAGTCACTAAATATATATTCACTGCTATTGTGAGACTCTCACAGAAAACTTTTTTTTTTTGGTGAGCCATTTAAACATGGATCACATCTTATTCCTTCTGAAAGACAACAACAAAGGTCAGAACTAAACAGTGAAAGTACCAACTGCTCCCACTTTGAGTCAGTTACAGCACTGCTTCAGTACATGTGAGTTTATTGCAGCCTGATCATCTTCACAGCTGCAAGGACCACTGTGACACTGCGATGATTGATCACAGGCCCACTTAATCAAACAGGGAAAGGATATTTATTAAGCTGCATTTTTTAAGATAGCAAAATTTTATTTGTTTTCTGCGAGTGTTGTCACTGTGTTATGGCCAATCCAATCATTACACTCTTCACAGTTTCTCAGCCTTCCAATCACTGCTTAGCAACCGTTGCTATTTGTCATTGTTTCAAGCCATTATCTACACACCAGTGTTTGAATTTATAGCTCCAGCTGTCAAAAGACCTAGAGGATATGTAAAAGTGAGATCCTGTCCTTGATAGAGTATGTCATTCTTTACCCATCCAAAGCCGAAAACAAATAATCATAAGTTGTTGTCGTCAAAGGTCTGCGACTTTTTACAGTATTTACAGTGTTCTTTTACTAGCTACAAAAGCTAAGATGCCCTGCCTAAACGCCAAAGCAAACATTTCCTAAAATGCATTGAGTCATCAAAGGTAAGACATACATGTTTTTTCATGCCTGTCATGGTAGTATGCCTAAGTGTTTATGTTTGCTGTGTTGTTTTTCCTCATCTCTGTACATCTCAGCTGTCTGATTGCAACATGTTTATGTTGTCTTCATCGGGCAGAAGTTGTGCCTGTGGTGTGCAGACGCATGCTTTATATTAAAGCAGGCTTTAAGCACCCCTGTTAGTTAGTGAAGTCTTGGTTGTGTTTATGTGAACCTAGCTTTCTGTTTGATTGCTATCGTTTTGTGTCACTCAAGTGTTGAAACAGGTAGGGTGACAACTGCACTACTATTAGCAATGGGTTATAGCCTGATGTTATGACATGTTTGGAAATTGTATCTACCAAGTCGGCCTACCCACCTCTTCACAGGCCTACTCAAGAATTTATTTCTGCCTATGCCACTGGTGTGAGCACTGTGCACATCAATAAAATGCAGAACAATTAGTTGTGAAAAGCAAAAGTACATGCAGACTACTTGATGAAACATGGGTGACAGCAAGCCTCAGACATGCGCTCAAATACCGGACACTTCATATTGAATTTAGACTATGGGTCAGTATGGGTTAGTGACTGGCCAACCCACATGCCCCTTAGCCCCGAACTTTATAACGCCAGAATATTTTGTAGTACATTAGCCCTAACTCTATAACTCCAGAATATTTTGTAGTACATTAGCCCTAACTCTACAACTCTAGAATATTTTGTAGTACATTAGCCCTAACTCTATAACTCTAGAATATTTTGTAACACATTAGCCCTAACTCTATAACTCCAGAATATTTTGTAGTACATTAGCCCTAACTCTATAACTCCAGAATATTTTGTAATGCATTAGCCCTAACTCTATAACTCTAGAATATTTTGTAATACATTAGCCCTAACTCTATAACTCTAGAATATTTTGTAGTACATTAGCCCTAACTCTATAACTCCAGAATATTTTGTAATACATTAGCCCTAACTCTATAACTCTAGAATATTTTGTAGTACATTAGCCCTAACTCTATAACTCCAGAATATTTTGTAGTACATTAGCCCTAACTCTATAACTCTAGAATATTTTGTAATACATTAGCCCTAACTCTATAACTCTAGAATATTTTGTAATACATTAGCCCTAACTCTATAACTCCAGAATATTTTGTTATGCATTAGCCCTAACTCTATAACTCTAGAATATTTTGTAATACATTAGCCCTAACTCTATAACTCCAGAATATTTTGTAGTACATTAGCCCTAACTCTATAACTCCAGAATATTTTGTAGTACATTAGCCCTAACTCTATAACTCTAGAATATTTTGTAGTACATTAGCCCTAACTCTATAACTCCAGAATATTTTGTAGTACATTAGCCCTAACTCTATAACTCTAGAATATTTTGTAGTACATTAGCCCTAACTCTATAACTCCAGAATATTTTGTTATGCATTAGCCCTAACTCTATAACTCCAGAATATTTTGTAATACATTAGCCCTAACTCTATAACTCTAGAATATTTTGTAGTACATTAGCCCTAACTCTATAACTCCAGAATATTTTGTTATGCATTAGCCCTAACTCTATAACTCTAGAATATTTTGTAATACATTAGCCCTAACTCTATAACTCCAGAATATTTTGTAGTACATTAGCCCTAACTCTATAACTCTAGAATATTTTGTAATACATTAGCCCTAACTCTATAACTCTAGAATATTTTGTAATACATTAGCCCAAACTCTATAACTCCAGAATATTTTGTAGTACATTAGCCCTAACTCTATAACTCTAGAATATTTTGTAATACATTAGCCCTAACTCTATAACTCCAGAATATTTTGTAGTACATTAGCCCTAACTCTATAACTCTAGAATATTTTGTAATACATTAGCCCTAACTCTATAACTCCAGAATATTTTGTAGTACATTAGCCCTAACTCTATAACTCTAGAATAGTTTGTAGTACATTAGCCCTAACTCTATAACTCTAGAATATTTTGTAGTACATTAGCCCTAATTCTATAACTCTAGGATATTTTGTAATGCATTAGCCCTAACTCTATAACTCCAGAATATTTTGTAGCATGTTAGCCCTAACTCTATAACTCCAGAATATTTTGTAGCATGTAAGCCCTAACTCTATAACTCTAGAATATTTTGTAGTACATTAGCCCTAATTCTATAACTCCAGAATATTTTGTAATACATTAGCCCTAACTCTATAACTCCAGAATATTTTGTAGTACATTAGCCCTAACTCTATAACTCTAGAATATTTTGTAACACATTAGCCCTAACTCTATAACTCCAGAATATTTTGTAATACATTAGCCCTAACTCTATAACTCTAGAATATTTTGTAGTACATTAGCCCTAACTCTATAACTCTAGAATATTTTGTAGTACATTAGCCCTAACTCTATAACTCTAGAATATTTTGTAGTACATTAGCCCTAATTCTATAACTCCAGGATATTTTGTAATGCATTAGCCCTAACTCTATAACTCCAGATTATTTTGTAGCATGTTAGCCCTAACTCTATAACTCTAGAATATTTTGTAGTACATTAGCCCTAATTCTATAACTCCAGGATATTTTGTAATGCATTAGCCCTAACTCTATAACTCCAGAATATTTTGTAGCATGTTAGCCCTAACTCTATAACTCTAGAATATTTTGTAATACATTAGCCCTATCTCTATAACTCCAGAATATTTTGTAGCATGTAAGCCCTAACTCTATAACTCCAGAATATTTTGTAGTACATTAGCCCTAACTCTATAACTCCAGAATATTTTGTAGTACATTAGCCCTAACTCTATAACTCCAGAATATTTTGTAGTACATTAGCCCTAACTCTATAACTCTAGAATATTTTGTAATGCATTAGCCCTAACTCTATAACTCCAGAATATTTTGTAGTACATTAGCCCTAACTCTATAACTCCAGAATATTTTGTAGTACATTAGCCCTAACTCTATAACTCTAGAATATTTTGTAGTACATTAGCCCTAACTCTATAACTCCAGAATATTTTGTAATGCATTAGCCCTAACTCTATAACTCCAGAATATTTTGTAGCATTAGCCCTAACTCTATAACTCCAGAATATTTTGTAGTACATTAGCCCTAACTCTATAACTCCAGAATATTTTGTAGTACATTAGCCCTAACTCTATAACTCCAGAATATTTTGTAGTACATTAGCCCTAACTCTATAACTCCAGAATATTTTGTAATGCATTAGCCCTAACTCTATAACTCCAGAATATTTTGTAGCATGTTAGCCCTAACTCTATAACTCCAGAATATTTTGTAGTACATTAGCCCTAACTCTATAACTCTAGAATATTTTGTAGTACATTAGCCCTAATTCTATAACTCCAGGATATTTTGTAATGCATTAGCCCTAACTCTATAACTCCAGAATATTTTGTATACATTAGCCCTAACTCTATAACTCCAGAATATTTTGTAGTACATTAGCCCTAACTCTATAACTCCAGAATATTTTGTAGTACATTAGCCCTAACTCTGTAACTCCAGAATATTTTGTAGTACATTAGCCCTAACTCTATAACTCCAGAATATTTTGTAGCATGTAAGCCCTAACTCTATAACTCCAGAATATTTTGTAGTACATTAGCCCTAACTCTATAACTCTAGAATATTTTGTTATGCATTAGCCCTAACTCTATAACTCCAGAATATTTTGTAGTACATTAGCCCTAACTCTATAACTCCAGAATATTTTGTAGTACATTAGCCCTAACTCTATAACTCCAGAATATTTTGTAGTACATTAGCCCTAACTCTATAACTCTAGAATATTTTGTAATGCATTAGCCCTAACTCTATAACTCCAGAATATTTTGTAGTACATTAGCCCTAACTCTATAACTCCAGAATATTTTGTAGTACATTAGCCCTAACTCTATAACTCCAGAATATTTTGTAGTACATTAGCCCTAACTCTATAACTCCAGAATATTTTGTAGTACATTAGCCCTAACTCTATAACTCTAGAATATTTTGTAGTACATTAGCCCTAATTCTATAACTCCAGGATATTTTGTAATGCATTAGCCCTAACTCTATAACTCCAGAATATTTTGTAGCATGTAAGCCCTAACTCTGTAACTCCAGAATATTTTGTAGTACATTAGCCCTAACTCTATAACTCCAGAATATTTTGTAGTACATTAGCCCTAACTCTATAACTCCAGATATTTTGTAATGCATTAGCCCTAACTCTATAACTCCAGAATATTTTGTTATGCATTAGCCCTAACTCTATAACTCCAGAATATTTTGTAATACATTAGCCCTAACTCTATAACTCTAGAATATTTTGTAGTACATTAGCCCTAACTCTATAACTCCAGAATATTTTGTAGTACATTAGCCCTAACTCTATAACTCTAGAATATTTTGTAGCATTAGCCCTAACTCTATAACTCTAGAATATTTTGTAGCATGTTAGCCCTAACTCTATAACTCCAGAATATTTTGTAGCATGTTAGCCCTAACTCTATAACTCCAGAATATTTTGTAGCATGTTAGCCCTAACTCTATAACTCCAAATATTTTGCAGTACATTAGCTCTGAATCTATACATCTAGAATATTCCCTGGTACACTAAATGCCATAAAGCTATAACTCTATATATAATGCTAGCAAATTTTTATTCGTATTAAATATTATGTATATTGTCAGCTGCATATGCATTCTGCATACAAGTTCGACTTAAAAGTTAAATGTTAAATTATGAGAAATATGTACATTGTGATTCCAAACAGTAACTCATCCAGTGGATACATGTTCTGGTTATATATGTTGTGTAGGTAATACTGGGGTTATTTCACACTACAACATGTTCTGTACTAACTATAACTCTTTAACTTTGAAATGTTATGTATCATTTATATATTATTTTATTTTATTTTATATAGAGTATAAACTTTACTATTTATACTATTTCTCATAGCTCTATAGCCCCAAAACAGTTTGCGGCACCTATGTACTATGTAACTATGCTACTCCAAAACATATCATGGTACACAGCAGTATTTAGCCTTTACTCTATAACATCAGCACATTTTGTGGTACACTAAATTAGGAAGAAGTGATGATATTTTGCAGTGTATGCTTCTGAAATGCCAAGATGCTAGAGAGCAGATGGTTTTTGCTGAGACGTAGCTTTCTTTAATCTTTAAAGGCCACAGGAGAATCCAAGCTGACCTGAGATCAGTGTAAAAGCCAGTTGTGAAAGGGGAGAGGGTTCAGAGAAGAGACATGTTGCTACAGGTTCTTTTTCCTGATCTGTAGAGGGTTGTACCTCACAGATCTGAGTCCAGATTGTCCCTGAGATTTCAAGTGTTGAGCTCTAAATACAAAACACAACAGACTATAACATAACATTTTCACAAGGTTCTAGAACAGTCATTCCCCACCTGATTTTCTTTGTCTACAAACTTTTGAATGTTTAGTGTATTTTCTAATCTCGGTGAGGGTCACTGCACAGTGATTCTCAACCCTGTCCTCAAGGTCCTCCAGGTGGTCCACATTTTTTCCTTCATACCTATATGCTGCGAGTTGGGTTGGAGCAGAAATGTGGACCGGCTTGGGAACCACTGCTCTAGAGCATTTTGTTTATTTGTGAAGTGACCCACACAGAGCTTGGTCAATACACTAAATATCCAAAAGTTTGTAAATAGAGTTTCTCATCCAGCATTTTTTTCTGAAATCAAGGCTATTAATAGGGGGTTTATTCTCTCCTTGCTGCAGTAATATTCTCTGCTCTTCTGGGAAGACTTTATGTTGGAACACTGCTGTGAGGATTTGATTGCATTCAGCCATAAGAGCATTGGTGGAGTGAGGCACTGATGTAGGATGATTAGTTCTGGATCACAAATGCCACTCTCATCCCAAAGGTATTAGATGGAGCTCCATCACTCCAGAGAATGCTGTTCCACTGCTCTGGAGCCCAATACTGGAGGCTTTATACTCCTCTAGACAATGCCTGACACTGGGAATGGTGATCTTAGGGTCACATGCGGCTGCTCCAGAGCATCCAATTCTGTTGTAAATTCTAATCAGAACACAAACAAGAGCAAATCCAAATCCATGGAAATTTCCCCCCAGTTCATTTCAGTGGTTAGAAGTGCACTGTCGGATGTGTCCCCTTAACTGCTTCCCTCCCTTTGGGTTTACTGAGCAAAATCAGCAGCGCTGAATGACCTCCCATTGAATTAAACAGAAGCAGTTTAACTCAGTGGAAGTAAATTGAACCTGGTGGGAGTTCATTTAGCCCTGGCAACTTCACCTGCTCTTCCTGAGGCCTTTTCATTTTAAACAAGTGGACTGGTGCAGTGTTCTTCCCAGTATCCCTTCCCTATTCTGTTGTTTTCTCTTCCCTCCTCCCTCCTTCCTCCGACGCACTAGTTGCGGATGGCTGGAGGCATCTCACGCTTTTTTTACACCCACCAGATGCTATGAAAAGCACAAGTCGATCAAGGCCGCCCTTTATGCTGACCTGGGACCACTTTTGCCAGTTGTTACAGTCTTAGAGCTGGACTTTGGGCAGATGAAACTGCTTCTGGATCAGTGCTGAAGTGCCCAGTCTTACTGCACTATGGTAAAGCACCCAACTGCTGGAATGGAAGAAGAATGTGGTGCGTGCTGACGCCTGTGGATCCTCACTCTCTCTCTCCTTAAATGACTTTCTCATTTCAGATTGCTTTTAAAGCTTATTTCGAATTAAATGAATGAGGGGAGTTCTGAGCCTACTTTGCTGGTTGCTGAAACTCATCTTTGGTGCATTAATGGCTGCCTGGTATTCATCCTCATAATACCTTCAATAGGCTTTTACCACTCAAATGCTCTTTCACAATATCCACACTGCGACGGTAAAGCGGTCATTATTCTGTGCCATTAGAAGACAGCAAAATTGCAACAAATTGCAGTCTGCTTTCATGGTCAATAGGCCTCATTAGAAGGCGATGGCCTGCACATGTGGATTGGGTAGATGCTTTTATTTAGAGCTGAAATATTGACCGCTAAACCAATACAATGCTTATTTAACACTTTCTCACCTGGTGTATCCACACACATTGTCTTTAGGCTCTTCTCATTTTCTCAAAATATAAGCTGCATTTTTTTAAATCCTCCCTAATGGACAGCAACGAAGCACCCTCACATCTTCAAAATGCCCATGCATCTGTATCAGCATGCGGATGTTTTGTCCTCACTAACAGCTAAATACATGCTCACCCACGTACACAAACACGACCTCATTAAGAGTAGCCTAGTAATGAACCGAGAATTCATAGAAAAATTAGAGACTGCTGACCTGCCTGGTCTATTTTTTCAGCATATGAGTCATATTTCTCAGTTGTATAACATTTCCCACCTGTGGCTGGTGAAAAGCCCCACGCATTTCCAGCAGCCTCCACATACAGTGGCAGTGTGTGCGGGTTATGGCTCTCTGCTGCCCCCCAGCGCCACTGCCGCACACTGCATCGCTCCACTTGCGCCAGTTACGAAAGGCTTACCAGGGCAGCTTCGCTTCATTTTTCACCATCCTCCTCATATTCCACACAGCTGTAGCGCTGAGGAATCAGTATAAATCCTGCCACCAATTAATTAGTACCAGCTCATTTACGTCTCAGACAAAAAGGTCACAGTAGATGGCCAACACCATTAAGACCAAATTAAAACAAACAAACAAACATGATACATTCACTGTTTTTTTCAGTATCTTGGATATTGCACGCGCATGTTTATTGTACGTCTTCTAACAAAGCCTAATTTGCTGAGAGGTAATTTCTCCTCCTAAACATTTTCACAGTTGCTTGCTTGATATTCCAGACCAATTAGCCGCACGATCACGCAGCGTGCAAACACAATGCACAGTCAGATGGTTTGAGAAACAGAGTGACTGTGCTGAGATGCTGGTTACCATGAGAACATGAAGAGAGGAGCTTCGCACTGCTTGGATGATTCATTTAGGAACCTTTGGGAGATTTTTTGGAAAACACCAGGGAGGCGCGAGGATCACGTACATATGAATAGAACACGGTTCACATTCTAAACTCATAATCCACACCAACAGTCGCGCCCACCAACACCACCACTCACACTCTCAGCGTGACAGAGCAGCAGCAGCGCTGACTGTGGAGTCACTGATTTCAGTCTGATGATCAGCTCAAAGCTGCGCAGTGAGCGGGAGGAGCGCACAGATACATCAGTGCTGTATTGATCCGGTATCGATTCAACTGCATCGATTTTGGAATGTTAGATTCGATTATTATTTATATTAGGCTAATATACAAGCACTTTCTTGGAAGGAGGGAATAAAATTGGGTTATTTTCAAACATCAGTTAATTAATTGGTTGATTCATTTTAAGAGCTTGGTATTGTTTTTACTGTCTACTTTCCACTGTTGTATAAATCAATAAATCAATCAATCAATCAATCAATCAATTGATTCATTCTAAGAGCATAGCAGTTATTACTGCCTATTATCCACTACATTATACATACATACATACATACATCATCTAAACCGCTTATCCTTCTGGGTCATGGTGAGGGTACTACATTATAAATAATTCAATTAAATTTATTAGTTAATCAATTCATTTTAAGAGCATGGCATTGTTTTTTCTGTCTACTTTCCACTGCTGTATAAATCAATCAATCAATCAGTCAATCAGTCAATTATTTAATTAATTAACAGATTGATTTCTAGAACTTAGTATTGTTTTTACTGTCTGTTTTTCACTACTGTGTAAATAACAGACATACCACATACTCATTGTGAAACTCGTCGGAAACATCTGCCTCATAGATAAACTTATAGGTTTACAGTTACTGACTGTAGCCCATCTGTTGATGTACAGTTTATCAGCCCACCTCTACCCCTTCCATTAATGTAAAAGGACCACCATAGGACCACCATTGTGACCAGATATTATCGGAGTGGTGGACCATTCTCAGCACAGCACACTCTTAAACATAAAGGTGCCAGAAATCAATCTTTGTAAAGCCATAGAAGAACCATTTTGGCTCCCTAATGAAAGCTTTCAGTTGATGGTTCTTTAGAGATTAAATGTTTGAGTGTGAACCTTTTAATATTATAAAGAACCTTCATATAACATAAAGATTCAATGAAGAAACCTTAAACACACACTAATGTCGCTCTACCATGTTAGTGTCACTGCAGTGCTGAGAATTACCCACCAAATAACAGCTGGTAGTTCTATGGTGGCCCCTGTGTAGTTGTGCAGCAACAGATAGGCTACAGTTAGTACCTGGAAACCTACAAAATGCGTCTATTGCCAGGGAGTGTTTCAGAACTGCAGATGAACCAAAGTATTGTGAGCTTATAAATTCACACCTTTAATGAGGAGCATATGCTTATCCTCAGATAGCTTCATATGTTGCCATATGGAGCTACAGAAGATCACACATTCTCCTTCAATCCAGGATAATACAGATGTATCAGTAATGAAAAGACCTCTCTCTCTCTCTCTCTCTCTCTCTCTCTCTCTCTCTCTCTCTCCCCGAACACTAAGAAGGTGAAAGCCAGTGATTTGGGCAGGATTATCATTTGAACAGCAGACAGAAGAGGAAATCTGTGTGCTGGAGCTCACGGCAGAGGAAAACAAAAACACAGCCTAGAAATGAGTGAATCGTAAGTGGAGCTCCTCTGGGGTCAGTGAGTCAGGGAACAATCACATGCTTGTGTTTACAATGGACAGTGGGAAAATACACTTTATAGAATTCACCACATTTACCAGAAACCCTTGTTTTGCCTTATAGAAAGCCTGACTGTGCTGTAGATGAAAGGGTTGGCATGAAGCAGCTGGTCACTGTGGGGCTGTAATGAAGGCTTTTAGCATAGAGCGGCTGCTTCTGTGAATGGAAGGGTGTCTTTTATGGTTGCGCTGGACAGCGGATTTAAAACACAGGCATGTGCACGGCTCTCTCATTATTCTGGATAGCAACAATAAAAACAACAATAACAACAGACACAACAAGAAGCACTATAAGGGTGGTTTGAGGAAAAGAAACGAAAACAGGAAACCGAACAGTTCTTTTGCTGAAACAAAAATGAACCCAAAACTTAAATCATCCATAAAGGGTGAAACACTGCTTCATCTGTTGTTAACATGCCTACTCACCTCCTACAGTGGTGCTGCAGAAGTCTCTAGAGTGAAATATTCTGCTCTGAACACTACAAAAACCCTTCTGATGATGTATCTTGAAGGTGGGAGGAACATTTGAAAGACTGCAAGTGCTTCAGGCGGTCACTGCTAAAAAGCCAAATATCATGGTTGTATTTATTAGCCTTTACATCAGTGGCTACGCTAGCGGTCAGGATTTCTTTATGACATCATGTATGCCGGGTATTGTAGTGAGAGAGCATTGATGGACAAAAAAACATGAAATGGATACTTAAGCAATAGAACCTGAGAGGGAGTGTGTTATCTCTAAATAACATCACGGCTGTGATTTTATTCGCCGTAGATCATCACAGCCGTGATGTTATTTGCGATAACACACAAACTCGAGTGTTCTATTGCTTTTATATAACAGTTAAATAAATAAAGTAAGAAATAAATAAACTGGGCCGTGAACGTGGCATTTAATATGGTTTAATGTTAGCAGTTTCTTCAGCCAAATTAAAGTTCCTTAACAAGCAGCTTGTTGCTACGTCAGAGTAACAAACTCTGCTCACTCGCTGCACAGTCTGCTGTAAGCCTTGGCTTTTGAAGTGCGGACTGAGCCATAAAAACTGCTGCAATATCAAGTTTAGCTCAGTTTTGTCAATTTTTGCTAAATCAGTATTAATGTTGTTTTGTTTCAGCCAGTCTATAAAGCATCTTACAGCCCATTTTGCTTGGCAAATGGTATTGGGTTAATTTCTGGCTAATTCTAGGTTGTTTAGGTGTTCTTCTGTCACAGCTGGTAACTGAAAAGCTTGCTCAGCGGTGATGACAGTTTGGGAATTTAGTGTAGTTTCATCTTCAGAGTCTGATGTGATCTTAAAAGTATCAATTTTCTGCTTGGTGCGCAAAGTAAGAAGTAAAAACGTTCAAATGGCTTGAGCGTCTCCCACAGCTGTGAAAGTCGTTGCTTAGCAACGGCGTCTCAGCGGAGTGATAGTGTTTGTGAAAAACGCTTCTCAACCAATCAGCTTGCATGGCCGGAACTAACTGTTGTATAAAAAATAATAAATTCTGATGAGGCTGAGAGATACAATAATACAGAATACAGAATACAGAATATAACATAACATGACAAATAATATATTAAATTCTACACTCTAAAAATGATGGTTTTTCAAAGGTTCTTTAGTAAAGAAAATGGTTCTATATAAAAACATGAACATTCAAAGAACCCTTTGCATGCCTAATGGGTTCTTTGCATTGTGAAAGGGTTCTTCAGGTTCTGCTGTACATGATTCTATATAGAACCTCTTTGGAAATGGTTCTATATAGCACCAAAAAGGGTTATTCTATTGTTGCAAGCTTGACATCATAACAATGATGAACTTTTCAAAAAAGTCCTATATAGAACCATCTACAGTACATTCTCCATCAACCTGAAGAACACTTTCACAATGCAAAGAACCCTTTAGGCATGCAAAGGGTTCTTTGAGTGTTCATGTTTCTATATAGAACCATTTTCTTTACTAAAGAACCTCTGAAGAACCATCACTTTTAAGAACATAGAATTTAAAACTCAAAAAAACAATTTTCTTTACTAAAAAACCTTTGAAGAACCATCTTTAATATAGTTTTTGGTCAGAATGCTTCTTTAACTGTTCTGGAAGAGAACTGTTAAATTTAAATCTCTATTACTAGCTAATAACATTATTTTTTTGTTCCTAAAAGTAACAACAAGATTTTGAATTCACTCATTATTATTATTTAGCTTTCCAAATCTGCTATTTAATATATTGTGGCCATGTTGCCGTAGGAGGACTCAGGTCATCTGAAGACTGTGAAAGTAAAAGCAGTGCGGCAGAGCAGGCTGGAGGACGGCAAAAGAGGTGGCAGCAAGGACGCCTGGACGACGGCTGGCAAGGATGCCTGGATGGCGGCCGGCTGCGAAGACCTGCTGGCAGAGCAGCGTGGTGGCCTGGTGCATTGGCCACGACACCCCAGAGACTCTGCTCGAACTCTGTGAGGTCACCAGTGTGGCTGATCTTTGAAGGGGGGGCTATGTGACACCCCACCACTGGCTGTATGGACGTAATAGCGCAGGAGGCATGGCCATCCAAAGAGGCAATGTGAAGAGGCTCTCGGGAAACGACATGCTCACGGTAGGAGAGACCATTATTATAGATAAGTTGTTGTTAACATGTGCAGCAGTGTTGGTTGTGCTATTCTGTGTTTGGCTGTGAGGTGGTTGGTGTTGAGTTTTTGTCTACCATGGAGTGATATGGCTAGAAGTGGCCTGCCTATTATCCCAGCTGCTTGGTTAGCGCAGAGCAGTGGTTCTCCCTTGCTGCCTGCTCCATAAAAGAGCATTCACCTTTAAAGCACAATGTTTCCTGCATCTTCTGCTTGGCTGACACTGCAGTATTAGATAATAGGAACAGAATGAACCAGTTTAAGAACATTATATTGGGGTTGGAACCCATTTGTTTTATTCCATTTCTAAGCCCTGCTGAGAGGTAAAACTGACAAAAAACAACTGCATCTGCCCTTTTATTCCTTCTTTCTTTCTCTCCGTCCTCCTTTGCCCCCATCAGCACTGGCCTTTGCTGACCCCTCTCTTCTTTCTCCATAGCCATTGTCCATGTCCCTCCGCTTCACTCCTTCCACAAATACACCAGGTTTATTTTTACTCAGCTGTCGCTTGCGGGTGGCTAATGTGAGGTGACATGCTGCTGTCAGTTGGAGGAGCTCGGGGTTAAAGCAGCAGGGAAGTGTCCCTACCCTTAGCTCAAGCTGATAAAAACCCCCCCTGGCTTTCTGTTTCATCACAGTGAAGCCCCTGCTGTGGCCCACCGCGACTAAGCACAACACCCATCCTGCTCGGCCCAGAGCAACATCCAAGTGATGCATAAGAGGGAGAGAGTGAAGTTGGCAATGCTGTACACTAGGGGTGTAAAAATGCACCCATGCATGGCCGTCCATTGATCTGACAGTAGCGACTGAATTGCATCCATATTGGAACAATAGACGGACCACCCCAGTGTTCAGCAGAAAACTTCTAAGAACTGAACTAAAATCCTTACAGATTTCTTTGAAAAACTGAATGCAAGTCTCTCAAAAAGAGTGGAAGCAATGCCATGTTGTGCAGCTTTCTAGTGAAGTTTCCCTTAAACAAAAGTACTTTTTCTTTAGGCCAAAATAAAATGCTGGGGCTTTACAGAAGCACAGGATTTTGTTTTTAGTTTATGATTCAGAATTATTTTTAAAACAACACTGAATGCAGCAAAGTGCTATTTGCACAATAGTACAGTGGGGAAAAAGAGATCATACTTTATTGAATATTATTGAAATGAATTAAAATGGATTATAAGTGATGCAGTTAAATGAGTACCTTCAGAGTGTTGCATCACACTGCATGGATGCATATTTACTCTCCTAAAATCAGAGCCTACTGGCCAATCTGAGATAGAGCTGATCCAGGTACAGTCCCTATAAACCGACGGTACCCGTCTCACACACACACACACACACACACACACACACACAAAGCAGACACTTGCGTGAGGTCAAAGTGATAAGCACAGTCCTTGGTGCCAGAAGCCTTTCATAACGTGAAAAATGAATCCCTCCTGCTCTCTCTCTCTCTCTCTTTCTGTCGTTTTCTCTCTCTCTCTCTCTCTCTCTCTCTCTCTCTCTCTCTCTCTCTCCGCCCCTCCTCCCTCTCTGGGGAAGACATTCAGTGTGCATTTTTCTGATGGCCACTTCATCCATGATAACACACAAAAGAATTTTAAAGCAATGGTATAAAGATTCTAAGCATCATGAAAGAGAGACAGAGGGAGAGAGAGAGAGGAAGACAGAGAGAGACAAAGACAGAGAGAGAGAGAGAACAAGAATCTGAGAAGGAGAAATCGAGAAGGACAGTGAAGGAGAAAAAATGATAAGGAGAGACAGAAAGAAAATAGAGAGGTTAAGGAGGAGAAAGGGAGAGAGAGAGAGAGAGAGAGAGAGAGAGAGAGAGAGAGAGGGGAGAGAGAGTGTGTATGTGTGTGCGTATGTGTAGGAGGTGGTCAGTCTGAGGCTGAGCTCATGTCTAGCAGACTGTCAGAGAGAGCGCTGCTCTGAGGAGGATTGATTATGTCACTGTGTCGCTGACAGTGTGTGTGTGTGTGTGTGTGTGTGTGTGTTAGACAGAGCTAGCTTCATACCTTCACAGCTCTGAATTCATGCTACAGTGCACAGATGTGAAAAAATCCTCACGCCCTATCTGTTTGTATGTGACATTTCACAAACTCTTCACCAGAACACACTCTAATCAATAACATCCTCTCAGTCTCTGAATCACTGCTCACTGCAATCCAGCATCATTACACAGTCAATACACAGCCTCCTGCAACAGCTACACATACAGAGAGTCCAAACCAGCACTGGTGGACTATATACACTATGTTATAGCAATAACACTATAGATGATGAGCTAACAGTGATAACCAGGAGGGCATAGCAGACTACCCTTGTATCAGCCAGCCATCAGTTCTGACAGTTTCAAGATCTTCCTGTTCATCCGCGCAAACTTTGGAATCACCAGCCCTGAAAGGCTGTGGTTTGAGTCTTACTTGACTCCTACTTCACTGGCATCCTGTGGCTGGCTATAAAGCAAAAAAAAAAAAAAATGGCATGCTCTTACTTGAAGGCAAGGGCCAAAACCTGATCTGCACCTAGAGCCCATCTAGCTTCAAGTATAACTCGGCTTGACCCACCATCCTTTAAGACACATGGTAGACAAGCATGAAGACTCTTCTCTATCCTGGTGCCCAGGTGGTGGAACAAACATTCATTGGCTCTCTGAACAGCTGCTCACTTTATACACCAACTGAATAACCATCTGTCTGAAAAGTGAACACCAATCGTGCACTTCAGAAATGTCTTCGCTCTGTATCATGTATTTCTGTATCTACAGAACAGTGCAAAAATTCACCCTTTTTAATTTTCATTCAATGTGTCCATTAATGCATGAAAGTAGAAGTGTAAAAATGCATCATGAACTGGGTCAACGCATTGTGAGCAGCGACGCTTACCAGCACTTTTTTAGGAACACCTGTACATCTGCTAATTCATGTAATAATATAATCAGCCAATCATGTGGCAGCAGTGCAGTAAATAAAATCATGCAGATATTGGCCAGCAGCTTCAAGTAATGTTCAATGTGTCTATTAAGTACAATTTGTTCATTTTTTAGGATATTTCAGAGAAGATTAGATATAAGATAATCCACTTGCATAAGGAAGGAAAAGTACTTTCTTCTTTGAGAGAGAGGAGAAAATCAAGCTCCACTCTTATTTCAGATCTGAAAAAATCCACAGGTGTTTCTGTCCATCCACCCACTGTGAGAAGACAACTTAACACTATGAGTATGAAAGGATGTGTAGCTGTCAAGAAGCCATTCAGAAGAAAAGGAAATAGACAAAAAAATGTAAAATTTAAAATCAAACAAAGAAGCTGCTGGTGTTCTCAAAACAATGGACTGGCTACCTCAGAGTCCAGAACTCAACATCACTGAATGTCTTTGGGATTACTTGGATCATGAAAAGCAGAAAATGCAAACAACTTCTAAGACTGAACTTTGGATCCCTGCCAAATACTTTAAAAAACTGAAAGCAAGTCTACTGAAATAACCAAAAAACTACAATGTTTTTATTGTCTATATTTCACTGTAAATAGTTTCTCCAGTGAAATGTGTGTAAAACTGCTTCGATTTTGGAATGTTGTGCTGTTACTTCAATGAAATAATTGCTCAAGGAAAAATAAAAGCAGCAAACATAAATGTAACCTACTCTAGTCTAAAGTCTAAATGCTTGAAAATAGAGGTGTAAAAATGGATCATGAACTGTACAACATGTTGAGGTGGATGGGCTACAACAGATTCCACTTCTGTCAGCCAAGAACAGAAAGCTTAGGCTGATGTGGGCACAGGCTCACCAAAACTGGACAGTTGAAGGCTGGAAAAACGTAGCCTGGTCTGAATCTTGATTTTGGCTGAGGCAGACTGATAGTAGGATCAACATTTGACACCAACAACATGATTCCATGGACCCAGCCTGCCTTGTGTCAACAGTCCAGGCTGGTGGAGGTGGAGTATTGGTGTGGGGAATGTTTCTTGGCCCACTTCTAGCCCGTAAATACCAATCAGTCATTGCTTGAATGCCACAGCTTTTTTGGGTATTGTTGCTGACCATGTGCATCCCTTAATGGCCACAATTTACCATCTTCAAATGGCTACTTCCAGCATGTTCATGCACCATGTCACTAAGACAGCTCAAACTGGTTTCAGAACATGACAATGAGTTCAGCATTCTTCAGTGGCCTTCCCAGTCATCAGATCTGAATCCAATAGGACACTTTTGGGATGTGATAGAACTGGAGATTTGTTGCATGAAAGTGCACCTGAAAAATCTGCAGGAACTACATGATGCAGTCATGTCAACATGGACCAGAATCTCAAATGAATGTTTCCAACATCTTGTGGAATCCATGCCAGAAAGAATTGAGGCCATACTGAGAGTGAAGAGAGGCTCTAACACTATTGGTATAGGTTTTCTAAATAAAATGCTTGGTAAGTGTATATATGTGTTGTCAAATGTAACTCTTAGAGAGAGAAAGAGAACAGCATGCAGGACTACAAGCTGTAACAGAAGCTTCAGCTGAGCAGAAACCGAGGAGGCCTGACTGTGCTAATGAACAGACAATTCTTGATGTACGCCAGCCAGCACTGTCAGGCAACCAGTCAATATAAATGCATATTCTCAATCCCTGTAGACAAATATATCTGATGACACACGCACACACACACACACACACAGTTACACAGTTACACACACATAGACACACTCATCTGCTGACGAGAGGCTTCCTCTGTTTGGATAGTGTCAGCAGGATTCTCCTGGCGGAAGTAAATTCAGTAATAGTTCTCTTGGCTCAATGCAGGATTGCAGAATATTTATATATTCATCAATACAACAGTGCAAAGCAATCTGCTTGCCAAACTGACAGTCGCTTGATTAGCAAAGACACATGATCACACACTAGAGCCATCAAACAACAGCCATCGCTTTAACCAGCTTAAACAAGATAGTATTAGGCTGAAGTATTTTCCTCCAATAAAAGTGCTGTTCGCTAAAATAATGACTCAAGTAGAAGTAAAAGTAGCTTATGTCAATGTAACTGAGTGTTGTCTGAAATAAGATTGTAACGCTTGAAAGTTCGGGTATAAAATGCATGATGAACTGGATTGACAGATAAATGCAGAACCAATTATACTTCACTGTTTAAAAACATTCAGTGATGTATGCACTCATTCACAGGTTCTTTAGTAAAGAAAATGGTTCTATATAGAACAATGAATAATTAAAGAACCCTTTGCATGATTAAAGGGGTTCTTTGCATCATGAAAGCATTCTTCAGATTGATGGAGAATGTGCCATAGATGGTTTTTTTTGAAAAGGGTTCAATATAGCACCAAAAGGGTTGTTTTATTGCTGTGATGTTAACCTTGTAACAATGGAAGAACCTTTTTGGTACTGTAAAGAACCCTTTTCAAAAAGGTTCTATATTGAATCTACAACACATTGTCCATCAATCTGAAGAACTATTTCACGATGCAAAGAATCCTTTTATTATGCAGTGTTCATTGAGTGTTTATGGTTCTATAAAGAATCATTTTCTTTACTAAAGAACCCTTGAAGAACCATTTTTTTTAGTGTGTAGGGAAACCTGCCAAGTCGGATTTTTGTTGGAACAGTTTTGATAGGAACAGATGTCTAGGGAGTTGTACTGTAGTAATGTTAAGTATCTAAAATTAAAGGGACACATTATCATATTTAAATGTTTTAGTACTTTTAAGCATTTTTTAGAATTCAGTATTGGTAATTATTAAGAGTTTACAAGTAAGAGTTTACCATCACCAGTCAAGATGATGAATGAATGAATGAATGAATGAATCTGTGCCACACTGTGTTTATGACAAACATATTACTACAGCTGAGAGCTGATCCCCTGGTTTAATGATGTTTTTATGATGTACTGTACTGTAAGCATTACCCAAATGAACTGGAGTAAAAGGCAGAATGGTTCTTTCTAGATGAAGTGGAGGAAATGAGGTAGACTCCTTCAGTATTGAAATAGATACACTTTGTTATCCCTCAGCAGAGCCTTCATTTACTTACTTAGTCCTATTGAGGCTGACGTCAGCGGGGCTAAAAGAATAAGTCCCATTAAGAGCCACATCAGCCTGAGAGAGGCAAACAAAATGCACAAAGAAAGCAGTCTAATGTGTAACCAAGCAGAAACATATCAGTGTAGTATAGTGTGATCTAATGTCTATGCAAGAAAATGTATCAGTTTCATGCAGTTCATGCATCATGTAGTTCATGCATGCATATCATTATAACAAAATGATCACATCTCAAAATGACAGACCTCATAAAATAAGCCAAAAATGTTCTGAAATTCTCTGCATATGTCAGTTGTTGAGATGTAAGCAAAGTCATTAAGAGTGGTTTAGCATGAAATGGTTCATTGGAGAGAAACTTACTGTCTTAGTTTTCTTTACAGTAGTGGTGAGAGGAACCAGGGTCACAATGTCTACAACACAAATGTAGTCATTTTATTTAGTATCCACAATGACCAGTGAGCCTACACGTGTCTTCTGAGGCTTTATATGTAATGCTGATAATGGTAAAATAATGGTAAATTTGAAATAATAAGCGTAAGAGTACCTTTCACAGTGCCAGAGTGGGTAATCAGGAGAGCCAGGAGAATGCCCAGGGAGCTGGTATTGTTTTGGGCTGGTTACTGTAAGCTAATGAATAAACTCGTGCATATAAGCATAAGAACACTCAATCAAACTATTAATGTTACATTCATATAAATGTTACATGTTGCAGGAGAAATACAGTTACAGTTTGATGTGGGCTGATTTGCTTCCTGTAACTCCCAGCCTGAAAAAAGTCCCACTCCGGCCCTGACCTGCAGGTTCCTCTCTACCGCGAATAGCTTTTAGATAAAATATTTTTAGGGCCAAAACGTATTTCCAAATTATCGTAACTGGTAAAGTGTTTGAAACCATTTCATATAAGAACTTTCTGTGAGGCAGCTTTTTGAGGCATTAAATGCTTCAGACATCTCTACCTCCACCTCTCCACCTCTAAACAATTCACATCAAACCACTTTAATTGACTGAATGATAATGCTAAAATTGTGGTGGATCTAAAAAAAATTCTTTGGGTACTCGTTTACATTACAGCCTTCTACAGGTACCTCTCCACCATTAATGGATCTCTAAAAATATGATTTAGGCCAACACCTTACCTCAAAACTATCATAAACAACATCTCAAGCATCAGATAGTATGCTTTACCGATAATAACTTTTATTTTTTTTATTAAACGCTTCACATTTTGGTTCCTTTAACTACCACTGTGAACAATACTGACTTGGTGAATTCTGTAGAGCAGTGTGTTTTGATTCAGCTCACTTTAAATAACTTTGTTTACATCTTAATGGTTTAATTCTGCAGAAATTTTGGATAATTGCTCCATTTGTCTTAAATGTACACACAGTGTAAAGAGCAGCTGTTGTTTTCAAACAGTATAAAAATAAAAACAGAAAAAAAATATGATAGATATGACAGTGACAATATGTTTACCTAAAAACATATCAGTTAAGCATTTAGTGCAATTAGTAAGTATGAGCTTATACTTACTAATTGCATTGTATTGGCAACAGAACCACCTTCATTCTCCAGGTGGTCAGAACACGCATGTTGAGATCATGAGCAAACGTTAGCTATGCATTCCTGCAACTGTAGATTGAGTGTGTGAAGTTGTGTAGGCGAGCTTGGAAGGAGTGCAGTATATACTGAGACTGGGTGGCTGCCAAATCATAATGTGATTAAATAAGCTGTAATTTTACACCTAACCAGTGGAGCTGTTAAAGTAGGTAGAGCTCATAAAGTAGCCACTGAACGGAAGTACAAGGCAGATGTTTCTAACAGAGTGGGTGGTGTTTGAATAGTTGAATAGTTGGTGACATGCCCAGATCAGGACTCCAGCTCTAAGGGAAGGTTTACACTGTGCGATTATTGACACGGTAATGCTGTCACAATTGGTGGTCTTGAAATGTTTAACCACTTCTGTGACCAACGACTATGACAAAGTTCTGGTAGTGTCAGAAATTTTGATCTAGAATTTCGCAGTGTGACCACAGCTACAACACACGTCTAAAAACAACCAATTATGAGCAGCACAGAATGGCATGTTTTTGTGCCCATTTGAGAGGGAGAGAGATAATAAAATAAAGTAAAAACTATATTGTTCACAAGAATATTGAAGAATTTAAGAATATTAGCTATTAATATTTAAGTTATTAGTCTGGCCCAGCCTTCAGTTCACATGTAGAGTGACCTGCAGGTAAATAACAAAGCTTGCTACTGCATAGTGGAACAATTAGCCCACTGACCTCAACATGTAGCCCTTTCTCCCAGCCAGGAGCAGCTCCATCTTCTCCTTCTTAGCCATTAATATGTATTTTTTCAGACAAAGCATCGCCACTTTTATGCTGCTGATTTTTTTGTCACTGATTTGTGAGCGTATTTTTTGGCCAAAAACGGAAGTGCATGACTTTTTTGCATCGTAAATCTATTGCCATAAAATCTTTATCATATAATCTGATGTGCAGCATAAGTGAATTTGTCCAGTCTGACATGGACTTTTGCCAAGATTTTATTTTCAGCATCTTGCACAGTATGGACCACTGTAATCACGCAGTGTAAAGCAGACACTTTTGTCTGTGGGAAAAATGAAAGCCCTTTTTGAAAATATATATATATATATATATATATATATATATATAGATATATATATATATATATATATATATATTGCAAAGCCAGTATTTCAAGTGGTGCAACCATCTAACTGTTGGTCCTACCATCAGGCGATCACGAGTTTAATCCCCAGTGATATCATCTGTTGCCTGTGTTATTGGCATAGCTCTCTCCAGGTGGGTAAGATAGACTCTCTCTCCACATCACTCAGTGTGATACTAGCCAACGCAAGTGTCTCTTAACTGAAGTAACAGAATGTTTAGTTAGCATTCTCCTAAAAAGAACGTTGAGCTGTGGCAGTTCCAAAAGATGTCAAGAGTGACTTCATGTGTCTTGGAGGAAGCTTGTGCTAGCCTTCACCCTCCCA